>NC_134012.1:95856092-97056092 GCF_047716275.1 Strix uralensis | reverse complement strand
ATTAACAAGCACTGCCTTGAGCCTCCATACAAACTGCTCAAGTTTGGACAATAATGACGAGCATGTTATACCATCTGGATGCTCAATAAAAGGCACTTCCCATTTGCAAACAAGTAATTGAGTGTGTAAGGAAGTGTGCTTTCCTGAAGGGAGAAAAGAAAACAAAACAAGAGAGGAAATTGGATAAGATACAATGACCTACTTACTGCTTTCATGAATTACAATAACCATTTAAAGTTCCCTCAGCATGGTAAAGCAACTTCAGGGATGCTGGCTGCTTTCTGTCTGCTGTAGAAAGTCTCAGCTGGAGCTGTCTGATCCCAGGGCTCTGTCCTCTACCCCGCCAAGCAGCAGGGCCATCAGGTTTTGGTCACTCACCCATCTTGTGCTCTCATAACTACTCATGCTTATCCTGCTGGTCTCAAAAGCTGCCCCTGTTCTTCAGAAATTTCTTCTTTTCAGTGTTAAGGGCAGCCAAACTGGTGGACTTTGGCTCCCAAAGTAGTGCACTAAATATGATAAAAAGAACAAGTATAAAGTGTCCACATTGCAAGGCTAGTGAGCAGTCCTTTCCTTTCAGCTCACACTGTCTCTCTCTCTTAGATCTGACTGAGCATCCCCCATTCTGGCCTTCCTTTTCCCTATTGTTCTAGGCACATCTCTTTCACACCTCAGCTGACAGGATTTGCCTATTAGTTCTACAAAAGCAACTGAACTACGTCGCAATTTTATTTTATGCCTTCTAATACCACCTAATCAATTCTCTATTTACAGATTATAGAATTAATCCAGTGGTGCCTTTTTCTTGCAGCACTGCAAAATAATGCCCTTCTGCAGAGATCTCTAGAACGACCCTCACCTCCTCTCCTACACAGCCTTCTCCCCCAAAACATTTCAACAAATGTCATCCCCCCAGTTTGATATGTGGCTATTTAAAGTAAAGCTATTGAGGATTTGGTATTTAAACAATATTACGGCATTCACCACATCCATGTATTCAGAATATGCTTACTCTGCCATCTGCTTCTGCTTATACACACACTCATGCTTCTGCCCTTGGGAGGATGAGAGAGCAAACACCTGACAGATGCTTAGTCACATTGCTTAATATTTCTGGAAAGCATTCAGGTGCTGAGTTTAGAAACAGGACAAAGGCAGCGTAGAATTAAGACAAATTCCCTACAAATCTATGAGAATTATCTATCTGGAAGAATTCTTGCAAAGTTAAATGTGGGAAGGAAACACTATATCTATCCCCCTCTTCACACCACTCAGTTACAACAGCATCATTGACAGTCAGTCTAGCTTTTATTCAAATCCAGAGTTACTGCATAATGAGATCTAAGACCTACTGTATTTATATATCCATTCCCATCTCTTTGGTATCTGAGCACCTTCTAGTATAACTCTAAGTGATATAATTAGCATCTGTCAAGTGTGGCTCGCTCTCTCTACAGGAGGGAAAAATTGCCTGTGGATTTTCTTTTCTTCAAGTATGCCCAGTACCATGTGTCTGTATTAACCAAGGCATTTAAAAAAGAGGTAAAAAAGCCCTTTACACTTGGCACAAAGAGGAGAGAGGTGAGTGGTAAATTCTTTGGCTGTTTGTGAAGCTGTACCTCTCCTCGTACTCAGTCCGCTGTTGACACAACACAGCAAAACCTCCACTTAGTTTTCTGCCAGTCCATCAATTGCAAGGGACACCTTATGACCTTCAGATGACTTTTATATCCTCAAAGGAGCTTTCACAGATGAACTCTCATGTGCTCTAGATGGCAGATGGAGGTTCCAGGACACGCAGTGGTCTTCTTCATCTCCTTACCTCTCTAGCAGGCTCAATAGAAGCAACAATACTTTTTGAGTCCAGACAATCTTCCCACCCCTTCCTAGATAGCTACTGCCTCACTTTGGCTCTCCTTTCTTTTCTTCTTCCTGTGGGTGAAGGTGGCTAGTTCCACAGCATCCTTTTAAATCTTTGGGATGAATAAACAGCATGTATCTGAACTGGTTCCTAAAATACCTCAGGTTCATTCACGTTCCTTTTTTCCTCAACCTAAACAGTTCCCCTGTGACAGACAAGTAGAGCCATTACTTACCAAGGAGTTTAAACAGTCATTCAGGTCTCCCGTGCCCTGATATATGAGCACTTTGTAAATAGCCACTGAGGTCTTGAATATTCAGCATGATGGAATTTGTTTAGTCTAGAGGATGGAAGAGTGAAGAGACACATAAGTATCTTCAAACATGTAAAAAATGTTTGCGAAAAGGAAATGAATAAAGTGTTTTTCATGTCCACTGGGACTAGGGCAAGCAGTAATGGGCTTAAATTGCAGTAAAGGGGATTTAGGTTGGACATTAGGGAAAAATTACTAACTGTAAGGATTGTTAAGGATGGGAATATGTTGCACAGAGAGACTGTAGATCCCCATTATTGGAGATTTTTAAAAATTACTTAGATGAATCTCTGTCAAAAATGTTTAGGTACAGTTGTGGTAGGCGAAAGATTACCTGGCTTTGAAATCCCCTCTAGCCCTACTAACTGTGCTTCTGTGGGAAGCTAACACAGTGAGCAAGGGCTAAACCTGATGTATGGAGGCACCCAAGTACTGACAAAGTATTTGTCTGTATTGAATGCTGATCATTGTCACCTGGGGGAATCCGATTCCATTGCCCACATGAATTTTCCTATCAAGAAATGTCACTGTTTTTTATATTTGTCGTCCAGATTACATTTTTTATCCACTTTTAAACAGGCCCACTTGTGGGACATTTATTATTTGATGTTGTACACTCATTTCTCTGCAAGTTCTATGGAACTTCTTTCTAATTTTCTAAAAATTATGATGACATTTCACTCTTAAATATATTTCAAAGGGGTCCCATGGGCAAATGTTTTTTGCTTAAAATATTCTGCATGTTTTCCTATCTGCTCTGCAATGCATGTTTTAGAATCTCAGTTTGCCCTCAGTGGTGTTACTTGTTTTTCAAAACTATTCAAATTGCATTCAGCTAGGATCTGATTAGTAGAAAGGTGAGATGACTTTGCTCTCTGTGCTAGGTAATAAGCAGTTGCTCTAACCTTGATTATCTCACCAACAGAACATAATGTGCTGATCAAATGATTTTAGCATTAACATCCTTTTCTGAGAAGTCAAAGTACATGAATTTTAAATGCTCCTACTCAAGAAGCTTAAATGGTGGACCCAAATAACTTCTTTCAGTTTTCCACAATCCTGTAAAGTTGCAGTTCAGAATGGAGAACAAAGTCTTGAAGTATCACCGTGTAGACCACCGATCCTGGTCTCCATTCCCCACACTGGCTGGGTTCTCTGATGAAAACCCCCACCCCATCATGACATGGAAGTTAGAAGAGAATGAAAGAAGTGGGAAAAGACAATCTTCAGCTTCAGGGAGAGGCAAAATGAGTTTAGAGAAAGGAGATTTACCCTTATTGAACACCAATAATTAAAGATGAGGCATGCTGAAGAGTTGAGTTTTGTATTTTGGCAACATCAACGGAGGTTGTGGTTACATAATGACAAATAAAAAATTATGTTATCCAGTAATTTTTATTTGAAACAATGTTTGAGTTTTAACAGAGATCAGTCTGACAAAAGGACCGCAAAACCTTGGAAAGCTGTAGCATGCATTCTTCCATTTTAGATCTTATTTTTTCAGATTCAGATAAAATTTTGCAAAGTAAAAAAATCTCATTAAGTCATTGGCCAAAGATTTTCCTTGAATATGTTCATTAATTAGCTGTATCCTCAGGGGCGTAAGGAAGGGAGTGAGTCCTGGGAAGATATGGTCACAACATATCATGGGGAAGAAATCTGTCCTGAAAACCACCAACTGGTTTACATTTTCAGATTGTTCTCAGGAACATCTTTTGTTCTTTACAGCATGATCTCTTTTTAAGTGAGATTTAGTACTCTGCTCAATTTTGTTTGTTGTTTTTGCTTTTCTGTAAGATAATATTCTTTCCAGTATTACAGGTGAGTCCTCTCTCTGTACTGGTATCTGGATAAATGTCATTCAGGTTGTTTAACTAACTTGAAAGGGAAGAGATGGAAATGGGATGAAGACTTTCCCTGCATTTAAAGGGAGTTCAAAGATCTCCTACTAGCTTCCTGTCTCACTTGGGAAAATCAGTTACTTCTTATGTCAAAGTTCCCCAAAACAAAAAAGGCAATTAGGATGCTTTTCTTTTTCTCTGTTTTGTTTTATTATATCCATCTTTTCACAGAGGTCTCTAGGCAAGGACTATCTTCTCCTCTGGGTATGCATATACAGAGGTTTTGATTTTGCAGCAGTCATTAGAGCAGATCAAGTAAATCTCTTTCTCCTAAAGGAAGGCTTCTTACAGGTGCATCTAAGTGACTGCGTGAAGGGATCACTCTTTCCTCTCAGAGAGGTTTTTGCAGGCTCACACTTGTATGTTAGTTTTATCAGTGACACTTTTCTGTCATAAGGGCTGAAAACATACCATCTTTTGGAAAGAGCAGGCTCTCTCTCTCTAGCGCAGTCATGTGGCTTTAGGAAATAAGACTTCATAGGGAACTTTTAGCACTTAAGCCAAATTTTTTGGTGATTTATGTTCTCATCCTGGTATCTTGGAGGTTTTACAACACATTGCCAAAAGTTCCTCACCTCTTCCAGTAAATCCCTTTCCATCTTTTGTACAGTGGGTATCTCATCCAGGTGAAAACACAGAAAATCTTGGCCATAGAATTTGTAAATGTCCACATGTAATTGCTTTTTCAGTGTGGTGCTCAGAAAGATTGCACAATGTATTGGTAAATGAGTGGAGAAGGTAGGTGTGGATGTCTCTAAAACTGCTATTACAAAACACTGAAAAGCAATAGCAAAAGTAGAGTTACATCAGTAATAAAATTATGTCTGCCAAAGTAAATTTCTGTAATATTGTCTCCACTAAATAAAAGCAATAGGAAATCTCATCTGTTGGGATGATGAGATAAGTAAGCAGAGCATGGACTGATGAGAAATAATTTAGCAATATTTTACTTTCTTAAAGAAAAATAGCCAAAGCCTTTGAAGCCACTGTTTGTGACATCTCCTCAGTCCTGAGTGTGCGACATGACAGCTGGATGAGAGATAATCAGGTAACCTGAGGGTTATCACTTTAAAGGATTAGATAGAGAGAATGACTTGATTGATGTACCTGTTGAATCTGTTTTGTTTTTTTCTTTTCCTTACCAGTTCTCAGGAAAACTCTCTACTATCATCCCTTGAGTTTTTTTAAAAAAGCAGAAGACTTGAAATAATATTCTAAAGAGAAGTTTTCCATTTGATTGTCTGTTTTACACTGTCTGTGCATTCATATTGGGATTCTTCTAGTAAGAATCAGCACAGGTAAAGCCTGAAGAGTGGAGCATGACAAGAAGTTTTTCTCGGTTGTTATATTTAAGCATTTTCTAAACGTCTTTATCTGGCCTTATTTTTCTTAGTTCATGGCCAGAATTTAATTGCAGAACACACAGGGGAAAGCCTGGATCTACTTTAGGCCCCCAAACCTACGGCAGCTGGTGGTTTGGACATTCATGTTCCAGGAGCTGGGCCAGCTGCCATGTTTGCATTTCAGACTTCAGCCACTGTGTAAAGTTTCAGAGAAATAAACTCCGTTTCATATGTGGTCTTCTCTTAATATGTATTCATACAAAATGCTTGAGGGGTAGGATTCACTCCAGATTAAATAACGTGAATAGATCTCTCTGAGTGTAAGGTCTCTCCATACTCAGTGACTATGGTTATCTAAGGGTCTCATTTATTGCTCAAATATAAGGTGTATAGCACCAGGTAGGGCATTTCAGGATATTCAACATGGCTTCCATCCACCACTCCAAAAGGGTAAGGGTAGTTTTTGGGCTCCGTGTCACATCATATCAAGGGATATCTTGACTATCTAAGCTTTCTCTTATCTCCGTCACGTGTAAGCACCTCAATGTCAGTGTCTTAGTCTGGAGCTCCATCACCCCAGGCATTGCAAAGCAGTATCAATCTTTTACGTATCTCCACTATAATTTTATATGGTAAGGCAAGTATTTCTTTTTCTGTTCTCTGTAAAACACTTTTGAATCACAGTAATGGATTTTCTGTTAGATTTCATCACAACTTTTTATTTCTTCTTATGATGTTCAGGATACACATTTCTCTAGTGTAATTCATCTTCCTGCAGTTACATGCCATTTTGCCCAGAACTGTAAACTTTTGATGGTCCCATACATTTTGTGCTGTGCTGAATGCAGAAAAAAAACATACCAGTCCTGTTTTAGTATTACGGCTGTGCTGGAAATTGGGGTAAGAAACCTGATCCCAGCAGTTAACTGTTTTTTTAGCCAGGAATTCTTCAGAGTAAAATCAGTAAACCCCAAGTTTCAGATGAGGAGGGCAATGACCGCATGTTCTTCCCCACTGCCTCCAGATATCATGCTGACTCCACTGCATAGTAACACTGAATTAGAAGACAAAAGAAATATTTTTTGTGAGATGAAATTATGTTCAAAGTCTACATGGGCTGTTATATGGGATGTAAGTATTGCCTTCATGGAGGTAATTTTACCATGAAGTACCTTCAGTTCATAAAAAACCCAAACCAACTCCCTCCCCCAACCAAACCGACTAGAACAAAACCCAAGAAAACACAACTGATTTTTAATATTTTTTCGTCCTCAGTACAATACTGAATTGATTAAAACAATTCTACCTGAAGGCCTGAAATGCATACCTTCTTAAAAAGCTGTCTTTGTCTCACTATGGTTTTTTATCCAGCTTATTAATTTAGATTTCTATTATCATCCTTCTTTTAATCACTGTCTTTTCAATTTCTTCATTTCACTCAGATCCACTGAGTGGATCAGCTTTCCACTTCCGCCCTGATGCTTTAATTCCATGCTATAGAGCTCAGCAACTATTTGACTTGCTAAATCTTTATAAGAATTTTTAACCCACACCTATTAACCTCAGATAAAGTGTTTTGGAGCTTTTCATTTGTATGCAGTAAGGATGCTCTTCAGAGGTGGGGGAAAACCTCCAAAAGAAATATAAATCAATATCTTAAATTACTCAAATGTTCAATATGGCACCAGTAGCTGTTACATATTTTTTTCTCTCCTTCTGAGATTCAAATACATATGCTCAGCAATTACTGTTACATTTGCATAATAGGACATTTTTTGATTAGCATATCTTGGACTTCTGTTTGCATTTTTTAAGTGTGGTTACTTTTATTCTCTAATTTGTCCTTATTCCCTCTTCATGTTCTGTTATACCTATTCATGTTTTCCTTTGCTCTTGTTTTGTTTTCCTGAGGGCTTGATGTCTCCAAAGCTTTGTTTAGTGTTTGGTTTTGTAGTTAACATCATACAGTAATGGGATACCGGGAAAGCAAGGCATGTGACATATTAAAGTTTAATGAATAAATTGTGAAACCATGTGATAAATGCCATGCTTTCACAGTGGGTAGTCAGGAAATAGAGTGATGCACCGCAAGATCCTACAAAAACTGTAATAGTTACACAGCCTTTCATTCTGTTTCAAGTTTGCATACTCTGAGGGAAATATCTTGTGTTTTCATCAGTTTTGTACCTTTTATGGACTTTAAACACTATAACTGTAACTAGATCCATTCAGAACCTTGCCAAAACAGGTTGGATCAGATTCTTGGCATAACGGTGTCAGGTGTGATGTTTTGACTGACCATTCTTTTTACCTGTTTTACAGGAGATAGATGTAGGGCAGTGTTTAGGTAGCTATTCAAATGCAAAAACATCCCTCAGTACAATCAACTGGATCTTCATTTGTGCAGAAGTCTGTAAAACTTTTGTGCCAGAGTATCCTAGTGCCCTTTTTGTTCAATTTTATTTATCTTATTTGTAAAATACTGCAAATACTTTGATAATAGGGTAAAAATCTGTATAATTTTGTTACCATTGTTTCATTTGTTCAAGCCCTCAAACTTTAATAGATTCTTGGTACAGTCTTACTTGTAACATCTTGAGATCTTAAATGAAACCCTGGCCAGGTCGGATTTATCTTCCTGTTCATGGCTTTGCTCTGTGAATTCATTGATTTCTCTAATTAAATGAGTTGGAAGTAAATCCCAGCCCTTTGCTGCATGTAACTCATCAGAGCTGATGGCTGAATCTTAATAAGCTGTTTAGTGTGATCTTGTGCCAGAGCAGCTAGGTGTTAACAGTTTCCCTAGTGCTACAATTCCATGTAGCAATCTGTGGTTATAATTGACTCTGCCAGGACAAAAGAAAGAGGAGGTGGAATGGCATTAGATTAAAATGAAAGAGTGTGGTGCAGAGTGGTTAACTCAATGAATGCAAAGTTCTTCTCTTTTTGTGTAAGCTGAACTCCATGGCTACAATTTTCTTCCATCTTTCAACTGGATTGCATTGTTTCAGACTCAGATACATGTCTGGAGAAAAAGATCTGAGGATGTTCCTTCCTGGAAAAGAAAAAAGAAAAAACCCAACAACAACAACAACAACTTTGAAATGCAAACATTAAGATATTTAATTACCAAGGATAATGGCATTGACTATGTAGTATTCTTTATAATCTTCAGTGTGCTTTTGCCAATGTTGTGTAGTCAACATGCATTAGAAAAATACAAAAACAATGTTACTGTGGTATTCCTTGAACTGAAAAAAAAAAAAAAAAGAACAAAAAACAAACCAGAAAAATAACAAAGACATGGTGCTTACCTTAAAAAGGATAAACCAGAATACAGGCAAATGAGACAGCATGACTTCATAAAATGGGAAACTGAAATAGATTATTAAGAAAAAAAAAAAGCAGGGGTCATATAAGGGAAAAAGCTTAAGACATGGAATAATTCACGGAGCTAAGTAGGACCGTCTGTCCATTACATGCAGATGCTTACTCTCATTTGATCTAATATCTGTCCTTGGATATAAATTTCTGAAGTATCTTGAAATAGTTCAGAAAAGGTTTCAGCTGTCCATGCAGAAAAATTTTATTTTCCTTATGACAAAAAGAGCCCATCAGTTTGCTTGGACCACGTATGGGTTATGCTGTCTCCTTTCTTCCTGAGATTCCCATCTATTGCCATGAAGTTAAACATTTAAAATTGTCAGAAGGAAACAAAACCAGAGAGCTTCGTTGGGTTTGTAATGATATTCAGCTGAGCGCCTCTCCCCACACGTACGGTTCTCGCACTACATCTCAACTCCCCGGTTGTCTGTGTGTACATTAAAGCTAATCAGCTTTCAGTATGTTTCTCCACAGGCTCATATCAAGAAACATACGCTGCTTGTTGCTTCCAAATGGCAACTCTTTAAAAGCGACTATCAGAACACAACTTTGCTCTAGCTTATTAAGTAGCTGTATTACACTTGCAGCAGAGGCAGAAACTCCTCCCTCATCCCCCATGACACTGTCCCACTCTGTGCTTACCTTTCCATACATACTTCTTCCTCCCTCCTGCATGGCTTTCTGCTGATGGTCTTTTATGTCTGACAGCCTCTAATATCTTGAGAAGACTTTTCCAACTGGCATGTACCTGTCTGTGGGGTTTTTTGTTGTTGTTGTTTTTTGTTTGTTTGTTTGTTTTTTTTTTTTTCCCCACCACTAGGGAGACTACAGCCTGATGGAAATGGATGAAATGAAGCTGTGAGTGGTCCATTCGTAAATCACCTGCTTCTGGGAAATTTTGATATGATTTGGTCTCAAGGTGTTAATATACAAGTAAAAGTGTTTGAACTCTGGAGGTAGATAAGACAGTAAAACTCAGCAGCAAAATTTAGTTTCAGACAAATCCCCTGCTGAGCCAGCATATGACATAGGCGAAGAGGAATCACAAAGAGGAAGTTTAAGAGACTTTTTCCTCCTGTTTCATTTGGACTTTGCATCTGGCAGCCAATACAAACAGTAAATGAAAAATTGCTATGATCCACTGCAATTATACAATGTTTTCTTCACAGTGGCAAACCAGAGATTTATGAGACACAAACAAAAATCTAGTAGTCATACTGGGAAGAAATTATGCAGTCTGGAAACAAGTTTCAGCATCTTGCAGGTTTTAAGTAAAATAAGTCTAATTGGAAAGCCACTTCAGGAAATCATTCCCAATGATGCTTTTAAGTGGTGGTGTGGTGGACAAGGAAACAGTAAACAGAAATACCTAGCAGTAACCAAGAATCTGAAGGATGCAAAGAAGTTTCCATCTGACTGGAAGTCCTGAATATGTCAAGAATTTGGTCATCCTGTCTAGAGGAGCAGAGTAGGAACCGATGGACCATGCTGGGACTTCCTGACACTACAAAGCAATGAGCTACCAAGAGGCTTTTCATCCATTATCATCTAAAGAACTCCAGAAAGTAAAGAATGCAAGAAGCCTGGGCTACTCTTTTCCAGCAGTGAAAATACAAGCAGTAACTGAATGTTTTCTTTTTATTTTTCAGAATGGAAGTTGGTGAACCCACTGATGATGATACATACTGTAATTAATACTGTTCTATTGCGAATATCCACACGTTACAGCAAGCCTCAAGGACTTTGGAAGAGACCAAGAAAGTCCTGATAGCCTTCTAGTGACAGTCAAACTGTGTCAGTGCCAAGTGATGGTGAAAATTTTGAACTTGACACCTACTAGAGCACAAATGGGATGAGCTTCATCCATAACTTGACTTCACACAGGCAAATTCTGCTCTCTATGAAGATATAAGAAGGTTGTTAAAGCAAGAATATGAAAGAAGGGTACTAGTAAAATGAAATTCAGGAGAACAGCAGAATAGGAGTAAATGAAAGTAAACAAGCACAACTCTCAAAGTGGAGAAAAAAAGGACCTTTAGGAGCTTTCTGCCAAAACTCTGAGGTAGAATGCTTATTGAAGAGTCTATATTGGTAAAATTGCAATTTTTGATATGGTATGGTTTGTCTGGATGGGTTGCTGCACTTGGGCTATAAACAACAGAAGAGATAAGGCTGGTAGATGGTGTGGAATTGACACCTCAGAGAAATCCACTTCTTGGTTCTGAGTTGTTAATTTAGTAATCCAGGGTATTAACTTCACACAGATCAGTGATCTGATTGAACTTAAGAGAGTCTTTTAATAAAGTGGTTTTAGGCCATGGAGCGGAGTTGGAAAACAAGAGGAGATTTTGCTTAAAGCATAGGTAAAATTAAGTTACAGGTTATTCAGCATAAAAGACAAAGGCTGAGGGTTTCAGTTATGAATAAAAAATTGTTTTCAAATCTTAGACTATAATTTGTAAAGACACTACTGTAAATATACAACCACTTTTCTATTTCAGACAAAAATGAACTTTAAGTTTGGGGTTTTTTCCTAAGGACTTTATATAGAAAAAACAATTGCTGTCTAGTAGCTTATACAATTTATTTCAAATAGGTCATCTGTCCAAATCAAAAAGAAATTATGAATACAATATATGAGGAATGTAATTAGAAGTAAAAAATAAATTAACATTAACTAAGAGTTTTCAATGTTTTAGCTGGTGAAAGAGTCAAAATACATCTATCAAAGATGATAATAATTTTGTTAAAAACATATCGCACACCTAAGTTCTGTGGTGAGGAATGCAATAAATAGAAATAAAATATAACAAATGGCAACAAAGGAACAAGATGGAAAACAGGCACATCTTCCAAGTTATATTGATTTTTGAATTGCAGAAAATAGGTTAGGTAATTTAAAACACCACAGGGAAAATCTGCAGTGCATGCTGGTAAGGTAACTTTAAAAGAATTTAAAGTATATTTGTGACATACCATCATATGTAACCCTTAAAAAAAAAAAAAAAGAAAATTGTTAATTCTTGATGAAGTGTTTATTACCTGTCTATTCTGTAGTTAAAAATAAAGAAGATTTTATTCGCTGTCAGAGAAGCAAAATGTACTAAACTCATCTACTGAGTTGAGAATATAAATACCATTGTGTTGATTTTGGCTGGGGTAGAGTTAATTTTCTTCATAGTAGCTAGTATGGGGCCATGTTTTGGATCTGTGCTGAAAACAATGTTGATAACACAGGAATGTTTTAGTTACTGCTGAGAAGCTCTTAGACAGAGCCAAGGCTTTTTATGCCTCTCACTCCACCCCACCAGTGAGTGGGCTGAGGGTGCACAAGAGCTTGTGAGGGGACATAGCCGGGACTGCTGACCTCAACTGACCCAAGGGATATCCCAGACCATATGATGTTGTGCTCAGTATATAAAATTGGGGAAAGAAGAAGGAAGAGGGGACATTTGGAGCGATGGAGTTTGTCTTCCCCAGTAACCGTTAAGTATGATGGAGCCCTGCTTCCTGGAGATGGCTGAACACCTGTCCCCTGATGGGAATTGGTGAATGAATTCCTTGGTTTGCTTTGTTTGCATGCACAGCTTTTGCTTTACTTCTTAAACTGTCTTCAACTCAACCTATGAGTTTTCTCACTTTTACTCTCCCAGTTCTCTCCCCATCCCACCAAGGCAAGGAGTGAGTGAGCAGCTGCATGGCGCTTAGTTGCTGGCTGGGGTTAAACCATGGCAACTATCTATGATATTTTTTAAAAAGAAAAAGATCAGAAAGCTTATCCTTAAGAGTTCTGAAAGAGCTGATAAGCTTCTTGGTCTGTTGATACAATGGGTTTTTTAAACCATTTGGAGCATCAGGGATATTGCATGTGTTGAAACTCTAGACACCATGATTTTGCAGCAAACAATTGTCAGAACTGATTTGATTTCTTGAGAATAAAAGTTAAGCTGGTAAAGTTAACTGCATATATGTAGTAAATTTCATGCAACTTCATTTAATTCATTATAAAACTCCAAGTGAATAGTTTGACTGTGTAATTGCTATATAGTAGCAGTAAAATGTATGTTAAATAGTTTATGAACTAGACAAACTGTAAATGTTTACTTAGTTACAAATTGGTACCTAATAATAAAAGATGTTTCTCATATAAATCTGGGAACTGAAAGTAGGTGTCTATTTGTTGCTTAAATCAACGGCAAAGAAAACCCATAAATAGTATTCATCTAACCCAGTTACAAAAATCAACAATCAAACTTTTGTTCCATTCGTGTCACCTAAGCTGCTTTTAAGGTCAATGAAGTTCATTTAGTGTAGATATATTTTGTGTATACATATGTACATGTACACATGCATCCACAGGGGTAGAGTCTGGGCATGAGCCTTTAAATTTCCTCCTGGAATAAAATCCCCTGTGGAATATTCATCATTTTATTGGGTTCATTTATTAGATAAATATCCTGCCTGAAGATCCCTAACCTCCCAAACTACTTGATATTCAAGTAATTGATCTCCAAGGAATTAAAAACACTGAAGTGAATGTCATTCAGGAATTTACAAAGCTTTCAAAAGCTTACAAAGCCTCTTACACCTACAAACAACCTAAATGAAACCAAATGCAATTACTTTTGACACAGAGGATGGACTAGCTACCATAGGTGCATCCCAGCACAGATCTGGAAGGCAGAGATGTCAAAGGAACAAAACTCAGAAAGGGAGTTTGGTAGGAATGGAGTTAAAGAACCCAAAATTGAGCTCTGCAGCTGCTGAGGTTGGAACAACCCTGTAAACATCTATTTCTCAGGGATGAAGTCATGTTAGCCCAGGACACTCACTAGTTGCTATCCATAGATTCACAGAGCTAAAGGTCAGAAGAGCCATTAGCTCATCTAGTCTGATCTACAGGTTATTACATTTCACCAAGTTACCCCTGTATTGAACTACAGTTACCAAGCTGGCCAAGACTTTGCTCTTATTTCTCCTTTGCAACAGTTTTATCTTCACATGGGACTCTAGACTGCTGCATCAAGTGGTGGTGCAGAAGGAAAGGGACAGAGAGTCATGTAGAATATTTGCCAAAGTGTAAAATGCAAAAGTCAGACAAACAACAGATTTATAAAAATATGGTAGGATTTCCTTTTTGATTTGGAAGATGACTTCTTTACCTCTGAACTTACACCTTTACAACATCTCAAGAGAGTCATGGAAGTGTAACTGTTACCTAGAAAGTGGGCCAGGAAAGCAAAATAACAGAAAAACAAAGTGATTTTATTAAACTGTGTGAGAAACCCACTTATCTGATCTGGAAAATTAAATATGATTTATAATATAATGCATGAGAAAAATCAATAACAGAATATGTTAACATAAAATAAAAATTGTACCAAGTTAATGTAGATTTTTAAGTAAAAGTATTGACTGAAGATTCTAATCAGCAAAATGCATGAAGGTTAATCCAGAGCATGCTTAGGAATAAATGAATTCAATTTGAATGTATCACTAAAATTATTTTTTGATCTAATGGAGTGATAATTGAATTCTTTTTCTAATCTGAAACAGGGGAGATAGTAGCACCACAACATAATTACTTGTCTGGTTAAATACATCGTCCTTTTTTGTGGAAATAATTTGCTTTCAGATTCATGCTGAGAAGCTACCAGCTCCTCTTTATCATAATATAATTTAACAAAATGTAGCATTCCTTCTTCATCAAATTAAACCAATTTGGAAAATTGAAGAGTCTTTGGGTCTCAGCTCTTCAATCATCCTCCATTGTTACACTCAGATGAAAAAAGAGGGAATTAAAAATAAAAGCTTCAAAAAGGGACTATCTTTTCTTATAAATAGGAGGGGGGGGGGGGCGAAGGGGAAGATGTCCTTTAAAATGGAAATGACTCAAAGAATTTTGTGAGAGGTACACAGACTACATCCTTGGATTGCTGGAGCTCTGTTACAGTCACCTCAGGAATGCCTGCAGCCAGAGCAGTTTACTCCAGCAGAGCGAAGCCTCATGCTGAGTAACTGTTAAGTATCAGACATATCAGCTACACCCCTCCACCTCTCCATCATGCATTAGAGCAGGCTAATTGATTCTGGGACTTGTTCTGGTTTCGCTATTCCTTGCATCAAGTCCTGATGTGAAGGATATATACTTAACAGGTCACCAGTACAGGTTCTCTCTTACGTGTTAATAATGGTGGAAAAAAATACGCTTGCCTGTTTATGTTGAAAAATTCCTGAAGCATCTCAGCTTCAGAATTACCAGCCATATAATGACATTTTGAAGTTGAAAACTTCTGATGTTAAATATAATTTTAATCTTTCAGTACTGATTGTTGTCTCACAGGTTCTGATTTAAGAGCTGATCCTTACTCAACACACCTCACTTAATAAATAGGTGCAGGGGACCCATATATAGCAAATGTTTTTCTCTAACATGTCCTTAATTAGATCTTCTCTTAGTTAGAATACCTCCCATAGAAATCAGTTACGCCTGATGTAATTTCAGGGGACTGTGATGACTAAGTCCACTTTAGCAAGTAGTGCAGCCCAGTAAGAGTAGATCTATAGAGGAGAACAGTTGGTGTTGAGGACCTGACATCTGTGCTTTGAAAGGGTTTTACTTCATTGCAAGGGTTTTACTTCAAACTGTGACCTGGTCCTGTGCCTTACACCCATTATCAGTGTATTTGTGTGCATCAGTGTGCCTCCAGAGAACATCTCCTAGAGCCTGTCTTCTGGCATGACGTACCATGAAAGGAACCCAGTTCACATACTCCAAGAGACTGCCCAGTAGCTACCTTAGCATGGTCAGTGGAAACAGCTGAGATATTTCCTTGCAAAAAGATCCTTTCCATCTCAACTGGAACTTTCTTTCATAAGTCATTCAGGTTCATGTTTATAAGAACATTTGAGATCTTCCAAAAAAGTATACTGTTTGAAAGGCTGGTCTCTGGGCCCTGCTATATTTGGAGATGCTGCACCCAGACTTTTAAAGGTTTTCTGACTCAACATTTTGCAGAAAAGTTGGGGAGCTCATTACTCCTATGCTTTTGAGTCATGCCAGATTCTTGGTCATTGTCTCTGCTTCCAAGTTCTATCTACAAGTAGTACATATTGGTGAAAACTTCCTATTTTTCAATGCTTTCAAAGCTCTAATACCTCTACCTGAATCATTTTTTTTCTAGGGATGAGGTGATCCACAGCAACAGTGTGGAGGACACCCCTAATGACTTTCAAGGAAGATCTTACTCCTGAATCCTGACAGTGTTTTTAAAATTCAGATCCAAATCTAGACTCTACTACTACTCAGTAAATGTTGCATTTGCAACATCCGAGAGGAAGTCCAAGATTGAACTCAAACATGACACTGGGTTCATCAGACACCGTCAGTCAGGTTTGAGCCACCTTCAAGAACAAGCATTATCGTCCCCCACACCATAAACTTTTCCTGTGCATTTGACTATGACAATAGTTCTCTAATTATTGCTGTACCAGAATCTGTGAATTTAAATTGAATACTATGAAGTCAGTGAACAGGTGGAAATCATACTGTTATATTTAGTTGAATAACAGGTAATTAAGTAACTTGTCAAAGTAATAATCTTTTACCACCTGAAATTCATTTCAGTAAGAAACCTATGTCTTCAAGGACTCTGTTTTCATTTTTTATGATAAACAAACAAACAAAGAAAGAAATAAACAAATTGCAGGTCTTTCCCTGTTTAACCCCAGCTTTACTAGAGGACTAGTTGATGCATATTTGTTTTAAATTACTGTAATCCACAAGCAAAATCATTCAGCTAATGAGTTTACAGCTGTAAAGCCCAACATACATCTGCCTTTTACCATTTCTTCATGGTATCCGGTCAGATTTAAAGGGGAGGAGGTAGAAATATGCTAATGAGTAAATATAACACTCAGACAACTCATACAGTCATCTATAAAGGCAGTCAGAGGCAAATGAAGATTTATAAAATTAAAGGATGGATATCTGGCTGGACATTTTATTGCTGAAAGTAACTACCTTCCATCTCTGTTTCCCCCACTTCCCCCAGTCTGTGCTCACTGTTTAAAATAGATTGATGGAATGGTTAAGAATTGTCTCTGAGCTCCAGTGAGATTATATCAATTATTTAGAAGTGCTAAAATTTTGGCAGGGACATAATCCACCTTCTCACTTTGAAGACAATCTGGAGATTAATACAAACATGCATTATGGAAAGAAATTCAGGCAGGGTAAAGCTAGTGTGACAAAATGAACACTTGTACTCCACTATTGCAGCATGAGGAGAAGGGAATTAGCTGTCAGATGATAAACAGGATGAATTGCCTGCTTGTCATATCAAAAGCTTTTAGCTTTAATCTAAAGATAATGAATATATTGCAAGTTTTACAGTGATAAAGTTGAATTTTGGCTCATAGTTAAGAATTTAAAAATTAAGTGTCCTGCCCTGTGAAAGAATTATTACTGAACACTTCCTAATATTTTAAATTGCTTACTTTCTATAAACTATGCAGACAGGGAACATATCCCAGTAATCTAGAAGTGGGAGGGTGTCATTTTGGACAAACTATGAGTCTTTATAAATCTTATGTATAAAGACACACATAAATATTAATTGATGTAATATTTGTAATAACCAATACTAGACTGTAAAGACAGAGATAAATTTATCATGACATACATTAAGAATGTATTCAACACCAGAAAATTAGGGTATAAATACATGATCTCTGCAAAAGCAACTGTCAAGATTTAAGACTGCTGTTGACCACTATTAGCTCATTACCATCTTTCTAGCTGAGTCACAGTAACAGATCAAATGATTGTTTCTAATCGATTTCAGTGTGGTCGGTCGGTTTAATAGAGCTTTAAATCAGAGAGGCTGGTGATTTAAACCAGTCTATCTGACATTCCACTGAAGCAGACTAAGAATATTTGTACATTATCTTACCACAGTTCAACTCTGGGAACGATAACAAACAGCTTTACAGCAGTAACGAACAAACTAAAGAAAAACTTCATAAACTTCTCTATCTTGGTTTACAAAAGCAGGACCTGCTGTTTCCGTCCTTGGGTTGGTCATTAAAAAACAAATTAGAAAGGATATTTCTGAACACAATTTGTTTAGAGACAGACTATCATAACTCTGAAAAGCAAATCTGGCCTCTCCATGCTATCACATGTGTAATTATGCAGGTGACACAAACACCTGCAGAATTGACGTAGTAATTGACTTAGATAATTTTTCCTAAGTACATTTCTGATCTTTTAATTTCTGTAGTTTTGGAGAACCTCCTGATTGTTTAACTTGTAACAGAATCAAGTCTTTGCTAACTTCTTAATGTGCCTTGCAACCATGAATCAACCTGTGAGGGACAAGAAGGATGAACTTTGGTATGTGTAAACAGTAGTATGAATTAGGGACAAAGCAACATCTTGTTCATGTACGGTTATGTTACGCAGGCACAAGGGGAGGGGGTAAAGGATTTATTCTGGAAGCTCAAGGACTGTATATTTCTCTACTGACAGTCAGTCTCTATTAAGTGCGGGGTGGTGGGAAACTTTAGCTCCTCAGACTTGCAACCATGTGAATGGTGAAGGTGGTTTTAACTTCACAGTGGATAGAATCTGGTGGTTCTCAATGTCAGGGGTATCAAGCCATGTCAGAGGAACCTTCCTACCTTTGTCCTTATAACAGTGTCAGCAGAGACCAGGAACTGTTAATGGGAATGCATTTCATCCTTTTCAGGGCAAAGCCATACAGATTACGAGATTAAAGTACCTTCTGTGGCTCCCAGGACCACCTTCCATTGAAAGGAGGCTTAGGAAGCTGTATTGTTTCTGGTGATCACTATTATTCAGTGCCATATCTTGTGTAAGCAGTAATAAATACGAGGCAAGTCTTAGATGTCATCAAAGTATCAAATGTAAGCAGAAACTGTGGAATAACATCACCTTTTTTTTTTTTTTTTCTTTCCCCTTTTTTTAAAATACTCTTTAAAACACTCTATTTGGGTTTTTTCAAAAGTAAATCTTGCCAGACTCACTGGATACTCTTTGAGTATTTTCACAATTCCTTCTTATTCCATATCACTTGCTCCTGAAATGTCCATATGCTTTTTTCTCCATTAGTACTTCTTTAATCCTTCACAAATATATGCATGTAGTACTTGAAATGCTTCAATTACACCTTTGTATTCATTTTCAGAGAAAGCAGAATTAGAAGGCATATCACGCTCAGTTCATATTGTTGTGTAGTACAGTCCTGGCCACATGTCCCCCAGTGGGACTTCAGTAATAGAGCTTGTTGCAAATCTTCCATCAGAACCATGCTGAAACACAGTTTTGCTATAAATTATAAAGCTTCTGAGGCTGGGTTTTGCTTCCAACAGAAAACTAATGAAATTTTCTTTTGGAAGCTGAATTTAATTAACAAAAAAGTCCTCAGAATGAATTTTTGCTGGTTTAGAAGTAACAAAATATTCTAGTTAATAATCTATATATATGCCTTGTAAAGAAAAGTGGGGCTGAAAGTACTCTAGGTCTTCTGGTGCCTGGGGTGACAAGTGAAGCTCTGTGCAGCGGTGTTGACTTTATCAATCTAAGGACAAATGTTGAACTACAATATTCATAAAAGACAGGCAGATGTCCTCCTTCTGGCTTATCAAATGAAAATAGCAAAATTCAGCTTCAAACTTCAAATTATTTATTTAATTTTTAACCCTCCTTTAGTAGGTGGACTATTGTTCATTCTTTCTTTCAAAGAAAGTATGGTGTTTGAAGGATTTCTTTTTCAATAATTCATCAATTACTTGCAAATCAAATGGTGTTTGTCAATATTCTTTTCAACAGATATGTTTATTAATGTAAGAGAAAAAAATTCTTTTGAGAAATTCTTAAAGACAATATGCTGAAATGAGTCATATTTAATCTTTACATTGAAACATTTACAAAAATTGAAAGAAAAATCTATAACAGCTTAAAATTATTTCCTTTGAATTTTCTTCTACCCTTTTCCAGTCAGCTGGTTTTGATTTTGCTCAAATGGATAACATTAATCCTCTGAAATATTATTTTTCTGTTTTCTTTTAAAGGTTCTGGATGCTCTGGTCATAAATACAATCTGTAATCATTTCATTTGGTTACCAGAATCAGATTCTAAAACCTTTTTCCTGAATGAAACAACGTTGTTGGTCTTCTTTCAAAGAGAAGTGTACAGTGTAGCATTATTTCTTCATTTTTTTTTTAATAAGAAGAAAGTAGGTTATCTAGCTTGATAGTAAGTAAGTGTTTACATTCCTTACAAATGTTTAGATAATGTAAACAGTTTGATGGAAGTAAACAGAGGTAAGTGAGCAAGTCCATTATACTGATTACATATCCTGATCTCATTGTCTCATCTAAACTTTCTTGTAGATATATTACAGGAAGCTTGGCACTGCTGGAGCATCTGTGGTAAGTACTTGATTAATATTGTGCTTAAATCCCTTGGAATATAAACTAAGGATTATTTCACAATAGATTTAGTCTGTAGGTATCAGAGAATGAATTTTAATCTTCAAGGGCTACATTTTTCCATTTTTTTCTTTCTCCATTTTTCCCTTACTCACTTTTCTAAAAAACATTTTTATAAAATGTATGAAGCAGATGGCAAGATTGTTGTTATTTGTTTCTTGTTCTGATGTTACATAAACATTTAAAAACAAGTCTTATTTTGTTGATTTTTAGCATTTTAAACTTGTCAGTCAAGATGGGCATCTCAGGAATGAAACCTACAACTCCCAAATCTAGCTCATACTCTCCCAAAACTTACATCGAGATCATCGTACCTAATAGGGATCCTGACTCTCTAAGAGAAGAATAGAGATAGAATCATAACGGGAAGTAGCAGATTACACAGCATAGGGGTTCCTTCACTGAGGAGTAAAGCAATTGTATTACTGAAAAGAACAACAGGTGATCCAACAGAGACTAATTGCAGGAAATGCCAAAATAATGGTGAAAAAAGAAATACAAGTAAAAATGCAATGGCACGGTTAGAGTGTAAATTTCTTTTCTGACAGCTGTGATGGGATATACTTAGTTATCCACATATGAGATATGAACTCATATTCACCATTATCATCTACTGAATTATTTGCATGAATAAAAACTTATCTTAATATAAATTCTATTGATGATTTTAAGCCATAGAATCATGTTTTTGTCACTGGATGGAGATTATTGCAACCACCTCATGTCCTTTAACCTTGTTATCTAATGATCTGTTACAATCGAAAGTTTGATATAGCTCTGCTTCAGTGAGTATCTGTCTTCTAAGTCATAGATGTTGCATAAAGGGAATTTCTATATCAAAAAAGTATCTCTTTTAACAGGATAAAGATTAGACATGAAACAGACATTAAAAGTATGTACACATTGCAAAAATACATTTCCACATTATTCTTAAGTTTACAGAGAAGTTTCCCATCAAACTGCCTCTTTACACATAGCATAACTATATAAACCAATTGTTTCCTGAGACAAAAAAGGTGTTTGCTTTCCTTTCATAGTACTTCTGGTAGTTTAAATATTACTTAATTTCTTTAAGGAAAAGAGCAAAGATTAAAAGAAAATCTTCAGGTTACAAATGAGGTGTTTGGTGGTCATTTTGCTTTAAACTTTTGGTTAACAGAGTTCCTACTGTATATGTATTTTAGGGCAACTCAGCAGGAAATTCCATAAATATTATTTAACAGTGACAACTTAAGATCAAATTATAAAACTTGGTTTTAAAACTACTTCGAAAGAGTCCCAGGCATTTTGTGGACTGACATATCAGGAATTACCTCGGGGAGGCACAGAAGCAGATGAACGATTTTGCAAAGACATTGGTGTTGGAATGGTCTTTGGCTGGTTTTTCCCTAGCGGCAAGGTGGTTAGGGAAATATTTCAAAGAAAGAAATATGTGGTGTTTACAACTACCATGACTCTTCTGTTTTGCTGGGGTTCAAAATAATTCACTGACAGAAATATCACCACCACTTTATGCATACAGTTCTGCAAAACAGAAAACCAGAGGTGTTAGCCCTAATTGTGCTAATTGTGCTTCTGGTAGGTTCTGTGATGTGAAGAAGTCTTAAAATGACTATTGGTTTTTTTCTTACCTATTGAGACTGAAAACTGTTTCAGAAGAGGTGTTTACCTGCAGAGTGTATGTATGATCAGACTGTGGGTTCGATAGGCACCTATACATTCCACCATTCAGTCAGAATATTAAAAAAATATACTGCTAATGCTGTGTATATTCAGCTAAAGAGCCAATGCAGCAACTGTTCAGATCTGTCACTGAAAATTGTTAAGGAAAGCTGAAAAAACACCTACATAGTTCCCCAAATAGAAAAGTACTAAATAGTTATTATTAATAATAACAGTAAGAATAAAGAACTACAAGTTTCAAGCATTACAAATAGGATGAGTAGAAGAAAACAAGCCATTAAAAATGGTAATTGCTTGTATCTCATTTAGGTTGACATTAATCTGACAACTACAATGTTATCCTCCATCAGATGAGTAGAGTAATTAGATCTCATACCTGCCCCCTCAAACTTGATGCACATTACAGCACGTATTAGATTCACTAGCACTGGAATGGAATGATGTAGATTTTAGTGGGGATGCTGGGAAGAGAAAAATACTTGAGGAGATTAGGTCATAAATCACATATAACATTAATTCAACTTGATATTCCCTTGTTAGGGTGCAGGTCAACTGTATCTTTATAACTGTATGTTATCTGATCTGTCAGCTAATTCAATTCCAAACCTCATTTGAATGAAAGAGTCTTTGGGTGTTGTCTTCCTTGTGTCCTGTCATCCATATTCACTCATCTCATCGTAACACAATTATGGTATTGGGGGGAGGGGAAAGGGGGAAGACATCATCCCCCAATTTCGGTTTTTAAATTAACCCAGGTTGCCTTACCCAGCAACTATCTTTAAGGCACCTTGGAGCTTTTCAGATTATTGTAAAGAAAAGACTGTGTTTGTGAGCTGGAGACAGGGCAAGGAAAAAATAATTTTCATGTAAATTCCTTTTCCTAGGTCCATTTCTATGAACTGCTCAAAGAGGAGGAGAAAAGGGATGGCTTTCAACTCAGTTGATGGACAAGCTGTTTGAAAAAGTTCCAGTTTCAAAAGTGTTCATAAGCAAGACATCCAGCTCTCAGCTTGCCTCATCAGGTAGCGTTATGGAGTAGGGGAAAGCCTGCAACCCCATCAGTTCCAGTTTAAATCCTCACAGAATTTATTTTAAGCCATCAGCAGTGGATTAAAAAAAAAAAAAAATCAGAACAACAGCTAGAAATTTTTTGAGGAAACTTGCAATTACATTGAGTTTAATGAGCTGCATTTTGTCAAAGTGAAAAGAAGAGGTCTCACACAGTTTTCTGAAATTCATTTCTTGGAGCTTGTGGGACACATGAAGTGCTGAAAACAACTATTAGGTAGTTCAGAAGCACATCATGACTCCTGGGAGTCCTTGACAGAAACTTCGTGTATCTTTTAACTCTTGTGTTTTTAATTTGAGACATCCAGTCTAACTCAATGCTTTACTGTTCATGAGCTCTGTGGGACAAGGAAGGCAATTTGTTCTGGTAGTTCTGCACCTTCTGCAATGCCATTTAAACATTTTAACTGCTGCTACAAGGTAAAGATGTAGCAGAAGTCACATTGTTCACCCAGACCACTGCAGAGCTTTCTCCTACTTGTAGGTGAGTTGTGTGAATTCATATATCTATATAGCCCAGGAAGCTTCTGTCTCAAAATACCTTTCTTCCCTTTAAAAATCCAAACAGTTGAATTATGAGAGTTATATTTAAGGCTCCAATTTCCTGGAAGGATAGATTTTCTCTTTTGATGGCTGCCTAATTAGTATGCTTTAAATTTAGATGTCTTGAATTAATTGCAGCAAGAATTTCTTGAGAGAATTGGTGCTAAAATGAAGTGTACCAAATAGTGAAGTTTTCAGGCATATGCTGGAGGTGTTCCACCAAGCCCTTCACACATCTCTGTGACAGAAGGAGTGTAATGTATTATTTTCTTATTAATTTCCCATTTAAGAAAGTCTTATGAATAATAATACTGTGGGAAAAAAATAGCTAAATATAGCAGGAGATTTTTTTTTTTCTTGCTGATTTCTGTTGCTGCTAGTTACCAGATGCAAAAGAAAAGCTGTAGTGTATTTGTTTTCTGGACAGTGCAAAAGGAAGTGAAGTTGTCCCTTGTCAGATGAGAGAGGCATTTTGGTCAATTCTGGGTGCTCAGAAATGATCCCTGGGAAACAGGTTTCATCCCTCCTACAGAAGAAATCTTGGGGAGAATTTTGAACATTTTGGATAGTTTCTACTGCTAACTGCTTCCAGGAAGTGAATCAGACTTTAAGACCGAATAAAGTGTCCTGAGCAGATACATATCTTTTTCTGCTGCTGATAAGAGAAGAAGCCTCAGGCATCCACATGCTTCATTTAGTTGCTGGAATTGAAGTGAGATGAGTCCAGGGCTTGTGTATATACCACAGATTACATTTCCCCAAAAGATAGTGCATGCCAAAGAGCACTTCAGGCGCTGGGAGCTGGACTTCTGAGTTTGTTCCTTCAAAGGCAGATACTTTGAGAAAATAAATACATCTTCCTCTGTTTTAGCATTTATCTTAACCACTGTTGTACTAAAAGTCAGCACAGACCATTTTGAAAAAGAAGTTCCTTCCTGAAATTAGGAAAAGGGGTATGGGGATGGTGGACTGGAAAATATGTGATGGAGAGGAAGCACCTAAGGGAAGAAAAACTGGGGGCAAACAAAGGAAGACGGAAAGACTGCTGAAGTGAAATTAAAAAAGGTTAAGAGATTCTTATGTAAGTGTCCAGTATACCCAGGCTAACCCTGTAGGCAGCTGCTCTATAAATAAAACATAAGTATTAAAATGGGAATCTTGTGGTTTTTGAAGGCAGATGAGCCAAAAAGGTTTTGTCTTCTGTCTGACTTGGCAGGAGCCACACTGCGCTTATCTAAGACCTGAAGGTCACTCTTTGCATAGTTTACACACAGCTTTCCTGGCCTTATCAGCATTTTAGTCTTTAAAGAAAACATTAGGAGTATTAGCACAGTAACTAGTGTCTAACTTGTACAGAAAAATACAAATTGGGCCTTTAGTAATTCATTATCTGATTTATAATGCATGGTAAAGGATAGGAACTCCAGGAAGATGCTGGGGCTTCCCAGCATTGCAGCCTTCGTCTACTGTTATTGGGAGTAATGAAGGATAATAAAACAAATCATAACGTAAATAATAAATAACCTCATCATCGTATATTTAAAAACACAAAACATGAAAGGGAAAATTCCCAACGGCTGAGAAGCTTTAATAGCTCTTCTTAGTTCTTGTGGCACCAATCGTTGATGTCTGTTGGAAGGAGACCAGTTAGTATAGATTCATTTATAGAAGCAAACAAAACATAACAAGGAAAAATAAAGAAAAAAAAAAGAAAGAAAAGTTGTCAAAAGAAAATACTAAGGGGTAAGGTAATAAAACATTAATTTGGTGAGGGACAGTGATTCATAGCGTGTGGGAACCTCAAGGGAATGCAAGGGCACAGAGGAAGGAAAACTGCAAGGAAACAGGCAGAATAAGAAGAAAAAGAAAAGCATTTAATAATAGTTAGAAATGTTTTTGCAGCTGGAGCACAAAACTAGGGTCTCAACTACTTGTCACCATGGAAGATCTGTCCTTTTTCACAGGAAAGAATTTATTCTCTAGGTGTTTTTTTGCAGAGTGGGTAGGGTAAGAAATTTAGCAAAGCTAAATTGCCCCAGAATGTTGCAGGGGAGAAAATTATGCTGTCATTCATTTCCTGACTCCATTTCACTCCCTATCAGTACAGTTGTGATGTTAAAATAGCTGCCATGCTCTGTTCCACCGGGGCTTCCCTTCACTGGGTGGGTGTAGAGTGTATTTTACAGAGAGACCTGGGAAATCTCAGGCCAAGCAAGACAGTTTGCAGCAGCTGTGTAGACCAAGGTTTCAAAACACACAGTCCACACACTGATTTCTTAGCTGAGACAACTTCCTCCTCAGTGGGTTTAGTAACCTTGGAGTGTTTAGCTGCCACAATCAGGCTTCTGGTTCCAGAGCTTGCTCCTTAACCTGATGGAGACCCATAGGCGTGTCCTCATGAAGGTGTGCTGAAATATAGGGCCCTACCAGCTAACCTCAGAAAATTCTGTGGTGCCATTTTAAAAAGTCACTGCCTCCAGCTGTCCTTTGTGCTCCTCTGTAAGAGATAATCCACCCCCAGCCCAGTCACCAGGGTAAGTGTGCAGTCATTTCACCTGGCAACACTCTCTTAATCCAGTAATCAGAAAAAGCCTGTTCAAGGTATGGTGCAGGGCAGGAGAGATGATAGGATATGCTCACATTCTGAGCCGAGACTCTAGTACACAGCATGAACCTTCTGTAAAGATTATGAAACCAATAGCAGTTGTAAAAAGATTTTTCACAGGTTTTGTTTAGATAGCACAGGACAGCCATTTTAGGAAACTCAGCATTAGTTGCTTTGCCAGATTTAAAAGCGAACATTATCAGGTAGATTTCTAAAGTTATTTTGAAATCCAGAAATCCTCTAATTCAAATGAAATCCATGTGAGTGAAAACGTGGGCCATTACACCCAAACAACATTTCTCTTGCCGCGGTTTCAAAATGCCCATGTGAAATGAGTGAAACATCTTAACTGTGTGTGCAATCTCCTGCCCTCACTCCCCATACCAGGAACCTCAGAGACTAGTGAAGCGGTCATTATTTTTTCATGATACCTTCCTTATTGCCTAATTAGCAGTCCTAGTAAGAAGTGGTTCTGTACTTCACTGAAGGAAATAATATATCAGTTCCTGTTTAATTACAACTGAACTACTGCCACGTACAGCATTAAAAGATATAGCCTCCCTGAAATAAAAAAAGGATCAGATGTAAGATTCTCTTTGGGCTCTATTTATTAGCCTTGGTTCAGCAATACCTCAAATGGAAATAGGAACTCATCACTCAGCGGACTTATCAACTCTGTACTGAAGTTTGCAGAAGGCTTGGTGTAAACTGTTGTAGAGCAATGACAATTGTTATTTCCAAATAGCCATCAACATCATACGTGTTACAACAAGTCATCATTTATGTGGAACAACTTAAAACTATAGTTTTGCAGCTGGCATAAAGTGACATAGAAAACGTCTCTTTCATTGATTATTCAAAAAGATGAGTACGTCTTTGACAAACTATAAGCAGATTGCAAACTAGGATTATCTTGAACCAAACCTGTTTTCATACCTGGAAAAGTCTGGTGTTCTTCATTATTCCTGTTATCTTTGTCTCTGTGATGGGCTCTGCCTGCTTGTTCCTAGCTGGAAGAAAGCTGATAAGATATGAGTGCTCTGTGCTAGCAAAGTGCCAGGGATAACTGGGCTGAAAGCCTGGACACCAATGGTGGAATTCGGCTGTGAACTTACACACCTGAACACCAGTGTCTAGATCCCCACCACAGTCACCAGAAATCTGGCCAATACACTCAGTGGTGCTCTGAGAGCTACCCAGCCCACCCGAAGACAGACATGATCTTTGGTATCAAACTCACATATAGACATCTAGGTGTTAAGATCTACTTTTAGTTGTCTAATTATGTGATCTAATATCCACCCCAGTTTCTATTTATGTCCTCTCTCAGTAATCTTACCAAAACTGTTTGTGTTCCTTCTACCCAGGGAATAGTATGGGAAGCAATCCAAAGAGCTATGCATATGCCTAATATATATTTGTATTAACAGATTAACTAGCTTTGCTCATGGCTTTCAGCTGTTGGAAAGAGGTTAAATCCCCCTGATCACCAGATAAATCTTGGATTATAAACCAGGCCATGGAGCAAAGTATCTTATACCTAAGACCCTATGTAAAATACTTGGAAAAAACCCAAAGCATAAAGGATTGACGGGTTGATCTCCGTGAATCTAAAGGTCCCACCAGAGCTGCCAATTTGTATGGAAGTCTGACCAATCTCAGTGCCTAAGTGAGTTCCAACAGACTATTAGATTGCCTTAACTCACAGAAAAAAAAAGTGTAGTCCTATACTATTTAATCTGCCAACGTATTTTCTGTATCAGTCAAGGTAACGGTATACACCATTAGAATTCAATTTTCCACTGTGATTATAAAAGTTACCACATTTGTACTCCAACCCCTAACTGTATCAGCAGTTTTCCATTGTGCTTTATGAATATTGTGTATTTTAATAGCTGGTTCTGTTAATGAGATTTGGAAGTCTTATATTAAGGGCACACAGAACAGAAATCATTAACTAGAAGAAGGGTTTTTTTCTGACATATTCATAAAATTACATGTTAATAAAATAGGAATATGAGTTCAGTAGTTGCTAATACAAACTGATTTTCATATTAATGATTCCAGAGTTTTATTCTGGGAACAAAATTTAAGAGTTAGAGTACCCATATTGAGAAGAAAACACAAATCACTGGTATTCCTGCTCAAAGATAAAAGTAAAAATGGGCAGTGGTCCATGATGGTGGCCTTACCTTTCTGCATGTTCTTCCACTTTCTTACATTTTAGACTTTGTTCAACCAATATCACCTCATGCAAGGAGGCGAAGCTGAAATTCTGCTCACTGCTTGTGGCCATTAGCCTCACAAATGTTTTTCTGAAAGAGTGAAAGAGATAATACCGATGTGTTGGCCTCTTCTTTAAATAGGGGGCCAACCTACTATGCAGCTTCATGATGTGTCAGTTACATGACTTATTTCACTGTTTATCTGTGGAAACTGGTCCATGTTAGTATATGTTTCTGAAGAATTACTGTAGTCCAATACTGGCATAAATCCTTTCATGTAGATATAACAGGTTTCTTGAATAGTTTCTGACAGGGGAATATTTTCACCAGAAATTTTTTATTCAATTAAATCAAAATATTTTGAGGGATTAAGTTGCATTTGTCAATAATTTTGATGGGAATTTATTTAAGTATTTAATTTCACAAAGGAATTTAATAGTTAAGAATGTATCAGATCACACAGGCCTGAAATTTCTACTTTTTGTTAATGTTTAGAAATTCCTGTTTTTAGACATTAACTATATAAGTGACCTTCAAACTTTCCAGCTCTGAAAAGAAAATATTTCAAATCATTCCTAAGATAAGTTCTGATATATTTTTTATCAATTCACTAGTGAAGACTACGTCCTTCTGGCCCAAGCCTATCCTACCAGATATCTGAGATGTTTAATTTAGGTGTGCATCTGACTTCTCTGTCTCTGTAGTCAATGGAGAAATACAGGCACTGTAGGAGAGTGCTTGAAATTTTAGGACAGCTTTGTTGGAAATGGGACATTGACCCAAGCATTAAAAAGGACAGATAAATCTGTGCAAGTATATTGAAGGCTATGGCATTCTGCTCTGTGCCTAGCCAAGACATTAACTCATCTTTAGAGATGCATCAGAGCTTAGCACCAGTCTTCTCATAAGGGAAACTATTTATAAACAATTATTTCCCCAAACTTATATTTGGACTAGACAGTAATCATTACAATCAGAAATATGTACCAGCCAGTGTATTCACTTGAAAATAAGATAAATGGTTTATTTTTCTATCATTAAAAACTTTTAACTCAAGCTCACTTCCTTTCTGGCTATTGGTAGAGGAAGTCAGACTGGATGACCTCGATGGCTCTTCTGTGCCTTTGAATGATCTTTTCATTTGGAGCTGGACACTTCTGAGCTTTCTTGGTTTATATGATGATTCGTCTATATGATGATTGGGGAATGGGTGACATCATGGCTTATGGAACATAATTCAGAAAGGTTAGGTCAAAAAACTGACCATGTTGAAGATATATATATGAGACATTGTTTTGCGTGTTTCCTCTGTCTGAGACTTATCTTCCCCACACTTATCAGAAGACTGAAATGTTCTTCCTTTTCCTCCTTTTTCCCTGTCTTGACTGGATTTGATTGCTTTTAGGAACAAGATCTGCTTTGAACTCTGTGGTCCAAAAAATCAGTAGCGTCCTTAGACACACAAAACAATAACACATTTTAAAATTGTAATATTATTAAAAAAAAAAAAAAAAGAAAAAAGTCATATACTGTGAATTACATATCCCCAGGCTGTTAGGAGTTTGGTAAGGAAATGTCTCCCTCACATTCTGAAGATATTATTTTATCATCTTTTTGCAGTTCTGTGAAGTGTGTCTTAGTGCCCTGAAAACTATGCTAAAATCAGTAGTCCACTATTTCCTTGAATCTACTTCCATCTGTTGGCAAAAGTGTAGATTGCACCTGGGAAAACAGATCTCATAATACAAATATTTGGTTTGGGTTTCCTGAGAAAACAGACTAAGAGCAGAAATCCTGAACACCTGGCGTGTTTCAGATTTTTCTCATAACCTGTTAAACGTCTTTATAGTAAACTCTTAAAGCTTTTAAATTCTTTATTTAACTATTAAAACAAAACAAGCAAACTATCATACAGACTCCCCATGCATAAAGAAGGTCTTGCACAATTAAAAATTGCCTTTTTTTACCCCTAAGTACATCCACTGGTCTAATAAAAAGCTATTATGCTATTCCAAAAGCCTTGCACCCCTTATTTCTTAAAACCACAACAGCTGTACAGCAATCATGCTGTAAGCTGTTGTTCAGCTATTATACAACATTCCTGTCTGCTGGCTCAGAGTTTCAGACAAGAAACTTTCATTTCTTAAAACAAATGTATATTATGTATAGGTTTATGGGTATTTATATATCAAAGTATACTGTATATTTTTCATATTTTGGTGCCAGTCAATCAAAATATAAATTTTACTTCACATTAAACATCTTGTAATGATTAACATGGTCTGATGAAGCAAAGTAAATAATAACTGATAATCCAGCTGTTGGCATCAGAAACTCCTGAGTTTGGTGCAGTATCAACTTGTTTTATAATTTTAACACTGCCTTCTTGAGGAATATATCTTGTCACGCACAGTTGTTATGTACTGCAGAGAAACAGTAGTTTTGAGGCTTGAATGAAACTCCAGACGTTTCCCTACTTTTTATACTTTCAGAGACAGTACCTACATGCTATCCAGGAGCACAGGTCAGACCTCAGACCCTTCATTTCACCTTTATCTCTTTCAGTGCTTCTTTTGATGTTGATAATTACATTCTCTCTTGAGTTTTGCCATCCCTTGCCTTATTGTGATGCCTTCCTTGTCTGTTTAGTCTCTAAAATACCTTTTCCCCTTGGTATTCCTCTTCTCATTCTCCATAAATCTCCCCTAAGTCTGTATGGAAATATCTCTTCTTTTTAACTTTTGCATCTTCCTGTAGGTGATATCATAGCCTACTATGATCTTTACGGCAATAACTTTCCCAAAGAATCTATTTATCCCGTTCTGAGTCTCCTTACATGTAGGACATCAAATCTTGTTTGTTTAAAGCCTAAATACAATACGTCATACACCACACTGACCTTCTTCAATATTCTTCTAACCTATCCTCATCCTCAATAAGCGTAGACAATACCACAGGATGTCACCTAGGGCACACAATACTTGAAGGGCCTTGGGCAAATGTCAAAGTCTGTCTTCACCTGTTGCAGGGCTAAGGGTACAGATATACTTGTTTAACTGGGTCCTTTACTTATGATTTCATTTATTTCCTGGGCTACTTAACATTGAACACTTCGACAGAGACATATGATCCAGTTTTGGTCCTTCACTCTTGTAGATATAAGCAAAACATTCTCAAAATACTGCTGTTTCCTCATCTGCAGTATTTCAGGGCTAGACATTTTCTTCACATTCTCAATATTGCTAAATCTCTGTTGCCCCCATCTTTTTCGCAAATATCTTCCTTGTCTGATACTTTAAGTATTTGGGTAGTTTTTGGTAGTGTTTGGTTCCTCACTGAAACTGGCCCTATGCAAATGTATAGCAAGGTCATCCATGCCTTTCAGAGATCATAACTGAAGTGGGAAAAAGGAAACAAAAAGAAAAACAAGTAAGGTAACTTTAACAAGATTGCCAGCAGAGAGAGAAAAAGAGACAGTGCTTATTAATGATTTTAATAATCATGGTTGTTTTGAATCCCTGCTCTGCCATACTAAGCTTCAAACATTTCAAGATCTACTTGATATTTGCTGCTCAAAGATAGCAACCTTCTTGCCATGGTTAAGTGGAACAATCCAGAGAGACTTTTTCACAGGGGATCTAACAATTACCTGCAGTTAGATGTCTATCCCAATCTGTGGATGCTGATTCTTTACTCATCCATTATGCAATACCATGGGAGAACTATATTCTGTTCTGCTTTTAAAGCTCTTTACCTTTAAACACAAGGAAGAAGATAACCTCAGAGCTGGATGGATGTCTTTGGCTAGTGCTCTAGTGCTGTGAACTTTTCTTCAAATTTCATCAAGTCCTAAGACATTTTGTGCTTCCTATGAAAAGATTATTTGTTGTCCAATTTAAGAACCATAAAATGCGATCAATTTGAAACATAGGACAACATTTTGTGTCATCAGACTTGCAATTAGACTGTGATTTAGAAAACAAACAAACAGAAAAGCTTTGGTGTATTTCCAAATTGTCTTAGAAAGATGAGGCCAGTGATCTCTGGATCACATTTCAAATTATTTACCTTACTGAATTATTATGCAGTTATTGTTTAGAGACGATTGGTTGTTGTCTGGTGATGTTAATTATTTTACTCCTTTAGAGAAGAGAATATATAAAAATCTGAGAGCTGTTGCTTCTATTTTTTGTTTTCCTGAGATTAAGAAGACTCTTAAACAAAAACAAAAAAAAATTTGTAGGATTCTGTGAGTGAATCTGCTCTAATTGTAATTTAATTGTCACTGATGACTGCCAGCTGTCCAGTGTGAAAGAAAACTATTAACAGGTTTGCCAGAAGAGAGGAAAGTTCTGTTCTGTGAGATGCTGAGATTCAAGTTAACAGAATTTGTTTTTGATCTTCACCACAGAGAACACAAAAAACTCATGCCTACCTGAACTGGTTTGCTTCCCTCCGATTGGAAACAGTGACTTAAATCTCAATCTTATTCCTTCATAAGAATGCTGTGAGGAATTTTGTTGCAAAGATAACTTTTGATCTTGATAAAACTGACTTTTTCACTGATGGATGTTTTGGGACTTATATTGACACTGTGTGAATGAATACAGCTGAAATTAGCTGGCCAGTATTCATAACCTCAGAGGACCCACCACGAAATGATTGCTATATTCTGACCTTTGAGAAGATTTCAGGAGGCCAGGGTTCAATCCTGGGATAAAATGCAGTAGAATAAAACTGAAGCTGTGTGGACTGTGATAACACTGTTATTTCCAAAGTTTTCAACCTCTTCAACTGGAACTCTTAAACAGTTCAGATTAAATGGTCTGTATATGCCCAGTGGCAAAGAGGTCCAAACCTTAATCTGTCTTTGGAATCCACAGCTAGTAAATACAGCTGATAGTTAGCACACAAGAGACAACAGCTCTAAAACATTTGTTTTTTATCTCAGACTCTTTTTATTCCCCAGAGTTCTATGTTCTCAATATGTTCTACCGTATGTATGTAAGCTTTACAGACAAAATATAGCGTCCCTTGTCTATCTGCTTACATTCCTGGTTCAAATTATTAGCAGACCTTACAACCAGAGAAGTAACATTGCTAAACAGACCCAGATGGAGTCTTCCTAGAGTCAAAAGTTTATAGGTATGGAGAGCTGTTATTTATCATATCTGAGCAATGGTTTAAAGAAGACAGGGGAATGTAGGTAATCAAAAGATAAGAGGGATAAAGAGTTCAGGCTGACCTCTGTGCATCTTACTGTTGAAGACACATCATGAGGAAAAATGAGAGCCATGAAGTACAAAGAGAGGTTGGTGCTACTGGTGTACCATAAATGGAAAGAGTGAACACATGATTCTGGTTTATGCAAAAAAACCCCAAACCCTAGCTTAATTCTTTGCCAATCTCTAAATCAAAGCCATCTTTCCTACCCAAGAACTCATTTTTTTTTTTTCTTTTTCTTTTTTTTTTCCTCTTTTTTGTTTTTCCTCTCAACACAAGAGTGGCTTGCAGGTAGTCTTTCCTTTGTGTGCCTTGTACCAGGGTAAGAGTTATTACCATTTTGATAAGGTGGCCTTCTTATCCCAACATCATTTCAATATTTTAGCAGAGTGAAGATTAGGACAGTTTCTTGGTAGTGATGGATGCAGAATCTAGCTTCAAAGACTGACCCTGGCTTGTGGATTGCAGCAGTCCTTCCCACTTTCTCTCAGATTATGTGAATGGAAAAGTAACTTTTTTTATGCTTGATCTGAATGTTGATTCGTCTCTTTCACTTGCACCAATTTCTTAACTAAGGCCTAGGATAATCTATTCCCCTATTCCTTGAACACTTAGATAGAAATATGCCACGTTTCTGTTTATCATGTTTCCCTGTACTATGAATTTCCCTGAAGATCACAGGCTCCTTTCTTGTCTGTTGTGACAAACCCTCAGTAAAAAGAGAGCCAAGACATGTGGAGATCTTCTCAGCTTGTTGATCTTTGGACATTACTGATAGAAGACAGCTTTTACCACAGACAAATGCATTTCAGTTTCCCCTTCAGCAACTTAACTCAGAGGATACTGAGCTCACCTGTGTCTTTGTGCAGGTCCCCATGTGAGGATCTCAACATCACTTACTGCTTCTCTATTGCTTTCTGCAGAACCGTCCATCTTTCTTTCTCTCCCTTCGACATCTTTCCCCACCAAGGAGCTCCTAAACTGGTCTGTGCTTGTGAGATCCCCTGTTCTTCATAACAAGGACACTTTGCAGCAAAGGTCATAATTTTCTCACTCCTTGATAATGGTCTCTGTCTACAGAAATACACACCCCACAAAGCAGTGAAATCAAGAAATCAAAAAATATAAATATTACTTTTATACAAGTATTTATTTTTATATAAGTATTTACTTCTTAGAATGTTAGTTTTCTTCATATCTCTTTTTCACTCCTTCTGAATTTTCCTTTCTTCTTTTCTTACTGCAGAAAGGAAAAAAAGTGCTTGAAAGCCCAAAAAGAACAAAACATGAAATAGTGTGCTGGGTTAAAACTTATTGTTCTTCTTTGAACACCACTGTTATTGTAAGCAACTGTTTGAAATACAGTCATAGAAAGGATTCAAAATAGTGAAAATGACCTTCCATGTCTCATTGAATTACACTTGCATGTTTGTGTTTGAAATTGTTAAATTGCTTTATCTCAGCTCCTATGAAATTTGCTGGTGATCTGTTAAAAATTATTAATCTAGAATGTTAAATAGTTAAGATCACACTTCTGCTATGAAAGCAGAAACAGGCATGCATACACTAAATATAGGAATTACCAGATGCTTTCATTTCACATAGAAGTAGTGTTTTCATTCCCAGGACTTTACCCCACATAACCATTATTTGCCTGGAGTCAAACCCAAACCCGACTTCCTGTCACTCCTCAAAATCAGAAGGGCTCTGTAAGCTTATTCCCTCCTGCTACACAGAGGAAGAAAGGGTAGGGGAGAGAAGAGAGGATTGCAAGTCTCTGTTAGTCCTCATTCTTGGGAGAAATTTCAAGCAGTTCATAAAATATTTGAGTAAAGAAATATATGAATAATTTCTTAGAAAAAGAGAAAAAAGTCTGCCAAACCTGGCTATAGGTCATCTAGTCATAGACAATGGACCACAGAGAGTTTCCACCCAGCACAGTGGTCTCTTTTTTGGGACCTCCTTGAAGAATTTCACTTGTAACTCCAGTACACATAATGCATTGAAGCTCTGGAAAGTCAGAGTTCAGTTTTTACTGGTCATGAGGACAGTGCGAAACCTGAGTGGAAAATGATGCTGAAGATGCAAATTTCGATAGGCTCTTCAAGATTCATTTCTGCTCATATCAGTACCACTCTCCTGTGCCAACACAGAACCTTTCTCCATTTAGCCTGTAGCTTAGACCACCATAAGAAAATTACAACTTACAGGGCTGACTATTTTCTGAAAGCTTAAATCTTCTACTGACATATTCCAGTTGTATCTTCTTAACATACAGGAGATAGATATCTAAAATGTGCTCTTCCAGGAGCATGTTCTGGATTTAGCAGAAGTGAAAGAGAAGTGATCCTTTGACTTAATTCCCCAAAGGTAGAAACATAATTGAAGGCATCAGCTGCTGCAGAAGCTGTCTATATTTGTGCTATTATGGAGATTTTTGAAGCATATGGGATGAATTTATTTTTATGAAAACTCACTGTATCAGAAGCCCTGATAAATATGGCATAGCTAGAGCAGGATTGAATGTTCCTAGAAAATGCCTGATATTTTTTTTTTTTTTTTTTTTTTGAACTTGCTGGACGAAAAGATCTTCTGTGCCTGGGAAGTTGTGTGGGTGGCAGGACAGAACCAGATGTTTGCCAAGCCCTCATTAAAGTTTTTCCTCTATATTTTTATTAAAATAGGAGCTGGAACAGCATACAGTCTGAAAGTTTGAAAATGGAGCTTCAATGATTTTATGGATAGGTTGAGCAGTGCTTATATAGAATATTATATTTATATTTAATTATATAGAATACTATATTTAATTATATAGAATATTATATTATATTTAATTAATTACAGCCAATGCATTCTCTCAGGATCTCTGATGCTTTAGAAGAAAACAACTTAATAGCACTCTTGGAGCATGCTCTTCTCTTTTCTCTTATCTTGTAAATGTTACTACCCAGTGATGAAAAATTAAAAAATACGTGGGGATTTAATCCTCCTGTGTCTTTCAAAGACAATTTTTGAGAGTTTGTTCTGTCTCCTAAACCTCCTCCTCCATGATCATCCTGGAAGTATTATTCTATATTCCACTGAGATCCATACATAACAGTGTACAAGATGTTAGGAATGTATCATCTTTATTTTGTTAGTTAGCTGTTAAAACCTTAAGATTTTTCAAATTAGTGTACATCATGGATATATGAAAGGTCCTGTTTACCACCATGAGAATTAAACCCTCATCTGCATTTTCCCAAGCAGTACATTATTATAAACCATAAGCAAGACCTTTAGCTTGAATTTTTAGAGCACAAGTTTCTTTATTACAATATTCAACCAACCATCTTAATCAGCTGTAAGCAAAGGTTTACTGTGATCCAGAGGTTAACTGGCTCTCCTGATCTGTGCATAAGGATGTCTGAGTGCCATGTACTAATGCTAATGAGCACAGTGCAACATGTCTTTGAGTAGGAAAATTATTGTCTTTATTATAGGAATTACTAGGAGAAAGTGTATGGCCTGAATTACGTGAGAAGTCAGGTTCTTTTATACATGTGATCTCTGAACATAAATGTTTGGGCTTTATTATGCGTCTCATAGTTAATTTTGAAAATGAATTGTGATTTCCCTTTTTTCTGAAAGAGGAAGCAGGTGTGTTAACATGAAGCAGAGCAAGTTATATACTCAATCAGAGGTGACATTAAGGTAAGAGTAGAATTTTGAATAATTCAATTTTTTTGGTTATAAAGTTTTCAACTACTAAGTGACCTGAATTTATTTTTTTGTTGTTTTAGTCTGAATAAAATGTTTAATTTCATCTAAGGCCAGTGTTTCTTGATTCATTTTCAAAATGTATGGAAATGAATTAAAAATAGAAATGCAATTTCTAAGGCAACATAATTTGAACTGATAATTAGAATATTTCACTTAAATATGCATGTCAAAGCAAAATCAGAGTTCTTTTTAAAATAAAAAAAAAAACATTTTATTTGAAAAAAAGTCAGCAGAACAGATGTTTATTTCCTAAACATTTTGATCAACTAAAATAGGCATTTCTATGTTTTTATTTTTTGGAAATAATGTTTTGGACAAAAATAAAAAGAGCCTGCTTTTAGCAATAAAACTTTTCCTAATTTGTGGACAGATGGTGGATTTCATGTGTGCTCTATTTTATACCTCTTTTAAATGAATTGGCTTTCGTTTTCCTCTCAGAGCCTTCAGTAAGTAGCAATATTCACTTAGATTATTCCTCCTGCTCTGATTAAGGCAGAGGCCCGTAGGAAAGGCTGTGGGTGTCAGAGTTCTGAGGGAAACACCTGCAGACTTGGATGAGACATGCAGCCACCTGCAGACAAAGCTGACACATGTATGGAAGGATTTTTCCTTCCCTTTTTAATCACAACATCTTTTGCACTGTCTTTTGCCACGTTGGCTGTCCTTGCCTTTCATGTGCACCTTCCTTTATTTATAAGTTCAGAGATGAAAGCACCTGCCTTAGCAGTAGTCCTTGCCATTGTATTCAATGTGAACAGGAGTAAATATTTCTCTTTGCACTTCAGTTCATTGCACAGACTAGTCAGATCCTGAAGATGTTAATGGGATCCTAGACAGCTACAGATTTGTCAAGAGACGCACTATAATGCTCCGTTAGAAAGTATCCAGGACCATGATGAATAACTATAATTCCCACACATGACATCATTACACTGAAAATTGTGCACCCAGCTTGGACCAGGCATTCATTCAGTCACTCCAATTGCACCTGAGCTTCAAAGGATACAGCAAGTATACAGGAATTTATCTTAACATCTGTGGAGTAGTATTCAGCAGCACTCAGCGTCCAAACTGTTGAAAACTATTTTGAAAATCAGAAAAAGAAGCTGAAAAACAAGACTTAGCAGAAACTCTTTATAAAACTCAGAACAACGTGTTTAAAACACTTAGTTAAAAAACTTTGTAAAGGTCCTTAAGATTTATCTGCAACATAAAACACCCAAACACTTCCAAAAAAGGTGCCTATACTAAGCAACTATTTGCTGATGTAACTCTCTGTAACATCTGTAAATAAATGGAAAAGATTCACAAAGTTGACATCATCATGTGCCTCGGCCTACAGTCATTGTCAGAATATCCCTAGTATAGAGTGGGTGAGAAGTATAACAGGAGGCAGCATTTTTTTTTGTAGTTTTTAAGTGAATTTGGTTGGAAACAAGGATTTAAATCTGCACTCAGATGAAGATTTCACTTCCTAAGATTACGTCTTACCCACTAACCTACAGGTTGGTGAAGTTCTCTAACATCTTCAATTCAAGTGGAATAAATACCTTATGGTCAGAGCGTAAGCAAGAGGAAGTATAACCCTGAATTTCACTGACTTATAAACAAAGGGAGTCCCTGGGTTATGTATTCACTTACTGATTAAGCTGTTCTCAGAGATGATATATGAAGATGACAGACAGAAAAACTGGAACACAGATCTCTCTTTCTTCCTACCCTAGGGTTCCCACTGCTATTCTGGAGAAGATTCATGCACCCACTCATCATCACTCTTGCTAAGACAGATCTAGACCCCTTAATTAAGTCCCTGAACACAAAGGCAAGATGCACAGCAACAAAATTCCCAGAGCTGAGGCAGCTGAACAAAGAGAGGCTTATGTCAAGTCAGTAGAAACTGTCAGACGTAGACCCGGCAACTAGCTGAGGTGCCTGTACAGCTTGGGTCACAGCTTGAGAAACAACACCCACATTTGGGCATTTCAGCTATTTGACCACGGACAACCGGAGCTTTTTTTTTTTTTTTTTTTTTAAACTGGACAAAATACTGTCTTTAAATACCTTGTTGGACTCTGAGCCCCAGCATAGTTCCATTTGCTTTGGCAGCTGACTGCTTTTTTTAATTACTTTTGGCTGACCTCCAGTTCCTTCTCCTACAGGTGCCTTTTTGCGAGCAATCCCTTCTGAGAAATGAGCAAACCCTTCAGATTTCTAAGGTACAGCAAAGACACCCTGTAGGTTACTTGCACAAGCTCAGCAAGTGTCAGAAGTTTTATGCCAAGCCTGTTCAGGTGGTTCAGCTTTTTGGAAATGCTAATGGGAAGAAAAAAAAAAAAGCAGCACTTCTGTGTAGCTTTTTGAGCATCCTGGTCAATCTTATATGTTGCCCCTATCTGGTACTTTTTGCTGAAATAATTTTCTGCCAGTTTGAGCTGAACTGGCTCAAAGATGGGGTTCCAACAGGGGCAGGCAGACAGTGAGTAAGAGGGGTCTGATGGCAGGAAGCCAGACTATTCCTTTTAGGACAGTCATATGGGAACAAGTCAGAGGAATAGAAATTAATTATGTTAAGCTTTCCTCCTATTGGAAAAATTATGATAACACTATTATTGATTTAAGGAAGAAAAGAAAAGCAAAATATTTGATGAAGTGCAACTGTTATAGATTGTTCCTAGAGTTGTTTTTAACTTTTGAGGAAATACAAAGTGAAGTTGTAATCCTGTGTAACCATGGTTGATGTAAGCTTGGTGAAAAGAAGTCATACTCAAGCTTACTGAACAATACCATAATGACACACTTGGAAAACAGGGCATAAAATTCATAAAACATGGTGCAAGAGTAATGTTTTAAGAGGTATTTTGTAATATTTTTTCCCTCAGGTGACATTTCTGGAGATGACATTTGTTCTGTTTCTTCCAGGTGAGGATAAGATAAATATGGTTAAAAAATTGCTTTGTTTTAAGAAAGAAGCCATGTTAACTCTACCTCTTTACTTTTGCTTAAGTAAATCTGTGACCTATAATAATTCCAGCAACTAATCAGAAAGAGGCACATCTAACTTCAGTGTGATGTGATGGCCAGCCAAATACTGAGTAGATGCATTCAGTCTTCCACAAATCTCTAACAATCATACCAGTTAAACAGTGCTCCCAGTTTCCTCCAGTTTTAATCTGTCATCATTTAAAACAGTACAAACATTAGAGCCTCCAATTCTTCAGTGTTCTGTGTGTGAGAAGACTGCAGTGCCAGGGCTGATTAGAGAGAGACTTAGAGAAAGAAAAGGCCTTGATTTGTTAATTATTAGTCATACACCAAGTAACATTATTGTCTCCCAGAAATTTCAGGCTATGAAGGCCATTGCAACTACTTTTAGCCACAAGAACAATTTCATTCTCTTTTATTCTTTCTTTTTTAATCTTAGTTCCCAGAAAACAGGAAAGGCATAACAGGTAGAAATCCTTGCTTCTTGCCAGCGCGCACCGTTGCGGAACCGCATACACTGGAGCTGGAGCTGCAAGATAAGAGGCAGCAGATGCTCTCTGTGAGAAAAACAGCTCTGCCACAGCGCTAAACTTTCCTGAGGTGATGTGCGTGTTATGAGTATGCATTTATGCATCCAGGAGCATGTCTCTCTTCCCTGCAGAAGAATATAAATCGTCAGGTGCGAAAGTCCATGAAATAACCTGTGAGATTAGGCACTTTTTTGCAAAACTCTCCTCGCTTTCCTGATGTTCACTGTGCTCCTTCCCACTAGATGGCACCGAGCATCTGCTGCTCCACAAGGCCTGCCTCACCCTCCCTCCCTCCGGGAGCTGTGTATCAACACAGATCCATTTTTACGCCCAGCAATAAACCCCAAAAATTCCCCATTCCTAAATGAATGCCAAGCCAATTCACTCTGTTTCCCCCCTGCCCAGGCTCGTAGCCAAACGGCACAGCCACAGTGAGCAGTGGGGACGGTGACAAAGCATTCTCTGGAGAGAGAGCAGTACTCTGGCAGAGCGCAGTACTTGACTGAGCTGAGCAGGCCCAGAAACACCACAGCTGCATGATCGCACTGCTCAGAATAATATTTATTTGCTAATTGTTTTCCTGAGTGCAACACCTTGTCGAGCTGGTGGGATTGCTGGTTCTGAGCTAACTCCCAGGGGCCCCAGAGCTACATGGCTCCCCAATAGCTCCCAGTGGCAAATCCCAGAGATGTTTGCTTGCAGAGAGATGCTCAGAAGATGCACTGAATCTATATTCCTTTCCAAATCTCAACAGGCTCAACCTGTAAAGGAAAGTCTTTTTTTTCTTTTCATCAATAGCAGTCACTACAGGCCTGTCCCTGCTAAGTAGCAATGTGAAAATGGCACAGCCTTGAAATCATGCTCCCTAGTTAGGGAGTACCTGTTCTACAGAGATTTTGTAAGACTGAGGCTGGTCCAGTAGGATTTTTCCCTTGTAAGTCCCCTAAGGGATGAAGGAGTGTTACTGTTCCTCACCAAATGAAGGGAATGGGAATTTCACTATTGAATATGGACAGGTATAATCATTGCTGAGACTGTAGAAAAGAGGTTACAGCAAGGTGGAACTGTGAAGATTCTTTCACCTCCTGCAAATCTGGCACTTGAAAACACAAGGTATGTGTACTCTGTGTACAAAACATAGAATCCTAGAAATCATAGGATTATTTAGGTTGGAAAAGACCTTTAAGATCATCAAGGCTAACCATAAACCTAACGATGCCACATCTACCACTTAACAGTGTCAGTGTCCACAGTGAGAGGAGTCCTAGGATGGGACTAAAGACAAAGGTAAAACATTGTAGATGGAAAAGAAGGTAAAACCATTCTGGGCAAGGGTGGATTTTTCCTCAACTCAAACTTGTACCACATGGCCACAGACAATATGCTATAAAAACACTGGCTCCCAGTATTATACTGGCAAAACAGGATGAAAACACTTTACTTCAAAATGTGAATGGTCAATGTTAAAGGCAGGTTTCATGTGAGGATCAATGAATAAAATGCATGAATAACACTCCTTTTTCACAGGAAGGTAGACTCCATTTTTGAGATTTAGTTTGCAGCACTAAGGTACATTTTTTGTTTAGAAACAGTTTTGCTTCCCTCACAATCCTCCAGCTACAACCACTGTAGACTGCTAATTATTACAGAAAATCCTAATTGGAACCAACTTCTGTCAAGAAGAAAACTAGGGCTAATTTTGCACTAGATGAGTCCATTTATTTCACAAAAAAACCCTACTCATTATATCTGCTTGTTCATGTGAATCAGTATTTAGGAATTTCCTTCATGCAAAGTATTTAATGAGATTATTTTCATTTCATACCAAAAAAAACCCCACCAAACAACAAAACCCACTACCAAACAACAACAAAAAACCCAAACGTAAAACCTGATTTCACATGTCCCTTCTCATTTTTTTGGAGTGAAACATCCTATTCTGTTGCTCAGAGGCTTTAGACTAGTGTACTCACAACAATAGCTGGGTTCTTTCCAGTAGTGCATTAAGCAACATGACTGTACTGTCACATATTGTTTCTCTTTCATCCTCTTCCCCGAGGGGAAAGTAGCATATGCAACAGAGACACTCATTTTGCTCCAGTATTCTGTGCTAATTGGCTTTTCCTAAACAGTGAAGGCATCATGCCCAGGAATATCACATTACTGTAGACCAGCTGAGAACTGACATGAAATACCTGAGGCCAGATCATTGTTCGTTGGAAGCGGACAAAGTCTGCAGACATTTTCAGTTTTTCACCTTTATCTCATGATGAGACTCTACGTTATTACAGTCAAAAACAAGCACAATATTTTGATTACCTTTAAATTGTTATTTTTCCTTTATGGATTTTTTCTGAATACTCAAAACTGAAGTCCTTTCTGAAAAGCAATTTCCATGCAACTGAATTTGTTTCACATCACTTCACTTCTATTATACTTGGCAGATGATCTTCTGCTTACTTTTATCTGTATATTACTTGGGAGTTTTATAGACAATGCTTGAAAAGGTAATTCAGATGCTCTGAAATGGAGCTGGTAGGCAAACGTAGAAAGCTGGAATGTTGTATTACTGTATAGAGACCATTTCAACAATTTGTGAGAATAAAAGCACGAAAGTAGGGCATCAACAAAGTACTTTTTGAAAAACAGCAAGTGTCTGCCAGATAAACAGGATGATTTTGATCCAGTACAGTACTGTCTTGTCTTGTATTTCTGCAATGTGCTCTTTTTAAACATTTTTGAGTTGGTTCAGATGGCATTATGCCCTGATCTATTACATAGATTTTACCTGTTAAATTGGTGAAATTTTCTTACCCCTATCCCTTGGATTTTTCTATCATCTCATGATAAAGTTTCTGGATTATTTGACTCTTGGTTCGAGAAGCAAATTTTTATTTTTCTTTTATCTTATTCAGATCAAAAAACCAAGCCTGCTTATCAACCTGCTCTTTCCAGTCATGAATGCAATAATTTTTCAACTCTGTAGCATGATGGACCTTTCACCCATAATAGCTTGAAATGGCAGCATAAGAATTAGGTATCTAACACCAAGGTTACAGTCAAGATCTCTTAGAAACTTAAGCAAGTTCAATTTTACTTGTCTAGTTTGAAAGTCTGGACAAAACTTTTCCTGCTGAAGGAAAGGAAACAAAAAAATTCAAAAGAATTGGGACATAAAGGCAGATAAAAAGCTTGGAGTTTCTTCAGCAGCAAGTCTGATTTTCCGCAGCTCATTTATAAGTAGTGCAGAAAATTACACAGGGATCAATTTGCTGACGTATGATCTGCTGTCCTGAGTCATGTCTGTGACTCCTGATTTGAACTAAACCAGAGGTGCCAGAAGTACTGAAGGTCCAGATAATATAGCAAGACCACCACATATATCTGAAGTTAGAAGGATCACAGCTGGAGCCTGTAGTAAAAGCAGACATCCTCCAGCTCTGCAACAGCAAAAGTTTTACTGTCAAGTTGCTAAGAGAAACAGCAATTTCAGTATCGATTTCCACACTGAAAAATGCAAATTAACTGCTCTTCTTTCATGTTTAGTATGTTTTCCTATCCTATGAATTTTCTATTACATTAATTTACTTTTTTCATGGAATGCCATTAAACCCTTTCTGTTAAATATTTTTAAAATATTGAAAGAAACCTCTAGAATTTATAATATAAGAAGTCTGACAGTTCATACCCTTAAATCTTAACCTTTAAAAAAGCCTTTAGCCTACATTAATTACTACAGGCTGACCAAACAGGTGGTCAAAAGGTGTTAGACACAGCTCTGTGACAGGAGTGACCTTTCTCCTCCCTTCCAACATGTGACCACCGTTGCTCAAGGGAGGCTTGGGAAATGTGCCCAGAAGTAAAGACACTATTAGCCATGGCAGTAACTCATGTGGAAGAGGAAGTGGGGACCAGCTGGACATCTCTTTCTGTCTGCCTAAATTGCACGTAACTTGTTGTGCTTAAGTTTTGTGCAAAGGCATAGTTCATGCTTTAAAAAAAAACCAAAAAAACCCAAAAAAAACCCCAACACAAAACCAGGGCTGAGGGTCACTAGACTAAAGAAAGACATCAGACATCTACATCTGACTTAGTCATTCCATGCTCCCAGTTTTAGTATATGGAGACCTACTCAACGTAGTAAATGGAGACTAGATATGATTCACTTAATTCTAAAATAAAAGATAAAAATAGGTCAAATTAGTCACTATCAGGAGCAATTTCTCTCCTAAAGACTAAAAGAGAGTCTTGGGTGACTAACTCAGATTGAGACATCTACTTTGTAGCTGTTTAATATTGAATGAGATTGTTCTTGCACTGAGTGGCTGTCACTACCCTTGAGGTAAGTAACCATTGGTATTTAGCCATGTTTTTGTGCACTCAGCCACAGATTTTCTTTTTGTTAATTTTATAAAATTGCACTCCTTACATATTTAATGAAATATTCAAATTACTATTAAAAAAATAAATTCTCTAAGTTACAAGTTTTAATAAAGTTCTTCTAAATTATCAATTCTTTAAAGTACTTTGTTTCTTCTATAACTGCTTCCCTGAAGTCTCTCATTTTTCATCTGAGGGCAAACAAGTTGTCTCCATCCCAGACAGATGAAAAACTGATGTTCAAAAAATTTCAGACAAAATGTCTAAACAGTTGAATAGTTACAAAAATAATGAAGTATTTAATTTTTTTTTTATGGCTCTGCTTGACAGGTAGTTTTTGCAGAGCTTGAAGCACCATTGTACCTCACAAAAACAATAATTTAATACCTCACAGATAAGGGGGATTGGGTTAGTTGATATAGTACGGTTGGATTTTGGAAGAAGTTTTTGTCAAAATTCCTCACAAGGAAAGTGTTAAAGAAAACCAGGTTACTATGAGTTAGTACGGTTCTCACACTGATTAACAGACAGTTGGAAGATAAGAAGTAGAAAGCAGGAGTAAATAATTTTCACAGCTCTAGAGTGTCATCTTTGGATTTCTGCAGAGATCTGTGCTAGGACCTGTGTCTCTCGACACATTTATAAATAACCTAGAAAACCCACTAAAAAGCATAATAACACAGTTTGGTAATGGTATTCTAATCTTTACTTGTAGGGAAGATGAAGGCTGACTGGAGAATTACGAGAGCTTATAAGAATCAATGGCAGAATAAGGGAAGAAAAAGTTTGTTTCAAACAAATCTAAAGTGATGCATGTGGGGAAACTAAACCCCAATAACATAATTTTTATGATAAAACAAATGTACTCTGCACTAATAATTACAGCTCAGGGATGAGGTTTGGAGTTTATAATACATTGTTTATGAAAGTACCAGTCTCACGTTCAACAGTAGTCAAAAAAAGCATGTTAAGAAGAAGAAAAAGAGAAAATAAATGGCAAAAAAAAAGTTGGAAAATCCTTAAGTCAGTGTATGCCACATTGTATGCTGTAACGTTCCTGCATCCCAAGAAAGTAGAGTTTTCAGTAGATAGGTACCTGAAATAAGTAGTTAATCTGGAGAAGAAATTAGTGAAGATATGACACGGTATGCAAGAAGGAAAAAATGAGTAACCTAGGAAGGGAAAGTAAGATTTGCTTTTGATGGCTCATCCAGTAAAAGAACTGAGAGCATCAAATGAAATTCATAGACAGGCAGTCCTGGATGCAAAAAAGGAGGTGGTAATTCATACAATCCATGCTTAGGTGTGTTGCATCTTCCTACAAGGTGCTGTAAGTCTGCTAACACTGGCTGCTAACACTGTTACCCATGGGAAAGAATGTGCTGTTTACTGGGAATCGCAGGCTGCAAAGCCATTTCTCATTGCACATTGCAGGCCCCACAAAGGCTTCTCATCGCACCCAAGGCCACTTAGTGTGTATTGTTATCCACACAAGTGCTTCTCATCAAACACAAGGACGAATTCAACTCACCAGATAGGTCAGCCTGTTCTTCAAACCATCAATGATAATCAACACGGAACTTCATAATCTACAGTCCTTGAAGAAAAGAAACATCCTGGGACATGGAAATTTGTTAAAATCCTCTTACGTAAATAAGCTTAAGACCCCTGCCCGGATACAGACCCTTATCCTTCAAGCTTGTGCAGAAAGTTGACAAAACCACTGTATATTACTAACCAATAAGGGATGGGAACAGTAAGCAACTAATAATCATTACAGAAAATATGAAATCACATAGTTCAGAGTGTATAAATACTTTGCAATTCTTTGGTGTGGTGTCCTTGATTTGTGGATGGTTTTCACCTAGCACTCTGTGCGGAATAAAACAATATCTCCTCTCTGAACTCATTTTGCGTTTCAAGAGTCTTCATTTCAGGTAAAAACACTACTTCCATCTCTGAAAGTTCCCAAGCTACAGATGGAATAGTATTCAGCAAAATTATCACTGTATATTTGTCCTGGGCATACTTTTCCCATAATATATTGCTTTTGGTTTCTTTCAGAAACAGAGGTGGAAGCTGAATCTCTGGCCCAGCTTGGTAAGGCCATTCTCATGTTCTTTCTGTGAGCCCCCACCATCTGCTCCAGTATATCTCACAGGCTAAAAAGAGGCAATTGGATTTACAGACTGCACTGTGGCAGCCTGGGATGTAATTACAGAAAAATTTTCTTTGGCAACAAAACCAGATGGCATTGGCACAAGTGAGAGGGCAGCAAACTGTGACATGGGGACTAGAACAAGCAGCTGGGGTCAAGGGAAGGAGATTTCTTAAACTGGCTTTACTGCCAAAAATAACGTTTGTGTAACTGCCCTCTTCATTAACACAGTCTGAACAAAACTGAAATGCTCTGTATTTTATTATCAAGCTAGCAAATCAGAGCATTTTAACAAAAAACAACATTCATTTAAAAAAAAATGCTGATTTTGTGGAAATTTCAATTCCTGTTACAAGTATTTCCTTACTCTCTCTTTCTAAATAAACCAGAATTTTCAGGTGAAAGTTCCCAACAAGTACTCACCTGCAAGGGTGAGACAGCTTAAGTGAGTGCAGAGAACAGATCCCTGCTTTGGGTTCCTTTTGACACCCTAAGGGGTGAAATCTAAACAAGCATGGCAATTCCAGTTTGCTGATGTGTACTGGGTTAGACAAGCAGTGGAGGAAGAGTTCTGGCTTCCAACATCTCCTCATGTGAAAAAGCAGCATTTCACAGGGTAGTTTGCAGGTGTGGGAAAAGATTGCCAGTAGTCAAGGAACAATATGATGTCCTTTAGGGACATGACAGCCAAATGAAAAGGACTCCTGGATCACACCCAGCCCTTGGGCTAACAGTTGAACTATGTTTTTTAAACTCATCTACAGAAGTAAAAGTATTTTTTTCCTGGTGCAAACCTTGAAAGAATTGTAATCTGTTTTATAATTCTCAAATTCCAATTAATTTCCCAGACACAATAAATGCCTTTGCATGGCAAATGATTCCTTATAGCAAACTAGGTAAAAATTAGGTAAAGCCCTTCAAAAAATGGTATGCAAGTAAGTGGCAATTAATATTAAGTAATCTCTTGTGAGAATATTCCATCAGGATACTTTCTTTCTTATCCTAAATTTGTCTAAAACGTAATAAGAATTAATTCCAGAGCATTTAAGGAGGATTTACATTTAGAACTAACTTAGTGTGCAAAAGGGTTTAGAGAAGATCTGCAGCTAATAAAATGTGGTATCAATATAATGAAAAAACTGAGCAAATGAGCACCTAGGTGTTCTTCAACCCTTCAAAGTCACTTCTCTGGAATTACAAAAATTTCAGCATGACAGTAAAAAGCCAATATGAACATACCCACGTAAAAGGTGGAAAAGACGTTCAGCTTTCTAAGTGGATGAGACACACTAAAATAGTGCTAGAGCCTGATCTACTGAGGCAAAGCCTGTAAAAACTTACTCCAGTGCAGACCTTTTAATAACAGAGGTGCTTAATCGGAGAATAATGAAAAAAAAAAAACCAAAAAGGCAAATAACGATCATTCCTGAGAGCTGCAGTTCTGGAGTGTTGCAGAACGAGGACTGATATCCCCAAGGCAATATTCTGGTGCCATTTGCAGTTAAAGTGTTGTTTTGGAAGACACTTGCTTCTCCACCAGAAGAGTGAGACATAAAGGAAGAGTGAACTTTAAGTACCATTTAGTAGTTTTTCAGTGCTGTAAAGCTGTTGCCTGAGGGAGGGTTGATGCTCAGTGACAGATGGAAGGTCCATGCAAGCATGGTATTAGCAAGCAGAGAGGTAGACTAGAAGTACAGAGCTCAGGTGACTAGAGGAGTCGGAGGAACTATAGCAAAAAATGTGCCTCTGAATGCAGAATGTTTATCATTTTTAGAAATGCAAAAGCTAGTTTTCATTGCTGATTTTAAATCAAATACTGAAAATGTTGTCTGATGCTGTTTTAAATTGTTTTGAATAGTAAAGTACCCTGGGACCTTTGCTGCCTGAAAGATAGTACCTCAAAGTGCTTTATCGTTGTAATTTCCATGGAAATTAACATTTACTTGCATGGTTATCACACTTTCCTTGTAATGTAACGTATAACCATCTAAATCCCTTTGAAATACAGCCACTGAGGTATTATCAATCTGATGCAAGATCTGATCTACATTTCTGCTTAAATTCACTGAATACTTTTTTTTCTTCCTGGTGTTGAGCTACGCAAGTTAAGACTGAACTGAACTTTAAAATTCAGCAGCCATTTCCTCCTGTTTGCTCAGGTTCCTGCCTATCCCTCCTTCTGTGTTCACTGCAGGCACTTAGTATTTGTATGCTATTTACAGCACCAGTTGAAACCCACAGAATGCAAATCCTTAAGGAATTTCATCCATGCTCTACACCCGGACAAACCCCAGGATGGTGGCATATATCCACTGCAATCTTCATAGCACCGAAGACGTTTGCTAACGGTTTGTGTGCATCTGGGGTTCCCAGGAGCCAGAGATCAGCAACCACCTTCCTCATTGGTGCAGGTTCATAGAATTTTGTTCTTTGAGACAGCTGTCATTGCCCAGTTGACATCATAGTGTCTTAAACTTGCTGTTCACCAAATCTTCTGTAACAGCATACTGACTGTTATAATTCTAATAAAATGCTTGTATAAAATTATGACTTGTAAAATATCACATGACATTAGCTACTGAAGACACAGGAAATGTCCAAAAGAAGGCATATATTTGGTATGTGATTCAACAAACATTTTACAAGGGAAAGGAAGGGACTGCATCTCTCATTTGGTGGATGATCTCTTGCTCCAGTGTCCAGTCACTGTGGACAGTGGGAGATATTTTAAGAGGTAAACAGGAAGGCAAAGAAAGAAGTTGTTAAATGTGTCTCTGGAGCAACTTGGAACACCAAACTAATGATGAATGGTCCAGACTTGTAAGTTAGTTAAGTGACAGTTCACTGGTCAGTGATTAGCTCAGTGACTAGCTTAACAGAAGCACTGATGTTAAATATGTTAAACACTGCATCTCACTGTTATATCTTTCTATAACTGCTGCATTTTTGTAAATCTGTATTATTGTTAGATGAAGGTGGCTTTTTTTCTTTATTTTACCAGTAACAAAACCAATCTCCAGTTTCAGTGGGAGCACTACATTTTGCATGTCTAGGATTACAGTCTAAATGATCTAGCCTTTTCAAAAGTCAAGACAGCTCAGGAGCCCAGTAAAAGATCAGCAATATAAAATACAGCTGAAAACTTCAAGGAGCTCATATAACTGAGTTCCTGGTTATTAACTTTCTTGTATTGTTTATACTGTCTCCATCCAGAGCTTTCCTTCTAAAAATCACTTTTTAAGGACATCTGCACTTAGTCACCCTATGCTTCCCTCTAAAGAGTAAACACTTAATGATAATCCTTACAAAACACCATATTGTTTCAAAGTATTGTTTTAATTTTCTTTTTTATACACAACAATAATCAACTTCACTAAGGATTAAAAGTAATTTTGAAATTTGTTCACTTAACTGTTACTGATCTGTCTGTGAAGGATACACCTGTTTTATAAGGGACATGATATTTGGATGCAAATATTTTGTTACTAAAGATAAGTCATGGTGAAATAGTACGATAACACCGGACAAGATAATATTAAACAGCAGTAGCAGCAGCCTTGTAGACACCAGAGCACAAGGCTACGATTTAGCAACTCCGAAGTGTTTCCATGGTTAGGCCAATGACATGCGAGACCTTGGACAAGTCACATCATCCCAATATGCCTGTTTTCTTACCTGTTAACTGGGTGTTAATAATAAGAAGACATAACAAATTGAGATGTGTTACAAAGTGCTAGAGAGGAGATAGATATCATCATTAGTGGTCCAGAAAAATAAATGAATGAGTCCTGTGTCTTAATGACTGTTATTCTTTACAGTGAAAATCAAAATTCTCTGACAGGAGACATTATAAGTGACCTTACCTAAAACTGCTTTATCCATCTGTCAAAACACCAAAGAAAGCAGAGGAAATGATGGTGAAATTTCTGCTTATTTTGTCTGGTGTTCTAATTTAAGTTAGTGCTAATGTCAATTAGGTATATTGAGCAGCTTTGGCATTTTATGCTTGACAAATTGATGAAGGTTTAGAGTACAGTTTTCCTTATCAAAACTTTTTTTTTTTTTTTTTTTTAAAGACTTTTAATTACTGTTCATCCTAGCCAACATGGGTTTTACTTTTGATTAAAGTAGTCATTGAGATCTTGACAATGCTTGACATACTCCAACTGAATTTAATTAACTTTTTCTTTCTTTCTTTATTAGCTGCTAGAAAGTAGGAGAGAATGGAGAAGAAAAAAATTTCAGTTTTATACATAGTAACAGATGTTCTTGGTAGCACTACAAAATTCTGACTTTATTAACTCAACGAGAATATACTAATTAATTAACACAATGTTGAAGTCATAGAATATTTCTTCTGGAGCTGGTGGAATAAGTTCTGAATCAACTTAATGATTCCAGACTTGACAAAGGAGAGCATTATGAAGCCACTTTGTTGATTTATGCTGGATTTTCACAAATGGTGAACTTGCTGTTCAATAACATCCCAATATCTCTGCATTTTAGAAAAAAAAAAAAAAAAATCCTCCGTGTAGAAAATTACAAGCAGAGAAATGGAGTATAATGCATATAACAATCCCTCAATATATTCTACATCACACCTGTTTAACTCAAAACTTAAAAGATTATTTGCAAGTTAGAAGTTTACATTATGCTATTTGGTGTTGCAAATATGTTAGGAAATGTGGATGATGAGGGATTCAGGAAGCTTGTTATGTCCATTTGCATCTGCTGGTAGCATAAGTTATGGTATCGATAAAGTCACAGTCCTATAGTACGACAGCTCTTCAGGGTTTCATTACACCAACTGATTATCAATGCTGGACCCAACCTAGCATATATTTAAATAAGACTTTTGTTCTCTTTCCTCATCAGTCAGAGATTCTAGAAATGAAATATAGCTGAAGATTTTGACGAAGAGTCATCAACAGAAGTAGAACAGAATTTGTTACTTCTAGTAGTCTGCTATTTTTCAGTCTAATATCATAGAATAATTCATGTTGGAAGGGACCTTATCAGTTTTCTCTTCCAACCTGCTGCTCAGGGCAGGGTTCCCCTGAAGTCAGACCAGGTTGCTGCGGGCTTTCTCCAGTTCAGTCTCCTCTTGGGTGAAAGGTTTCACAGCCTCCCTGGGCAAACCTTTCTAATGCCTGACTGTCCTCATGCTGAGAAATATTACTTTACGTCAAATTGTAACCAACCCTGTTACAGTGTATGACTGCCATATGTCATGAACTCCATTAAAGAGGCTTTAGCTACTCAGAAACCTCCTAGCAGGTATGGGAAGGATACTGCCAGGTCCCCCAAAGCCATCTCTGCTTCTGGCTGAATTAGCTCAGTTCTCTCAGCTTCTTCTCACAGGGCTCATGCTCTGGCCCTAAATATTTTGTTGGCCCTTGCCAGACTCATTGAAGTTTATCAATGTCTTTATTGTGTTGAAGTATCCAAAAGTGGGTCACCTTACATAAAGACAAATGAATATCTGTATCTCTTTATAAGACAAGACATTTTGAACTACAGTCTTGGCTATCTTTCTAAAACTCAGCACGTTGCAGTCTTTTAGCAATATATGATGAATGAAATATTTTTAACAAAACCACAGCATATCAACTTTTATAACAAAAGCCCACAAAGATATCTCTGGATATATTAGCAAATTCTATTCATAAATTACATGATTACTTATTGTTATAAAATACATGGAAACAATTCTTTTTTAAATCTTCCATTCATATGAAAGGTGAAACCTTGCTTCCTACCAACATCTGTGGGAGATTTTCCATGAACTTAACAGGAGTCGTAATTCACCCAGACTGTACAAACAGTGACTCTGTCTGAATATGAATCCAAGCACCAAACTATAAATAATAAATGTGAAATTTGAATTGAAAACTAGGCAAATGTTTTCTAAAATGTGATGCCTGGATTACTTCCTAGACACTGTATAAGAAACACAGCTCAGGGTGACTTAACCATGAGTTTCTTTAGGAGCTGCTTTATTTCTGTAGGAGGTGCTGTGGGTCATGTCCTGAATCCAGCCCTCCCATCCACATTCTTTTGTTTCACATGTTTTCTAACATCCGCTGTAGCACCTCTCCTGCAATAACGAAGCAGGAGGTACATGATTAACACTGCTGAAAGTTGCTTCTGATTTACACTTTTATTTCTCTTCCTAATTACTGAACACTATTAAAAATGCTGAGAGCAAAGACATTGAGTTAAGTCTCTACAAATGAAAATCAGACAGCAAACTTGTTAGACACCTGAAAATTTTACAAAATCACATTAAGGTGAAACAAGACTGCTAGAATGAGTTCATAGAGACAAAAGGCTGAAGCTTTAATGGAAGACACAAAATTAACTATTCCTAATTCTTGTATGCGTCATCTATATCCGTTCACTAAGAGGTATACGTACTTTCATTCAACACTGTCTTATGTGCTGAATTCCAAGTATCAACTACCAAGATTTATTATTATTATTATTATTATTTCAGATTATCAGAAGACAAACCAGAAATCTGATTTTCTCTGGCTATTCAGTGCTGTTTTGACAAGAACTCCCCAGCTTTGTATCCCAGGTTTGTTTTATCCTGTACATATCTATGTGCTGAATTTTGGATCCCCACAGGTCAGGTGGGTGCCTGTTGGACTTCATTCTTCCTCTTTTCTTCTTTGTTGATTTTTCCAGTATGGGTTTTTTCTCAAGGCATCATGTTAAAGATGACAGCTGTTCACCCAGGTGCAGGTCTCGCATTGGTACTTGACCGTCCTTGAAATCAGTGAATCTGAGTGAAAACAAAACTCTGTCAGTGGAGTGTTGTCAGCAGAAGGCAGACTGCTAGTGCTGAAAAAGGTTGTGGGTTCTTTCTTGAAAAACTACAGTAAAAAGAAAGCTCAAAAAAACCCTATCTAGCTAACTCTAAACTTCCCAAGGGGACCCATGTGAGGCTCTCAGCTCACTTCCCAAATAACAAGACCACAGAGCTGCACAGAGTTATCTCTGCCATAGAAGGCATGACAAAGCACTTGGCTCTGCAGCTCCCTGGTGCTTTAAGACTCACCCTGCCCTATCCAGGCAGAGGACAATTCTTCAGCACTGCATGTCACAGCTGGGCTATAGTTCAAAGGCAAAGCTCAGCCTCAAACTTACACAGAGCGACTCTCCCGTATGCATCTGTACTTTTTCCTCTACACAAAGAGAACTGTCTCTTGTTAGTCAGACACACCTTTAACAGCAGCTGAACCACAAAAGAAAGAAGCTGCATCTTTTTTGATAATCTAGTGTATGCAGCGCAGTTGTTCCTATCTGCCTCCCAGAAGCACCATAAAATGTCTTTACTGTAGAAGCAAGATGTCTTCTTCCATTTAAAGGCACAAAATGCTAGAAGTTTTAACTGGTAAGTGTGATATACTTTTTGCAAGCATGATGGAGTAGAGACATCAGGGTAATGGGTAATAATGAAAAGCAAAATCAGCAAGCAAGTCTCTATAGTCATATAGACTAAACTGACTGTGTGACATTTCAATTTTGAGTGAATGCCATAAACTGTAGAAAATACAGGTTTGATGAATATGTCTACATAAAAGCGTAAACAAGACAAACCTTTTCAGTGCAATGTTTATATTTACAGCACATAAGTTACAAATTAAATTTGCTCTGGGATGTGCTACTTATATGAATGACTTTTCTTTAGAGAAATATTACCCGTAATCATCAGATCACTGAGAGCAAAAAGGATCCATTAGTGGTGTTGGGGATGATGAACTGAAGCACTGTTTAGTGGGTTTTAATTACGCTACAAGATAAAAGTGCTTGGGGAAGGGTGTAAGTCATACCTAGAGGAAGGAAAATAAACTGACTTTATTTAAGCAAGTAGACATGTTTATTTCAAACAATTTTGAGCTGATTGCTTAGTACATTAATATGTTTCCAAGAGCTGATCTATTTCAGTACTCTGCAGTTATATTGTTTAATATCACCAGCCAAAACATTGAAAAACTATGAGTCATGGCTATAAATATTTTGAATTATGGGATTAAAAAATATGTACAAGATTTTTTAATCTTTTTGCTCCAAAGATATACAAAATTCTCTCTGCAATCTGAATATTGTAACTATCATTATTCAAAAAAACAGGATTCCTCAAGTGCTCATAAGCTCAGACTTTAGAAAGGGTACCAGGAGTGAAATATTGACTTCAATGGAGTCAACAGAAAATATACTCTTGATTTCAAGAGGATGAGATTTCAATATAATGAAATTCATAATAAAATTGTAACATGCGGCACCTCTGCTGCCTGTAAATTAACAACATCTCTCTGGAAATGAATTGTAGCTAGGAGTTTCATTTAAAACTGCTTAGGACAGAGGGAATTTACAAAGAACCTGGGCCTAATTTCATTACCCTGTACTCCTTTAAACCAGTAGTAATTCTATTACAATGACTTAGCACTTTACCAGGGCCAGAGGGAATGGATTCATACTGTGAATATATTCCTCCACTCCTCTGACTGGGGTGGAGAAACAACTGCTGTGTGTCAAGTGACAATAATGTCCCTTGACCATCCTAGTTACAAAACAACATCTAGTTATTGTTAGGAGAGAGAAGAGAGGCAATATACATCCTGTTGTTGTTTCAAAAAGTTTGTTTCACTCCCCAAGACAGAGAGTACCTGTGGTCATACAGACACACGAGAGCACACACACACCAAGTTCAACTTCAATGTATAACAGCTGCCTTAAAATGCTGGGCTAGTGCCCCAAATGGGAAGATACATTTCTTTGAGTTTATGCCTGGATGCAGTGACACAGACGAAAGAGTAACACTGTCATCTTATCTCCCACTTGAAAGGGCCTGAGGAGTTCTAGATCTTCATGAAAACCAGAATGACAATTTACATAATCTTTATTCCAGACCACAATGTCTATTATATTTACTGATATTCTCACAAACAAAATGACTTTTCCTATGGTTATCATAACATGAGCTTTTTGTGGATAGGAATGTGTAATTCTCTGTTAACGTTAGCACTGTCCCTGGAGAAAAAACATTTCGTTGTTACTTTCCACATTGGCTGATGCTGTAGCCATAAGCTTTCTCTTTCTGAGATGTCTCATGGTGCTTTCATGAAGCAGATATGGCAATAACAGTCAATTGACTGTAATTTTTGATTCCTGTTCCTATTACATGCTTTAGTCTGTGTTAAACCAACTCCTGACCTGTTCACAGCCTTGTACCACCATGCTGATCAATTATCTTCCATGTTTCAGGGCCTGAACTCCATCAGAAATGGCTATTACAGAGCAACGTTGTGCATGAAACATGACTTAATACAAAACAGCCCTTTTGCTTGCAGAACACAGGAGATCATCCCACTCCATTACTTTTATCCACATACTTGATATATGGATAATAGACAGCCGTGAATTTACATTTGTTTTGTTAGGTTAGCTGTTGCTAGCATTAATATACTGTGTTACTAGTTTGGTTCAGCCCATTCCTAATGCTTCCCTTCAAATGTTTTAGTATATTGCCACAGTATGCTTCTAATACATTGATAGGTATTTTACTGAGGGCTGTGCAAACAAAGGATTCTTGCTAGGCCATACATAATAATGTATGCCTAAATATTATCAGGTAATATAAAGAATAAAAATCTGGAGTCTGAGATATCTGCAAAATAGAGTATCCACCCCTGGGCTGCAGAGTCATCATGGCTCTAATAAGACAATTTCCTAATTGAACATTAGGCATCATTTACCAGTCATCCACTAACTGAATCTCATTTAAGGCTTTTCAGTTGGGAAAAATACATATATTTTCCACAGAAAGAACTCACCCTGCTTTCCGCCTACCTTTCAGCTTAACACCTCAGTAGGCCTTGTTGTCTGTAACATTGAATTTCTGATTACGGATAAGATGTTTACAACACAGATGATAGTTATGAGAAGTGCATCTCAGAGCAAATTTAATTTGTTTCCGCTGTGCTGTAAAAAAAATAAAGTATAAACCCAATCTTGTTTATGGTTTTAGAAAGTCATATTCATTAAATCCATATGCTTGGCATTTCATGTAATTTGCTCCATAAAAAATAAAAATGTTATTTTTGTTTAAGCTTATTTGACTGCAGGGATTTGCCTCCCAGTTGTTGCTCTTCATTATGAACAGTTACCCAGGACAGCTCCTAATATTCAGAGCTGTGTCCTGCTCAAATCCCTGCTGAATGTAAGAAAAAGGTATTTAGCTGCAATAATACCAGGATGGTAGCAGGGCTGGGGAACGTATCTTGTTTAATAGAACTGACGTACATGGTTTAATATTAAGACCTAATCTAATCCTGCTAATGGAAAAATTTAATATTCTGATAGGATCACTTAGTGAAATAGAATATTATAGCCTGTGTTAAGGAGAAGGGAAAAAAAGAACCTAATTTGCACATGCTTGTTAGCTCAGTATGTATTTTTCATTAGCAATCATATGATTCTAATCCTTAACCCAATACCAGTGTTTTCTTTTATTTGGTGGTTTCAGATAAAGCTCCAGTAAAGCTTTTTGTAAAATAAAGTCATATTTCACCTCAGCATGGTAAATTAAATGTGGTATTATTTTCTTCCTGATGGCTTTGCTGGTTAAGGTGGTACTGCAGCCTCTTGTATTCAGTCAGCCATGCTGTGGGGATCAAACATACCTGCCATGCCACAGTGTGGTGGGTTAAATGTTGCTGCATTTATGTTAGGTTGGTCTTGCTATGGACACAACCCTGACTGCCTCCTGATATAGCCCTAAAGGAGCTGACAAGTCCTTGTTGCATAGAAATAGAAAGAAATAAATGCTAATTGTTGAATTGTTGACTTGACAATAAACATGCAGGAGCTGAGAGGGGTCAGAAATGAATGGGACTTTTGCTGCCTTCAATATGAGTCACAAAGGCACACAGAGAAGAGACTATAGTCACTTCTTCAGGCTCAAGGCCATACCTCTTCATTTCTATAGGTCACAGTTGGTGAGGGTTGTGGATATGTTTGTACAATGGGAGCCAGCAGTTATTCTCATTTCCCAAGTCCAGGGTCACCTCTCAGGTATAGCCTACCTTAATCTGGGGAAGAGACCAGGGAAAGCACAGTGCTCCTGACCTTCCTGGTAAAACAAAAGACACATTCAGTTCAGTATAAGCATATGGTCAACACAAAGGGAAAACTAAAATCCCAAGGATTTCAGATGGCTTTGGGACAACTGTATTCTGCAAAACTACTTGGAACAACTGCAGACCTTTAAGTGCTTATGAAGTTGAGGTAGAGACGCAAAACTCCTAACCAAATTCCAAATGTCAGTTTGGGGCCAAAGAAACCCTGTTAAATTAGCACCTTTGCTGTGCTCTAAAATACTGCTTAGGCTGTGTGCACAATAATTAGGTCCAAACCTGAAATGACCCTCAAGCCTATGCTTCCTGACCATCTAATACTGCGATCCCATAATTTAAATTCGGTATTAGTCTAGACAACTTGAGAAGCTTTCTTGTATTTCTGTTAGGTTTTCTTCCAGGCAGTTTCACCCAATAATACCAAAATATTCAGGTCTGAGAAATCTCAGGAAATCAGCCAATAACTATCTCAGCATCCTTTAATCCTGGCAGCCAGTGCTTTCATAGCTCCTTTCTCCTCCTCTATTGCAACACAGCAACAAGCTTGTAGGGTATCCTAGTTTACCACAGACTGTGTAATAGATGGTCACATCCACAGTCAGGGAAATTTGTAATACACTTAAATGCCATAACTCTAGCTAAACAGCAGTACAAGTGAATGGTGTAGGTGTGGTTTAAAATATATGGTATTGGTAGAGACAGTGAGAGCAGTTTGGTGGAAGTATGTGTGTTAATGATTTTAATGAATTTTTTCTGGTAGAGATCTCACAGGTGGGTGCAGGATAGAGCCCCACCATAATCTTCAGTTTGAGATTTGTTGTGTGCTGGGATGTGCATTGTTTGTGCTTAACACAAAATAGGGATTTATCTATGGTTAAATTTTTTGTGGGAATGGGTCCACTACCATGAAAGTAAGAATGATTTGTGAGCATAGCCATAATGCACTGGGGTGGGAGCTTCCATTATCTGTTCCCTACCTAACGGGACTTAGTTACTCCCTTGTATGGATCTTGAGAAAGGAGTTTTTTATACTTCTTCTCTTTAATGATGCTGTAATTTTAGTGAATGCCACTGGATCTAAGAATTACTGGACAGAAGTAATTACCATCTGTCAGCATAACATGAAAAAAAATAGGATAGAATGATCACATCAGTGTTTTTCAGATATGTCCAAATGTTCTGATTGATTTCTGTTAAAAACTCCTAACTTACTGAATATTAAGTCTCATAGTAAATTCCCAAGTGTTTTCTTTTCCAGATGACACGATAATGAAAATTCTATTACCCTACTTTTAGGTATACAGTTGAATGAATATTTCCTATCAAACTGCCATGAAATGCAGTTTTCAAAGGCCTCATATCCCATTTCACTTCTATCCTAATACATCTTGATCAAATCTTTCATGTATACAGATATTTTGAAAGTTTTAAGACATACATATTCATAAACCTGTTATTACAGATACAGTAATAGCTGCTTTACATGCACACAAGTTTTTATAAATAATTAATCGCCTATTATTCCTATTGCAGGTCGAAAAGATGGCTATTATTCCTATTGCACTGAAAAGATGGCTCCCTCCTGCAATATAATAAACTCATTTTCACATTATTTTATTGTACTCTGAAACAGAGATGTGTGCACTGAAACTTGCCATAGTCTCAAGCTACATGATGCCGTTCTGGATTTTACTTGCCTCAGAATTTAGATTTTGACAATGTTAAGAATAAGATTCTTGTGAGATATCACTCCTTAGGTGTGTTTAGTCTGTGAGGTGCATGGCATCAGATTCCTCAGGGCTGGTATACAGATTTTACAGATAAGAGACCGTGGTCATGTGCATGCATGATGAGTTGTGTTCCTCAGCAGTTGGTATTGGGACCAGCATTGTTTAACATCTTTGTTGGTGACATAGACAGTGGGATTGAGTGCATCCTCAGCAAGTTCGTTGATGACACCAAACTGTGGTGGCAACGTGTGCTCGCAGCCCAGAAAGCCAACTATATCCTGGGTGGCATCAAGAGGAGTATGGCCAGCAGGTCGAGCGAGGGGATTCTCTCCCTCTACTCCACTCTCATGAGAATGCCCTGCAGTTCTGGGTCCAGCTCTGGGGGCACCAACATCAGAAGGACACGGGCCTCCTTGAGCAGGGCTAGAGGAGGCCATAAAAATGATCAGGGAGTTGGAGCACCTCCTCTGTGAGGACAGGCTGAGAGAGTCGGGGGGGTTCTGCTGGAGAAGAGAAGGCTCCAGGAAGACCTTAGAGTGGCTCCCAGGACTGAAAGGGGGCTACAGGAAAGGGGGGAGGGACTCTTGATCAGGGATCATAGGGATAGGATGAAGGGTAACGGTTTTAAACTAAAAGAGGATAGATTTAGACTAGATATAAGGAAGAAATTCTTTCCTGTGAGGGTGGTGAGGCCCTGGAACAGGTTGCCCAGAGAGGTTGTGGATGCCTCCTCCCTGGAAGGGTTCAAGGCCAAGTTGGACAGGGCTTTGAGCAACCTGGTTTCGTGGAAGGTGTCCTTGTCCATGGCAGGGGGTTGGAATTAGATGATCTTTAAGGTCGCTTCCAACTCAAACCATTCTATGATTCTATAAGTCTATGATTTTCCTTTCATGGTAACAACAACACGAAAGAATTCATAATACATTCATGGTCTTCTGTCATGCAACTAAGACATATCGAGGGCATAAGCCTTCTGGATCAGGTTCACTTAAAAACCAACATGGATAAAGAGTCAAAGAACCCCCGTACTAAGGGACTCCATCCTTATGGACTATATGCAGTAGAGTGAATTATCAAACATGTGGGAGGAGAGGACAGAGCTCATTCTGAAAGAGCCTGGAAGAAAAGCTTTTAGAAAAGGAGGAAGGGGTTGTGTCCCTCGTTGGTGGTTAGTACAAGGACTTGAAAGATAGCTGGGAGGGGTATGTTTGGGTTACAGATTAATTAAGTGCTTGATTTAGTTTGAACCTTTTTATTTTGGTTTTGATGGGAAATAATCTATGAAAAAAGAATGTATCTACCTAACTCATTTCAGCTGTACATAGGCATTCAGTCCCTCGGACTGGACTATGGTTATTCTAAAGTGAAAATCCCCCGAAATGTATGTAGTATGGGTATCATGTCTCCAGGACCAGCAATTTCATTCTTTTGATGCCCTCCTTTCAATCTGCACTACTTTTGAATTTATCACAGTCTTGTAGTACCTTCCTTGTGGAGATTCTCAGTTATGGAGTTTCATTCTTTCTGGAACAAAAAAACAGGCCAGCAATCTGATGACCTCTTTAAGTGTCATGCACCATAAGTTGGACTCTTTCATGTAGCTTCTGTCACAAATGTGTTCAACCTCGGCAGTTCAAGCATCTCAGATGAAGACTGTAAAGATCTCAAAAAAGAGAATCCAGAGTTCAGAGATGACAAGCACCCTAAATTTTAAAATGGGTGTTATCTTCTGAAATCATACCCCCATTAAACAGATAATTTACACAGTGCACTTCAGTGAGATTTGGAGGTATGGAGATTTATAATTACCTAGTTGGACTCCTAACAACAGTACAATCGCAGTCAAATATGGGTTATGTGGGATCCTTCAGAAACCAAACTCTGTCTTCTGCCACAATCACAGCAAATTACATTATACCATAGCGTGCAATATGCCAGTGGGGATCTTAAGAAGCCCAAAAAAGATAGTCCATTATTTCAGCATTAAAAACATGAGTCTCAACAACATCAAGAAAGCAATACCAGAAATAACTTTTTATTCTTAGTGTATTTTTTATAAATTCTCTAAAATGAATTCTCTTAAAGCAAAACAGACAAAATTTTGACTATAATTCAAATCCATAGAGAAAGTTAAAATATATCCTTATATAGGTTATAAGTATGAAAACATCTTTTGTTTTCCTATTTTTAGTTGTAGGTCTGATATCTGAAGTGAAATAAATGTTTAATTATGTAAAACTTCTGAAGTAATCTATTGAATAATTATTGATCCACTGGTCAATCATGTTTATGAAAAATCAAAAGTTAAAGAAGTAGCCAGAAAGGCGTAGTTGCATTTGAAATTTATCAAGAGCTTTTGTGTACTCAAGGTTGCTGAAATCCAGAAAAACATCACCTTTCAGCTATTGCTTTCAGGCATTGCATCCTTGAATCTTTGGCAGTCCTTGGTATAGACCTCACTTGTTGTAATTTAACAGAATCTAACTTTGTCACTGTAACAGAGATCAAAATCTGATTGGTACCTTCTGTTCAGTTTGAATATATTTAGCTTGTAGAGCTATTAGATTTCTTTAGGGGGGAGATCATATGCTTTTCCTGTTTATATGAAAGCATGCTACATGTTTGGCAAATGGAAATTTACGGATCTTAATTTATTTCTCTTCCACATAACTGATCAAGGTTATTGGAAAGCCCTTTATGCTTACATAAAATAAACTCCCCTGGGTTTCATTTAGAATTTTTTAAGGTATTCATTCATCTATTAATTCAGGAAATTTCAATGGGTAGATTGTGACCACGACATAGAAGCTGCCTCAACAAAAGGGTAGATTTTGTGTGTCTTTTTATAGCCCAAATTTTCCATTACTCTGATCTACCTAGTCAGCTCTATTGATCTAGCACTTTGGTAGAATAGTTGTAGTGCATTAAGTGCTCCAACATGGTCTTAAATGCTGTTCAAATTTAAGGCAATTTACATCACTGATGTACTCTTAATGGTAAAGATTCAACACAAAAATTTAACACAATGTTACAAAGGCTTGAAGATTTAACATTTAAAAAAGCTTTCCTGAAAATATATTCTGGGAACATCATGTAAATCTTGGACAACATGAGAAATGCTTTCCAAATTCATGCCAAGTGAACCTGTCAAATTACATGCGACCTATTTGAAAGTTAAATGAGAAGCTTTTCTCACAGGGAATATGCTCATTGATTATCCCTATGAATACAGCTCACTTCTGTTAGCAAGAAGTCTGTTAATAGGTTCTCTCACTGTCATCGAGCAGCAGAATTCTAAGTGTGTAAGAGTTAACAAAACTGTGTATATTATGAAGAAAAGACATATACAAAATAGAGGAAGAAAACCCTGAATACTGTGATGAAGCAATTCAAGGAGGACTCAGAAATTCTCCAGCATATATTTCCTTCGTAATCACAGTAATCACACAGTTCTACCTTCCCTGAACGGTTTAAATTTAAAAAAGCATATCATTTCTTATTCAGTCATGAAGCTTAAAATGTGGTTAAAAAAAAAAAAAAAAAAAAAAAAAGTCCAAGCAAACTTGGGACACTTTTTATATACTTTTTAATTAAGTTTTTTCCAAAGTTTTTTTTGTGGATTTTTGTTTGCTTGTTTGTTGGGGTTTTTTTTGTAGATTGTTATTTTGCCTTTTTTTTTTTTTTTTTTTTTTTTTTTTATTTCTTTGGAAGACAAGGTCTGTGGGGGGTTTTGTGTTTTGTTTTGTTCAGGAATAAAATATGAAATCATTTCCACTTTTAAGCTTCTGGTATGAAGCCTTCTTGTGACCACATAAAATACTGCCTTCTCAAATCTTTATCAATGTTCTATTTCTAAAAAATTAGATAGAAACTCCTTCTCTGCTGGTAACAAGGTACGCATTGCTGTCTTTCTAAAGTGAATTTATTGTATTTATATCTTTATGAAGAAATGTTTTTTCTGCCTCAGTCAGAGACTTAAGGACTGGTGAACAGCAGCATAGTAGATAATCTAATTTCTGCTTCTTAGAAAATCTGGATTTTAAATTTGACTACAGATATGGATTTTATTTATTTATTAAAAATAGATTACAATAGCTTGAATATTGCCCCTCGCTCCCTATTATATTGATTCTTTTGGGTGTCCTTTGAGAAAATAGTAACTCCAAGGAACAATGGTCAGCCAGCTCAGCATCTCTGAAATTTTAATATGGGGTTTATACTTCCTCACTAGCCTCCTTTGCTGGAGAGAAAATTGGGTAAATACTTACTCAGATGATGTTTCTCTTGTTCCAAGAACACTTTCTCATATCATTATTTGTAAGAAAGCACATCAGAGAGACATACCCATTTTTTTTTCCTGCAGAAATCAAACCAGGAAGGCAATGCCACTTTGCAGTGTATTAGAAGACCTTTCTCCTTCTTCAGGTAGATGAGCTCGTTATGATCACTCAGCACTCCCCTGCCTTCTTAGAAAGATGTTTCCCAAGCTCTGTGTGGACTTTCTGCAGCTGCCCTGCTGAACCTCTCTCTCCTTTTACTCTGCAAGACTTAATGTCTTTTGTGCAGTCACTAGTGTTTTCAGGTTTTTCCTTTCCTACCTGCTCAAATATCACCCAGGCATTTCATTTACCTCTTAATTTTATCTTTCTCTGTCTTCCTGATTTTACCCATAACTAATTGCTGTTTAACCCAGTAATGCACTCTGTATTCAAAACCAAAGAACAATTTTTGTACATTTTATCTTGTGCCTCAGTTGTTACTTCTTAATCTCTTTTCTCCATTCCAACCTATGGTACAAAACTATGCCCCTGTCTAATGTTTGACTATTTTGGTATGCCTCCTAAATTTGTTCAATTTAGGTTTTTTTTCCTAAGTAAAAACAATATATGACAAAGTGGATGGTATTGTTAATAAAAACTGCAGCCAACAAAACCAACATAAAATACCTCCCCACTCACTAATTTCCTTCTTAATATTCCAAGGGATATAAAGAAAAATAGATAGGAAATGAATGTATTAAGATTCTGATCATGCATGCTAATCTATTTTTTTAATACTAGATAATTCCCAGATGCTTCTCATAATTACCTATCATCATTTAGTGGTAGCAGAGGAGAAAGGCTTGCAAATTTTCTTGTTTTCATATCTAGTTGGAACAAGGTCACTGGCTAGACCCAAGGACAACAGCTGACAGTAAAATCTTTCTTAATTCCACTTATCTATTTGTAGAATAAAATAATACTAGCATTTTTGTCTCTCTGAGGAATAACTGAATATTATGATATTCTATTACTTTAGGCCTCGAACAGGACTTTAAAAAACTTAGGGTGTTGCTTTTATTCTCCCCCCCCCCCGTCCCCCAAATTCTGAGCGTAGTATTTTCATAGCCTTAATGACAGATGTAACTCTCTACTTCAGTAGAGACTTGAACTCTACAACGTAGGCCAAGTATGCAGGAAGTGAAATACATCAGAAAATAAAACTAGATAATAAACCTGACTGTTTTAAAATGCACAAAGTGAACTGGAGTTGCTATGACTCTAAAAATAGAAAGGTAAATACCCTGAGGGTTATATCCCTGAACTAGCTTCTGCAAGATATCCCATCTTATTCCAGGAATGAATTGGCCACCAAACTTCTAAACTTTAAATAAGTCACAGAAATTTAACAAGATTTTTTTTTCTGATCATCATGTATAATTTTAACTTGACAGTGCTGTAAACAAAGAAGCTATGCAGTTCATTAAATCTTGCAAATGGTCATTCATATGACTTATTAGTATAGACTGGAGAATATATGCTCTTCTTCATCTTTGGAGATGTACAAGAATCAGCCTCATCAGGATTAATGGCAATTATGAAGGTATATATTCTACACTCCCTGTTTTAACCTGGGTAAGAATAACAGCTTATTAATATTAGGACATCAAAGGCAAGCACCATGCAAATGAATGAAAACAGTTAATATGGAAGAAATGTGCTTGCCTTTTGACGTTAAAACAATACTTGGCCTTAATGTATTTAGTATTTCAAATACTTTGTATAGTCAGAATTCTGTATAAAGCTTTAGTTTAAGTTATTAATTGGTCTTTATTGTGATCAATGAGTTCTACTTATCTGATTTTTCTTTGAAGAAAAAAAATGTTTTGAAACCAGAAGAGGGAAGTGGTGGGAAGAGTTTCTGAAGGACCAGATAGATTCAAAAGATCATTAATGAGAAAGTGTGCAGGAAAGATAAGATCCAAAAGTGAGAACAAGTTGTTTATTGTCCATAGCAAAAGGGGAGAAAATAAAAGGAGTGTTGTGATGTGTAGGAAGAAGATATCAAAGAATGTGGTATGAAAACTTCAGAATTAGAAAAACTACTCTGAGGTAAAACAAATGTTATGAGGATTACACATTTTCTTAAGCGGTAAGTTGGTCAATGTCTCATTAATCATTTTTACTCCTCATGATCTGCCTTCTTCTGAGTTTTCTGTGCCAAGTCAGCTGATGATGGAAGAACTTTCCATGTCTTTATCATTTAGTGTTGTCTCTATATGTCTGGGTATGCCATTTCTCTGATGTTACTCTAAAGTTCTACTTATTCTACTACTGTGCCTAGTTAACAGCTGCTTTGTGAGATACATGCCCTTGTTGATGAGAATTTACCATTTTTTTTAATGTGATTTTTTTTCTGATAGTCTGAGCCACTCTGGTTCACCTGAACATAATAAGCTCCTGCCTTTGCTTTCTTCACTGAATCTTCCTTTGCATCCTTTATTAAGATATCTGCTAAGGCTGAAGTTCTTAAATCTCTTTTTACACTGGCAAAGTTGAGACAAAAGGGACAACCTAATAACAAGGGACTACCTGCACCCAGAATGAAACTTGAGACTGCCAAAAATAAAACTCAAGACTTTAAGAAGTGATGGTGAGAAGATAAATAACAGAGCCATAAGACGTTCACATAAAGAGAAAAAACACAGTGGGATAACCTTAATGACCTGCAGAAATGTGACAGAGTGGAGAGATAAAACGTCACACTCCCTGTCAGCTTCCTAAGGATATAAAAGGCACATCCAAACTAGGCAGGTGGATGTCAACTGACATGCTTAGGAGATGCAAAAAAATATGCTATGTTCCTTGTTTTCAATGTTATTGCAAAGAAGGAATTCAGATCAGACCATCTGAATCATCTTGATGCTTGGAGTATGTGGCTACAAGGAATCGAGAGTGAAATTGGTTTAATTTAAAAATGAAATCAGCTTTCTGTTCTATACAGTGTTGCATTGATCATTGCTATATTGTCATCACAGTCCTGAAGCTTTATTTCCTATGTTTCCTCCTGCTGTTAATCAAATTATTTCCATATGTTTCACCAGGCTTACTTTAATAAATGTGTCATGTTACACAAAGAAATCTGAGACAGTTTTGTGGCATCCACAGCTGATGGCACACCGTGACTTTAAAACTGCCTTGGGAAGTAGGAGAACGAAAAATCAAGGAAAGAACAAGTGAGTGAGAGAAAAGGGAAAATCTTTTCTTCAGTGGGCAAGAGTAGAGACAGGGTCCTCAGATGAGCATCATCCTATGGGTGTCCTCTCCAGGGTGGTAGCTGGTCAGCACATTTCTCTCACATTACCTGTCTAGTTTCCACCAGGACCTGCTCATTAGCTGTTCCTGCTTAAGGTCTTATTAGCACTAATTGAGCCACACTTGATGAGGTCTAGATGTCGCATAATGATTGGCTATTGAGCTTTGTGCATATATACTGTTCAATAACATTTAATGGGAATGTATATGACATCTATCATGTCGTCTAGTAGGCTGTAATTTTATAAACTAGAAACTATAATGAGAAGAGTCGAGACCTTAATATTGTTGCAAAACACTACAAGGCAAAGCATGAGGAGATAGAAAGAAAAGGACAAATCACATCTAAGTGGAAACCACTTTGATAGCAGTGCTTCAGTGCAAGGCAGTGAGGATTATGGCACTTGAGATACTGTGCTAAAGGCAGCCTCAGAGAGTGTAGATGAAAGACCAACAAGTTGCGAGTGAAGGCAGGTTTCAGAATGGTGTATAGAGGCCTCCTCAGCACTGCAATGGTTAGAACACCTAAGGCACTTCTCACCAGCATTACAAACCATGGGCTGTCTCACACATGTCCACCTGCTAGATGGCTGTGTGTTGGCTGTCTGCACTCTGACCCGCCTTACTGGAGTTAGCATGATATCTGTAAAGTGCTCTGCCTCTTTCCCTGACCCTTACACAACTACAGAAATATTGCAGCATGTTGAGAGGAATCCAGCTCCAGCTCCAAACAGCTGTCAGTGCTGTACACTGGAAGATATGCCTTACTCAGCCTATCCATCAACAGTAAAGTCTCATCTGGACAGTTTTTTACTCTGACATCATAACATTAGGGCTTCAGCAGCACACATTATTGACTACCTGGATGCATTTAGCATCTTCAGTATCTTCTTTAGCATCCTTTCTGAAGCTGATGCCCAGACTGTGCATCCGCTTTGGGTCTAAAGCTTCCAAAGAGCACAATGTTACCTTAACTTTGCATACTTCTCTGCCATGTTTGTCAGGACTCTGAAAAAAATGTGCCTGTATCTGCTGTTTAGCCTGCAGAAGCTACGGCTGAGCTACAGGACAAGAAATATTTAGAAATTTAGTTTTTCTTTGCACCCTGGAAAGTTCTCAAGTTTCTATTCACACATTGTAGCACTGTGTACCAAACGTTTCTGGGATTCTCTGACTTCAGCGTGTGTGAGCATTCATATACAATGTGAGACTCCTTTCACATTTGTGATACTGACAAGTCCATAATGGATCTTAAGAGTATTTGAGAAATCAAAAGACACTAGATATAGTGTGCCCTTGTCCTGACCATTCTCATCGCATGCCTGACTTCCATTTTTCTTGTTGTCCTTCTGAAATCAAAGGAAATGTTTAAAGTTCACGTATTACAGATTTAATTTACACGAGAATAGGTGGTATACAGCAGACACATTCAGCTGTGTTGTGCATATGAATGGACTGCTCCTCTTGTGTCTCATCCCCAGCAGAAACCAAAGAAAAGATACCTGCCATCATTTGGGGTTGTTGCTTCCCTTCAATGCCCTTACCTCAAGGTCATGCAAATTCCTTAATTATAGTCTTGAACTAGTTTCTCTACTGTCATTTCACCACTGATCTCCTTAGAGAAACTTGCAGTGGATATAGGAATACCGCTTCCTTGCAGGATTTATTAATTTTTTCTCCACAGGCCCATAAGGATTAATGGGAATTGGTGTAATATAGTCCAGTAGTCTACACATTGGAGTTCTCCTCCAAACTTCAGCTTGTCCTTGACACACTATGAAATATTACCTTCTGCACTGTTACAATGCTTGATAGTAGACAGACTTTCTCCTCTTTCCCCACCTCCCCAACAGAAGTTATCATCATAGCTTTCTTATCCATAGTCCTAATTTGCCTACTCAGGTCAGAATATTGTAATGTATAGCCACAATATAGGTGGAATGCCCACACTACATAACTCAGAGGTGCAGCAATGCCTGGGCTGGGTTGTTTCCCATAAACCCACATTGTTCTTAGTGACTGCATATTTTTCTTACTGCCTGTGGTGTTACTTGTAGGCTAAAATATGATTTCAGTGGGGTTCCTATTAACCCATCATGCTCCTATAGCTTATATTTCTCCACTAGTCCTGCATAAAAAGGTTATCTTCTCTTTTTTCCTTTCCCAGGACAACTCAACTTCCCTGAGGATTTGGATCCATTTTTTCCTGGGTTTGATTAATTTCCCTACTGACATCTCCCATAAACCAAACTTAAGGAAAGACCCTTTCATATGTTGTTTTGCCTTTCATTCATGTTTTCCAATCACAAGTGCAGGCCATTGTTCATGGTATAGCTTGAAATTCTCATCTCAACTTGTTAATAGGGCCCAGGCACCTTTCTCAACAGTCCAATGTATTACCTCTAACAATGAAGCCTATTTGTTCTCATCTAAGCTTGCCCAGTGAGGACCGATAGAGGTTTCATTATTTTCTGTTTCTACTAAATGGAAATTTAGGTCAACTCTAAATATAAATTGCATTCTTTCTTTTCTTGCTTCTGTTTACACATGATTTGTTTACTTTAGGAATCCCATTTTCCCTATTATCTTAATCTGGCATGATGTCTTTGTTTCTATGTACAGCCTTTTTGGCTCGTAATCACACTGCCTGCTTTACTAAAAGTCTTGCATAATCAAACAGTTTTTGCTACATTACATGCACCTGCCAATGGGTAGCAACACGAGATAACTCCATTATGTCTAAATTACACTGCTTCTTTGGTGAGAGAACTATTTTCAGAGAGGCTGCAACGATAGCTAGCAATTTTGGTATGCAGGTAGTGACTCACCTCTTACTGCCACCACTAGAAGCTCTTCTTTCCTACAACATGTGTTCCCTCCTACAGCTGAGTGCAGGCTGCTGCCCCAGAGGTTTTATGAATTCCCCAGTCATTCTTTCTGTATTTCCATCATAAAACAGATTTCAACTAAACAGGATCTGGTCTCTCCAGTGAGGAAGTTTTACAAAAAAAGGAAATAAGAGTGTAGATCATGGATCCCACTTGCCATTTATGTCTTTGACATTGCATCTCCCATTCATGATCTTGCTGATTAATTTATCTGAACAGACAGCTGTATCTATGCAGATATCAGCAGAAGGTCATGTGTGGGTAAAAACTGTCTGCAGGGATAATTCAATATTAGGGATCTATACAAGACCTTTACATTGCAGGATGTCTTTTACAACTTTTTTTTTTTAAATACAAAAATCACTTGGGACATGTTTGTCGAGCGATGTTATAAACTAATACAAAACATCACTTTTAAAAGGACAAGGTAATGCTAGGTCATAACTAAGTCATGATCCTACTAATGGAGTCTATTGTTTAGTGTTTTCACTGACAAATTTACTACCTTTGAGATAGGATTTAATATAAGACATGGCAAATTTCAAGAACAGACATAGTCTCAATTTCACATGTTCATCATCATAAGATTTCATCAGGTTTCTTCCTTCCTTCAACAGAAAATATCTTTTTTACCTGTATGACAAAAAAAAAAAAACCCAACCCAAAACAACAACAAAAACACCCTACTAACAGCTGAAGATGATTGCTTGTTTTCCAGATATTGACCATAGTAAACTGAGCAGTGAAAATTAAGCACATTACAATTGCTGGTAATAATTGAATGGTTTCTCTACTCCCCACATTACTTTTTAAAATGAACAGCAAATGTGATTGTAATAGATATATTTTTGCTTCAGTGAGCTAGGTAACAATATCAAACTTAGATTGCCTAATGTAAGTAGTCCCTGGGTCTTCTAAATGCTGTAAATTCTTGGAATAATTTCTTCTGCTGAAAAGCTCTGATGTGCTGATACAGTCAGACTAATGTAGAAGCTTAGCAAGTGCATGAAGTTAGGTTCACAGGAAATTTTTTTGAAAATCTTATCCATAGGGTGGGGGAAAAAAGGACCCTCAGTCAGAGCTGAATATTTCCTGCTTGCAAGTATGAGCACAGAGTACTTAAACATAACTTTCCTGTGTGATTTGAGAGATGCTTCAGTGTAATAAAAAGATCTATTTGGTATAAGAACATCTATTGAGAGCCTCCAAGATTCCCAGCCTTGTGCACAAACATCTGAAGTTGCAATGCTCTATAAGTCTCTGCATGTACTACGTGCTGTCGATAGGCAATCCAATCTAACACGTAGCTAATACAGTCAAGAGAGTCTAGAGAACTAAGCTCTCCTTAGAGCAGATACCTGGATTAGTTCCACTGAATAGCTTCCTGTACCCTATTGATCTATAGTTAGGTATTTTAATCTGTATCTCAGTCTCATCCTAGGTTCCCATCCCCAGGCCCGGCAGGGGTCTACTGTGGCAGCCTCTCAGAACAGTGGTGTCTGCCCAGATATACATGACAACTGCATCAGTGGCCATACTAGATGGAGCAACACCTGACAGAAGAGGAATTTCAGAGATGATGCCAAGGAACTCAAAAAGTTTAATCTAATATTGATGCAAAAAGTCCCCCATGTCTGGTAAAACCAAACACTAAAAAAGCAAGCCAACTACCCTTACCAGAGTTCACAAATACCAGCAGATGAGAAAAAATAGTGAGAGACTTAACATCAAGAATCGATCTTACATAAATCACGATCCCTTTCATCTGCTACCAGCACCTCTGCCACTCTCTCTCAACTGTAAAGTCTTAGGAAGTGAACTGTCCATTAACGTGTATTTTCACAGAAACTCTTTCATACCTCCTGGGATGTCTTGTGCCAGTGGACTGGAAACTATGTATAAAGTGGCATGCATTAGTAAAACTCAGTGATGCTTTTCACACAGATGAAGCTAGTACATAAAAGCCAGAGCTCAAAATTCCTGAGTGTAAGGGCACAAATGTACTCATGTGTTTCTCAGACCTGTCACTCCATCACAAACATGGAAGGTGACTCTTAATCATTTTGGAAAAAGAAATGCAGGATCTTATAAATAATATTTACAAGATTTAGTTGCATGTTCACAGACTCTTTCTTTGATGCATTCTGGTGATTTTCCACTGTCCATCACTGAGTTCACATGCCAGGCTAGTTTTTCTGAAGAATGCTAAAGCTGTGTCATGTAGACTACCTTTGTAAGATTTCATTGTTGTTTTTTGTATTAAAATGGATCATGCAAATTGTAGAAGAATGAGAATCGTTTCTTAGATATTACTATCAGTTTTGTCTTAATTCAGATATTTAGAAAATTAAAAAAAAAAAACAAAACCAAACAAAAACCCTGCAGTCAGAAAAGCAAAGATCAGGAATTCTCTCATATTTAAACATTCTCTAGATTTTCTTCAGACTGAAGCAGCTATGTTTTTAAAGACTTACTTTACATTTTTAAAGACCTACTCTGCAGGCACTAAACACTGAAGTGGTCCTTCATCTGCTTTTTTTTTTTTTTTTTACCTATCAAAGGAAGACCCTTAGGATTTTTTAATAGCTTTTCCTGAATTCTGGTTAGCAACTTTATCAGTTTGGTATCCTTGAGCAGTGGTAGATGTGGGTGGTTATTTACTTTATAGATTCTCACTTGATAATCTGCAAACAAGAAGTCCTGAATGGTCATCTGCATTTGGTTTTCATCAACATTCTCAGCAGTTAAATTTCCCATGATATAGTCTGTCTATGTGTTTTTATGGGGAGGCACAGAAGGGCCACACCTTGAGTGAGTGCAGGACAAAACCTCAGATATGAAACCTCTGTATTTCAGCTAATCTGGAGTAGAATACTTGTATTTGGGACTGTCTGCTGAATACATACTGGTGATTAAATGGAATTTTTAAATAAGATGGAGAAGGTGAAGGTAAACAGAGCTTTTAATTGCATATTTCCACACAGCATTGCAAAAGGTTGTTTCAACAGCATTTAGTTCTGGCCAGAACATATACTGGTGATGTCTCACGTACCTTCCAACACAGGGATGATACATCTGCTGTGCAGTAGCATTGCAATGTGCACTCAAAGCTCCATCTGTAAACAAACACAAAAAGTTTTGTGAATCTCTTGAACCTTAGGGTTCAAGGTGTCATTTTGCTCCCAGGCATGGAGTCGAAGAATATGAAGAGTCCCAGTGGCAGTAAATGACTTTTCCATAAGTGTTGTTTTCATTACACCTTACTGACTTGAATAATAATTTAAAAAAAGTTAAAACATGCGGTTTCTTCCAACCCAGTCCCATAAAAACATCACAAGTTCACAAAGACGTAAAAAATGCAGGAATTACTTTTTTATATTGGGGTTTAGGGAAATGTGAATAATGTGGAGATTTTGTTTAAATTTATAGCTCATTGAAGAGAGGAAAATGCACAAATAAACACAGCTAAAGTTAGCAAAGGTTATTAAAAATTTATACTCTGTGACAATGTTTTTAATACTGTAGCCATCTGTGCTTGTTGGCCCAAGAGTTTAGGTAGACTTCAGCAGTTTTAAGAAATAAGTCTATTTTATGTGTTTCAAAACATAAAAAAACCCTCAACCAACAGCAACCAAAAAAACCAAACCCAGACATGAGGAATTTAGAGTTAACATAACTGAAATAATTAATGTAGCTTTCACATGTGATACACATCAAAAGCATTATCATAATAAAGACTTATAAGCTCTGAAAAGATTGGAGATATCTAGTTAAGATAATTTACATAAATATTCCATTATCTCTGGTCTTCATTAATTCACTTAATGGCAATATTGACATGTTGAAATTCTGACAAAAAACCTGATTAATAAAGTTGTACATGCAGGCTCTTTTGACATTGTGGGGCATATCTTCTAATAAGATTTAAAACTGTCACAGAAGATGTATAAAGTAATTTTTTAGATGCATTTGAAGTTAGGTTTTGTAGTGTTTATCTACTGGTTTTGCATGGATTTTCAAAAGCAGAAAACCAGGCAGCAAATTGGTTGCTCAGCTTTCCAGAAGTCAACCCTATTAAGCCTCTAAAAGAAACAGAATGCTTTAGGCACTGGGTTGAAGTGCTGTTTAAATATTTAACGCCTTTCTGCAAGTCCTCCCTTTCCAGTCCCAAGATAGTCCAGTATATAATTGACCTCTATAAAAACATCATGAGCCACACTTATAATCCTATCTGCAATTATATTAATAAAGATTCAAAGGGAAAGAGAACAGGTAGGTGCGTTCCTTGCTGTCCAACAGAGATATATCTTTGTTTCTGGGCAACAGTTTCACTGCAATCCCTCTCCTCTAAGAGAGCTAATCTGTTTCTGTGTGCATCCCAGCAGAGCACATCAGCGCTCATCTCTTGATTTGTCACAGCTCCTGTTTACAGTGGTATATGAAGGCCTTCCTTTTTCTGAGGCTGTTGCTCTTTTAGTACATGCCTGGCCCATGAAGAGCCCTCTCATTTGATTTTGTATTTTGTGAGGCATTCTCAGCAACAAAATCTCAGTGCAGCTGTTTGATTTGAGTGGTTTTGGATCTTTGGATTTACGATGCATCTGATAAAAGATGCACCTGAAAAGCTAGCAACTAGCCACTAAAGTGCTACTGGTTTAGACCTAGATACATAAGGAGATGTCAGGAACCTGTATGCCTCCGTAGGGGTTTAACATTAAGGCCCCATAGGTACACACAGCAACTGCAGCGAGCAGTTTAAATTCCCACTGCTGGGTATTCACAAGGCCATTTACTTCTCGCTGGCAACACTGAGCAAATAAACCCTGGCTCATACCCAAGTCCCAAGAGGAGCTACTAAACAGTGAATTCCTGACTTCTGCAGTTACTGGGGGTATCATTGAGATACCCAGAGCATACCCACACCATGCACTGGAGGAGGTGGGATCCTTCTTTTTCCCCCTTTGCTTACAATTAACCTCAGGGTCAAAGTTCTCACACAGCATTTGTAAGACCAAATCTGCAGCACAGCCCAGAGAATTTGAGTCTGTGTTTCTTACCTTCCAGCTGTTTGTTTTCACCTGTGGGAGAGTGGGCTGGAAAAGACTTGAGTTTTGCTCAATTTGTAACTGAAATTTGGATGGGAGTCAGCATTTTGATAGCGTAGAAGAGTGAGTGCTAATTTGCCAGGTTGAAAACATACATGTCCACTGTCTTCATACAGATCTTTAATATACCTTCTGCTCCTCCTTCCGGAAACAGCAGAACTTTCTTTTACTTCATGATCAGAAGGGGACAAAGCTGCCTTCACTTTTCTTGCAACTGCCTTACAAAGACACTTACAAATGATGCAGCATTGTTGTGCTCATCATTTTCCCCGATGCCTCCATAGCACTTACTGTTAACAATTAAGAATAAATTTATGGTCTTAACTGTTACCTGGTACCCAGAGGCCTGCAGTTGTCTGATGATTGTCTTATGTTGTCACTAGGTTGTTTGCCTTTTGTCACACTTCTCTGCCCCTCTACAACTAAATTATTTTGTCTCCACAAGTTACCTGGTAGCCACTCAAAGGTGCCTGTGTATATTAGCAGACATAGTAAATTAAAAAAAAAAAAAAAAAAAGTGTTAAATACAGAAATAGATGTGAATACTTAACAAATTAAGATGAAAAGAGGGAAAATTCATCAAAACTGAGCAGTGTAAATCTAGAACAGGAAGGTATCTTAGACAAATAGTAGAAATTAAAACCATTCACAGATGGTGTAGAATTGATACCTCACAGCTGCTGCATGGACACTTCCTGAGCCCTGTCAAGGATGTCTTATACAGGAACCCAGAGTTTTATCTCTCTTGTGCTCCATTTATAGGATGGATGATCCTTTTCTTCCTGAGGCTTGCTTCACCTTTCAGGACTGATACCTCACAGCTGCTGCATGGACACTTCCTGAGCCCTGTCAAGGATGTCTTATACAGGAACCCAGAGTTTTATATCTCTTGTGTTCCATTTATAGGATAGATGATCCTTTCCTTCCTGAGGCTTGCTTCACTTTCCAATACGTTGTGTCTGTTTTCCCATGCCATACACTACTGTGGTCCTTGTTACACAAGGTTCAGTTTGGTTTCTCCAAAAAAAACCCCTATTACTATGTGCCAGGATAGTGTAAAGTGTGGTCTAACAAGCTTTAAGTGCAGGTATTAAAGATTTATGTCAAAAAAGTGTTTGTGTTGCATACTGAGCCACTAATGTATATGCACACTCAGGGGACCAAGTATCAGAGTTAAGCACTAGAGAGACTACATTTTATTGAATTTATTTCTTAGCCTCCATCAGTCTAAGAGATGGAGTTTAGAAACGGAGTCTAAGGGAAAGGTAGAAAGCTTTTCTACCACTTGCAGCAGCCTTCAAAATTATTCAGCTTGCTTTGAGCGCTATTTTTTGGGACTCAGTATTGTTTAGAGAAGCTTGGATACTTAATTCAGGATTGTGAAATGAAGCAGACAGTAAAAACCACTGGGGTTTAGAAAGGAGAATCTGTCCCTGAAAGTACTGCTGATCCAAGAAGCTATTCAGGCACATATTACACAGATTTTTGTTGCTGAACTAATGTCTAGAGGAGAAATCAGCAATACCTCTGTGACATATGTTAACTCCTCTTACAAGTAACATTATATTTTTTCCTGCCCTGAAAACACATTTTCATCTAACAGGGAATAAATACTAATAGTATGGTTTAGAAAGAGCAGATCCAATCCTCTAAATTAATTCAATTCTCTTGAGATTTACAGAGCATTAGAGGATTTTATTACTATTGATTTCTTTTTCAACCTGACAGATCACGACCTATAATTTTCAGGTATGATTGTATTGATGTGATCCTGTTAAGTACCTCTTTTTTTAGGGACATACAGATAAAATTTTTTGGATAGTTTAACATGGCTATACTACCTGTAGTGTTACATAGACACCTTATATAGCTCTAAACACTTTGGTTCAAGTAAACAACTGATGTAGCTTGGCCTGAGCAGATTAAGCTGACCAGCAGCTCAGAAGAAGAGTAGGTGACAGCTCAACTCCACCTCCTTACTCAGGGTGGGAAAGCAGTGTCATTTACAGCTCAGGCATCACCTATGAAACCATCCCTAATGGGATCAAAGTCCTCTGTCCTTTTCCTCTACCTTCCCTTTTCAGTTACTCATACTAAAACAGGTGTATTGATTAGGGTGAATCTTTACTGTGGCCGTATTAAAGACAACATGATTCTTTGTTATGTAAGAGGGACATCAATCGTTTATTAACCTTCATCCAAAATATGCATGAATTAAGAAAATAATAAAAACATTGGTTTTGTGTGAGAAGGCAGGGAACAAACACGTGTGCTGGCTTTGTCTCTTCCTCCTATTCACCGATAGATGGTGGCAAAACTCCTTCCTTATAGTTGTCGTAGGTCTGTGATTGTATCAAGGTGTATCACTGTTTCCTCCAGCATTTTTCACCCTCATTCTGTTTTCTGAATATCATAAAATCTTTTCCTCCCTCCCACTAGTCTCAATTATTTTCACTTTTTCTTAGCAAAAGCTGTGAGGAGTTTCAACTTCATTTTAATCTTCTTTGCATGTAATGCTCTATGTTCATCTCTTTCTCAAGCAAAGCAGGGAAAAGGATGCAGTGATTAATCCTTTTAGAGTTCCCCATGTCTGAAATCAGTGGGAGATTAATCATTTTAACAACTGATGTAGGGATGTGGTGGATATTATGTGTCTTTAAAGCAAATCTAAAATAAACTGCAACTCAGCCAGACAACAGAGCCATGCTTCATGGATTAGAAACACAAATTTCTTGGGCTAAATATGCAAGGAGTCAGGATGGATCATCTGAATATCTGTGGGCTTCTTAAAAATATCTTCTTGGATAATAGCTGCTGCCCTTTAAAAAGAATGCATTTTGAATAAGTGGAGTGAGCACAAGTCCACATAAAAATACATCAGTATCACGTAACCCTTTTTTTTTTTTTTTTTTAATGGAATTTTTTTCACTACAGTATGGACAGGGCATTAAAAGGTGATGCTGACATTACTAAGCACCATCTTATATTGTGCTTTAGCTATATCAAGCTGTTGTAACTGTCCTGTGTGAAAGTTTATTATGGAAAATTTTGTTATATAAAAATACCAGCCTGTTTCAGAAAAAACAAATCCACCAGGTCTTCAGAAAGGAAAGTTATTCCACAGAGTACGTGTGTAGCTGCTTTTCCCTCAAACTGACTCTTTTGTCTAGTACAGTGTTCACAAATCACTGTGCAAAATTTTACAGCCATCTGTTTGGAATATACCAATTTTAATTTTTTCACTTTCAATTTCACTGGGCCAACGATGTGCAAAATAACCAAAATGACTCTTTGCTGTGGCAGTGTAACAGTTGCTCAGTAAGGAATAGAGACAAGTATTTTGATTTATCCTATAATCTCAGTGGCTGGTCAGATTTTCACCATTTTGTTAAACCAAGAAATAACAACACTGAAGATGTGGGAATAAATATTTGAAATATATAGTCAAACACAACAACTGGAATAGGATGAAGAATAGGAGAAGCAACAGTAATGGTTTGATAAAAGTATTGCATGGAAATGGTGACATTGAAAATGTCATAGAGCCTTTGTACAAACCTGAACTCTCAAATTTTTCCCATCTGGAGGCCAGTCATGGAGCTCTGAAGTCATCTTCTGAGTAGAGCTGCACACTTAAATGCAACCCCTGCGGGTCTGCAGGCACATGAGAGCATACAACACATATTTTTTCAGTGATCCACTACTACTAGCACAACCCCTATGCAAATCTTTTGAAGACTGTTCATTTGAACACTATCCTATTAAAGGATAATGCAGAGTCAGAAACCCTTTATTTTATTACTGTGAGGGGAACCAGGAAAATTAGGACTGATTAATGAATTTATGGAGAAGACCAATCAGCAGGAGTGTCATTAGATTTATTAATTAGTAAGCACTCAGAAGAAAACAGATGTGTCAGGGCATTCCATTACTATCAGGAAAAAAAGTAAATCGGCAGAATGGTTTGAAAGGTTGTATTTCCCTCTTTTTTTCTCTTTATGGCAAAATTGTTATGTATTTGTTTTTCTAGTAAAGAAAAAGGAAGATGGAGATATATAAAAATGAGCTAGATGGAGGTTTATAGCTTTGATAAAAAGCAGAGATTTTAGACTAAAAGTTGGTCCAAAACTTTGTCCTGCTGCTAACAAACAGGAAAGGAAAGAGGTGTGGAGAATACGGTCACAGGTGGCAGTCTGGGCTGCAGGGACTGTAGGATGACAGAGTTCAGCATCCAAAGAAAGGCTAGAGGGGTGAGCACACTGGACTTCAGGAGAACCGGCTTTGTGTGTGTTAAGAGACTTTGTAAACAAGGAAAAAAATCCTGCTCTTCTTGAAGACTGAGAATATTCACAGAAACCTGATTGGATAAGCAAGGAGTTTCTTAATGAACTAAGTGAAATGGAGGTGGTAACAAGAACAGGAAGGAGGAGTATAAGAACATTGCTCAGCACAAGAAGATGAAATCAGGATGGTCAATGCCAAAATTAACTAAAAATAACAAGGCAATTCAAGGGGGACAGGACGAACTGTGTAAGTGAGTTAGTGCTTATATTATTCCACAGAAGTGGGATATACTCATATCTGGCCTGATGGGAATTAACTTAATGCACTGATGTAATTGCAAGATTGCTATGTCCTATGTTGAAAAATTAATTCTTATTTGGGGTTGTCCCAATCCAATGTCATGGGAGGTTTCAATATGATCCCAAGGGCGAGATTGAGACACAAACAACGTCAAATGCCGTACACCGAAAATAGTTTTTATTACTAAAGGTGAAGAGAGGTAGTGATAGGACAGAATGGAAGGAAAAGACCAAAATAAAACAAGCATCCAGAATAGAGTTGCAAGAATAGTCACCACCATGGATCCAGGGGCATCCCGTTGGTCTTCAGTCTTCAGCTCTTCGGTGGAGGGTGAACACACAGCAAAGTTTTCTGTCACCTTTTAAGTTCATCATATCAGCTGATTAGCATATCTGCCCACCTTTAGTTTTTCCTCTGGTCCCACAAATTTTTGCTGACTTCATGCTTCTTGAGCAATCATCTATCTTTTGGGGCAGAAATGCTCGTTTCTTGTCAGTTCATTAGCAATGCATGCATGGTGTCTGGCCTACACAATAGAGCCACAAATGGCTACAGGATGGAGCCAGTGACAAACATTTGGTTTCACTCAGTCCATGTTTCTCCCTTTAAGGCTTATCTAAGGAGTCTGACAATGCAACTGCAAGGGAGTGGGCATTGCATCCTTTGATACACTCCTGCTTCCTTGGGTGACATTCCTTAGACTAATGCAAAGGCCTCAGCTTGTCTTTGAGGTTTGCACAGACACAAGCAAGCTCTGAGACAGTCAGTTGACATTTCAGTCTTTCACAGGGGCAGACCCTGATGGCACAGAGAACACTAATGCTATGTCCATCCTTGTAAAAGATAAAGAAAGAATCTGAGGAACTGCATACTGGTGTATGGACAGAGAGGATATATCTGAGGACACTGAGAAATCTGACTGATGTCCCTGTGAGATCACTCTACTTAATCTTTCAAAGATCACAGAGATCGAAGGAAGTCCCTGAAGACTGCAGACAGGCAAGTGCTGAACCCACCTTCAAAAAGGGCAAGAGCAATGATTTCAGGAGCTATAGGTGTGAGAGCCTCACTTTGTTCTCTGAGAAACTCATGGAGCAAGTCCTCCAAGGAGAAGAAGAAGAATGGAGATAGATATATTTAACAAGGGTAAATTATTCTTGACCAATCTGATTGCTTTCAATGACAAAAGACTGCCTATGATCCACCTCATGGATGAGAGGAAAGCAGAGGGACTGAGATATATTTTTACTTTGTTAAAATTTTACATAAAACTCTCCCACCACAACCTCATTGATAAGCGGAAAATGTACAGATTGGCCACACTCTTAGATGAGCTGACAATTGTCCACACTGTTGGTCTCACTGAGTAGTGATCAATGACTTGATGTCTGTTTGGCAGCTGGTAACAAGTGGAGCATGACAGATATCAATACATGGGCCAATACTGTTCAATATCTTCATCAACTGCCTAGATGTTGAGAAAGTGTGATTCCTCAGCAGATTTCTGAATTATTCGAAGCTAGGGGAGAAGCAGATGGTAAATAAACAGTAGATCTTCATTTCACTGAGACCTTGCTAAAATTAAAGATCATAAAGGAACCTTTGATGTTCAGCATGAAAAGTACAAGGATCTTCCTCAGGACAGAGCAGACCTGCCTAAGCACTGGTACAGGCCAGGAATAAACTCACAGCTCTACTGAAAAGGATCTAGAGTAACAGTGGGTACCTACACACATACGAGACAGAAGTATGTTTTCATCATGAATGAGGAAAATCACACATGGGTCTGCTCTAGGAAAAGCACAGCCATCAGATCAAGGAGAGTTACAATCCCTTCTTGCTCAGTACTGGTGATGTCAAAACAGGAATACTTGTTTGGGTCTTGTTTGGGCCTTCTAGTTCAAGTGGGATGCTGAGAAACTAGAGACAGTTCAGTAACACTGAGGACTTATTCCAGGGAGATGAGGAAGAGGATTTTTTCCTCCTGGGTGATGACTGCCTGGACAACAAAGACTTTGCTTAGCCTAATAGCTTGTTTAATCCTGATTATATTTTGCTTATGTTAGCTACTAAATGAGTGCTTTATAGTTATAAGCTGTGTATAGCCTGCTTGGAGAGTGCCTTTGAGCCCAGTTAAAGATGCTTAAACAAAAAGACTCAAATAAGGGGCTGTAGCAGAGTCCAGAAATTATTTGAGAGGCTATGGCTTGTGTTAAAGCAAAACAAAAGAAAGACCAGGTAAAGCCTCCATCCCGTGCTAGACGCAACAGGAAACACTGCAACAAGTGATGAGGAAAAGGCTGAGGTGCTTAATGCCTTATATGCCTCAGTCTTTAATAACAAGACTAGTTGTATGGAGGGAATCCAGCCTCCTCAGCCAGAAGACAGAGACTGGGAGAACAACCCCCCCGCAATCCAGGAGGAGATAGTCAGTGACCTACTGAATCACATAGACACACACAAGTCTATGGGACCGGATGGGATACACCCAGGGGTGATGAAGAAGCTGGCTGGGATGCTCACCAAGCTGCTTTCCATCATTTACCAGCAGTCCTGGCTGACCGGGGAGGTCCCGACACATTGGAAATTGGCTAGTGTTACACCCATATATAAGAAGGATGATCTGGGAAATTACAGGCCTGTCAGCTTGACTTCGGTGCCCGGAAAGCTGATGGAGCAGCTCATCCTGAGTACCATCATACAACACATGCGGGACAACCAGATGATCAGGCCCAGTCAGCATGACTTTATGAAAGGCAGGTCCTGCTTGACAAACCTGATGTCATTCTGCGACTGGGTGACCTGCTTATTGGATGAGGGAAAGGCTGTGGATGTTGTTTACCTTGACTTTAGTAAGGCCTTTGACACTGTTTCCCACAACATTCTGCTGGCGAAACTGGCTGCTCGCGGCTTGGATGGGCACACGCTTTGCTGGGTAAAAAACTGGCTGGATGGCTGGGCCCAAAGAGTTGTGGTTAATGGAGTTAAATCCGGTTGGTGGACGGTCACAAGTGGTGTCCCCCACCCCTGTTTAACATCTTTATTGATGACCTAGACGAGGGGATCGAGTGCACCCTCAGTCAGTTTGCAGATGACACCAAGTTGGGTGGGGGTGTTGATCTGCTCGAGGGTAGGGAGGCTCTACAGAGAGACCTGGACAGGCTGGAGTGATGGGCTGAGGCCAACTGGAGGAGTTTCACTAAGGCCAAATGCCGGGTTCTGCACTTGGGTCACAACAACCCCCAGCAGCGCTACAGGCTTGGGGAGGAGTGGCTGGAGAGCTGCCAGTCAGAGAGGGACCTGGGGGTGTTGATTGACAGCCGGCTGAACAGGAGCCAGCAGTGTGCCCAGGTGGCCAAGAAGGCCAATGGCATCCTGGCTTGTATCAGCAATAGCGTGGCCAGCAGGGACAGGGAAGGGATCTTACCCCTGTACTTGGCACTGGTGAGGCTGCACCTCAATGACTGTGTTCAGTTTTGGGCCCCTCACTACAAAAAAGACATTGAATGCCTCGAGCGTATCCAGAGAAGGGCAACGAAGCTGGTGCAGGGTCTGGAGCACATGTCGTACGAGGAGCGGCTGAGGGAACTGGGGTTGTTTAGTCTGGAGAAGAGGAGGCTGAGGGGAGACCTCATCGCCCTCTACAGCTGTCTGAAAGGAGGTTGCAGAGAGTTGGGGATGAGCCTCTTTAACCAAGTAACAAGCGCCAGGACAAGAGGGAATGGCCTCAAGTTGCACCAGGGAAGTTTTAGACTAGATATTAGGAAGTATTTCTTTACAGAACGGGTTATTAGGCAGTGGAATGGATTGCCCAGGGAGGTGGTGGAGTCCCCATCCCTGGAGGTTTTTTAAGAGTTGGGTTGACACAGCGCGGAGGGATCTGGTGGAGTTGACAATGGTCGGTGTTAGGCTAATGGTTGGACTGGATGATCTTCAAGGTCTTTTCCAACCGAGATGGTTCTGTGATTCTATGATAAACTGTCCCTCTTGGTGAGAAGACCAAGAAGAATGGGTGAGTAATAAACTATGAAACGTATTTGAGAAAAGACAAAAAACACATTCCTGATATCCAGCTTGATATTTTTTCAGACCACCTGACCCTAGGTGTATGCATATGTTTTGCTGATTAAGGATACCAATTAAACTCGGACACCAGAGTGAAAAGTGTAGGTGTATATTACTGGGCAGAAATAAACAATGTAACAGAGTAATGCAGAAAATATACAGTAAGAAAAGACAGAACAGTGCACTAAACAAATAAGAAAATACAAGGTAATGCATCAAATCATTACTACGAGAGAGAGAAGAGTGATTAAGAAAGATCCATCATCCTTGCATACGTTACCATCATCCAGATCCACAGGCGCTGGGCAGCCCCGGCTGCAGCGAGGATTTGTTGAGCCTTTCCTGGCAAGTGGGAAGTCCTACGCGGTGCGTCCACCCATAGGTGAGACATCCAAAGTCGCTGCAAGCGGGTCCAGCCTTATACACCCAAAAATCAGCAAGTCAGAATAGCTGGCACCTTTGTTTTAAGCAGAAATATCTGGTTTTAATCTCATGATAGATTTCCCCAGAGCCTGACCAGGGCTCATGGGAGAAGCTAAGGGAGTTCCCCTGCTTATCTAATTGGATTATGAGCAAGATCACACATCAGGTCACAGGGCCAGACAACTGTCTTCATGACCCTGTTATTTTATCCACACTCAAAGAAAGATAAAGATACATTAAAGATAGCTACATCTTCTATACGTAGTTCACTAATGATTATATACTGAGTTAGCAGCTTCGGCTCAGGGACTGTTGTTCAGGCTTCAATACATCCACTTTTTGCATCAGAATAGGTGGTTTGTTATAACCTAGCACAATACCCACTAGCACAATGGTTATCAGTTATAAAATATAAAGGATTCATATATAGGTCAGCTCTGGCTTGGGCCTGTTGTCCAAGCCTTAGCACTTCAACATGACTGCTACAAGTGCAAAGTAGTGATTCAGAGTCACAGAATCACAGAATCACAGAATCAACTAGGTTGGAAAGGACCTTGAAGATCATCTAGTCCAACCATTAACCTAACACTGCCAGTTCCCATCTACACCGTATCTCTCAGCGCTATGTCGACCCTACCCTTAAACACCTCCAGGGATGGGGACTCCACCACCTCCCTGGGCAATCCATTCCACTGCCTAATAACCCGTTCTGTAAAGAAATGCTTCCTGACGTCTAGTCTAAACCTTCCCTGGCGCAACTTGAGGCCATTCCCTCTTGTCCTGGCGCTTGTTACTTGGTTAAAGAGGCTCATCCCCAACTCTCTGCAACCTCCTTTCAGACAGCTGTAGAGGGCGATGAGGTCTCCCCTCAGCCTCCTCTTCTCCAGACTAAACAACCCCAGTTCCCTCAGCCGCTCCTCGTACGACATGTGCTCCAGACCCTGCACCAGCTTCGTTGCTCTTTTCTGGATATGCTCAAGTAATTCAATGTCCTTTTTGTAGTGAGGGGCCCAAAACTGAACACAGTCATTGAGGTGCGGCCTCACCAGTGTCGAGTACAGGGGTAAGATCCCTTCCCTGTCCCTGCTGGCCACGCTATTGCTGATACAAGCCAGGATGCCATTGGCCTTCTTGGCCACCTGGGCACACTGCTGGCTCCTGTTCAGCCGGCTGTTAGTCAACACCCCCAGGTCCCTCTCTGACTGGCAGCTCTCCAGCCACTCCTCCCCAAGCCTGTAGCGCTGCTGGGGGTTGTTGTGGCCCAAGTGCAGAACCCGGCATTTGGCCTTAGTGAAACTCCTCCAGTTGGCCTCAGCCCATCGCTCCAGCCTGTCCAGGTCTCTCTGCAGAGCCTCCCTACCCTCGAGCAGATCAACACTCCCACCCAACTTGGTGTCATCTGCAAACTGACTGAGGGTGCACTCGATCCCCTCGTCTAGATCATCAATAAAGATGTTAAACAAGAGTGGCCCCAAAACCGAGCCCTGGAGGACACCACTCGTGACCGGTGGTGGTGATTCTTTCTATTACAACTGCTGAAATGCAGGCAATTTCAAAGTCTTTATAAAGGGCACAGAAATCAAATTCTTCAGCTTCCCCAGTGGAGTGAAGGGTAAAAGACTTCAGTAGCACAGATTTCCCTCACCCAGGCAAGACAAGATTGTGTCACAAAGCTCTTTAGCTGACAAGCTTTGATGGTGTCCAAAAATATTTTGATATTTATAGGACAGAAAAACAAGGACGGAGACTGAAGGAATCAAAGGGTTCTGTTTTGCTCATGGCAGCATCACCACATGGACTTGGAGTGGGTTGGATGGGCCATGGCTAATGAGCCAAAATGGGTTCCCTGTATATGGGTTCAGTAGTAGAAGGGACTGATATGTGGTAAAACATTAGACATTTTTGAGAAGAAATGTGGCATTGGTCTAAATCCAGCAACGACATTGGGCCTAATAATTTCTGTACCTAACTCACATATACTGAAAAATATTATATTATTGCTTAATCACAGTTATTGCCCATCACTCTACTATCATCAAATCTACATAACTGCCCCAGAAAAACGTATTCATGTTTCAGTAGTCTTCTAAATAAGGTCCTGAGCACAGATTGCAATCATATCAGTCTACTAAAAAGGAAAAAATATTTAATATATCTCATGAGTATATCTTCAGAAAGAGCTAATGAAATCTGAACGCAACTTTTTTTGTTTGTTCGTTTGTTTTACTTTGCTTTGTAATTGAACCTTTATTTTGCTGAATCACATTACTAGGGAAAATTTGTTAATATTCTAAGGCCTGAAGTCCTGGATCTGCCGCACTTACACTCAGTTTAGAGTAGGATCCTGTTATTTAATACCATATGTACTTTTTAATTCCTACATCTTCTGTATCTGTCTTTCTGCCTCTGGTTTTATGTGGACTTATTACAAGGTGTGATTATCTGAAGACTTTCCTCAAGGTGCTAAACTTTCATAAGGATATATATTTTCTAGTAAGTTTTCCCATGTATTAGCAATACCAAATTATCTAAGGTCAGAGGTATGAGGAAGAGAAAGGAGGGTTGAGAGCTGTTAAAAGTTGATCCTCTCCTTTAAGCATCTGAACATAACTGAATTAACAAAAATAGGTGTTGTATATTTGCATGGGTAGGAAAACATATATGATTCAAAGAGCCATTGGCTGTTTCACAAAATCTGTCACAATAAGAATATTTAAAAAGCATCAAAATTATGCAACAGATGTGCCACATGAAATCACTGTCTTTAGGTATCTTGAAATGTTTTGCAGCTTTCTTCCCCAAACCCTGATGTGAACTACTTAACCCTGGGTTCACAGTATTTAATTACTGCTCTCACCTCAAGTAGTTCTAAAAGCATCAGTGCTCTGAGACCTGTACCTGCACATTAGAGACGTGATGAGAAAGAAAAGATAAGCAATTTACATTTCAAATTAAGAGTAACCTATCCCACACTCAGTTTTGCAATCAGCTTTTTTCTCCCTCCTCCCAATAATTTAAAAAATCTTTATGTATGAAAGAGTAGTTTTCCTTTAAGCATATAATTTCAAGGTCCAATTCTGATTAATTAAAGAAAGTTGAAGAAAGCAGCACTAAGTTCATGTACAAAGGTGTACATTTTGGCATGTATTGGTACATGTGATGGCAATCATATTTTCATTAGATGTCAAAGAATAAACACTATTAAGAGCTGAAGAAATAGGATATTCTATGACTGTATTTTCACTTGCCTTCAATTAAACGCTATAAAACAAATACCAGGACTACATAATAGAAAACAGAAATCTGAAAAAAAACTATTTTACACTTATTTCTGTCTCAGAATCAGCTTTCTAATGTGTCTCTATGGGAGAGACTAAGTGCCTTAAATTCAATGTCTTGATTATTATCTGTGACACTGATAACAACAGAAAAACCAGTCAAAGATGAGAGTTGCTGAGACTGCATAATGTTAATTTTACAGAGCACATGAATTTCACTCTTTCATGTATTTAGTAAAAAGACTGGGATGAATCCTATAGAAACAGAAAGCATAAGACCTGAAGTCACTGACCTGAAGTCATTCATTCCAGTACCCTGATATGGAAAGAACTATATAATGTAATCTGGTTCAGAAATGTAGCAAGTTGGGTTTTTTTGTTTTGTTTTGTTTTTTTTTTTAAATTCTAATTCAACCATTCAATCTGAAGCCTGCTGAAAACCTCAGTGTTGTGATATTTAGAAAGTTTTAAAATTTCCAGTCTACCTATAGTTGAAGTCATCTGGTCCAAACTCTCACTCAAATCAGATCTAACTTCAACGTTAGATCCAGTTTCAATGTTAAATCAGGCAGCTCAGGATCATAGCTAGACAGTGTTTGAATATCTGGGTAGCCTGTTGCAATGCTTGACCACATTCATTGTGAAGATTATTTTTTCTTTAATACCTAACCAGAATTTCCTTTTGTTGGAGATTCTGTCTATGGATTCTTATCTTAGAGTCTACAACTCTGAGATGCTGATAATAATAGTAATGATGAATCTTGTCTAGATTCATAACATCTCTCATGATTAAAGTTAATACATAATGTTACAGCATGAAACAGTGTCATTCTTCAATAATGATAAAATAAGAGATAGAAGGTGGTTTTTGTGATGTCACTCAGTGTGTTTGCTAATACCTGAGAAGATATTTGGTACATCAAAACCCCTCTGCTGGGAACAATCCATTGGAGTTTAAGTCACTGAGAAAGCCATAAACCTGTTAATAAAGTGTTATAATTAATGGTTACAAACTGTACCTTGCAGTAACAAAAATTTTAAAGGTACTGAATATTCACAGGAGAGAAGGTGAGTGCTCAACATGTTTTAAAAATCAAATACATGTATGTCTAAATAAAGAGGTGGACACCCCACAAACATCTGGTTTGAACTTTTGGCCATTTTGTTTTCGAGTAAGCGGCACTCTTGTCTTCTTAATAACATTTACAGGATGAATGAATGGGTGTCTGTCTTGTCTCAGTGTCTTGCTACTGAAAGTTTGTGCAGGAGAAAAAGGTCAATGTATTCATCTCTGAATCACAGCAGTGGAAAGGAAAAAAAAAAGCAGGGTTTTTCTTGCACTGCTGGATTTACATATGTCCTTGGGGAACAGATATCCATGTGCCAGCTGTAGACTTTGCTGAAACCAGCTAGCTTTGCCTGTTAATACACAGCTTGCTTAGAGGAAAAGGTCAAGGCAACTTGTATTAATTACAACTTATATTAATTACATATCTGAGGTTGCACAGTAGCCATTCAAAAGCACCTGTCCATAGCAAAGGCTGTGGTTTGTAAAAATGAAACAGTATTCCAGGCAAAGGCAATTATAATAAATACCTTTTCAATTAATGCTGATGTGACATTAATGAGATATACTGCCAGTATTGCTACTTGGTTTGTTTAGCCTTCTTAGCACAGTTGATCTGAGAATCTGAAAGAGATTAAGGTCATTAATCACTTAGGCTTCACAGAAGCTCTTATAATTTTCTTTTGTTTAAAATTCAGATGGCTGAAACTTGCTGAAGGTTGAATTAGTAGCAGAGCTAGAATCCTTACTTTGGTACTTTCCATGACTCAGTAGTACATACTTGTGCACCCAGTATTCATACCCATTTTAATTTCTCTGAGTTCTAGCTGTCTTTTTAGTCACCATGGGGCAAGGGAGATGGTTCAGTGGAGCAGGTTCAGTCAGCAACAGTTTGGCAGAAACATGCAAACCAGTTCACTGTAAAAAGACAAATGAAAATGAGATAGTTGAGTCTTATTTACTTCACATTATTTTTCATAATTAATATGAAACTTAAAAACAAACAAAAAATCTCTCCTTAGAGTTGGCTGTATCCTATTTTCGTTAAGAAATTATTTCTTCTAGACTCTGATGAAGAAAACAAATATACTAAGGATTACATATTAATTCTAGTCACTAAGCTAGCCTAAAAACATTATTTTGAACATGATTACATTGATTTCTTCCTGTTTGTCACTTATAACTGCACTAAAACTATTTTTCAACCATGTTGTATAAATATTTTTATAGTACAGAAAGCTTTACATATCTAAATAGAAAGCTTTACATATTTAATTAGATCACTATTTTCTTTATAAATGAAAAAGACTTTTCAAAGAAGTTAAAAGAACACCCCAGAATGACTGAAAGTGTAATGAATTAATCTGAATTTTATAGAAATGCATATCTTTAATTTTCAAAATGAAGTAAAATATGACCTTTGATATACAACAGGCCACAGGATTTCATTCTGAACCTGAGCATAGAGCTCACTAACTACTGCTTTATAGCTGGGGAGCACTTAATGTGAACACTAGCAATCACTCCACCTTCTTTCAACAACCAATCCCACTGTTAAATCTTATGCTTTAATCTTAACCTGGAATTATTCTGTTTTTTCTTCCCAGGGAAATTGTCTGGGATATTTTCAGCAAGATAGTTTAAAATGGCAGTTTTGTCAACAGAGGAGTAGATCACAAACTCTGATGTAAGACCACCCTGAAGTCCTGCCTGTTTTTTTTCCAATATAGGGAAACGCAACCTAAAAATCCCTTAGACTTTTAACAAGAATAAAACATTTCAATAACTTCCCTCTTCGGTAAGTGTTCTTACATCTATCCATTGCTGCAAATTTGGTAGCAGTGGCAAAGTTTGCTCTGCATAACTGAGATGAACTCTACTTTCAGCTATGAGTTTTTGCCATTTTCTGTCCCTAGGGAAACTCCACCCTTATAGAGCAGAGGAGTTTTCTTCACATAAAGGAATTTACATTAGTAGGAATCATCTCTCTTTTAGTGATTGAAATGTCGACTATTTATTTTAAAGGCATAATTTTGGCTTCTATTGTAGTGAGTAGAGAAAAGCAAGAGACTCCAATGCATTATTTTTCTTACCTCTTTCTTCTCTCTAACAGTAGGAACCTGGACAAACACTTTAGGAAAAACACCTAATTTTAGATGGTTCTGGTTGCATGAACTGAGCCAGATGTTAAATCAGCCCTGGGTATATGCTGATAGAAGATAAAGAAATCTCTTTGTCTCTTAAAATGTTATAACACAGGGTTTTTCCTATTTCTCCCTCAAGATTCTTCCTTTGAAGAGCTGTACAATCGAATTAGGCTTCATAGACAAAGCCAGTGACAGAGAAAAAGTGCAGTGTCAATATCTGTAGGATCAGTGTATCATACAGTAAATGCAATCCCATTATTTTACCCAGACATTTTACTTCTCCAGCTGAATTAGACCAGTACACACTGCTGGAAATTAATAAACCAATGGCAGGCTACCACTTAAAAGATGATAAATGTTGTTTGCTCTGTCCAGTTTATCACATGGTCACTTTAATTTATCTAAAATTATCAACAGTTACCAAGCCCTTGACAAGCTGTGTTTTTTATTCATCTATTACCACATTTTGATTAAGCATGGGATGTTATCCCATCCTGCATGAATGTGTTTCCATATACAGATTGACTAACCATTCATATAAGTAAGAAAACCAGAAAAAGTTAGCAAGTGTCAGATTACCTCATTAAAATCAATTCTCTGAAAGAGTTGGTGTAGGTAAAGCATTCCTTTGCCCCATTACCAATGAAATTTGTGCACTGGTTGGTGACTAAACAAACTAAAATCTTTCCCTATTTGCTTAGTTCCTGTATTTGGATGGGGGCAAGAAGGCAGTTCATCCTGTGGCATTGCAGTCACTAGAATGGTCAAGTTGAAACAACAGTTATACACCTAAATTACTAGACTATTTTCCGAACCCTTACTCCTCTCCCCCCATCCCCAAGATTCACTAATAAACTGGCATTCCAAGCATGAAAGACACCTGGAGATAGTAAGACAGGCAAAAAAGTCCAGACTCCAGGAATGGGTTAACATTTGTTGGTTTAAATAATTAATCTGTCATTTTCTCTCCATCATTCTGATACCACAGAATGATGCAATTGCAGGCCAAGGAACAGACTCTAGCATCACTGAAATCAAATTCTAGATAGAGAAATATTGTAATGCACTTAAACATATTCTGCACAAAGATGAGCTGGGGAGATGAGCAGGAGGCGTGAGTAATATGACCTAAATCTATAATGAAAGCCTGCATATCTACAGTGCTAAAAAATTTCAGTGAGTATGACATGAATTCTAGGGCACTGAATTACATCATCTCTCTGTATTGTTTTTTAGTAAGACTTGATAAGTTTCCATTAAATGGAAGAAAATTACTGCATCATGTTCCCTCCCAGCAATTACTGAGGTAACAGAGCAGTCTGTGAAACAGTCAAAATGTTAAGTCAAAAAGGGTACACAGGTAAGTTCTATACTTAAGAACATGAAGTGTGATTTGGGTGTTTTGAAATCCTGCTTTTTAAGTATAAGAGGAAAGTATTATCACTTTTGTGTTTATGTGATATGGTTGGTTATGGACAGCACTAGGAGTTACAGAAGACATTAATTGACTTGAACTGCCCTTTACTTCTGTGCCAGTTTGCAAAAGCTACAGATTATCAAGACCAAAGGGGCTTCTTTTGTTCACCCTTGTTAGCACAGGCTGGCTTGTTTGTGTTTCCCATGTCATTTGAGACTGGTGGAGCAGTACAGTTCCTCTGTCCTTTATTTGAGACAGGACACTGCAGCTTTTGCACTGGTTTGGCATGTCTGAGAATTGAAAGAACAGATTTTAGTCTGCATTTCGATCAGGACTAACTGAAGGAATTGCCTATCTTTGCATCAGGCATTTGTCTTCAAATTGGATCCAGTCCATCTCCCTCAAGTTTGTGTATCACGCTGGTACTTCCATCTTGAATCAGTTTCTTTAAAGTATCAGCGAATAAGGAATAGAGTACATACAGGTAATGGAAAAGGATTTGGGAAACACAATGAATTTTCGTGAGGTTGTGTCGGAATGAACACAAAACATTTACAGAGCTGCAGATAAGCCTGAAGAGACAGATAAAGCTAGAAACAAACACAGAGAACAAGATTCAATTAGCAGTAATTTGGAGTAGAAACTAATCTTCAGTTGTTACCATTAAACAAGTCTTGAGTGAATAGCAAGAATCCATTTAGTTTTTCTGAATTATTACCTGCAAAGTCAATAGGTGTTTATTATCCAAGGAGAGCAGGCATGTTATCAGTCCCCTTTCTTAACTCCTAACAGAGCCAGCTGTTTATTTTGGATAATGGTGCACTTCACAGCACATACCAAACCTTCATGCTGAGTTGCAGTTACACAGATCACATGTTCCCTTGTTCAACCAAGACCTGAGTTTGTTTAGATGAAGTGAATGATTTCACACACAGCCTCAGAAATGAGAAGTCAGTAGGCGATAAATCTGTTCTTTCTCAAACTTTACAATTGTCAAAGTAACAGGTTGTGAGGGTTTTTTTGTGGTTTAGCGTTTTGGGGTTTTTTTTAATCTCGGAAAGCAAAAGGGTACAAAATTTGAGTGATGCATGGGGATACTGAATATAAAGAGATAAGCTGTTCAGTAAGGGAATTCTCTAATTAGTTGTCATACATCCACTTTTATGATCATACTTCCATATTACAAAGGATATGCAAGATAACTTATCAGGTTACCCTCTGACTTTCTCACATGATACACTAGGAACTCCAGAGACCTTATTAAAGAATAGTGTAAATTTTTAACACTTGATCTAAAGACAGACACTTACAGCTCCCTTATTCCCAGAGGGGAACATGAAATCCTCAGTGAAAGGTCCCTGGATGGTCTGCAGAGCATGTCTAATATCTCATCGGTACCCAGATCATTCTGGACCAGTTCACAGCTCTGTGGCTTTGGTACGCTTCCTTAGCAAACAGGGATAAAGTGGGGACAAACTGAGGCTGACATGATTTTCTTTATGCAACAATAGATGAAAGTAGCTGTCATGGTTTGAGCTCATTAGGGGTGAAAAAAAAGAACATTAATTCATAACACTAACATCAACACCACTTAACAGTCAGAATGGGACAGTGAGAAGCGTTACCATATCTTAAAACACCTTCCCCCACTCCTCCCTTCTTCCCAGGCTCACATTTGTTCCCGATATCTTTACCTCCTTTCCCAGCAGCACAGAGGCAGGGGATGGGGGGGGGGTGTGCAGTCAGTCCACCACTTCTTCCTCCAAGGAGGGGGGGAAGCACTCTTCTGCATCCCTCCCCCTGCCCCACCTGGCATACCTCTCATGGGACACAGTCCTGCGTCATCCCCATGGGATGCATCTTCTCGAGATGCTCCAATGTGGGTCACCCCCACGTGTTGCACCTCCCAGCACCAAACTACAACAGTGGGGGATGCATCTTCCCACAGAGTCTTGGGGGTCCTCTACAGGTCACAGGCAGATCTCTGCTCCTCTGGTGACCTCCATGGGTGGCAGGGGGTGGCCCTGCCCTCTCACAACAGGATACAAGGGAACTCTGCTTTGACACACCTCCCCCCCTTCCTCCTCCTTCCTTCCACTGACCTCGGTGTTCGTACAGGTGTCTTTCTCACAACGCCTCCTCACAAGTCCCCCTCTCAGGTTCCCTTTCTTAAATATATTATCACAGAGGCATGGCCACCATCACTAATTAGCCCAGCCTTGGTGCAAAGGTGGATATAGCTTGGAGCCGGGGGAGCTTTGAGAAGCTTCTCACAGGGGTCACCACTGTAGCCCCCTCCTCCACTACCAAAAACCCACCACACGAACCCAGGACAGCAGCTCATTTCATGAACAAAGAAGTTTCCAAAGTTAAAACAGGCACATATGTTTTTGCTTTTATACAGTTGAGAAGGTTTGCTCTTTTAATGATGAAGGAAAAGAAAATAAAGTTTCCCCAATACTTCTAGATTCATTTCTTTTGCTGAGATAAAGTATTCAGAATGTGTGTTGTAGGTATAGTTTCAACTTCTCCTCTCTTCCACCTGAATGATTGCTAAAGGTTAATCTGGAGACTCTTTTTCATAAACCTTACTTTGGAAGCTGCCAGTGCACAGAAGGAACTAACAACTGGAAAGACAAGAGTTAACTTCACGTTAAGACTCTTATGGCAGAAGAAGAAAGCCTGAGTTCAGATTCCTTCTCTAAATCTCTTGCATTTTACGTGATTCAGCCAGCAGTGACAGTGAAGTAAATGGGAGCCAGTGATATTAGTTAATTCCTTACTGAAAGTTGTGGACTGGTTCAAATCCCACCTAAACTAAAACAAGTCTAAAGCAAAGCTTGAAAGACTCTTTTGTTTCTATCCCAGATGATTATATAGAATTTTTAATTCAACATGCTTAAGTAAACAGAATTATTTATGCAGATTAGTTGGCTAGCTCATATTGCTAATTTTGTTGCTATAAAATAGAGTAAAGCAGCCAAGAAAAATACCAGAGTTTAAATCAAAGAGAAAAGCACATAAACAAGGCTGGGTTATACAACTGACATATCTATGTTATTTGATTTTGTTAAGTAACAAAACAAATTCAAACCAAGCAAAAACAAGAGTCACTCCAGCAACAGAAAATGTTCTGAAATGTCAGATACTACCACTTCTAGTTAGGGTAGAGGAAGTCATCTAAAACATGATAGTTTTATTGCAACCACCTCTATCCAAGTGCATAAACAACAGCACACACAAACCTTCAACTATACTTAAAAGTATATATTAAATTTTATATCATTTTTCTACAGCTATCAAAGTACTCAGAATACATCCATGTTTGGTGTAGCGCCTTCTTCAAATTTACATTTTGAGCAGATGAAAGCATTTAGCATTGTCTGGCTCACATTCACCAGAAGTTAGTTCTAAACGTACTTGAAGTAGGTCCTTGCTGCCTGTTAGAAAAGTTTGAAACAGTTTATAAAAATACACTTATGTGAATGTATTTCATGCTAAGGGGACAATCTTCATCTCTTCTAACCATTCTGATCTATTGAATCCTCCAAGAGGTAAATGGAGAGGTCAGGGAACTTAAAACTTCCCCTTGAGTGAGGTATCTAGCACAGGAACATCTTATTCAGAGCTGATCTGAAGATCCTGAAGTTTACCTAAGAATCTGTATGTCATTCTATGAATAACAGTAGCTTCTGTTCCTCTTGTAGCTCAGATAAGAGACAAGATCCTCTCGTAGCTGATCTAGTTAGGTTCATTACTGATACATTTGGCTTCAATTCTGCTTTACCAGAATTACTTGCACGTAGCCTATGAACATCAGTAGGGAAGCTGTTGCTTTCTTACAGACAAAGGTTTCAACAGGTCACAGGTATCACCTTCCTCACAGCTTCTTCTCAAGCCACAAAATCCAGAATTAAAGTGCTTGTAAATAGCACAGTTGGGAGATGGAGCAGACTGTTACCCCCAGAAAATTACTGTCTAGTTGGACCAGTGTGAGGTTTGAAGAAATTTTGTGGTATCACACTTGATCCAGTTGAAGATGCTGTTACAAGGATCCTTGTAATAGAAGCTCCTTCACTGACTGGAGAAGGATTGACCACCCTGTTGGAAAGATTGGATACCCCAAGTTAGCATAGCTCTATGCCAAGATCTCAATATTTTTTTTTTTTTTTTAAAAAGCAAACACCCTTTCCATGAGTGTCTGTGCAACACCTGTACCTTCATAATGAATATTCACTCTGTATTTGCTGCCTGTGCAGATCTACTGGCTGGTGGACAAACAGGAGATCCAGCTGGCTTCACAACAAACCTACAATATACTGGTGCTTCCTCTGCTTCCCAGACTGAGATCAAAGATGTGAACACAGGGTGTCCTATTTTAATATGTCTTTGAACTTTATGACAGATTTCAGCACAACAGAGTGAGATTTTTAAAAACATCTACATGCTTACTAGTTTACTTGGCATGCATTTTCACAAATACCTTCTCACCAGCCATTTCTCATGGTAAAAACAGATTCTAGGGGTTATTAAATTTTTTACCATTAAAGAAACATCTCCACTTAAAATTGGTGCTCTGATTTTCTGATGGGATCTAGTCAAAAAAGTCATGTTGATCATCTTTTGTCAATGAACACCACATTTCTCATAGCAACCACTTCAACATTATAATATTTATATTATAATAAATTAAATGCAAGCTCTTTTCATGAGGATAGAGGTATGATGAAATTTCACTTCAATTTTATTCTGACTGTAGCATCTGACTTGGCCATCAATCATCACATCAACTTAGCAATGTTTTAGCAAGACCTCATTCATTGCAACGGAAAGATAAACGGCACAAGTTAAACATAAAAAAGACATTTTTTGTTGCTTTTCCACAATAAAATGCATTCACACATCACCTAGATTGCTGGCTATAACATGACAACTCATATTAGAATTCACTGTATGAAAAAGATACTGCTTTGGAAATACATTCTACAAAACCCCTGTTTTCTGAAATGTGTGTAACATCTACAGGGATTTCACTTCATGTTTAATGATTGCTATCTGCTGGTATCAAACGCCTTGTTTTGGACAGGTGGCTCTGAACTCCATATACCAATGAATTTCCATCTTATGCCACTATTGAAGTACTGTCTGAACATCATGAAAGGAATCAAAATAAAGAAGAAAAACATATTGACTATGCAGTAACTGATTTTTTGGAGATAGTTTGTATATGTGGATTCTTCAGCTAAATCATATTGCAAGGACTTCTGGAGAAAAAAGCTGCAGACATTTGGTGTCATTTTGCCCTTAAGTCTTAAAGAAAGATTGACAAAAGTGTACAGGTGCTCCTTGATGCCAAAGTCATGACATATATATACTAGGAGTGATTTCTGTTTGCTCAAAGCGTTTTGCCTAACTGTTGTCAACACGTTAAGCAAGTTTTTCTCTTAGCTTTGCTGTAAATGCAAAATTTCTTGCCCAAAGTCAAACTGTGTATTCACTGTGTAGCACTGAACTTTACAGGTTATCAAAAATATCTTAAAAAGAGCTCTCATGTTTTAAAAAGAAAATTACTCTAAAAGTTATTAACATCTTACAATATTAACAGCCTTTAAAAATGCATGTCTTCAAGTCTGCATTTGAAAGCATTAGATATGTACCTGTTTTTTTTCAGAACTAGGAGTCTATGGAAGGCACCAAGATTTTCACTCTTGACCAGATGAAAAGCTGATGAAGCTGACAGCTAACGAGCTGATAGCTAGCCAAATAGCAAGCCGTAGAACAGTACTTGGAAATTTATGTTCTTCTAACAACTTTGCCTTTGATTGTACATATCCACTGACACATTTGAGTGTATTTATCAGATGTTACAGACAAGTAGAGAATAAATAGACTTGCAATATTTCTTTAAAAGAGCATGTATGGATATAAGCATGGAGCAGTGCTATAAACACGTCTCTTGCAATCCTCCCTGCTGAAGATAAGTATTCAGAGACAATTCCATATTTATGAGAAACATCATAATTTCTTTCTCCACTCATTTCTTTCTCTAAGAACTTGGCTAACTTTATGGGAATGGACTTTTCTCTCCATTTCTGAGACAAATACACACATTTATATTTGTAGGTCACATCTTCTCCAGACTACATAACCTGCTGATCTGTTTTATCTGTATAAAATCAGCATTACTTCACCGAAAAACATACAAACAGATATATAGGACAAAAAAAATTCTCTGTGCATCTGCCTGTACTTTATAAATGAGACTGTCTAGATATCAGGAGCAAAACCTCTCTTAACTCCGAGCCTAGACTTCACCCTGCTGCACATGGCACAAAGAGCTCCATCACCTCTCCTGTAACATCATGATTTTCCTTACTGGTGTTTTGCCCTGACCCCTGCCAGCCTGCCCTGTGCTGGGGACACTATTGGCCTTGTGTCTTCTCTTTAAGAGTGTTTTCTCCTTCTACCCAAAGATGTGGACAGCCTCATTTTCCCTCTACCAGAAGGACTTCACATATGCCCTATCAAACTGTGCTGCAGGGTGTGCGGAGGCTGTTACTGGTCATTTGAGCCAAATAAAGAACTGCCATAGGGATTCTTTCAGAAGTGAAATGCATATTTTTTTATGCAGTTATGGGAAACAGATGGATCAGAAATAACCATCTTTATTTCTCAGCATGATTTCTTAATTTTTTAATATGTGGGGACAGCGACCACCTTTCTCAATCATTGCTAATAGGAGGTGGGTTTTTTCTTGAAAAATAAAGCAGTTCTAAAATGTGGGATTTTATTATGCATGAACAGCACAAGCTCAGTGTGACCTCTTAAACAAAGAATCACAAAGAATCACAAAAATTGGAATAGAAAACCTGAGCATTAATATTTGTTTCCTTAGTATTTGCATATTTTCTCCAAAGCAGTGTACTATATTTATTTCTTGCAAATTCAAATTCTAAAATGCTCATGAATATTTATTTACTTTTTCTATCTGTTGTCACAATTTATTTGAGTTATTTTTTTTTCTACCAGCAGATAGTTTATCAGCTCATTTTAGATTATAACACTATGTAAAAACAAGCTAAAACATCTAGGCAATATGCTATGATATCATAAAAGAAGAGAAAACTCATGGAATTAAATAGAAAATAAATTAATTAAAAGGCTGGAAGGGGGTGGCATACAAAGATCAATTAGTTTCGAATGGTTTTAATTTCAGTTTTGTCCATTTGCTTGACACAAATACTTCAAACTTGAGAAACTGAAAGAGTTGGGTCATGTATGGGAAGATCAGCTGATCTACTTGGAGTTACTGCCAGATTCTACTTCCTGAGACCGTTCAAAGGGTTTGGAAGGAAAAACATTTGGGTTGAATGTGAGTTCAGTACTGCTTGCTTTACCTGGTGGGGCAAATTACACTCAACTGTAGTCAAGAGTTCCTACAGTGTCCTATAAGTGTGTCATATTTATGCAGTCATTTAATGAAAAGAATTTAGCTAGGCTGAAAGGAATTAGAAATAAGAATGAAGAATTAGAGATGACCAGTTCTTTTCCTTTTGAAACTTAGGGAGAAGCTTTCCATGCTTACATAGCTCTGATCACACCCTCCCACCATGCTCTGCAAAACCATGTTCTGTCATAAACCCAAGGATATTTTCCCTGTTTTCAAAGTAATTCCTTATTTGTGTGAAGCCACATGTAGAAATAAAACCAAGATGACAAAATTCTTGGTTTTCTTGAGTCTTCAGTCCTGTTCAGTCCTGTTCTAGGAGCCTAAGCTGACTTTAGGCTTGGAAAAGGAGGCAACGACTTAGGGCAGCTACTGTTAAGCTAAGTAAAGATTTTCCTAAACCTGTACCAGAGCAGTCAACAAACAACGATGCCAGTTCTCCACACAACTGGCTGTGTATTAAGGAAATCTCTCCTGAAGGGTGGGCACAACAACTTTGTTAGGGAGCAATGGGGACGTAGTGTTGGCTTTGTTTGAGATATGAGGTTCCTCTGGTGTTGAGCTTCTGTAGATTTTGTAAGCCTGTGTATACTTCCTTGACATACTCTGGTATAGTTTTTCACATGCAATAAAACAAACAAGAACAAAGATAAGGAGGTATATACAAAGGAGACAGTATGATGACAAAGTGAGACTGTACACAGCTTTACGGCTATCTAAAATTAATTTGAGGTGAAACAATTGTTCTTAAAATGGAGCATGTCCTTTTGGTAGAAGACAATTTGGAGACAGCAGATATTCAATCAAAGCAAAGGGAGGAAAATATAAGAAGCTGTTAGAAAACTCTGTCTCTTCTTTTCCCAACTGCTGTATGTCTTTATCCCTCTTCCTCCTTTCCATCCTCTTCTCCAGGGAAATGAGCTCTCTTTTCAGTCAGCCACGTGAAGTGCAATGCTGACTTTGAGTTAAGAGGAATAAAGAAGCAGGAAAATGGAAACAAGAGCTGAGATTTGGGGTGAAGCACTGATTGACTGTTAGAGCTCCTTATTTCTCACTCTTATCTATAATTAACTAAGATGACTAGCTCAAACATAGTCCTATACAACATGGAGGTCTATGTTTAGTCAAGTGAATCTTCTCATGGTAAAACATAGTTCTTAAATGCCAACAAACCACAACATCCAAAAAGAAAAAATGTAGTTTGCTGACACTTACTGTCTTGGCTTTTAAAAATTCATGCTATCCTTTTCAATTTTGAAGAAATCAATTTTTTTACCAGCTGTAACAAAGACATATTGCATAAATCTTGCCTAAGCTGTTTAACTGCACAGCTTCACTGACAATTGAGAAAGTTCAGTTTTGCTGTTGAATGGAAAGATGGAACAAAACATTCAGATAAGTGCAGGGAGGCTGAATAAATACAACTTGAAGGAGCCTGAGTGGTCAGTCAACTCTATAGGTGATCCTCACATTTCCTATTCAGAAATACCTTTTACTAAGGTAAAAAAGGAATAAAAAATACAACTGTCTTATATAGCTCAGTTATTAGAAATTACTTTTAGTTGTAGTTCTCCTTTGGTTTACTTCAAATTTCTAAGTTAGAAAGTTTTCTAAGTTATGTAACAGTAGATCAATTCCGTCTCATTCCAAGTGGTATCTGCATCAATAAAAGAATCCACAAAAGGACACAGGAATTCATAATCATGATCTTTAAAATCCTGTTCAGCTACAACCTCAGAACTTCAAGCACATCAGGTTTTTGTTTAAGTCTTTTTTTAGTGTTTGCTCCAGAGAATATTCAGAACTCTAGATCATGTTAGAGAAGAAGGTAAAAGAAATTAAGTCATGGCTTGAGTACTAGTCTCAACCATGCGTATCAGTTAACAATTAGCACATTACCTAGCACAATTTTGCTCTGTTCCAATCAGCAGTCTTCTGGACAATCCTAAACATGACTCAGGGACTAGAGTGAGACAGGCTCTGTTTCCAGTAAGTGTGGATGATATTGTACCATATTTGTCTTGTTTTCTCCAAAAGCATCCCAGTTGCCTTTATACCTGCTGATCATGTTTCTTTAGATAAGTCACTTACTGACATTAAAAAAACCCCAAAAAACTTCCTGAAAAAATGTTCAAAAGGGAATACATATTTTAGATAAAGGTGAAGCTTTGGAAGTCCTCAAACATTTTGTGAGGTTATAGCTCTGGATACTGCAACCAAGAGGCAACCAGCATGTAGTTTTTAACTTTTAGCTACATATTTATCTATGATTCTCATCCCTCTTAATTACACAATGACATTCATTTAATTTGTTGAGCTCTTCTGTTCTTAGACACTCCCTGTTTAATTTTCAAGTCTCCTACAGTGATGGTTAATGTCTTGTTTTCCAAGCTGCTGACATCTGTATTTCTCTGATCAGCTGTCTGAAAAATTTTGAATTATTCATCTGTGCAGATTTAACTGGTCATCCTGATTAAGACATTTTCATTTTATGGACTGAACAAGCCACTTTCTCTGTGTCACTTCATTAAACCAACATCACTGGCCTTTCCTTAATTCAGATATCTTGATATTATTTGGAGGAAGTTTCTTTTTCATTACTTTTAAAAATAAGAAATGTATTATTTCATTGTCCAACTCAAATTGCTGGGCAATAGTTGCCATGCAATGTAGTATTCAAGCATTAAAAAAATAAGAAAACCCCTAAAACTCCTTATTGATTGGCTGATTGATCACATGGAAGGCATAGCAGAAGGCTTAGTGTTTCAGCACGATCAGAGAGTAAACAGTTGGGCATATAGACCCATCAGGCTAACAAAGTAAATATTTGAGCACAATAAAAGCACCTTTTATGCAGGTGCAACAAATAATAATAATGAGGTGAGTAAAATAAATTACATGATGATAGCCCCTGAATGCTTAGAAATACACGTAGCTATCTAGTGTCTAAAAAGGGTCACATTCACAATGAATAGCAATACAATACGCAGCACAACACTTAAACTAGATGAAGCAGTGCTATTACCCAGTTCCTGCCTTTCAGAGGCAGGGGCCCTTAATGACTTCCAGCATACAGATTCATGGTACATATTAATGGGCTCTAGCCACCTTTTGGAGAGAAGGCACCGTTTCTCACTAGGACAAGTATTTAATGCATATGGAAAATAATGAGGACAGTATATATTATCACAAAAGGAATCTTAAATGTTAGCAATTTGTTTTCTTAAGTAATAACGCCAGCATTTTTTTTTTTAAGTAATAGGCAGTCTTTGGCATTCTTCAAGCAGTGTCTCTCATTTTGCTACTGTTATGTATAAAAACATATATTTAGATACACAATGTAAAACCATATTTGAACTTTTGAATTTTTATTTAGCTGCACAAATTTTTTTATCATGAACGCTTGAAAAAATGTCTGCATTTTGGTGGCTGCCAAAGCCCCCAGTTCTAGTAAATCAATAGTCTCGGCTCCACACAGGGCCTTGCCAGACTTAGATTTAAAGGTTATAAGGAAAGTAGGAATGTCAAGGCCCTCTGCAGCCAAGTCTATTCTGCTGTTTCATACATATCTTTAAATCCTGTTCAGAATCCCAGTTTATTATTATTAATATTGTGACTTGTAACTTTTCATAACTCCTCTATGTTTCATTGAATGTTGGTCTCAAAATTGTGCTCAAGGAATTTGGGATTTTTGCTTGTATATCACAGATATGTATTTCATTTTTCAGGGCTCCGGTCCAGATATTAATAGATTCCTGAAAGCATTGATATTTCTGGAAAGGATTTACTATGCAGACCTTCTACAGACAACAGAAATACCCTGGAAGCTGGAAAACATAAGCTCAGATGAAGACATCAGCATCACAAGACTCAGGCAAGGCTCAGGAGCTGCTTCCTTCAAGGTATATTGAATAGAGTTGTAAGCACAGGGACATTTTGAGGATGTAAACATGGAGCTAAGTGGTCAGCTGCTTCAATGTGGTTTAATACTTCTGTGTCTGTAGCCCTAGATGTCTATTCTTTGCAACATTCCAGTCTGAAACTTCTCAGTCTAAAGAACACAGCAGAGAATTAAGAATAACTTGTATGACTTAAACTAGTGCTGTAGACCATGGAAATGTCATTCTTACCCATGTCTTTTAAAACTAAGGATGAGGTCATTTCATATATCTATTTACTTTACTTCCCAAATCCAATAATTTAGTGTGAACGGCTTCAAAGCACAAGATAAATGTGACTGGGCCACAGAACTAATCATGTCAACTGGAAAATAACTGTAACTGCATCATTACCACTTAATGTGTTGGGAAACTCCAAATGTACCTGAAAGATAATAAAGAGGTGTCAGTATTATTCATATCTTTTAATTGCTTCCATTAACATTTCTTTTTTTTTTTTTTTTTTTTTCCCTGAGGGCAAAATAGTATCACTTCATTGATTATACAGTGGATACAGTAATAATAGTACAAAATCAAATATACTTTTAACCACCCATTGCCATCTTATAGCTATAAGCAAAAGCATAACTTGGCAATAAAACCTATTTACTGTTAAAATTAAAATTGCTTTTAACAGTTTTATAGCATGCAAACAATTAAAATAATTATATCAAGTAGCAGCTGTTCTTTCACATTGGTGGAAAAGGAAAGAAGAGGAGAAGACTGTAGGAAAAGTTAAAGCTAGGTAACTTCTTCCTCCAATAGGTGGGATGAGAGTGCCAAGAAATAGGTAAGCCCTCTGTAAGGGGCAGTTATAATATTAATAATATAATATAATATAATGTAATGTAATGTAATGTAATATAATATAACATAATAGAATAGAATAGAATAGAATAGAATAGAATATGATAGAATATAATATGATAGAATAGAAAGAATAGAATAGAATAGAATAGAATAGAATAGAATAGAATAGAATAGAATAGAATAGAATAGAATAGAATAGAATATGATAGAATATAATATGATAGAATAGAAAGAATAGAATAAAATATGATAGAATAGAAAGAATAGAATAGAATAGAATAGAATAGAATAGAATAGAATAGAATAGAATAGAATAGAATAGAATAGAATATGATAGAATAGAATATGATAGAATATAATATGATAGAATAGAATAGAATAGAATAGAATAGAATAGAATAGAATATGATAGAATAGAATATGATAGAATAGAATAGAATAGAATAGAATAGAATAGAATAGAATAGAATAGAATAGAATAGAATAGAATAGAATAGAATAGAATAGAATAGAATAGAATAGAATAAAATAATAGGGAGTTGGACTTGATGATCCTCATGGATGCCTTCCAACTCAAGATATTCTATGATTCTTCAAAATAATTGAATCAATTTTGTAATATATGTATTTTTATTCTAGGCAGATAAGTTTCACGGTAATATGGTTTCCGGGATTAAATCATTAAACAAAATAACCTCTGGATGCTAACTCTGATGGTACCATGCAACAAGGGTCCAACCTCTTCAGTCCAATTTTTTATTGTATTCAGTGTCTTATGGTATTACAATATAAACTGGTTCCTAAGAACTTCAGCATTAGGCACAGGATCAGACCAAAGCCCCATTTCCTCAAATATCCTGTCTGTCAATGGCCACAATAAAACAGCTACAGGAATAGGATAAATATTAGCAGCATACAACAATCATGCAATTGTAACAAAAGCACAGGTCATGCTAGATGGTTCAAGTAGCCTTTTCCCACTGAAGGACAACTGTGAACATTTACCCAAGCTGAGATAATTCAACCCAAGCAGAATGAGCAGGGTACTGAGGAAATGAAATACCGCAACACGATACTTCCCAGAGGAATGCCAAATGATTTTACCTGCTGCCTGAAAACATGTAAGGTAATGAACATGTGAGAAATACCTTTAAAGTAAGAGTGTCAGTGGAATTCTGGATACTTCCAGCCCTCGTGTGGTTTTTGTTTTGTTTTTTTGTTTTTGTTTTTTTTTGTTTGTTTGTTTTTGGTTTGTTTTTTTTTTTTTTTTTCCCTAAATGCCTATGAAGAAGCCAAATGGATCAAGGATACTGGCTAGACCTGAACTGAGTCCTCAACCCATTTAAGCAACTATTTGTCGTCTCTAATCTGGAGAAGTTAGAGGCTGTAGGCACTGTATGTCCCTGCAGCAGGGGGTTGCATTCACCTTGTCTCTTAGTACTTAGGCTGTACCTCAATTACTGTGTTCAGTTTTGGGCCCCTCACTACCAAAAGGACATTGAATTATTTGAGCATGTCAAGAAAAGGGCAACGAAGCTGGTGCAGGGTCTGGAGCACAGGTCTGATGGGGAGCAGGTGAGGGAACTGGGGGGGTTTAGTCTGGAGAAAAGGAGGCTGAGGGGAGACCTCATCACCCTCTATAACTCCCTGAAAGGAGGGTGAAGAGAGGTGAGGGTGAGTCTCTTTAACCAAGTAGTAAGCGATATAACAAGAGCTAATGGCCTGAAGTTGCACCAAGGAAGGTTTAGACTAGATATTAGGAAGCATTTCTTTACAGAACAGGTTGTTGGGCGTTGGAATGGGCTAGCCAGGGAGATGGTGGAGTCCCCATCCCTGGAGGGGTTTAAGAGGCGGGTTGACATAGCGCGGAGGGATATGGTGTAATTGGGAACTGTCAATGTTAGGTTAATGATTGGACTGGATGATCTTCAAGGTCTTTTCCAACCTAGATGATTCTGTGATTCTGTGATACTCTTATTGCCACAAGTCCCCAGTTGCTATGGGAGCCCCCCAGCTTTATGCATGATGAAGGGAGAAATTTCCACCACTGTATGTGATGGGCATGGACTGAGAGATGTTGCTTCTGTACAGAATCTCAGGAAAGCTAGTCTGACTCAAAACTGTAGCAAAAACCAAATTTATTCTGCCATCAATCAACTGTCCTTGAGAAAATGCTTCAGATATTGCTCAGTGAAACTGGACAAAAACAATCTCCTCATGAAGGTACAATTTGATTGGTTTTACTGGTGTAGCATGTGCTTACACTAATGTTGATTCAGTGTTCTCTGATTTTAATGATTGTCTGTAGTAAGAGATACTGAATTTCAGGATCAGTTTGAATCTGAGCCTGTGTAAAATAACATCTTTTGCTTTCAGCCACAGCTCACCCCAAACATTATTTGTATTAATATGTCCACTCTGAACTGTAGACATATTAAACAAAAGCAAATTCATATTTCTTTGGTTTTTTTTGTTAAACTGATTATCTGCACTTGACTCTATCTTAAAATTAGTACCTACATATTGGGGTTTTTTTCTTACATGCAGTAGGATGAAACAGTTTGAATCACATGAAATAAATGTATGGACATAAAATATAATAATCCATTACCAAGCACTTTAATTTTTCATTTTATTACCATCTTCAAATAATTATCAACTTTTTTGCTAACTTGAACAAATACATATTCATTGAATTATTTTATTGCATTTTTATTATGATTACAATTATGAAGAAGGGTAAATTATCTTGTATTAACATTAAATATTGCATTTTCAGAAGATTAAAGATGCAATCAGAAATTTTATTTTTTATACTTATATTTTATGAAATATTGTACTTACCAGCATGGAACTTCAGTTGTGGGGACCTTATGCTACAGTTGTTGGGTGATACTTTTGTACGTGATCAACAAAAAAAGACTACAATAAACATATATTTCTTTCAGAGATGCTTTGAGAAGTGTGGACATTTGTTTAAGCACCTCAAACCCAACATTTTATGATTATAAACTACATAATTATGGATCTATGATTGATTTATGCATCAATTTGAGTCTCTTCATATCGTTTCTGCCTTTGCCTTTTCTGTTCTTTTTATTGTACTAGTTGATTGCACAATCCTTCAACCTCTGACTACAAAATTTTCAGGGAAGATTATTATCCTCATTAGCCTAGTACCCTGAGGAAGAGAGTGTTTTGTTACACTGCACTTACATAGGTCTAATTACTTCTCTTTCCAACAGATTTTGAACTGTGTACTTTCAAATCAAACCAGTTTAATAAATAAAGGTTTCTAAACATGAAATTTCTACATTTTCGATGAAAATTGCAAAGGCTAATAAAGAAAATATTAAAGCTTGACAGTCTGCATTAGTTATTAGAGAATCCATGTTCAGAAGAAACAACAGCAATCTCTTTATTGGTTCTGTTATTCAAGAAAGTGCTGTCCTGCATGTCTCACTGATGTCTTCACAACCAGCTCTGATAATACTTTAAAAATTACAGAATTACAAAATTTACTAGAATTACATCCTAGTTGCTCTCAGATTAGTCAAAAGTTAAAACAAAAGTAACTCTACATGTCAGACCGAATATCTGCTTACTGCAAAAACTGATAGTACCCAATAACAGATAATTGGAAAAAGGAAAAATATGGTAATTTCATTACAGTAGTCCAATCAACATAACCTCCCAAATTATGCAAAACTACCTTTGCTTTAATTCAATAATCTCTTTACAGAATAATCTGAGATGGCAGTAGAATTAAATCTAAATACATAGAAACATATGACATTGATTGGAATGGCCCTCTAGAGTCAACTTTAATTCCCTGCTGCTAAAAATCGATTTTTGTTTTAAACTGATAGATCTTAATCCATTTCATTTTCCAGATTCTGAAGTACTCAGAAAAATTCTTGAATCTTCCATCCTAGGTTTATTCATAGTTACTGTTGAGCTATTTTGTTTTATACTGGTCTTCAGTTGTAAAGCTGAGCTCCTACCTGAGCTTTACCCTGGCTATCCATATTTACCTTCTGTTCTCTTAGCTAAACAAGCCACATTATCTTAGTCTACTCTAACAAGATGGACTCTTCTCCTCTCAATCCTCTGATCTTCTGCTCCTGTTTTTCCTGAAGAAGGATGTATACAGATCATACCAGAGCAGGACTTGACAGTCCTTTGCACAAAGGAAGTAACACTTTTTCATTGGGAAGGTCTCCCTCGAGGCATGGATCAACATTGCCTAAGAATAACTGCTTTATATTATTACAGTAAAAATCCTGTCTGTCAAAATTAATTAAAAAATAACTAGTGTCCTTAATACTAATACATGTGCACATTGATCATGCCAGCTAAAGTTACAGACATAAGGCTAACAATAAAAGAATCAGCATCCAATTGAGGGAAGGTGCTAGAAATGTAAATACTTTAATGAGATTTTTGAATTATGTTAAATTGGGACTATTAGCGAGAATTAAAAAGAAAGAATGTAACATAAGACAAATTACAGGTAGAGGAAAAATATAATGAAGTTCATATTGAAAAAATTATATTAACATACAGGAACTAGAAAGAAGAAGTGGATGAATTGAAAGCTGTGATGTAGCACATATGTCTTAGTCGAATGGAAAAACTTTTTCCCCTTATGCAGCTGTAATTTTGTATATCCCTTACTCTATCCCAGCCCAAATATTTCAAATCCCCAAATCCAGTCTGAGATAGAATTCATAAACACAGTGATACCTCTCAGTATACACATATATATTTTAATAATTAAACAGGAACAACTGCCAAAGTACCTGTACTACAAGCCTACAGCAGTAGGATCTTTTAGTATATCAGCTCATAGGGTCTTTCTATAAATATAGGCTCATCAAAAGGAAAATAAATTGACACTACACCCGTCTTAAAAGTTAAGATACTTTCTTAAGAACTGAGAGCTAAATGAAACTGATCTATATTATTACCAGAGAATTTCCTCTGTAGGTAGATACATAGATACACACGCTTCATACAGGCAAAAGAAGATCCTTCACAAAGTATGCTTGCCCCATTTCCATCAATGAAGAAGAACAGCCAACATCCCAGAAAACAGAAATACCTGTTCAATTACATGCCACAACCCCTTCAGCTTTTATCACTACTAGGGGGTAAAAGAGTTTCACACAGATCTCAAATATTTTTCAGCTGTGTCACCTTTACTTTACATACTCAATAAGTAAATGCAGTAGAGATGTGTATTGGGTTTGATTGGCAAGGTCTTGGTAGTGAGGCCGCTACAGGGGTGGATTCTGTGAGAAGCTGTTAGAAGCTTGCCCCATGTCTGATAGAGCCAATGTCAGTCTGCTCCAAGACAGACCTGCCACTGGGCAAGGCTGAGCACATCAGTGATGATGGTAGTGCTTCTGGGGTAACATATTTAAGAAAGGGAGAAAAAAAAACTCTGAGAGAGGAATCACAGCGGGAGAGAGGAGTCAGAATATGTGATAAACAACTCTGCAGCCACCAAGGTCAGTGAAGAAGGAAGGGGAGGAGGTGGTCCAGACACTGGAGCAGAGGTTCCCCTGCAGCTCATAGTGAAGCCCATGGTGAGGCAGCTGTGCCCTGTACCCATGGAGGTCCATGGTGGAGCAGATATCCACCTGCAGCCCATGGAGGACCCCACACAAGAGCAGGAGGATGTGTCCTGTATGAAGCCATAACCTGATGGAGAACTCATGCTGGAGCAGGCTCCTGGCAGGACTTGTGACTCTGTGGGGACCCACACTGGGGCAGTCTGTTCCTGAAGGACTGCACCCCGTGGAAGGGACCCAGGCTGGAGCAGTTTGTGAAGAACTGCAGCCTGTGGGAAGGACTCACGTTGGAAACGTTCGTGGAGGACTGTTTCCCATGGGAGCCACCCCATGCTTGAGCAGGGGAAGAGAGTGAGGAGTCCTCCCCCTGAGGAGGAAGGAACAGTAGAAGCAATGGGTGATGAACTGATCACAACCCCTACTCCCCGTCTCCTTGTGCCGCTGGTGGGGAGAAGGTAGAGAAATCGGGAGTGATGTTAAGCCCGGGAAGAAGGATAGGATTGGTGGAAGGTGTTTTAAGGTTTGGTTTTGGTTCTCATTGTCTTACTCTCATCTGGTTAAATTTGATTAAATTAATTTCCTCAAGTTGAGTTTGTTTTGCCCATGATGGTAATTGGTGAGTGACCTCTCCCTGTCCTTATCTCAACCTACAAGCCTTTTGTCATATTTTCTCTCCCCTGTCAAGTGGAGAGGAGTGATAGAGCATCTTTGGTAGGCACCTGGCAACCAGCCAAGGTCAACCTCCTACAAGATGTCTTAATAAACCCTCTATATAAATGCAATTGGTTTTAATAGACTCACTCAGATGCTAGAACTCAGAACACAGCAAGTAACATTTGAAAGACCTGAGGCATTATTTGAAGGTATTACCCTTATAAATACTCTACTTTCATTGAATAAAGTAACTAGATCATTAAATTAAACTACATCAATGTTATTTAAAAATGTTTGGCCAGTAACCTTGTCTACTTCTTGTACCAAAAGTCTTAATTATGACTTCAGATTAGCATCCCTCTACCTTAAGCCTCAAAATGCCCCCAGGCTTCACTCCAATGACCCTGCTTCTCTTACTTTACTTTACAAAATACGCAGGAATGCAAGGAGTGGTTTCTACAGCTACTACAAAACACCTAGTAGGTGTTGGCAGCCACAGTTCATTTGATGCTAGTGCCTGACAGAAGGAGAAAAATTCAAGTCATTAATTGTTATTGTTTCTTTGTCTTTGCAAGAAACTCTGATCAGTATTTATGCTTCGGTATTTCTCATTCTATGTCTTGGTCTTAGTCTCCTACTGAGCACTATTTCTGGTCCGTGATACTGGGATCTACTTAGGGAGCAGTGGGATTCTATAGCTGATGAACTCTTGGTTGCTATCTTTTAGCTATTCTCTATGGTAACATGTTTTCTATGATAGTGGTTTTAACACAAATTAATCAATACAACTATATGCTGACTTTTTGTTGTTTTGTTGTTTCAGCTTTTTATTTGTTTTAACAGTTATTCATCTCAAAGAATTATTAGAAGGTACCCAAAATAAATTAAGCTACTGAGATTTTAAAGAAATTTTAAAAGAATAGGGATTGATTGGCACATCACAATTAGGTTCAGTATGTCTTTCAAAACCACCAAATTACCTGTCTCTTTAAACTAGCCTTTTGTCTGCTTTAATAAAGCAGAAATATGCCTGCTTCTCTTTATCTTCTTTGTTTTATCATCCATTGCTGACAGGAATCATAAAATCACTGAGTTGATAGCAGCAGCAGAGTAATGCTTGCCCATCAGTCAAAGTTAATGCTCATACCACTTTAATACAATTAATTACTTATAATTTTGCTATAGTATTAATTAGAAGTTTTCTATCAAAATATGTCAAACTCAAAAAAAAAGAAAGTGAGGGGAACTCTTCTACTGTCCTTTGAGATGAAAATATGTCCTCATGGAAGGAAATAGGAGATTGTCATTTTTGTCCATTAGGACTCTGTATGATTCGAATTTTCATGTGACATTTCTGTATTGAAAATAAAATGGATATTTCCTTTATAGACAACAGCCTTTAGGAATATAAATGATTCATGTTAGTGATGCACAAGAAAAGACTTGCAGGCTGAGTAAATGAATCTTACAAAGGAAGGACAAAATCTTAACATATTAGATAAACTGTTAATATATGTCTTTTAATATCAGGCTCTTTAGAAGAAGGGTTACTATATATTGCCTTTTTTCAGATGAGTTACAGGGTTTCTTAGCCTTTTTTTTGTATTTCTAACTTTAATCTTAGCAATAAATGTCAGGAATATTTCTTGACCACTGCTATTCCCTAGAAAACAGTCAATGAGCTGTCATTCATTAGATTCATTCCAGATACTGCTAGATTTCTCTTAATCCACTAATTAACAACCTTACATTTAAACCATTACATACATTTGAAAGATGGTCATGGTTAATTGAGAGCTTTGAAATAATGTAAGACCAGATTTGACTAAGGATGAGTCTTTTTCCTGGACACTTAAGAATTACTTTTCCAGACACCACTGTGTTTAAGATATGAATCCTATACAGCTGATTTTTTTTCCCCTGTAACCTGTTCACTTCTTTCTTGGTAGATTAAATTTTAGAAGTGAAAGTCTCCCTCTGAGATGTATTTACATATTAATATAAGTTGAGAAACACTAGTCTGTTAGCTGTCAGTTTTGGTCCATTAGCCATGTTATACCTCATCTGTTGTAGATAGATTAATGCTTCATACATTATTGAAAAATTAATAATTTATTGTTTGAAAAGAAAATAGAAGTTTTTTCACCTGACTCAACATACTTTCTAAACTCATCTTTTTTTAAAATCAACTAACCAGTTTCCATGGGCTGGATTTGAAAGTTCAATATGGAAGAACTGATGGAAGACATATCAGAAAACTGCTGAAGGCCCCCTGAGGAGAGCATATATTTCAACGCATTTTCAAATTTTCTTAACATTTTGAGCCATGAAAGTGGAGAGTTGAAATACCTGAACGGTGTGATGAACGCTTCAAAACTTCCCTCATCTTTCTAGAAGCCAGCCTTCTTCCAGAATACAGAGAAGGATTTTGACAACCATAATGACGAAACACAACCTTATTTTAATGATATTGGCCATTGATCCTTTTGTGGCTCTGATTTAATTTGTTACCCATTTCTTATTTCATATGAAATATAGTTCAAAGGCTTATAGATGTGATTAATTCAATAAAAATCTCCTGACATATGTATACCATTAAATTAAAATGTGGCACTTTGGCATTTGTAAATCATCTTAGTTCTAATGTAAATACAGATCACTCATTCGTGGAAGGTCTGTTGGATAACCATAGCCATTACTCTTTATATTTATCAGCCCATAACTCAAAATGTTTATGGTGTCAGATCTTTCAGTCTGAGTTGTGAGTTCTGTAGTTCTAACAGTTGTGAAGCAGTTAATGACTTGTTGAATTAGTTACAGTATGGTTTAGATATTTAGGCCAAATATATTTACTTAAGCATAGACTGATTTTTTTTTTCCATCTTTTCAACTGGCCTACATATGTTTTCAAAAATAAATATTGCTTGTCTTCAACCTACTGAAGCTATAGGCTCAATTATATTTAATTCAAAAGAAACAGAGATTAAGACTTTTAAAAGTCTAAGATTTTTAAAAGTAAATGAGATTAAGACTTCCTGATTTACCATGTAAATTAAGATTAATTTGAAATCCAAGCTCCACCCTTCTGAGAACCTACATCTAGGTTTTTCCCCCATCTGATTATATTTTCCAAAAAAATATCTAGCCTTCTAGGTAGTTAAACATGTATAACTGGTTATGTAATTAGTCAGTGCAGAGAAGAAAGAGTAAGACTCTTCTCAGAAAGAAAAAAGATAATTTCAATTAGATATAAACTAAAAATGTTTATCATGAGGGTGATTAAATATTCCAGCAAGAACTCAGAGAGTCTGTGGGATCTTCATCCTTGAAGATGTTCAGAACTTGACTGAACAAAGCCCTGAGAAGTCCACTGCAATTGGACCTGCTCTGGGCATCATGTTGGACCAGATGACCTCTGGAGATGCTTCCAGCCTGCAGGATTGAGTGACATTGCAGGAAGCTTCTGCACCAGTGGCTGTAAGAAGCTGAGAGGGCATGTCAGAGAAATGATCACTCTAGAACTGTCATGTTCAAACACTTATTAACAACGCTTTTCCTACTAGCCAATTAAGAAGATTATTTTGGCTTACCCTTCATGTCTTTAGCTATTTGTCTTGTATTATCTTTGATCTAGCAGAATGTTTTTTCCTTTGGCTTTCATTTCTATAAAAAGAGTATACAGCCTGACATATACTTAAAAAGAAACTATTCAAGAGCAAGGAGTGTAAAGTTTAAAGCCATGTTGCAAACAATTAATCGTGATGATGAATCCATTTTGTGTCAAAACTAAGAAAATACAGTGACTTTAATTACTTTAACTCTGAGCTTCTGTTTTACTGTACCTAAATATGTTTAAATCTGTGACATTTAATAACAATTTTGTAAGCATTTCCATTCATTTTGTACTATATGAATAAAAAGAGATGCACTCTAATAACTTGAGTGATTTCAGAGTCATGTCTGACTTAACAAAGGAGCTTTCTTTCCTATTCTCATTTCTTTATGTGGAGTCTTCCCATGGCAGACAATACAGTTACAGCTATCGAAAAAATGTATATATATTCCACATAAATTTCTTCAGCCCATTATGTTTCAGAATAGAGAAAGCTGTTACATGTTAAACTGCAGGGAGTGTAGGGGAAGGGGCAAGAGGGGAAATTGCAGCAGATTGCAACATTTTCTGCTTGATAGTCAAATGAATAAAAAACTTAGTCAGGAACATAGCATATGTGTGTTAAACTGTTCCACCTTGTTAAGAATAAAGTCAAAAGGCTAAGAATAATACCTTTGATACATGGTTATTCCCATGCCTCTTAAACCATTACAAAGAGATACAGAAAAATCATGGGACAGGAAGAAAAGCTTGGTGGATGCCTGACTCTAACTCCATGAACACAGCACCATTCAAAGATATAGTAACTTTGAGTTATGATCCATGGTCCCAAATTTATGCATTTCATCTCCTAATTTTAATAAAAAGGCATAAGTAATATTTAAACACAAAGCAGAACTTAAACCTCCCAAGTCATAAAAAAATACTGATCAAATAAGCTGGATTCTTGTTATTTTCAGTTTGTATTTCTCTTTTATATAGCCATAAGTGAGGATTCTCTGTCACCTTCCAGCTAGAAGTAACAACAGATTTGTAAGGGTTTTGTTTTCTTTTTGTGCTGTGGGCTCAAAGTTCGCAGTATGTAGATATTTACAGTATTAATGCATCTTTTCCTCATTTGCATTTCTACTCATATTTCTACCTTTGCCTACATTTTTATTGGATATCAGCATGTCTCATTAAAAATTACAGGAGATTAATAGGGTGAGATAGTGTTATATTCAATCACTCCCCAGGGAGAACATGCATTGATTTCAGTTTCCTTGTTTTTTCCAGATGCTATAATCATTACAAAGACTGTTCACGGAACCCACTGGCTTTTAATAAGCTGCTTGAAGTTTTGCAGTTAATTGCTACAGAGGCATAGGCATTCACTAAGGCATCTCATGACTCAGGTTGAGAGTGAAATATTATACGCCATGTTCTTAACAGTGCCTAATTTTCTACTACAATCAGTGGGTAGCAGGAATCTGAACACTTTTCATAAATTGAATGTACTTTGGTCGCACAGGATAAGAACTGACCAGAAACTACACCGAGTTGGGTAAACTTTCATGTACTCACTCCAGCACAAAATGACAGTCCCTTTCCATCAACTCTACCACTCTTCCTGCTAAGGTGGCAACAAGTAATTTTGTGCACTGATGTACGGAAATTTGTTACATGGTGCATGTCAATCACTTAAGCAAAAGGAAAAATTGTGAAATTATGACTCCAGGCCACTGGATTGTGGACTCTCAGAAAGTTTGTTAGCCAGAAGGGCAGCAAAATGAGGAAAGGGACATTCAATGACACACAATAGTCCTTGGAGCTGTTGTTCATTTGGTAGGTGGCCAGAACTATATATTTCCTCCACACCTGCAATGCAGTGTGTCCCTTTACACAGTTTTCTCAGAAAGTTTCACTGAATAGTGGATGAGCTGACTTTTTATCACAGTTTAAGATCAAATTGGCAGTGCAGAGACTTCATGGATAACAAAATCTTTTAAATACTGTTATATGTAATTTTTACAAATTATACAACTTCCCCACCTATAGGACAGGTGACAGAGTCCATAAGTCCAGTGGGTCAGCATAGTGAATCCAGCTGTGCAGTTCATCATCTGGGTGCAGGGTTCTTGGGTCACTTTTTGTTCGGTTCTCTCTTCTTGAATGTCCTAGAGTCTTTCCTGGGCTTCTTTTGGATCCTCAGCATATCTGATTCCTCTTTTGAAACATATCTTAATACTCTTTGGCTTGTTCAAATACCCTCATTGGCTAAAAACTGTCTTTCACCATCACTGGTGCTCTTGATCTGCTCCTCTGCAAGGCTTGGCACAGTTTACAACTCTCACAATTATTAACAGGTTGTTTATGGGTGAGGTGTTTCCCTATTCTTATAAGAATGCTGTTCCCAAAAGTGTGTTGTTGTAATTTTGTTCCTGAATTGTTCCTCTCTTTCCTGGAAAACAGAACCCTTACTATGATGAAAGACACGGTATTTTCCAGGAATGTTTTTCTGTTGTTTCCCTGTTTCCCCACTCTTCAGCTAAATCTCCTTCATTCCTGACCCACAACATCAATGATAGCCTTAAAGGTAATTCCATGAGTGTTTCTAACTGAGGCATAGACATCAAGAAGATTTTATATGCTTTATTTCAAGTCTTCATCATCTCTGATAACACTGTGTTTGGATGTCTGGCCCAACGGACACATTAAAATGCAAAAGTGATTGTCTGGTAGAGATCAGTGAACATCTGCCATGCCAGAGGTTGTTTGTACCTGCAAGTGGCATGGAAGATTTTGTTGAAGAGGTAATTGTGATAGTCACTAAATGGTAAAGAATACATGATTGTCCATACTGTCTCCAGTCATGCCATTCATTTATATTAAAAAGAACACCAAACCACAACACCTGCAGTATCCAGCCAACACATTTTAACACATCATAGGATTGAGCAGCTTTTTGTTATTAAAATATGTTCTGATCTTTTCAAGAGAAAAGGTTTTCTGACTACATTTTGAATGACCCTCCTCACATTGGGCATAACAATAAAGCTCTAAATGCAGCTTTGCATCAACACTTTTATACAGCATCATTAACACATGCTCTAAGACCATTCGTGAAGGTGCTGATAAGGTGACTTCCCCCTTCTCACTGGGAACAAAGGACACCCAGCTACATGGTAACTCTCTTTGATACAGAAGATCAGTTAAACAATTTGCCAGATAATCCTCTAACATCCTTTCAGCTACTTTTAATACTACTTGAGTATAGACTGATATGAGAAACAATAGGGTATTGATTAAGACAATACTATTTACAAGTCATAAAGTTAAAGAGGAGTAAATGATGTTGCTAGATGTTTTCAAACAAACATGTCCATATGGACAGCGGTTTTTGCAGGGCAGCTGGGAATGCTTGGATACGTCCGTTTCCACTGTGACTGATTGAAGTGAGGAATGAGCACAGTTCAGTTTCTAATAGTGTGATCCTTCTGATAGAAATGATGATTAATACAGAAAAATGGATGGAGAGCTTCAAAGAGTGTTGTTTAGAAGGCTGCAGACCAACAGCCTTCTAGGGAACAGAGGTGTTCTTCTGGAAACTAACCTCTTTGGTGGGGAGAAAAACTTCTTCACTGGACAGAAGCCAGTAGGGAAAACACTGTACTGCCAAAAAATGGGAGCCCCTTGAAGTGTGGGCACGATATCATTGTAAGCAGGATTCCCTGCTTTGTTTATCTGCTGCCTGAGTGAAAGTATCTTAGGAAGCAGGAAGAGGTTCAAGTGCTTCCAGTGTTTTGTAGATGCTGGTTCTACCAGATTAGGGCAACACTGTGCGGTTAACTGGAAACTTGCTCTATGAGGTGTGCAGAAACACAAAATGGGGAGCAGTGTGGGAAAGTTTGTTATAGGGATTGTACAGCTCATATGCTTACCATCTTGGTTATTATTGTGGTTTGAGCTCAAAGGGCAGCTGAGCACCAAGCAGCCATTCATTTCTCCCTTCCCTGCCAGCGATGGGATGGAGGAAATAAAGCAAAAGGCTCAGGAATAAAAATAAGGATAAGGAGGGATGATTCACCCATTATGATCGTGGGCAAAAGACAGACTCATTATAGGGGAAAAAAAAAGAACATAAATTTAATACAGACAGTGACAACAACAACACATAACAGACAGAGTAGGAGCATCAGAAGCATTACCACATCTTGGAAACACCTTCCCTCCACCCCTCTCTTCTTCCCAGGTTCAGCTTTGTTCAAGTACCTACGTCCTCCTCACCAGCAGTGCAGGGGGAAGGGAATGGGTGGTGCAGTCAGTCCTGCTGCTTCTTCCACCTTGGGATTGTGGGGGCCTGAACTTCTGGCATTCCTCCCTTGCCCCAGCATGGTCCCCTTCTCACAGGAGACAGTCTTCCAGAAACTTTTTCCAACATGAGTCCCTCCCACAGGCCTCAGCATTTCCTGAGCTGCTCCAGCATGGGTCACCCTATATCTTGTAGTCCTCACAGCACCAAACTACAACTACAAGTGGAGGCTTCTTCTTCACACAGAGTCATGGCCTTCTTCAGGCACAGTCACCAGCTGTGGTGTGGGGCCCCCCACAGGCTGCAGGTTGGCATCTGTCCCACCATAGACCTCCATGGGTGGGAGGGGGTGGCCCTGTTGTCTCACCATGGGATACAGGGGGGCTCTGCATTGGTGCACCTCCCCGCCCCTTCTCCTCTTTTCTTCCACTGACCTCAGTGTTCACACAGATGTTCTTATCACAAGTCCTTGCAACTCTAACTCCTCCTTCCCATTTCTCCTTCTTAAAAATATTATCGCAGAGGCACAGCTAATTGGCTCAGCCTTGGTGCAAAGGCAGGTCTGACTTAGATCCGGGGGACCTTTGAGAAGGTTTTCACAAGGGGCCACCCCAGTAGCCCTCTCTCCTGCTATCAAAAGCCCCCGACACTCACTCAAACCCAGAACAGTTATTATCAACTATTGGAGTACTTACATATAAATTTACTTATAGCCCGGTCAGCTGGACTGGCAGCTTTCAACTCCATCTTCAGGAAGGTTAGGTCCTTCATTTCCCTGTCAACAACCCTCTCTCCATTCCCATCTGCATGCCTGGAAGAGGCAGAGATCATCAATATATCCTCCTCCAACCCCTACCTGTTCTCAAACTACTGTTCTTTATTTATTTAACAGAATAAAATCTTCCTTGTTAAAGTCACTGCTAATGGCCTTGTGGAGACAAGCAGGGAAAACTGCATCTGTGATATCTTAAACTGAGCTCTTTGTTGTAGCAGAGCAAAAAATGTTGTAAGGAATGAAGGACTGGCATCCTGCACAGGTGTCTACAGTGGACAGGGCAAGCAGGAAACATTGCATACAGTGTTTTGCTGGTGCTACACAGAAAGCTCTGATTGTAGAGGTCTGTAAACTCATCAGTTGCTATGCAGGAGACAGCTTCTTCAAACCATGGTTTCAAATCCAATGCCTTGATTAGTGCTGCTATGCTATATTCCAGGAACATGTTCTTGTTTATTTCCCGCTTCATAAAAAGATAAATAAAACCATCTGATGAATCACATTATGATCATGCCAATAAGCACGAGTTTGTCAAAATTCTTGGTCTACTGAAGGTCTGTTGCACCAGACTGGGGAAAGGGTTCCCCTAATAGGACAGTGACCCGCCACAGAGCATGTCTGTGCTGTAAATAGTCCTTCTTAAGCTACTCCACTGTCCGATGATCTAGAGAAGTCAGAAGGGGTGCCAGGGAAAAAAGTACTTTTCCAGTTCTGTGAAAACCTTAACAGGAAAGGTGAGAAGATCTCCATTTTGTCTTCCAAGTCAAAAATCTCCTCCAGATCTGTCACAGGGATGTAATTCTTATGTGCTGTTGAAGACCCATTTCCATTCTCCGTCTTCAGGAGCATAACCTTCACCTTATATCTGATGTAACACTGGTCCCCATACCTTTCATAACCTGTTATAATCATCTGCCTGGCAATGTTGTTATACTGATGGAAAGTTGTTTTAAGTCCTCTTCCTCTACAAGTTTGCAGGCAAGTCTGTGTTTGAGATTGTTCAGGTGGTGCACCTAAAATACTCACCGGTCTCCCTCTTTTGTTGATCATGACTGTGCACAGACAAAAAATGTAACTGAAAATTAAATAAAAGATTTGTGGCACCCAGAGTGTTGAAAGAATTTCTAATTTCCAGAGAAAGTCTTTGCAAAAGATATGCACTATGATCTGTAATAGTTAAAAGAAGACCAAGACAACAAAAGAAACCCAAAAGGCAGTAGCATAAGCATAGTTACATCCATGGCCTTTGTTAAATTTTGAGAAACCTGTTGGGAAGGAAGGACTCAGATATATTTCTGGAATCCTATACTTGTACATGTGCTCCCAGACAGTGCTGGAAAACTTCAGCATTGCTATGATCTACTCCACATTGCATGACACCACCATGAGGAATTGACAGCTTTGATACAATAGGACCCAAAATGTTGGACGTAGCAGCAGTGTGCATAACTGTGCTCTACAGCACAAGTGTGATCTCAAAGATGATTATGCACCTGGAAAGAATCTATGTTATATTTTAAACTGTAAATATAGATGCATTTGTCATGCACTACCTCATTCTGAGCCTGCAATTCAGTTGTACATCTATAGTACAATTGAGTTCTAGGACATGGCAATGGGTAAGGAGATAAAAGGCATGTAAAACTAGCGTAGTATTGACACCTGTTTACCTGGATATTGCAGGCGAACTCTTGAAGATCTAACAAGGGTAATTTCTTATTCCGGAGTGAGAATACAGCTTTTTCAAGGGTTCTCTCATGTGCAAAATGGTCCAGTTTGTGTTGCAGCTCCTCCCTATGTTCCATAAAACGTGGATAACATGCTATCTGTGGAATTAACATTCCCTAGCAAATACGATTGCACTTGCCAGAAGTAATTTGAGAAAATTTCTAGGCTACACACAGACAATAGGATTGCACACATTTTCCTAGAAAAACTTTGGATTATTTCAGAACCCTTACAGACAAAAGGCCACAGTTTCAATTTACTGAGATACATGAAAATGCAGTTTGGAGTGTGTAGATGGTGTGACTGGAGCCAGTAGCAAAACTCCATTGATTTTTTGAGAGTTAGCTACCTAACCTTTACAGATGTTTTCATAAACACTACATGATTGATTGGATTTTTGGGACTCCTAAATACATATGTAGATTTTGTCTAGAAGACCTGTACAATGCTGTCCTAATTTATGCAATTTTTGTCTTCATGTGTTTTTAGCTTTTCAGGAAGTTATGCATCTCTAATACATAAACATCATATTTTCCTTCCCTCAGCTCCCATCCTTCCAAATGGAGTAGCGATCCTTTTTGACTATAAATTGCAGCATAGTAATTATATTTTTGCTGAGCAAATGGCAGCTGATGAACTACAAGCAGGTGTACATTAGAAGAAGCAGAGAATAAATTACGACTGTGCCAGTTTTATTTTTAGTTGCATAAATTGTAAAAGTGTGTGCAGGGGAGAAGAAGGAATGAACAATAATAAAAAAAGTAGTGATGTGTGTTTCTGGGACCCTGTCTGTAAGTTAATGAACAACCACACTTTCCATTGCTCTCAAAGTGAGGAAAGAGAATGATTTGCACTCTGCAGGATCTAAAGATGTAGACCAAAGAGATTGCTTTGAATTTATGAATCCTTCTCCCTAATCAAGTCTTTTTTCTAAATATTTCAGTTGTTTGTATTTTCTATACACTTTTTACAGTACAAGATTGACAGGTTCAAGGATATTCTGGAAACCCAAAATTCCAGATCAAAGAATTAGAATTAAGTTTCCTAATTCTTATTTGCTTTGTAGTAGTTTGAAGAAGTTAACTTTTTTTTTTTTTTTTTTTTTTTTTTGGGGAGGGGGTGTGTGCTGTTTTTTTGAATAAGCAGAAATTTCAGTCATGTTGCAACAGTGTCATAAACTTCAATGAAAATGTTTTAAAGATTCCATTTCTGACTATGCCTGTAAACATGTATGTATATTTTCCAGATGCTGAGGTGTTGGCAGTGCATGTTGACTTCATTACTCATGTGGGATCACATCTTCTTTCATATAATTTTAGTCCAAAGTAGCTTTGTGGAGTTAAACAATAGAAGACCACATACTCCATAAAACACAGGAAGCAGTAGTGTGTAGACATTATATGGGGAATAAATTAAGGCATTCAGTCATAAAGGCAATAACTTATGGTGAGAGAAATTAAGCAACAGTCAATAGGTTTCAAAATGAGATGAGGAGAGAAAAGGAAGTCAATGAGGCAGAATGTTCAATGAAGCCTCTTTTAGGTGACAAGAGCTGAGGAGAAAACTACATCAATAGCTTTCAGAAGGGTAAGGAAGAAACCCTTGTTAAACAAGGAGAATGAAGGGAAAGATGGAGAAAAAGAAATAAAGTCAGAGCTCTTACATTTCTTGAAATTGCTAAAATTTTTTGGGACCAAAGCTGTTTATAGTACTTGTTTTCTGGTATATGTCTAAAGCAGAAACACTGAGTAACTCTGTAGCGATACTCAATTTATTTAGAGCTAACTGACATGCTAGGAGCAATCCAGGTTTTTCAGTATGTCTCTGCCTGGACTAATTTATTCTATCAGTTTACAAAATGCCTCTGGATGTGATAAAACTTCTACATATATTTGAGGGGAGTAAAATGAAAAGAACAAAAAATTTTCAACAGTATGCTATTATGTTCCAATCAAAAGGAAGAGATTTTATGGGAGAAAGTATACAACAGTTCAAACAATCAGGACAAGCCATTCCTCACTTGCATGCACAACAACTTGCATGTTCTAAGCTGAACAGATGTGTAATACTAAGCCTTGTATTTTATCTCCAGTCTGGAGTGAAGCTCGCCCTATCAACACACTTCATTTACAGAAAACGTGCCTATCGGTCAACTGAGTTGTGTCACATTATGCACTGACAAAGGACTAGATAAGCTGACTATTAGGACAAGTTTCCTTGTCAGTGTATTAAAGGGCATAGTGAGTCAGTAAAAATGTTGTCTGTTGCGTGAAGCAGGTGTCTGAAAGTCTTGAGTTCCATTTTTTTTTTCCTGTTGTCCTACTTTAGTCAAGTTGATAGCTTCATCAGACTTTTTAAAATTTTCTTTTCTCTGCAAAATTAATTATTGTAATTGTCTTCTTGAGGTATTTTTTTGAGAATATACATGGAAATGTTCAGGTAACACACTACAGAGGATCAACAGGTTCTAAAAGGTTTTCAGCTCTGTTCTAGCAGTGCAGGTGTGAAATGTGTCGCTAAGTCCAGTGATATTATTGAGGATTTACAATAACTTGTAATTGTGCAGACCTTCTGAAACATTCTGATCTAATGTACTATTTTTGTCATAATTTTTCATCAAAGGACAATGTGCATGACTTTTACAGCATTACTGACTTAACCATTCAAGACCATTTCTGGGTTATGAAGAATCAAGTAATTGCCTATTAAAAAATATGCATTACACCTAAAGACACAATGACACCTGCAACAAAATTACTGGCAACCCATTTACAAGTGCATGTTGATTTAATTAAGAAATTAGCTGATTTTTTTTTTTATATATACTTGTTTCTTAATTAAAGTCTTCACGGTGTTTGAGTACTTATTAAGTCCATTTGGAATGGATGTACTAGCCATATTTTGGGATACATTTAAAATTGCCTGAACATCTTCTCCCTTCCCATGCTTTCATTCATAGTCATTACATAAACATTACAGAAAATTCATTCCATTTATTTCAGACTCCCATTTCAACAAAAGGAAAATTAAGTGAAGAAGTGTATGTCTTCTGCAATAAGACATGGAGAAAGAAGAAAAAATATCTTTGCTGACAATTGGTTTATATCATCACTTTGCAAAAGTGTAACCCTAACTAATTTTCAGGTGAAGAGTATTTCACTGTTGCACAGTTTTATGACTAACACAGACAGTAACTCTTACACTGATTTGCTCTGACTTCAACTTCGACTGAATATCCCTGTTCCCTAAGTTCCTGTTTGAACCAGGGTAATATCTAGCCAAACACCTAATTTAGAGTTTCAGATCATGACTAAAACTACCGAAGAAACATAATGGACACATAGCCACAGATATGGCTACTTCTGTATGCCATTATTGTAATGGTTCTATTAAAAAATGTCTTGTTCCAGGTTGCATAACTTTGGGTCATTATCTCAAAATCCATGCTTACCAAGTGAAAACAGCTGTTACAGCTAAATATAGGAACATATTCCCTAAAAAGGATTGACAGCATTACTTTATATCCTTAGATGGACCTCTAAGACTGACTTTTGAGATACCCATATGTGTAACAAAATCTAGGAACACTATATACCATCCAGTGCAACAAGTATTCTGACTTCTGCATCTTAGCAGAGGTAAATCTGTGCCCTGAACTTCTTTGTGCTAATAGCTATGTAAAGCGTATGGTTAAGACAAATCTTTAATTCTAAAATTCTCTTCCCCCTTTAAGATTGCAATCAGGTCAATTTTTTGTTTATTGGGCCAATAGTGACTGAAATAACGTCTTGGTGATAAATTACTGGTATTACACTGTGATAATGATAAAGTAAATTATTTTAGAAAACTAATTTAGTATTTTAATAGTAGCATAACTGAGATTTATATGAACAATTTTTACACTCTTGACTAGTAACCCTTTTATTGATGAGTTAATGGTCAGCTAGATAAATTAGGCTCTGCCAGCTTCACCCAATGCCTTATAACAACTCACATCGGTCATTAACTGGTTGATTGGTAAAGTGTTTTATTATTGCTTTGGAAATATTACCTAAAATGAAGCACAGTAATTTCTGATCCTTTATCATTTTTATTTTGATGGCTTGACTTTTTTTAATCAAAAAATATGATGCACATTGAGAACCCAAAATCTAAACTGTTAATGTGATTTAAACTGAAACCATCAAAGTTACTTTTCAAATACAGACATTTGCACTTGAAATAGTAGCCCATTTATGCCCTGTGAAAACATCAGGGTCTACAGAGAGATTAAATCTGTTCTAAAGAATTCCACACGCACTCAGTTGTAAAAAGGCTGGATACATTTGATAAGGTACTGATTCTATGCAATATTTTCTAATTAAGCTATATGAAACTTTTTTTTTTTAACATTCCCAAAAGTTCAGATAGGGTTTTTTTCCTTACCCCTGTGCAAAATCTGCTTATCCAAGATACATGATTGGTATACATGATAGGTATACAGGGTGACTGTTATCTTCTCAAGCTTTTTGATTTTTTAAATTTTCTATCTATGGATGTTCCCACATGCACAATTTATTGCAGCCAAATTAATGAGTCAGAGCGAATTTCTGTTGTTTGAATTAAGTGAATATCTTACAGAGAACAACATACTCTTGTAATTAAGAGAGCTGCAGTGTGAGTTTTCACAATGCATCATATGTTAATAATTTGTCAATAACCTTTTCTTAATTTTGGCATTTGTCATCTTCTCTTGTAATCTATTCTAAAACCAAATACTGGTTTAGTCCCTAATTCATTAAAGTCATCTCTGCTATGTTGTTTAATTGTGAATGTTAACAGTCATGGTGCCTTGTTGCAGTTGGACAGAATCAAGTGAAGAGGGGAAGGGGTTAAAAGCAACATAGATAACTTAAAATGATGTAAAACCCAGTAATGACAAGGTATCTACTAAAGTTTTTAAAATGTTTTTCTCTGTGTGATGCAGATATTCCCCAATGAAGCATGATGAAGGAACATCAAAGATAAAATATCTTGACTGTGACGTGAGGTAGTCAAGATCAGTTGTCTTTTCCCAGTCACAAACTTTTGCAATTGTGTTTCTGATGTCGCTTGCAGGGTTCAGGAGAATCATTGTAGAACTCATTAAGTTATGACTGTAGGAATTCTGCCCTCCCTTTTACATTAAATAGTGCCCATCCCTAATTAAATATTTTTCATGCATTGTATGGGGTGATTTACAGCTCTTTACATGCTTTCCCTAAGGGCTCTAGAGCTCTCATCAGCATTCTGTTTGATCACTTCAAGCTTTAATACATCCACTCCCAGTACAATTCATACTAACTGTAACTGAATCTAGTTGATGGGCTGGTACTGCACAGGGAGCAACTGTTAGGGATTTAATTTTTCCTTTATCAGGAGTCTGACAGGAGAATAGTGGGTTCCTCTGATTTCTCATCCTGCCACTTTGTGTTCAATCTCTTGAAAAGCCTTCAAGCATGAATGCACATCTACAAAAGATCAGATCTGGTTTTCCAAGGGTTCTCAGGAATGAGATTAGTTTGCTATCTGCAAGCACACATGCAGGGAAAATTTGGTTGCTCAAATATCTTGGGGTGAGAAAACAAGGATAAATTGTAAAAATTTGTTATTTCTTTTAATTGAAAAAAAAGAAAACATCAGACTGAGCTTGTGCTGCAGTTTAACCCCAGCTGGCAACAAAGCACCATACAGCCACTTGCTCACACCCCCCTGGCACCAGGATGAGGAACAGAATTGGAAGGGTAAAAGTGAGAAAAGCAGTGGGTTGAGATAAGAACAGTTTAATAATTAATAATTATTAATAAAATAAAATAATAATAATGATAATAATAAATTTTAATGAAAAGGAAAATAACAGAAATAAATAAAACCTAAGAAAGAAAAATGATGCAAACAAAAACAATTGCTCACCACCAACCGACTGATGTCCAGTTAGTCCCTAAAGAGCAGCCCAGTTGCCAACCTTCCCCCTAGTTTTGTTGCTGAGCATGGCGTCATATAATATAGAATATCCCTTTGGTCACTTGGGGTCAGCTGTCCCCTCCCAACTGCTTGTGCACCCTCAGCCTGCTTGATGGTGGGGTGTGGTGAGAGGTAAAACAGTTGTTGGAGTTGTGTAAGCACTGCTCAGCAGTAACTAAAACATCCCTGTGTTATCAACACTGTTTCCAGCACAAATACAAACCAGCCCCATACTAGAGACTATGAAGAAAATTAATTCTACCCCAGGCAGAACTAGCACAGCCTGACTGTTATCAGTCCAAAACTATTAGTTTTGTCTATGGATGGCTTCCCCTTTGATTCCACAATGAAAATACTAGAAATTGAACAGAGTTCATGAAAACCTGTAGGTCTGAAAAGATAGGTCATCTAGTCCAATGACATGTACAAAGTAGGTATGAATAAAATTGATTGCTCAGGGCCTTGTCTAAATTTTTAGTGTTTTCAAGGATGGAGATCCCACAGCCTCTCTGGGGCCCTGTTCCAGTGTTTAATCTCCTTTGCATTAAATATTTGCTTGCACTGCTGGCTCTTTGTAGTCTCTGCAAAGATCTTGCTTATCTCCTTTTGACCCTTCCTGATGGTGTACAATCCACTTACCACTTCTGATATTTTTTTACCTGGCCACTCAGCACCTCAGCCAAAGCACACCTCCCACAGGTGAGACCACCAATTCATAGGAGGAACACCAGGCACTCCTGACAGCCTGGATGGCAGCACTCTCCCTCAGGAGATCTCTCTTGTAAGAGCTCTCTGATGTGCCGTGGAAGTTGTTCTAGCTGGTGCTGATTACTGCATGGTGATGCATCACCCCCGTCATTGCACAGGCTTAAGCAGAGACTCTGGGTCCCTTTTTCCTCTTGTTGCAACCATTGATGCATTTCTGTCAACTCACTCGTGACCTCCAACTACAGAGCTACTATCCAAGCACAGTTAAATAGCTGCTTGACACTTCCTGGTCTTCAGTCAGTTGAAGAGAAAAGGTGTAGGCACTTCTTGATTAGGAAACAGCCAACAGAGCTGCTTAGAAGTTTAACTGCTTAGAATAAGTTAAAACTAGGAGAAACAAAAGCCTACAGAAGCCTTCAGAATGCAACCCTCACCATCAGCAGTAAACCACGACAAGTTCCCAGAAAATGGTCCCCAAAGAAATCCCCAGACGTTTCCTGCACTCTGAAAGAACTGTGGAACTGTTGAAGTCTTTTGAGAAGTATGAGTTAACAAAGTAAACTATAGGCATTTGCTCTATTACATCGTGTGTCAAAGAGTCCATATTCAAAGCTAGGAAAGAGACAATGCTTAGATCCAAAAATGGTGGTATTTAATTCATGGAGTAAAATGGATTCATTTTTCTTGAGTCTGACCATATCCACTGGTTTGATTTATTGTCCTTAAACAAGCTACACACGTAAGTGTCATTACTCATCGTTTCTCTCTTGGTTCAAAGTCTAAAGAGGCTCTTTGAATGTTTAGCTTAGACTAGATGGTTTAGAGATATCTAAAGATGGCTGAATGAGTCTGTTTCATATGGAACATCAGTAAACCCAGCAGAATTCATCCCTTGCTTCTGAACAGGTATTAATGAGCTTCTGTTCCAGGACAGTTTGCAGTGAGAGAGAATACAAATGTGCTATCTCTATATAGATCTTAATTTTTTTTTCAGGTCAATGAGAGAGACCCTGAGAAACCCACATGGCTTATTGAGTGGGCTAGGGGATATGTTTATATGTAGGTACATTCTGGCATGATTTTTTTTTTTTCTTCTTTTCTTTCTCCACTCATTAACTTAGAAAATTTGTATTCAGTGTTATCTGACCTAAGGAGCACATTTATATTTGCTCAGGCAGCAAAAATGTAGACAAGAAAATGTCTTTTTCAGCAACATAAAGACAGATGAGGCATAGAAGGAATCTTTAGAATAATAATTATATAACTAACTTAATTAGTCTCTGCTTCAATCAAAAGACAGTATGATAACACCAGCAAGTTGGTTTATATTCATAGAGACTAAAGCATTAAAAATATACACAAAGGGTTCTTCGGGGTGTTGTGTTGTGTTGTGTTATGTTTATGGCCCTTGGAACACAGCAGAATCTATCCAACTGGATGAAATATAAAATTATGGGCAAATATAAGGCAGATTTTTATAAAGCAGTTCAGAAATGGAACAGAAATATAATACCCACCACCCCGTAATCAAGTGAAATGTAAGAATCAAGACAGGTACCATGTTGTTTCTATTGTAGCAGTACTTAGACTGACACAGGGTCCCTAATGTATGAAGCATTTTCAAAGCGTTATGTCAACCCTCCATTCCAACACAGCCAGACCAGGTAAAGAAGGGGAGTAGCAAATAATGTCCTTATTCTATAAGCAGAGAAATGAGGTTTCTCCAAAGTGACATAGGGAATCTCTGAAAGCAGCCAACTGAAACTTGAGTCTTTCACTTCACAATTCATTGAAAAAGGGATGTGAATGTAGGACAGATTTAAATTAAATGAGCATGAAAAGGTACTCGGGAAACCTCAGAGAAATGCATGCAAACATTCACAGCTGGCCACACAAATTGGTTAGTTCTTGTGACTATTGATTCACTCACATTAGTCTCAGAAGGTTCCCAGAAGCTACAGGATGTTTTCCCATATTTCTCTGCATGGTATGGGTTGTCACTGAAATTACGTCAAACTCACTCTGACTGGTTGGGATGTAGAATATCGATAGCTGCTTTTGTAAGTTCTGAAAAAAAATATTACTCCATGTGTTCTGGGATACTTATTGCAAAACTTTCTGAAATATAAAAGGACTCTGAATACAACTGATCGTACAATTGGCAGCAATAGTGCTTTTTCTTTCTATCCCAGCTAAGTGAAGATGAAGTCCAATGTTCAGTGGAAAACTATTAAACATTATTTGGCTGTCTTTTCCTGAAACATCAGCACAGGAGTTTGAGTTACCTGCTGCATTAATAGCACCAATACTTGCTCACCAAGCAGGAACACCAGTGAGCAAAGAATTCTTAATGGCAATATTGTGTGACAAATAACTTGTGAACTCCTGTTAATTTGAAAGAATATGCACCTGCAGAAAATAAAATATAACTAACCAGCAATGCTAGAGGATCTTATGGACAGAGCTATCAACCCTTTGGGAAGAAAAAAATATTTATTTATTTATCTATTTGCCTTTGATATGCCTTTGGCTTGTCTCTTATTTTCCTTTACAATCTATAACACTTAAAAATACTTTAAAAAGAAAGGATTAAAATATTTTTTCTAAATATTTTGATATAGCTATTATTTTGCTGAGAACAACTGTGATTTTTTTTTCCCCTGCCAACTCAATAATTTCTACCCACACAGAGTTTATAGGGTAAAGAAATTAAAATGATGTGGCATCCTCTTCTCTTTTTTGAAAGAATGAAAATGGGAGCAGAAAAGAAAAAGATTAAATTAGAACTTAGTTTTAACTGATGATCAACTCATTAATGTGATTTTATTTGTTTAAAAAATAAAGGAAAGCTAAAGTAAATTGAATAAAATAAAAGTAGCATTAGAAAAACAAGTGTGAAAATAGGTGAATAAATAACACATTCCTTAACCTGTTTTAGTAATCAATGTATTGCAAAAAAGGGTCCAGAGAATGTTTAATAAAACAAGTCACTTGCCCATTTCTCACTCTTCCTCTCTCCCACACACACCCTCAGAAACCACTGTAGTTAATAGACAAGAAGTCTTTGTGTAAGAAAAAAAAATATATTTAAATTTCATTTGAATGACTTGTGTCTTTTTCTCCAGAAAATATGGGAAAAGAAAGGATGTATGATGTTATATTAACCTATTTCCTTCCATGTTCCCCCTACTCTTCCCACGAAAAAATGACCTCTTCAGTGAAAGGGCTTGTTTAAAACATATATACCCCCACATTAAAACCCGTACATAAATTCTTTCTGTCACAAATTACGAAAATAAATATTTGCTATTTTTTTTTTTAAATTGGGAAACATTTTTTTTAACTATAACTGAAGATTTTTTTTCTTTTTTCTTTAAATAGATACTTAGTGATCTGAGAATTTTTTTTAACCTTGAGGGCTCCATGTTCGTATGTTGGTGAATACTGAAGGGTAGAACTGTCTCCTGAAGTGTGTCCCCTGTCTCCTGAACATAAATATGCCCCACTGGTGTCCTTTGAGGCATATCAAAGATTGTCGTCTTTTGCCATAGGATTCACATTTTGTTAGGTGGATAAGAAATTTAAAGGTTACATGTATATTTTATCTGCACTTCACTGCTTGATCAATTGATAAAAATCACTCACCTTAACACATCATCTTTTGAAGACTTCTGGTATATAAACATCATTTCCTTAACTTCAGTAGGACAGATTGCAAATAAATTCCCATGCAGAGATATGTATCGTAGAAACATCTAATGGTTTGGGTTGGAAGGGACCTTAAAGATCACCTAGTTCCAACTCCCCTGTCCTGGGCAGGGACACCTTCTACTAGACCAGGTTGCTCAAATCCCCGTCCAACCTGGCCTTGAACCCATGGAGGGGGCAGCCACAGCTTCTCTGGGCAACCTGTTCCAGTGCCTCATCACCCTCACACGGAAGAATTTCTTCCTTATATCTAATCTAAATCTACCCTCTTTCAGTTTAAATCCATTACCCCCCATCCAATCCCTACACTCCTTGATCAAGAGACCCTCCCCACCTTTCCTGTAGTCCCTTTAAGTACTGGAAGGGCACTCTAGGTTCTCCCAGGAGCCTTCTCTTCTCCAGGCTGAACAACTCCAACTCACTCAGCGTATCCCCATAGCAGAGATGCTCCAGACCCCTGATCATCTTTGTGGCCTCCTCTGGACCCACTCAAGCAGGTCCATGTCGTTTTGATGTTGGGTCACGTTGAGCTTGTAGTCAACCAGCACTCCAAGTCCTTCTTCTCAGGGCTAGATCAATGGAAAAAAATAATCTCCATTGGATATTCTAGTCAATACAGTTTGAGAAATTACCACGGCTCAATATATTTAACAAGTTAATTAGTAGACATCTCCATTTTGGACTTAATTAGTAATCTCAGAATAGTTGTATCCTCAGTATTTCATAAGGCCATAAACCAGTAGAGTTTACTTGTTCCTGTTTAAATTAATTTCTTAACAAAATATTAGTTAGCATCAATAAAGATGTGGTTTATAATGAAAAATAAATAACATGTGAAGGTGATTAAAGACTATGATGTGTATAACTATAAGCATGTGAAAAGTAAATTTTCAAGGACCAATAAATGACGTATTGAAAGGGATCATACTGAGGATTTCCCATAGATTTTGGCCATTATTTAATTATTGAAAATGAGTATTCTTTGGGAAATACATTGCTTGTTTGTTTTTCTCATGAGTTTCTCAATATAAAATAACCTGGAGAGAAACGTCAAGTTTTCAGATTTTCTACATGGAGAAAAAAAGAAGTTTTCTTGTTGAATATCACATTTCTAAGTTATTGATGCAGGCTGATGTTTTGAAGTCTATTATAAACCTATAGTTTACTTCCCTTTTAAATATCTATTTATAGAAACTTTGAAGTATTATTTTGACCTAAAAAAAAAAAAAAAAAAAAAAAAAAGTACCAAACAGAGAGAAAAAACAAATAAATCTTTATATGATATATAGTTTTTCTTCTTCATAAAGAATTGTTTTTTGCCTAATTACAGGCACTTTACTGTGCCAATTGCTTCAGCATTCCCTGTTTGCAGTGGCATAAACCTCCATGGACAGAATTTCCTGTATAAAGGAGAAAGGTCAGTCTTTGGTGTATTTTAATTACTTCTCAGCCTAATCTTATCTTACTTTTAAAATGCTAAATATCCTTTTAATGTAGAAAGCAAGAGAGCTGTTGTGTTTGTGTCTACTTTGCTCCTATTAAATGCATGCTTTATTTATAAACCATATCTTTAAGTTGCTGGAAGCACATTATATTATATGCCTGAAGTTGCCAATATGGAAAACATTAATTGCTCTTTTAGCTTCATGTAAAGTATTTCAGGGAGTGTAATAATATATGAGTTCACTATTTATTTAAATAGAATTAAGAACCAGGAAATTGTATTGTTATCATCACTCAGAGTACCTGTGAAAGAAATAGATATGACTCTGTAAGTTACAAGATTAAGTGTTCAGTATGAGTTCAAGAGATGCCATTGTTTTCTCATACTGTATTTAATTAATGCACAGTTACACGGTTCATGTATTAAATTTTACTGTCTTTAATTGAGAAATGGCTTCTCAAATGTTAAGTTCAGTCCCTATTTAGGACATGGATACACAGCACTAGGTTGACTGTAGTTAAAGTTTCTGTTTAGAAACACAGTTAGAGTCTCCCATTCCCAAAAGTGTACAACAGATCACTTGCATATTCTCACAATGCCTAAATAATGCCCACATGAATCTTAATAAAACTGTAGAGAGAAAATTCATTCCAAGCTGAGTTTAAATGATTAATAATAAATCTACATGCTGAAACTCTCAAAATAGGAGTTTTCCAACCTTTTCCTTCATTTTCACATAACTGTTCATGTTTTTATTCAAGTGTTTGACATTTAAGGTATGGAACAACATTTTTTAAAAAACAAAAGATTTTTTTTTTCCTTCTATTTGAAAAGCTTATTTTCAGTTTTGCTGATTAGTGATATTAGTGGATAATGAGAAATGTATAGAATTCCATATATTCTCACAAAGAACTTTTTTTGTGGCCAAGGGGTACTCCATACTGGATAGGATTGCAGGTGAAATGAGAACAACCCCATGGAAAGAGATCTGGGGGTTTGGGTTGCTGGCAAGTACTGTACACACAGTACACACAGTACTTGAGTACTGTGTGCAGTTTTGGGTGCCTCAATACAAGAAGGACATCAAGCATAGAGTGTGTCTAGAGGAGGGTAACCAAGATGGTGAAAGGCCTTAAGGGCAAGATTTACAGGGAGGTCACTTGGTTTGTTCAGCTTGGAGAAGAGAAGGCTGAGAGGTCCCCTCATGGCAGTCTACAACTTCCTCAAGGCGGGCAGTGGAAGGGGAGGTGCTGGTCTCCTCTCTTTGGTGATCAGTGATAGGACACATGGAAATGGGGAAGTTCAAGTTGGACATTAGGAAAAGGTTCTCCACTGAGAGCAGTGTCGGTCATAGGAACAGGCTTCCTAGGGAAGTGGTCATAGCACCAAGCTTGTCAGAGTTCAAGGAACATCTAGGTGATGCTCTTAGTCATATGGTTTAGTTATAGGTAGATCTGTGAGGAGCAGGGAGTTGGACTCGATGATCCCTATGAGTCCCTTCCAACTTGGGATATTCTATGATAAGAAATCCCTCCAATACTTAAGTGATTCAAACAAACAACTTTTCTTCTGAGGCATCTTCAGAAGGCATTGTATTACAGCTGGATATAAGATTAGTTTTGTGAATTTCACCATCATTATTAATTTGTTCTAATGCCAACATTGGAAAATAGATAATAAAACCAATTATTTAAAGAAGAACTACTTTAAAAGCAGGATTTGTCTGTGTCCTGACATCCATAACAGTGCTTCAAGTGAGAGTAGGAACTTATTCAGAAACACCCTAGGTGGACTGAAACTTTATTGTACTCTTGTGAGTACAACTGCATAATGAATCTTTCTTCAATTAACAAAACAAGACTCTTAAACTACAATGTTCTGATCTATTTGGCACTGGAAAATTTAATGTGCTTAGGACATAGCACACTAATGGAGTCCTCTGTATCAAAACATCATCAACTATGCATTCTTTGTATTTATTTTTATATTTCAGCTTGCACGATATATCAAATACAAACAGGAGTATAGTGCATGCTCTTCCGTTTTATTGCTCGAGTAAACGTTTTATCATTCTCATGTTCATTATTTAATCATACAAAAGACCAAATATTTGCTGGAAATAAGAATAGTCAGGAAAGTAGGTCAAGATCAGACAATAAGCAGCGAGCTTTGCATTATGCTGACATTTACAGGTGGCCTGTATGTGAGCAGTAGACAACAATATAGTTGTAATTTCTCCATATAGGTTGTTATGGTTTTAGACCATCTGTCTTTCTAAGCCATTTATGCATACAAGGAGCTAATTAAACATAAGATAGGACTCTATACAGGGGTAATTGAGTTAAGTATTTAGTGGTCAGTGACATTCAAACAATAAAATAAATTTGTAGTGACACCAAGCATAGGATTAAAACATAAAGAATGGCTTCTTCTTTTGGCTTTCTGAGCATCTACTAAAAATATTAAAGGTGTTGATATTTTGGGGTTTTTTTAAACCTTTTTTTTTTTTTTTTTTTTTCCTTATAGAATTAGACTGTAAAATAACAGGCTTGGAAGTGATATTTGGAAGTTGGTTCCAAATACTCCACTCCCAAGATCCAAATCATTCATTCCAGATGTTTTTATAACTACTTAAACTTCCTATGTGCTCTTGTCAGCTCTGGAACTGGATGACTGTGACCTTGGAGACAAATTAAAACATTAGTTTTCATCAGTGTCCTAGTAACTTTACATTTTGGAAGTCAGGACACTTGCTTGATTCAATATAGCAAGGTAAAACTGTGACAAATAATTTCCTGCAATGTGTCAACAAGGTGAAGACCATAGAAATTCCAACTTAATGAGGAAATATTAACTGATTTGAAAATATTGTATTTCTTACAAAAAGGAAAAAAAAAACCCCACAATAAACCTAATTCTGGGCATCATCCTACACAAAAGGACACAAAAGAGAAGGTTTTAAGCACAAAAAATGACAATTTGTAATCACAGACTAATTACTATGCATAAGGTCGCAGTGAAGTCGGCATAAAGAGCACTGAAATGGCTGTCTCTTGTGAAGCAAATATTGCCCGGGGATGTTGTCAGAGTGAATATGATTGCACAGAATGAAACTCAATGGCATGCAAAGGAGATCTGAAGGATAATTATGAAATAAAAGTAGGGCATGAATATATTCCTTCCTGTATATTTTGTAAACTTCTAACAATTTCAAGCCTTATCAAGTGCTCTTTTTCTTCTTTGTCTCTTTATGGGTGCAAAAAAAATTTACACAAGGTGTGGTGAATATATCTAATGTCAAATATTTTCAACACGTCCAGATTTTAAGAACTTCAGATATTCCAGTTCTTTAGATATAGCTACAGCTTTATAGCTATAACTATAAAACTATAGCTATAGTTTTAACTAGGGCATATTGAAGGTAGTACAGGGCAGAAAAATGTGTGAATGGTACATCCAGCACTACTTAATTGCAAGCGGGAATACTGAATACAGTTTTAAGAAGTTTATTCTTAAAGAAGCGTAATAGTGCCTAAAATATGTTAAAGAGAAGAGAACTAAAGTGAGCAGTAAGGAAATAAATGAGACAGATCATGTAGGAGAGCTGCCTTCCTCTGTCACAACATGCTTCAGCTCTTCCCTCCACTGCTAAACTCCAGTTCTGCCACACATGAAGGGGAATATAGTCCTTTCTCTGACATAAAAGTGTGTGGTAGTAACTTCATTATTTTGATTAATTTATTGCTAACCATATAACAAGTAACTATTAACAGACTAGTGGCAACTAAGGACAACTGTGGATAAAACACAGTTCATGTAGGTAATCCCAGATCTAGTAGATCAGTGATCAGGTCTGAATTTGTGCAAGACTTCTTGGACCTGAAGAAGTCCGAGTTGCCCAAGTAAACTTCTACAAGGTAAGAAGCTTTTCAACATGACTGTACTGTAACGGTCATATACCTTGCATATATAAGACCTTCTTCCCCTTCAAGAAACTTAAAAAGCAGCAAACATTTTATCTTTTAATTGAATTACAGTCTGTCGTAGTCTTTCAAGTGAACCCCTCTGAAAATGTTGGCTTTTAAACTCTGCCTAATCCATAATGTTGCTTCTGTTGTTTGGTTACCATCTGGACAATCGTTCTGTTTCAAATTTTAGCCCTTGTCATCCATCTACATTTAGCTTGTGTGCCTACTCCCTTCCATTCTGCACTAGTGCAGGTGGTGACAATGCTGTGGCGTGGTGTGAGCTTTGAGTTTGTAGGAGGTTTGTGCTAAAAGCTTTGCAAGATTTTCCTTTCAGGTTAGCAGTCTGTGAACTTCCTTCTACAGTTCAACTGAAGAATTTGATTTCTGCGTTGAGTTGACAGAAGCTATTGAGGGTTTGTGTGCATGCTATTTCACTGTCTTTGAGTAATGTGAACACTTTTTTTGGGTTTCCTTCTCAGCTGAAAATAGTAGATAGGCAGATGATTACAGTAGCAGATGTGACTTGTGACGTCAATGCTATTTCTGGCCACTTAATGGAATAATCCATCAGAGTGAGAGCATAATGACAAGCAAGTGATGCATAAGCAAACAACCCTTGTGATGTCAATCCAACTTCTCCTGTTTAGTGCCAGGTAAAGGTTACTGTGGCAATGAATGAGTCACTTCTGTCCTGTCATTAGCCTGTTTAGTAGTAAAGCCTTGTTGAGTAGCTTCAACTAAAATACCTAGTCCTGGTTGTCTTCTCAGACCTTATACTTCATGCTTTCTGGCAATTTCCTGATATGTGTCATGAAAGGGACCTGTATAGTCTACCTGCAGTTCCTCTAGGATAAGAAGTTACATATCCCTCCTGTGGGAAAAGTTTATGTTGTAGTCTAAAACTTGTCTGTAATGCTAGAATAAGATTTTTTTTATTTTATTTTTTGGGTTGTTTTCAAGGAGTCATGTGTGGATTTATATTGTTTTTCTTAATTAAATGTTATAACAAACAGTTTTGATTTGTTCTCCTGTTCCTATAGGGACTTGTACTCCATGCGATTACTTCTACATCGGCATCAATTTGGATGTCTGGTGAAGACAAGAGATTTCATATTTTCAGCTTCTGGTTTGTACCTTACATATATAAATTTGAGTAATTCAGGTGACCACCATGCAACTGCATTTTTTTCAAGTAAGTTCTCTGTTGTTGCCAACATCGTTACATCAAGTACTAATTCAAGTTTACATGGCACGTATTTGAAGCAGAAAAGTCCACTGTACAGAAAAAACGCTGTGAGGTCTTTGATGAACTTACGCCGTGTTTGCCATATTGCAAACATCTGAAATTCAAGACTAGAAAATGTAGTTTTCACCATTAAGACTTTCAGCATGTGGGTGTAAGTGGCTGTGTATTGTAGCTTTCTTTGGTTCCTTTATATTAACACAAACATCAATGTGCAAGTGATACCTGTCACTTGTGGATTTCTGTTCCTGAAATTAAGATGTTCCTCTCAATTCTCCTTTTCATTCATATTTATTAATATAGATATTTCTATTGCAGGATTAATCTCATTTTAAAGACATTCAAGTTAGATCAGATGAGATGCCCAGAAAGTTCCCGTTTCTCTCCTTTGTTTATAATGAAAAATCCAGGGTGACTAGGTTCACATGTAGACATATCTACATTGTAAATGTTTGAAGTAAGATAAAATGAATCATATCTTTCCACTGAAACCCATTCAGTAGGACCTATGATTTTCTTTATTTTCATTCTAGGTTAGGTTTATATTAGCTTAAACATTGTTATCCCAGGATTTCCACACATCTAAGTGTTGCCTTGGTATTCTGTCACTTACGTAGTTGAAATGTGAGTCTTTATTGTAGCAAGGTGTTCATTGTCTCGGGACACTAAAGAAGTGACCTATTTGAACATCCTGCTCAGCTGGCAGGGCTAGGGAAGGGAAGGGAAGGGAAGGGAAGGGAAGGGAAGGGAAGGGAAGGGAAGGGAAGGGAAGGGAAGGGAAGGGAAGGGAAGGGAAGGGAAGGAAGGGAAGGGAAGGGAAGGGAAGGGAAGGAAGGAAGGGAAGGGAAGGGAAGGGAAGGGAAGGGAAGGAAAGGAAAGGAAGGAAAGGAAAGGAAAGGAAAGGAAAGGAAAGGAAAGGAAAGGAAAGGAAAGGAAAGGAAAGGAAAGGAAAGGAAAGGAAAGGGAAAGGGAAGGGAAGGGAAGGGAAGGGAAGGGAAGGAAGGGAAGGGAAGGGAAGGGAAAGGGAGGAAGGAAGGGAAGGGAAGGGGAAGGGAAGGGAAGGGAAGGAAGGGAAGGGAAGGGAAGGGAAGGGAAGGGAAGGAAGGGAAGGGAAGGGAAGGGAAGGGAAGGGAAGGGAAGGGGGAAGGGAAGGGAAGGAAGGGAAGGGAAGGGAAGGGAAGGAAGGGAAGGGAAGGGAAGGGAAGGAAGGGAAGGAAGGGGAAGGGAAGGGAAGGGAAGGGAAGGGAAGGGAAGGGAAGGAAGGGAAGGGAAGGAAGGGAAGGGAAGGGAAGGGAAGGAAGGAAAGGAAAGGAAAGGAAAGGAAAGGAAAGGAAAGGAAAGGAAAGGAAAGGAAAGGAAAGGAAAGGAAAGGAAAGGAAAGGAAAGAAAGGAAAGGAAAGGAAAGGAAAGGAAAGGAAAGGAAAAGGAAAGGAAAGGAAAGGAAGGAAAGGAAAGGAAAGGAAAGGAAAGGAAAGGAAAGGAAAGGACAAGGAGAAAGGAAATCAAGAAAGACACAAAGGGCAAAAAGCAATGTAAAAAATATGCTAGCACTTTTCATTCAAATTTGCTTATTCTTTTGGCTGGTGGCTATAAATAATAAAGAAGTCTGGACCTATGCATGAAACATTTTGTCTTGATCTGACAGAAGCAGGAACATCTCCTGATCTTTCCATTGCATTTTTCTGGCCTCAACACTTGATATTAAATGCTGAAAATTCAAGCTATTTTTAATGTTCCTTCTGTGACCCAATGACTAGATGTGTGTTTGCCTGCAGCACAGAGAAAGCTCCTGAGTGCTCTGTCATCTACACTGGCCACCACTTACTTGGGTATACTGTGTTTCATTTTTGTGCACATGCCTTCATTTCCTTTGTATGTAGTAGTCAATGGGGTAAAGGAGATAGTTTGCACCCAGAATTTCCCCAACAGACAGCTAGAGTTCAGATAATATGTGCATCCAACCAGAAAAAATCACAGAATCATCTAGGTTGGAAAAGACCTTGAAGATCATCCAGTCCAACCGTTAACCTAGCACTGACAGTTTCCAACTGCACCATATCCCTAAGCGCTATGTTGATCCTACTCTTAGACACCTCCAGGGATGGGGACTCCACCACCTCCCTGGGCAGCCCATTCCAATGCATAACAACCCGTTCTGTAAAGAAATGCTTCCTGACGTCTAGTCTAAACCTTCCCTGGTGCAACTTGAGGCCATTACGTCTTGTCTTATCGCTCATTACTTGGTTAAAGAGACTCATCCCCAGCTCTCTGCAACCTCCTTTCAGGTAGCTGTAGAGGGTGATGAGTTCTCCCTTCAGCCTCTTCTTCTCCAGACTAAACAACCCCAGTTCCCTCAGCCGCTCCTCATACGACATGTGCTCCAGACCCTTCACCAGCTTTGTTGCCCTTCTCTGGACATGTTCGAGTAATTCCATGTCCTTTCTGTAGTGAGGGGCCTGCTACCCATGATTTAAGCATTAATTTTCTGATGCCACATAGAGTTTTTACCTCTTCTGCAGTTATACGCTTATTTCTACAACATCTCTATATGTCAGTTATCCTTAATTAAAGTGGTGTTTTTCATCATATGAATCTATACTGTTTAGACAACCCTGGTCAGGTTACTGTCAGTTTTGAAATAAATGCCTAGAAAAAAGAGTGCAGAAGTTTTATGCATATGCTTTAATTAACAGAACTTCAAATACTGAAATAAGAGGAAAAACAACAACGTTAAAACTACTCTGAAATGCTGAAGTGATGGGCACTACTAGAATATCTCAAAATTACCCATTCCTAATGCTTCTCTTCCCAGCTAAATGATATAGAGATTGTATGAATATATAGGCTTGCAGAGCCCCATCAGGACTTGGAGGCAATGTCTTTGCAAGTAAATTCAGTCTGCCCAGAGATGTCCCTAGGCACAGAGCCTATGGATTGGCCTGAAACCACATTTGTAAATCACTTCAGCCTTGGAAAGAGAATGGCTGCAAGTTTTGCTGAATCCACTGGGGTTCCTGGCCTGTGCTAAGTGTCAGACATACCAGGAAATTCTTCAGGGTAATGATGATGCCAGGTAACATAAGCCAAAACTCTGCCAGGGACTGTACTAAGATTATTTTTTTTTTTTTTTTTAATAACATAGATGAATAGTCCCAGATATTTTTTAACATACTAGTACAGACCTGTTGAGTCAGTTTTGTCACATCCCACAGCAGATAAGAATGCTCTCCCTGGTAATGCCGGTACAATTTTCAAGACTGATTAACAGATACAACTGTTATCAGAAGTTCATAACATATTCCCTTGGTGCCTCTGATACATAAAACCAAAATGATAATACCTCCCTTTCTCAGATTGTACACTCATTGGCCAGAGACTTGAGAGTCTGTAGGCAGGAAATTCTTGGTCCTGCTATAGGCTTTTAGATTATATTTATTTGTGTCATGTAAATATTTTCCCTTCCCATAAAATCTTCAGAGTTACAGAAGTCTCCCCACAAAAAATGTCCATGATGTAAAAATTATTGATTTCAAATTTTCAGTTGTATAAAAAGTTGAAAATCCAGAGAATATTGCCGTTGCTTAAGCTAAACTTTAATAATTTGACATTATTCATTTTGTTTCTACTTTTTTATTTATTTACTTCTTTATTTCTGAACTTTGAACCTTGAATATTTTTGAAAGTACTAAATGGGATATTTGAGCATCTTCAGAATACTCTTTTTTCAAAAGAGAATGGAAAGGGTATTTAGAATTAAATGCAACACATCTTCCTTAGATCAATAGATAGTAACAAACCTACATGGAATGCAAATATTTTGGCTGCATTGAGCCATTTGTGAAATCTTTTCACACACTGCATTGAATATTCATGTTAGTTAAAATTCCTCTTGGTTTAACTTTTTGGAAAAAGAAGAGCTTGTTACTATGAAAACTTGTATTTAATTTATGTAAATGGTTTTTTATTTTCCTTTATCCTTCCTCAATGTGTTCAATGCCATTCTTGTTAGTGTGGTAAGTGGACATTGGTCATCCATTCTCTAAGACAGTGAGATCTTTTTGCTTAAACCTTCCTCCATCTGCTCTAATACCAGTTACTTCAGAAGTCTGGATGAAGTCTCATCCTCTGCTTCATTGTTCCATTTTCCTATCATCCATAGCACTATCTTTCAGTAGCATGGTCCAAGTTTTTGTGCTTCTGATATTTTATGAAATTAAAATATTGCATAAGAGATATAATAATTCTTCTATGTTTACAGGCAGCCTAAAAAAATCAGGAAATTGCAAGTGAGTTTCAATGTGAATAGTTGGGGAAAAAAACTCAAGAAAGATCTTTGCATTACATGAGCCATTCAATTATGTTGTTCATTGACTTTAAATGGATTACTGCCATGATGTGGTAAATAGAAACTCCATAAAGTATTTATATTTTATTTAAATGTCAGTTACTTAATTTACTTTCTCATTATACATTAAAGTAATGATCATCTTGTTTATTAGCATTAAATATTTCATGGACTTCACAACACTGTATAAATTACAATAAATGAATAAAGGTCATTACATTGCCCATTGTGTAAGAATGTATCATCAGCAGTACACATGAAAAGAAAGCAGGAGAAAAATAATCATGAAAAAAAGAGGTCTGGTTGGCATAATCTCTTCAGGAATCACTGTGCTATATCTCAGTTGTCCAATAAAAAAAAAAAAAAAAGTGCTAAAATAAAATAAGAATTGCACCATAATTATTATGACCTATATTTACAGAATTTACATCTGGAAATATCCTAAAGCAATTTACAAATGGATTTTTAACCTATATGCAGAATAAAGAAACCCTTACAATCACTAGCAAAATACAGATAACTGATGAAATGTGATTGCAATTTAAGCAGGAAAGACCAATATTATGCAGCAGTCTAACAAAACACATTGATCTATAATGTAATATCACAAAGAAATAAAATTTGAAATTTAAAAATCCTGATCAGATTTAAACTAAGATTGAAAAGAAACAATGAGTAAAGAGACCAGATATATCTAATCACAGGAACAAATAACAATCCCAAGTCAAAATTTGCTTAGATTTTCATGAAATTCTTACTTTCAGAAAAAATTATTTACACAAGGTATTTTCAAAATAGTATTGAATTGTCAAGACCCACATATTTCTTCTTTCAACTAGTTCATGCTGGAATTCTTTTTTTTTTTTTTTAAAAAAAAAGGTCCAACCAAAAAAATCCCCAAACCTTTAAAAAATGGTGTTAATTCTCTTCTTGAAGACTAATCAAACCAAAATCCTTCCCCACATTCAAACACCAGAGGTGATCCTGTTCTAGGGACTCCCCTCATGTCAAAATCAGCTTTTGAATACTCTTGTGAAGCACTTGTTGAAGTGACAATGGTCACTAGTATTGCTGTAACAGAGTACCTTTTGAGAGTTAAAGAAGTCTTAGTGACTTTAATAGATATTTATAGATTAATAGATATTTATATATAACAAATTAAGAAAAGATATTGAGGTATAAACACTGATTTCCTAGAATGCCTTGCTTTGCCTGAGTACACTTGAGAACTTGCCTACACATTGTGAGCATTTAAACTGAAAGAGATCTCATAGGTCATTGAATCTAATTTTTTATTGCTGCATAATATCTCAGTTTATCCTTTTTTTTAAAATTCATTACACGGCTGTTTTAAAATATTTTATGTGTGATTAATTTTGTTTTTTTGATGCAACATTTCAGTCACTCATACAGGAAAGCTACTATCATGGAGAAACAAGGATGAATAAAGTCTGAAATGCTTTCAATGTGAAAATTTGGGATGACACTTAAATATGAAATGTTGTTTATTACAATTATTTACAATGATTTATTGCTTATTACCCTTACAGTGTACTTTCAATTACAAGAGTGAAAACAAATAAGAAGCTCTATATCTGATGATGAGTCTGTTGACCTCTTAGAAAGGAGAAGAAGGGCATGAGTTAAAGAGTAACAGTTCCATGGTATTCACCCTAGAGAGAAAGGAACATATGCCAAATTCTTTTTCACAAGATATGAGCTGAACTCCCTAAAACAACACAGTATCTCTTGGAGCTCCCTCCCCATAGCTGTTCACTTTATCTAGTCTTTTACGATGATGAGTGATAATCACTTTGCTTTCTACACTCAATTCCACATAACACCCACCCACTTCCTATTCTCCATCCCCCTGTTAGGAAAGAACTCCAAAACTGTAATAACCATCAAACTGGGAATTAACAATATCCTCAAATCCATTGTGTTATGTCAAAAAGTACAGGGATATCAGAAGAATTCCCTAGTAGAGCAGTAGCAAAAGAGGAGCAATTTTAATGAATATCCCAAATGCAAGGGAAATTGGCTCCCAAGTTGCTGAACAGTTTTATTTCTTCAACATTGTACGGGTGGACCATATCAGTAAGCAATTAACAAAGGACCTTGCTAGCATGTCCCTAAATATCCATTTAGCTGAGTCACTGAGACCTCAGAAGTAAGAAAGTTGTGATCCCACCCTGTTTCTGCTTTGTGTATCTGTAGGATGTGTGGTAGAAAATCAACAAAACAAAGTTGTAGGATGAGAGAATCCCAGGCAGAGCCATATATACTGTGTTTGTAGCCAGCTGTGCATCGACTTAACTCTGGATAGGGTCTTAAGACTTTGATTGTATCCAAGGCAAGCTATGTATGGCATAACTAGCTGAAATAGAAAAGAAATGACCTCTAACATCTAACATTCTGTGGAAAACGTTTTCTCCCTGGAATATATCATATGTGTAGTTGATGTATTTGCTAATGTAGGTAGAAAATTGTGTAGGCCTGCGTGGGTTACTTAGTGTGGATTATGGTGTGCAGAGTGCAACTTCATTTGTACTCCAGGTCTTTTTCAGAACCATTTAACTGATAAGATTTTCAGTTGTGGTCACTCTTAACACAAATCTGCTGAATAACAAGCCAAAAAGGCAAATATATCTGCAACAGGCCTTTTGCATTCTCCCCAGCCCAGCATATTTCTACAGATTACATATTTTCTTAGTTTTTAAAATAGTTTCACAAAAAAAAAAAAAAAAATCTTATTTGTTTCTATTTTGAGAGCAGAGTGCAAAACCACAAGTTGAGAACTCAGGGTTTGATTCCAAGCATTGTCTTGGCCCCCTGCAACGATGTGGCGATGTTTAACTGGCATTCTTCTGGACAAAACCTACCATGTAAACACCTGATGAGATTTAGACATCTTCTGTAATAGAGGAGATGAATCATACTTTAGATTATAAGGGGAGTCTGGATGACTATCCCAGGGTTCGATACCTGTGCTTCAGTCACAGGAGCTGGCCATCTGTGAATTTACTTGATTTCACATACATATTTCATTTCACACACTGCGGTCTCTGTGCTGCTGCACAGCCAGGAAAGCACAGCCAGCTCATTTCTGATTATTTGGAACATGAGTTTCATGGGCCACTTGAGCTGTATTTGCTGCTCAGAATTTGTCCCTTGTCTGTAAAACAGGGACAATCTCATCTCTTTAAACAGCAATTCTTTTCCCATGTCCCAAGGTCACTAGATACTGTTTTAATTATCAACTACAGATTAAGCAACATAAATAAATTAAATACAAATAGTGTAATAGATATTTTTAATTCCAAATGTTACACAACTCTCCTGTCAGCTAAAGTAGATTTTTTTTTTTTATTGTAGGAACTTCTGACTTTATCCATATTTTTGGTATCTTCACTCCCATAAACTAAACTAATGGATTTTACCAGATCTTATCTCCTGCTAACTCTGTTTCTTATGCAACTTAGGACAGATCTTTACCCTAGAGAAGCCTCACAGGTACTTTAAGTTATGTTTCTTTGAAACTCAGTGGCAAGTGAATTTTGTTTAGCTGGAGACTAGCAGCTAGAAAATGGTGATAATTTCACACAAGAAAACTTTTCAGCTCGGTGTTTAGATATCATTGGACATTTCTAGCTGTCACTGATGGCTTTTCCACTGATGTGTTTAATGCACTGGAATATCAGTCCCTCACAAAACAATTAAGGTTAACAAACAGGATCAGAAACACATGTTCTTTGGATGCCAAATATTCATGGTTGTGTGCTTTATCTCCATTTCCAAATTTAAGGTAGGGAGAAATGCTGAAAAAAATAATGGTGACAGCAATGACAAGAAAGGCTATTAAAGCAAAAGAGATTTTATTGGGTTTAGTTATAACTGGAACAATGACAGGTTATAAATAGAATGCTGTTATACTTTGACACTGGTAACAAGGTAAACAAATCACATCAGTTTCCCTCTAATTCTAGCTGAGTTGAATGGCTAACTACAAGAGTTCATAAAATAAACATATCTGTTAAAAATAGAGAGCAGCTCGCTATTCACTGTCATCAGCAAGGCAGACACCTGGCTTTCCCTCTCAGCCAGCACATTCCTGCCAGAAGTTATGAATGACTACAACTACCTACTGTAAAACAGCCTGGGACAAATTAACTCTTAATTAGTTTTCATTTACAGTCTAATATGAGACAAAAAGAAAAACAACTTTTACCTGACTAGCTATCATGCTTCTTCTTTTCAAGTTTGCTATTAGTTTGAAACCAACACTGCTACTCTAAAAGCAGATATTTTCTGTCTTTGTAGTTTGCTTTTGATGTAGTAATTTCCTTCCTTCTCACAGATTATACAGGCATGACCACAATAGACAGCATTCCCTTTGGAAAATGACCTATTTCAGTTAGTTCTGTCTTTGTTTGCATTTTAAAAGATTCAAAGCTGCTGAGTATGACTTTAGGAAACAGGAGATGCATTCAACCTGCCAAGTGTAAGCAAGTTCTTTCTGGTTGTTGGTCTGGCCTTTATCGGGAGCTTGCAATGCTGAATGTGTGCAGCACACTCATGTTTGCACACCACTGTGGAATACTGTCTCTTTTAAATTTTCACAGGACTTGAGAGCTGGGACTGCTCTGCCTGTCATTAACATAGCCAGTTCACCCCACTGCCAGATCGAATCCTCTTGATGCTGGCCAGGGGTCTCTTCATTGTCATCTGAAACCTCTTCTTCTCGCATTTCACAGGGTATGTTTCAGAGTCTGATTTGCAGTGCAAAGGAGAAATCTGGCTGTTGCAGACTGCCTCCCAAGAAACAGCCCGCCTGGTCTTAAAAGGAGTGGCTGAAGATTTTATGCACTCCGCGGTCTGTTGAAGTTCACTGAAAGGTTTGGATGAGCTTCTTACAAAAGACGTGGTCTTCTTCCTTTGGGACAAGATGATTTTAAGCTCTTCAGAGTCATGCTGAAAAAAGAGAGACTCTTTTCTCCTGGTGTTAGGACTCTCACCCAGTGTGACAAACCCGTAGGGAGTAGTGATTTTGGAGAGGTGAGGTAAAGAGAGGGCAGCTCTTGTTGCTGGGTCAGAGTGATGTGCAGCTCTCTCCAGGTCTCCAGGTAAAATCATTCGATCTGTAAAGGACAGGGTTCCTCTTCTGTCCAGACTTTCTCCTTTGCACAATGCATCTTTCCTGATGTAGGATTCAGATTTGCTTCTCATTGTTCTGCGCTTATAAGCAACTTCATCAGAAAACCCTCTCTCAGGAGAAGTTTCTACGGTGCCTTCCTCTGGCTCCTCTTGGAAGGAAATATGCTCTATGTCCAGAGGAGGGATGAAAAATTTGGGGATGCGATCAGGAGTCATGACAATGTTGAAAATGTCCTTGTTTTTCTGAGCAACTTTATCTTCAGGAGGTGGCTTGCTGATTTTGGAACTTGCCCAAGTTAACAATCTTTCTATAGCACTTTTTATGGAGAACTGCGATGTACTACCAGGCACCATTATTTCAGTCAGGAGTCTTTTCCTAAAAAACACAATGCTGTCTGCTGATTGAATCCTCACAGCACTGATTGCAGATGGGGGACTCATTCCTGCTTATAAAACAAAGCAAATGACGTCATCTGATAGCTAGATGTCATTGGCATGGTAACCAAAGATAAGAAGGCTTTTACACTCCTACTTATATACTTACAGTCTGATTCATGCTGCACCATTACCTTAAATAAGCTTAAACATTTGATCTAATTATTTTTAAATGCCAGGTTTGGTGCTAGTGTCTTAGCTATTTTCAGAAAAATAATGGTTACAAACATACCTATAACTTTCAGACTATTTGGATTGTGTTATCTGTACTATTACACAAAATATTAAGCTTTTCTCTTTTTTTTTTTTTTTAAAGGACTGTGTCACTAAATAAATGATGTACAAGTACATGTAAAAAGCACAACAGTTCACTTATGATTCCTTAGTTTAGCTTTCTGCAAATCATATTATTTGGTGTATTTCATGTAGAAGATTGTGAAAGGGTAAGAAATAAGTGAACGAACACTTGTTGGACTAGCATATAGAAATGCATCCCAAGGGATCTCAAATTACCCTTCACCGATGCTATATGTACATAGCACATAATGAGGAAAAAATGATCAGCCCTTTAGAGGTTACTCACATTAGATGTCTGTGCTTAAAGGGGTGGGCATCTGCTCAGGTACATATAGTAGCTTGCAATTGCTGTATGAGTTTCTGCTGATACTTGAGTTACTTCTTAGGCTTCTGGTGAGAGCCTCCTCCCAACGCACTGGCCTGCTGTCACTGATGTAATTTTCAGCCACCTCTGAAAACAGCAGGGCAGACCAGCATATGCGTGGTTGCTCATCACTATCAGACCATATAGTTCTTTGTCCAACTACACTGTAATGTTTTCTTGCAGGATACTTAGCTCCTTTCCTACTTTGGTACAAGGGCTGGTAATTTGCCCTTGCTCTATCTTACCTTATATGTATGATTCTTAGGAAAAATATGGAGTATATAAAGAAATGTATGAGAACATAATCTCTTGGCTTTTGTCTCCACAGGATGGCCTGTTTGGGGTTTTCTTTTCGCTTATCTTAGTTTTGGTGACATTGAGGCCACCTGTGCTACTGGGCACTTTGAGAGTGCAAAGTAAGTTTCCCTGTGTTACAATGTAAAACTCACGAAATCTGTTTTTGCATTTAATTTTGTTTTATTTTCACACACTCCTGTTTTACTCTGCTGATGTTCCCACCAGTCATATTTCCCTTTTCCTGTGTTTTGAGGCTAGAAGTTCAGTCCTGATAATTCAACCACATATGTAAGCTATTGAGGAAGGTGTGACTTCTAGGTATTCAGTTCTCTATGCATTTCTCTCTGGTTTTGAATACAGATTTGGGGTGTTGTTGTGTCCAGATAGATGTCAGCATTTCAGTACAGTATTTATCATTCTTGGTGAAGATAGAAAACAGTGGAAATCTTTTGTTCACATTTTGGGCAGATATGGGCTCTATTCATCTCAGTACTTTAATCTTTTCAAGGAAGAAGTTCTTGTCTAAGGATGACCAATCTCTGCATGCACAAGCTGTCCTATAGGCACAAAATAATTGCAGATTTGGTAGGAAAAAAAAAAGGTATTGGTTTAGACTTGTGTTGTGGTTTGAACTGAGAGGACAACTGAGCACCACAGAGCTGCTCACTCCTTCCTCCCCGCTCAGCACTGGGAAGGAGAAATAAAGCAAAAGGCCCAGGAAATCGAGATAAGGACAGGAAGGGGTGATTCACCCATTACAGAACAGGCAAAAGACAGACTCGTTAGTGGAATTAAAAAAGACTAAAATTTAATACAAACGCTAACAAGAGTAACACTTAACAGACAGAGTAGGACTGTGAGAAGAATTGCCACATCCTGAATTCACCTTTCCCCTATCCCTCCCTTCTTCCCGGGCTCAGCTTTGCTCCTGATATCTCTACCTCCTACCTCCCAGCAGTGCAAGGGGGCAGGGAATGGGGGGTACTGTCATTCCTGTCCCTCTTTCTCCTTGGTGGGGGGGAACTTCTGTCATTCCTCCTCTGTTCCAGCATGGCTTCCCTCTCACAGGAGACAGTCCTCCACAAACTAACTCCAACATGAGTCACTCCCATGGGTGTGTGGATCACCCCACATGTTGCAGTACTCCCAGTGCTGAATTACAACAGTGGGGCCTTCTTCCCATAGGGTCCTGGTCTTCTCTGGTTGCAGTCACCTGTCCTGGCGTGGAGCTCCCCATGTGCCACGAATTGGTATGTGCTCCACTGTAGATGCCCCTGGGTGGCGGCAGGGGTGCCCTTGCCATCTCACCACAGGATACAGGCGAGTCTCTACTCCGGCACACCTCCCCCCCTTCCTCCTCCTTTCTTCCACTGACCTCAGTGTTCACACAGATGTTGTCCTCGCAACTTCTCACAACTCCCACAACTCTGCCTTCTTAAATATGTTGTTGTAGAGGTGCAGCTAATTGGCCCAGTCTCGGTGCAAAGGAGGGTCTGATTTGGAGTCAGGGGAGCTTCAAGAAGCTTCTCGCAGGGGGCCACCGCCTTAGCCCCCTCTACTCCTACTAAAAACCCTCACCACTCACTCAAACCAGGACAATTTTCCTGGTTTTGACTTCCAAAAGTTATCAATATTCAACAAATAGAACAATAATAACAAAAACAAAGTTTCTTGAAATCACCCATAAAATGGGACACTTTCAGTTTTGTTCTGATTCATTACAGAAAAGAAAAATGAGGGAAAGAACATTAACTGTTGGGAAGAAAATTGCCCAGGCCATTGCCATTTCACAAACTCTTAGTGATTTACATAGTATGATTGTTACCCTAGCTGGAAAATCTAAAAAAATACAATCTCCATAACTGAATCACACATTAGAGACAGGGCAAATTCACAAATTTGCAAATCTTTTGAGAACTCTGCAGAATGAGTTTCACTGGTCTCTGATATTACTGTTTTACAAATTTTAGAAGATATATGTTAGAAAAAAGAGGATATATAACATTACTGCCTACAAGGATACCCTGTTGTCCTTTATGCCTTAACATATTCTGGTTTCATTTACAAGTGAAAAAAAACATGCTTACCTCCTTTTGTACCCTATGTCCAAACTTTATCTCTGTAAAACTTTTCTTCAGGTCTCCGAGAAAAACAGAAATTGGGATATTTGATATCTCCCGTAATGGAATACAGAATTTAGTTCCTTGTTATTTTGACCGTATTTAATCCATCATAAACTTAATTTTGATTTATAAAGATAGTAAAAAGAACTACAGCAGAAGATGCTATTTTAACCCCAAAAGCTCTAATTCTTTCAGTTGTTATTGACCACAACCATACAGTCTGTCACCAAAACCCATCAAAAATCATGAGTAATTATTCTTATATTCACTAGAAGACTTTTATAATTGTTATACAGAATAATTCACCCATTACAGAACAGGCAAAAGACAGACTCCTCTCGACAGACTTTGAGAACAGTGACTTACGTGGACTCCTCACTCCCATGAGGCTGGAACATCTTTTTCTCCAAGCAATTTCAAAGACAACAAAGCCAAAACCTTCTGAAAAATTTGGTATCAGAATTGGCTTTATGTTTTGAGGCAGAACAAGGTTTTGAGACTATGTCCCTTGCACCTATCACAATTATCTTTTGCTTTGTACACTTTGACTTAAGTAGTGGTATTTAAGGTTAGAATTTTTTATTCAAGTTTCTTCTCTCTTAGGAAGCTTGCTTCCTAAAGACAGCCGGGTATGTCTTTTATTTTCCTTCATATTTTTAAGCACAATGGACTTAAGTTTTAATGACTTATACATATATACATACATATAAATGTACACATAGATAATTTTAAAATTTATATACATCTATACATCTATACACACATACCCACATACACATACACACATATATATACGTATGTGTGTATTTGTCTCTATATATGAATCTTTGGTTCATATATACGTACATATGTATATATGTACGTATATACGAGCCTTTTATATATGCATACAGTGGTATTACGTGCATGTATAAGAAATCTGGTGACTTTTTTCTGATGATGACCATATACCCACTTGAGAATAACTTCTGAAACAGTAAATATTGGAAGATGCATTCCTAGACCATTTGTTTTAAGGCTGTCAAAAACACAGTTTATGGTATTACAGTATAAAATAAATTTGATTTTATCTTCATAATTTCACACAATAATAGAGTTTAATATTTATTTTTAATTGTCTGTTATTTCTCTTTGGTCTAAGAAAAATGTCCAAATGTCCTCTTTTTAATTCAGACAAAATAGAGTTTTAACCATAAACAACTGCAACCAGCAGAAAGATCCAGTGTCATTACAAAGGTTTAGATCAAGACCTACATGATGAATATACAGTATGAAATGAGATAAATGGCAGGATTCTGGGGGAACATTTAAGGTATAAACATCTTAAATAATACTATTTGCATTATAAACTCCAGGTAGAACATTTCCTTCCCCTCATTTCCACTATAATCTCACTAACCAACATAACTCATCTTTTCCTTTTTTTTTTCTCCTAATGGAATCAGCAACTTTTCAATGATTTGTTCACCCAGGTTCAAAAGCAAAAATAGACGTTTGGATAGCTTATACAATATTCTCTCTAAATAGCTCAACTATTAAAATGTAATTTTGTAGGCTTTCTATAGAATAAGAGTCTGACCTCTGGAAATTGGACACAGCTAGAAAGCGGTTCTACCTTTCATCTTTCTTGAGGAGAATGTATTTTTCTGGTGTCTATGAATACACAAATTCTTAGTACTTACACCGAGCTTTTCATCTTTGATGTACATTGAGAACATTAAGTAATTAATCTTCACAAGCCCCCTGAGGGGTAAGTAAGCATTATCCCTGTGATATTTGCTGTGCACACAATAAGGAGAGAAGAATGGAAATTGCTAGTGCTCATGCTGAAAAAAAGAGTTGTAGAAATGAAGAACCGGCACTTTTCTAGGGTGCAGAATTACGTGGTTTCCAGGAACTTCTGACTTTATCTGGCCTTTCATTTGGTTTTGGCTCACAACTGAACTTTGTTCACACAATGCCTTCAAAAAAATATCCTGCAGTTTAGGTACATATTTTTTTCACTAGATTCAGCAGGGAAGCAAAATATGCAACAATCCATGGGAATGGATTTTAGTTGGGTATCAGATACTAGAGCTCTGACCAGCTCAGATGATGCTTTTTTTCTTTTAATATCAATGCTTGTGCTCCATTGGGAGATATCCCCATTTTTTCGGAATATTACTGGGGTTTAGGTTCTTTCAGTTGTCTACTGTTCTTTCCACTCATTCACATGAAGGTGTCTGGGTTACAACCATGACCCAGTGCTAACATCCAGGCTTGTTCACTTTGAGATCGAGCAAGTATAGCACTATTTATTGACTGCTCTTGCTTTGCCTAACAAGACTTTAGTTCTTTGCCTTCAGTTAATGACAGCTCCTGCTCATTTTATGTTTTTGGCCTGGATTCACTTGCCTAGTTTTAGGAATTTAACTGAGGTTAAGTTAAGGTCACTGTTTTGTCATTTTTGGGGTTTGGCATTGCTATCACCTTTGAAGGTAGTTGCCTCCTTCTGCTAACTATAGAGACACTGTTTATGAGAAGATCCCTACCCTGAGTCACATGGTCTAACATCAAAGTAGGTGGGAATGAATCAGGACCTTTAACTAAAATTTCCAAGCTGTATGTTACATTTGAGTATGTCTCACAGCTTCCTACTGAGGAGGGGCTTCATCCAAGCTGGGGTTACTAGTTATTGTAAATGGTACATAAGAACATAAATATTACATAAAAGGTTAAGGACTATTAGATAAGAACTTTTTTGATAAAGCTTAATTATGCAATTGTAACCAAAGGATATCAGCTCAACTCATCTCACAGAATTAGTCCTTGTTTTCTGACAGAAATGGTGGTAGCAAAAAACCTACCATATTCTATACTGTGTGTATACCCAGTGAAGAAATCTGGTTAATTGATAGCAATTTTTCACAGCCAATTCACGTGTACTTGAAATTGGGATTATACAGAGTATCAATGGAGAGTAATGCAAATGAATTAGATAATTATCTAGCAGGTGAGTCTGAAAATGAGGGGAAAAAGTTAAATAACACTAAATTCAGAAGTGGAACTCCAGACCCCTTTAATTGAAAACCTTGTGTTATGACAACAGTAAACATCACTGGTGTATCATCCTGTATAACAAACTGTTAGGACTGGTGTTTGACAGAGGACAGTTCTAACAATACAGATAGATGACTACCCAACCCAACACTTAGATTAAATGCTAGAGAAAATTTCTACTATAGTTAAATGTAACAGCACACTCCAGCTCAAGCAAAGAAGCCTGAAGATGTGCTGTTTCAACAGCCTTTTCTTTGTTGCTTTCAGTCATTTCCAGTCATTTCCAACTGCCTATTTAATAACAAGGAGACAGCAGACAGTAGCTTTCCTAAGTTATTCATTTCAGCCCTACAAAGTGACTCTCAGGATTTCATTGCTTCTGTTTTGTGGTGTTAATAATTCAGAGCTGCTAGAGAAGCAAAGCTTGCCCATTTAGTGCTTATCTTTCACTTCCTTAATAATACTACACTTCTCAGTCTTGCCCTGATAGCTCATACGGTCTGAACCTCAGCTTTCTCACACCTATATACCAATTTACCAAGAGAAGTGTGTTGGAATAGACTTCATTTGACAGAGACGAATTTATATGTTCACTTAAATCGTTCTGGATTCAGCAGCCAGAGTGCTCTACTGTTTCCAAATATCTTGGAAAATAAATAAATACTACCCTCTGGTGTTTTCCATTTGTAAATATTGTTATGGTATCCACCCTTACATGAAAAAAATTGTTCAGTTGACTTCATTTCTAAGTGCTGAAGGACTCACATATTGCTGAGGGTCACTGATTTTCATTCAGCCTTGGAACAGTTAAAAGAGCAAAGAAATATGAAAGGGAAACCTGAGCTGCAGTCTATGGATAAAAAGTGTGTCAAACTCACACCAGAGAAATTACTAAATACAATCACATTTCTAAATCTTGCTTTTAAATGTTCTGTATAAATAATATATTGATACTGCCATATTCAATACATATTGTGGTGCTTCCAGTGGTCATATATATTAAAGGAATATGTAATATGCATGTATTCTCTGATATGTCATGTGCAACATATATCAGAGACTAATTTACTATTAAAAAAATAAAATCTCAGCTCCCTTAACAACATCCCCTATAAAAGTTGTATGAATTACTGAAAACAATCATTGAAACAGTGCTTAACCAAGAGCTAGGTAATAAAACCTGTATGTCAAACCACATCCTGATGTGTTGCTGTAAACAGAAAAAATATTTTTTACATCTGTATGCATGGGCCCCCACATGTACATCTAGAGTATATTGTCATGTTTACATGAGGACATTTAGTGGACTCACTGTGCAGGTAGTCCTGAACTCATCATCTGGTATAGTGGGACTTCCTCTTCTGCCCATCCAGTCCCACTTCCACACACAGGGTTGCCCGAGGTCAGCAATGTGTATCTGATCTAAAGAACATTTTTCCAAAGTATATGGAGTCTTAAACTAAAGAGTCTGAGTGATAGAAATATCTCCTGTATTTTCCTGTAAACAGTTCCAGTTTTATTTTCCATTATGATGAAGAAAATACTTTTCACTTTTTGATTGATGTGGTCTTAGCTTTCCAGCTTTTGAACTACCCTTTTTTGTGAGCATAATCATCAACAAAGACTTCCCTCCTGACAATCTCTTCTCATTTGTCATAGTTGATGATTAACTGAATTAACATGTGACTTTGATTTTTGATCATCACACTGGGCTCACAAGGGGAGAGAAATGAAATGAGGAATATAAAATAAAACTAATTAGATCAGAGTCTTTCTTGCTTGGGGTAGAATTTGATCAATATGTCAAAAATTTATCATGTCTACAAACATTTGTTTTGTTGTCCCAGTAGAAAATTTGGACTTTGTATTCCACTGATTTGAAGTTACCATTCCTCACCCTGGAAAACAGGAAACTTGATTTTTATTTAGATCATCTCCAACATGAAATATCAAAAATTCAGTCAGATTCCTTAAAAAGTCTTGAAATTACTTTGGAAAACCATGAGAAAACCATAGGTGTAATAACTTAAGTTGCATTTACTTACCTCACAATTTTCATACCTCCATGTCCTGCTCTTGACTGTTTCCTATGCACTCAGAAGAGCTATAAAATCTGTATTTGTAAATACCATTAAAAATAATAGTATGCTGAATCTTGATTTTGATTTTTATTAAAGAAAAAACACAGAATGTCATAAGATGCAAGAAAGCTATGAACATAAGAGATTTTCCAAGGTTTCTCATCAAGGTTTATATTGAAGACAGCTAGATTCAAAATTAATTGGACCTAAAAATAAAGAAACAATAAAAAGTCATAGCCTCCTTCTCCCAACATATGTTATTTTTCCAATCTCTAATTCTAAAGTTTTACATGCCCAAAATGATATCTGAAATCAAGCTAGTTAAACATATACATATATTGTGGTTTTCTCACTGGTTACAAAGATGCACAGAGCAGTTTGCATATGGCATATCTAAAGTATGAAATAGTTTGCGGTACTGTCTCACCTAGACATAAACACCAAAGATAGGCAAGGCGAATCAACAATTTTCTTTCTCCCTTGATGTATCTTAGTGACCACTTTAGGTTGATATATATATTTTAGATAGATAAAATAGTAATGTGGATGACTTGCCAAGGACAGCATGCTAGAAACAGTGGCAGAGAAGGACCTGAGTGTCCCCAGCACCTTTCCTCTTCTCCTGCCAGCTCATGTCCATGTCAGTGATATATTCTGTTTAGTAAAAAACTACTGTGGAGCTGGCTGCCTAGCTAGGATTCACATAGAGTCACTTAGGGAGAATACAAATTTTGACAAGATGAAGAAAAAGGACCTGTGGGGAGGTAAATTCAGCTCCCATCTTTAAGCTCAACTGTTCAGTCAATCTCATTTAAGTACAGTTTTCTCCCTCAGCTGTGCATCTGTTCTGATGCCTCTAATTTGTGCTCCCTGTGCTGCCCTAGTACTTGCTCAAGAGTCATGGAACACATTCCCAGCAAGCTTCATCGCTGGGGCACTGCTGATATCAATGAGGCTGTGGCACTCTGCATCTGAGGGTTTTTTGTTTTAATGTCAGAGTATATATCTCTAAGCAGCACACTGCAAATGGCAAGTTCATCTGTTGCCTCCTTTCTTCTAAAATCATCTGTCATGTCTGCTTATTACATTTTATGATGTACTAGATTAGCTGCGTTTTGAAGAATCCAGCATTACACATGAGGTAGGGAGTTTCCACTTTCACTCTGAATTTCTTTGCTGTCTTTGTGTTTTGCCTTTGCGGTAAAAGTCTTTGAGGCATATTTTCAAAGAGGTACAAGACATATCAATCCTGATGCTGATGGGAGATGTGTGACTAAATCCCTAGGAGACAGGGAAGCTGCAGCCATTAATGGTTCTCATTCATTATTTGAAAATGGAGCTGCTTCCTCTTGGTTTTACTATAGGACTCATATAGAGTGACAAGAGTGAGGTAATTTAATTCCCTGCAAAGTAGGAGGACCAAATTCTGAGTGAAGTGTCCAGAAACAAAAAAACATGGTATCCATTCATAGGAGGATTTTGGCCAGGGCAGTGTCCTTAAATTAGTTCAGGATGCTCAGGTGATTCAGAAGCACACACTTTGACTTTGTCACAGTCTTAATTTCATTATTATTCAGTACATACTAGCATCCAGCATCACTCTCACCAACTCTCTCCATACAGACTTCCAAGGTATGTCACCAACAGTTTTCGCCTTCCTTCAAGGATTTAAGTTTTTTGACAGTTTAGATTTGTGTGTAAATTAACCAGAGGAATCTTTATAACTGCCAGGTGTCCAGCAATTATCCAAGCAAAGCAATATTTTTCTTTCTGCTCCAAATGAAAGTGGCCTCAAACTATATCTCAGACCAGGTGAACATATAGTCCCATTTGCTTCCCAACATTGGAACCTCATATAAACTCTGTGGAGGGAAAGTTTTATTCCTACTCTGATAACCAAAATAAATGTCAACTACATTGTGTTAAATTACAAACCCTGCAGCAACAGTAAAAATAATGTAAGCTAGTGGCATCATTAAAGTTAATACAATAAAATGAAATGGTATGATTATGAGACTGAATATAAAGAAACAAGGGAAGTCTCTGTGCTTGTTTTTAGTACCAGTTTTGGTGGTAATGAGTGAGGATTGAAAAGCAGCAGACCACACTGGAGTTGACTATTCAGTGCTGGCAAATCTCCCACATTCAAGTATTGTCAGATCATACACAAGAGTGAATTTTAAACCACGGAAAAGTGGAGGTGGTGACAAAAAGGTTAATATAGAAAGAGAGGTGATAACATAAGCCAAATTACAGAAATTACAAATTACAATCAGTATTCCACAACTACTGAAGCATAATTGTGTAATAGCACAATTAACCTGTGGAACTCCCTACCAAAGAGTAAAAGTAGGATTAATTATGTCCAAATAGTAATAACCCGTATAATTTCACAGAAGAACAAACACATAGATGAAAATCACAAATAGGTTGGAGCACTCAGTAGCCACTAGATGGGATGATGAAGGAATTTCTCTTAATATGTCAGAACAGGCTAGATGTTAATATGAGAGACACTGTTATAAAGAACTTAACAAAAGCAAAGAAATTCATGCGACCCTTCTGACAGAAAGATAAACCACTTCTAAACAGCTTTATAGACCTCACTGAAATGGCTGGGCTTTGCAGAAAAGCAGGGCAAATTTAGGTGTAGGAAATTTCTTTGCAGTAATCAAGCTGTAATGTAGATATGCTGAGATATAAAATTCACTGTACTGAGGACTGTGTTCGTTGAGGTTAAAAAGTAAAATAAAGGCATGCCATGTTTTATAAAATGTAACGCTAAACTCTTTGTAAGACCTACTTTTGATTAACTGTGAAATGTACAATGAAGTTGTAACAATAATATACCTATGGTTATACATTAATAAGTGCTGGAAGTATGAAAAAAGAGATTTTAATCGCTCAGAAGAATTACATTCTAATGCATTGACCACAGGTACTTAGAAAATTAATAAGTAAAGTGGATTACAGAAGATATCCACGTTTATAGGACTTTTTCTCAGTTTGGATAATGACTCATCCTTCCCCTATAAGTCTATGCTAAAGTAAACGTTGCTATAACTACAGCAGTATAACTTTCTCTCTTGATTTCTCCTTAGTGAAGCTTAGGAATTTATATCTTCAGTGTAAATGATCATGTCAGGAAAGGTAAGAAGTGTTAATTGGGCCCTATCTAATCTGCTGATCTAGAGCAGAATGTTTTAGAAAAATACCTGATTGCCGTTTAAGTACTCCAAACAAAGAAGAATTTGCTGAGGTGTTCGACATGAAAAATTAGTGAGATCCTTTGCAGGAAGAAATGGGAAGGGCAAGGAACAAAGACTCTGCTCTGCAGCACAGCCTGATGTTCACATCACAGAAAATAGATGTTTTCATGAGGTAGGGTGAATGCTATATTTCATAATTTTGAAGCCAGTTATTTCTCATGAAAGTGGGGTGGTTTTTTAAAAGAAAAAAAAAAAAAAGAAAAAGAAGAAAAAAAGAAATTATTATTATTTTAGAGCCTTAACAGAAAAAAAATAGAACTTGAGGAATGATGACATACCTGCCTTCCTATTTCCAAAACTACTGCCAGCAGGTTCCTGTGCATACAGCAGTACAGCAATACCAGCTTGTGTCTTTGGATGGCAGCAGCATTCTAAGGACATGACTGAACCCAAAATGCCCTGATGTATGCTAATTTCACACTGCCCAGATGCCACTGGCTCTGATGCTGAGCTCAAGGCTGGTTCTGTAAGCTGAGAACTAATTCAGCTGACCTTTACTGTGTTATTTGGGAGACATAGCAGGGACATGTGGACCATGTTACATGAGACTTGGTAGGACACCGAGTCAGAATTTGACCAGTTATCAATCCTATTCCCAAAACAAGAATGAGTTCTGTAGTGATTATCTGCAGCATCAACCTGCCAAATGTATTAGGCCAAAAGTAATCAAAAGATTCTTGTCACCTTCTGTTCTGCCTGTGACATGACATAAATGTTAATAATAAGATTTTAAAGAAATATGTTTAAAATACTAAAAAATTTTGTTAAAGAAACAGAAAATACTACTGAAAAGATGTTTTGTACAGATGGTTTTTTCTTGCCTTGCTCAAAGAATTGTTTTTACGGCTTGTCTCCCTGAGATCAAATTATCATATTTCCTCCACTTCCACTTCACTTCTTACCTGGGGTGTTACAGTATCAGAGGTTTAAAAGGTCTTCTCAAAATTAGTTCTGACCTGAGTCTAACAGGAAAATAATAGTAAGCTTTTAACACGTTTCAAGCAAACCTTGAAGAGATTTGTCCACTTGTATTTGAACCCCTAGGGTTTACAAGCTAGCCGCAGATCTGATAAAAAGCTCATTGTAAAATAAACTCTAATAAAATAGGCTTATCCCAGCAGCTAGAAAATCTCAGAAGTAAAAACAAAGTTTGAGTGGTCTGTTTGCTTCAAATAAAAAAGAAAAAACGTAATTTAATGTTTAATTGGAACTTCTACGAGAAGTACATGATAGCAATGGTCCTAAAGTCTACATTTTTCAGAAGCTGTTTTCTGAAGAAAGTATTTCAATGTATCATTTTTATATAGCCAGAGTGTGTTATGTCTCGTTATGGCAGAATGGAGCTTTGCTTTCATACATTTTTAAAAGAGCTTATGGTAAGCGTAAAGAAGGTACGATAATATTTGTATTGGCTCTCTAAATCAAAACAAGGTCCATAAAATTAACTCAATTCTCTGCAGCCTTTAAATCTCCTCCAGTCTCTGAGCTATAGCATCACGGCAGATAAATGTGGGTGTCAAGCCACTTGAGCAATTCCAAGTAAGCAATTTATTTCAGTTAGCTGAGATCTTCTTAACTAAACAACTGCAAACACTTACTATATACCACCATGGGTTGATCTGGCCAAACAAACACATATGCTGTAATCTCTACAGGGCTTATTTTATTCCTTGTAGAAATAAAATCACAGACCCTGAGACCAAAATTCCTTCCACTACATTAATACAGATCAAAACCAAGAAGGTCAAGATTTTAATCTTTTAATCTCCCAGCAAAGCAGGCTAGCAGCTCAAGGAAAAGCTTTTCCTCTGGCTCAGGCTAATGTCTTTTAGAAATGATGAAACTAGGTGCAAGAAGGAGACTATGAGAGAAGGGACACAAATGCTATTTTGAATGATGATGAAGTGTGATTGGGAAACTTCTACTCACACAAAAATAAGGTTGGCTACAGACCTTGCTGTTTCCATGATGTAAGACAACCCTCATTTTCTCACCTTAGAGAATACAGCAAGGACAATAAATGCATTTATACTTCAAACCACTGATGTAAGTAATTTCCCAGTTGCCATGGTAAGGAACAGATGACCTAAGCAGATGAACAAGCGATGTCAGGCAACAACTCTCAAGTGAAAAAGTTGAAAACTGTGAAAAGGATGCTAACGGTATTATCAGGAATGTTTGTTTCCCAGTATTTATCACTGTAACTAAGATGATTTCATGGGAATTCCTGATTTCTTTTAAGACTTTCTTGAAAAAATAATTATATATATATATATTTTTGTTTAGATCAGACTTTGCAGAAGACACTTGTTTGCCCTTTGAGCTTTCTTTCCAAGAGGACTGGTAGTCTATCCTTTTCAAAGCTGTTAGAATGCAATACATGTCCATAGCTTTTGCAAACCTAAACTGATCGTTCAGTTGACATGTTTAAGATATATCAGGGTAGGATTCAGACCTAAATTAGGAAATAAAGATATTCATCTTCTTGAGACAATCTTAGCTCCCACTGAATTAGTGGAGATATTGTTAATACACACATAGATGTGTTGTCATACAAGGTTAATTTCACACACTGGAGCTTGTTTCAGCAGTCCCTGCATAGACTTCCAGTGTGCTTTGAGAATAAAGTAACCCAGCAAATTTCTGCAATTCCTTCAGGAGATAAATAGGTTCTGTGTTAGACATCTCAGTTCTAGGTGAATGTCTTAGACACCCTGGACAATTTAAAAAATGCTTAGAAGTCTCTTCGTTGTCTGGTAGCCAGCTGCCCTGCTCTCTATAGGCTATGGTGCATGAAGAAGGGATGCAGAGGTCATTGCCGCTGGCCATGTTTGGCTCCCAGTGTGCTGAATGGTGTCCATTTGGATTGGACCAATGGGAATCCACTGTTGGTCAGAGTCCAGAAAGAAGATCCAGTCCAAGTCATCAGAAACTTAATTGCTTTGCCACCACCTTTCTGTAAACCCCTGTAAATAACTGGTTGTTAGCCTACACATAGACCAAAGGAAAACTATTGGTGCTGATCTGGCTTTTTTCATGCTGCCCCAACCTACCCCCAAACACACCCTATGTGTAATTTTATCCAGAGTCCCCTCCTCACTCAGTTTTATGGTTATACTACCAAATTTTGTTTTGTTTTGTTTTGTTTTCTAAAAGAGCAGCTCTTTGGTTTCCTGCATGTTTTATTTTTCAGAATGCTATGTGAAAGCCCAAACAACAAATTAGACTGACAGAAAAGCAATATAACTCAGTCTTTATAAAAGGATGTCAAATATGTGAGGGGAACAACCTAAAGAAATAGCTTTTTGAAAATACGTTTTACTTGTTGGGAGAAATCCATAATCCTTGCAGCTCCTTTAAACAATGAAGCAGTATGTGGTTCTATACAGCTTTCTGTTATAAGAAGATTTACCATACAATGATACTAATACACTTCTTTTTTCTCTAGAACTAGTATTAATTTGACAATTTCCATGCAAATAAAAAAAAGAATTCCCACTTTTGAAAGCTTTCTTAAAAAAACGTTTAATTTACACACAGCCATTTAACAGCATAACCTACACAGTCATTTAACAGGTGAGAGTTAAGGTGCATAAGGTCTAATGAGAAGATAATATTTCTGCATTATGTAAGTGTAAATGTGAACTATTAAGTGGAGGGCATCAAATTATGTCTTTAACAATTCATAACACTCTAACTTAAAAATACCTATCAACATCCTGATGTTAGAAACAGATAATACTCAGGGCTACCTGATTTCAATTTAATTGTAAATAACAGTCCTTTTCCTTGCTGAAATCAGCCACAAGAGGGAGAGATGATCACAAAATAAACCATCCAATTCATTCTACAAATTTGAGGTCTCTAAAATAAATGTGATAAATTTAAGTATAGGACACTAGTGCTGTTTGGAAAGATTACCTTTTTTTTTTTTTAAAAAAAAAAAAAAAAAAAAAAAGAACCATTTTGGCTCTGCAATGCAGTAGAGAATTTAAACCAGCTCATGAGGAGATATTGTACATCATCCTAACTTTCTGTGTCCCTCTAAAAAGGTGTTGCTTTTCCTGAGAGCATGATAATTACACACTCACAGGGTGCAGGATTTAGCTTGATTCCTACGGGGAGTGTTGTGGATTATGCTGCAGGAAACACAAGCAAATTCCTTCTTCACTCTCTTCCTGTGGCAAATAAAGAAGGGACAGCACAACACTTAAAAGGCTGGAGCAAAAACTTTAATTCACTGCATTTTGAAAAGCAGAAGGGATTTTCTTCTGCTTAAATATATGTTCACTTAAATCACCAGACTCTGTTAGATAGAAATTGGAATAAAATACTGCAGAACTGTAAGGTTTCAGATTTTCTGAGGGGAAAGTCTATACAATACCAGAAACTATTGTTTTTGACCAACAAAAATGAAAGAATATAAACAATTTGTGAGAAGATACATTATTTTACTCTGCCCTTACCCTCCACAGACTTATTTCATATTCTGTTTCTTGCTGACTAAGACCTTCACGGGAGCTGAAAGACTGAAAGGGGACCACTCCAGAGGAGCACGAGTAGGCTTTTAGAAAAAGTTAAAATGAACTCAGAACAGTGAGAAAATATCAGACAGAGGCAACAGGAGAATTTGCCGGAGAGTCTTGCCAGGGAGGGCCATGGTTTATGATCAGCTCATGTTATTTGTCCATTGTAAAGCATTTCTATTCACAGTTACTCAGCTATGTTCCCTGCATCAAGACAGTCACTCTTCTATGTAAATTGCAGGTAACCTGTTCATCAGCTTTAGAGGATACTGGTTTCAGGCCCAAAAGTTGTGTACTAATTGTTATTCTTTACTATTAATTCTGCACGGTGGGAACACTCAGAAGGCATCCTTTTACAGACTGCTAAGCACACTGCAAATATAAAAAGGGAACAATCATCAGTCTGAAGAGCTTACAGGCTTATACTGTCCCATGGTTATTTGCAAACATATGACTTCTTACAGCAACAATGACTTGTAGAGAGTTACATTTCTGTGTGTTAAGAAATAAAAGAAACTTGTGTATTCTTAAAAAACAGTAAGATTAGCAGAAATACCAGCTCTTGTAGTAGTGGCTGTAATACCCATAATAAGATGTATTTTAAGAATGTTTGATACTGGACCATTTTGTAATGCCAACACGAATATCTTCTAGTAGTATGGGTGGTACAGTGGTTAATAGTTTTGTTGATCCTTTCCCTATGATACTGGTTTTTTGGTTCCAAGTGGTAAGACACAAAACCCAAGGAGGCAGGTGCATGGGCAAGGGACCTCTATACAAGAGTGGCCTGTAAGGATTTCCTTTCTGTTTTCATTCCATGCACCCACCCTTCTGTTACTTTTTCTTTTTTCTGAGGTCCATTGAGTCACCTAATTTCTCCAGAAATGTTTGCGTGTCCTCTAGTGCTCACTTTTTGACTGTAGCTGTTGGTGAGCACTCAGACGTCTGCAGCAACAGTGGCCTAATGTGACAAACACTTAGTCTGAGAACAAAACCAGCTTTAAGTGTTCTCTTTCTTGCAAACTATGAAGTAGTCCTGCTCTTCAGGCATGGAGAAAGACGTTTGGACTAATTTCTGTTGTTACCTCCAAAACCACAGGCTCTCCATGGGTAGAGCAATGTGTGGTAGCAGCAAGAATATAGTCCTGCTGTACTGGTCCATCTGTGACAGAGCAAACTGGGAGATGGACACAAAAGTATTGTGATTTAACCTCTCCTTCAGCTGCCACTCTCAGAAACTCAATTTTCTGGAAGAAAAAGATTTTTTTTCCTAATTTTCTGATATCCAAAAATAATGATAAATACTTGATCCACCACAGGTTCTACCTTCATACTTTCCACAGACACTGATGTCTCTTTACAGAAGCAGTATTCACTATTTTTGTAATTTTAAAATGCATTTTTTTCTATTGAAATCCTTTTATCTGGTGCTTTGCTAAATTATTTGGTTTTGTTATTTTGAAAGAGAACCCTTGAGTAACTCACACACATGTTGTCAAATTCTTGACTATTGCTCCCTGGCTGTATTTTATTTTCAGCATCTTCAAATAAACAATCTGTCATTTGCAGTTTTCCTCACCCACTGTTATACAGCCATCAGGCTGAGCCTTTGTTTCCTTTGCTATAACATTTGTTTCTGCAGTAAGACTTTTCTATAATTGTCAACAAAATTTCAATAATCCTCAACTAAGAGCTTATTCCTCCATTCTCAACTAGTTCAAATAGTCTTTAGTTTGCTATAATCTGCCTTTGCTTAAATGGACTCAGCAAACAATACATAATGATAATAAGTATTCCTGCAAAAATCAGAATCACTTGAAATACCACATGCTTTTATGTCTATTCAAGGCAGATATACAGTCAGTCAAAGACCTCCAAGAACTTCAAATTATACTAGTAACTACCATTCAGTATCTAACTTTAAATGTCTATGCATTGTCTATATTAACACCAAGGTTTAAAGGGTTTTGGTGAATTCTGGTGAGCCAGGATGCAAGAATTTACAAAATGTAGTGAATTGTTTCTCTTCAAAGCCTTATTAAGGTAGTCAAACACATTGTCTACTAGGAAAGTATATAAGTTTTATCACAATACAGAAAGACATTCTTGTTTTTTTTTGTTTCATTGGAGCTTATATCTCATACCGAGTTTAAACTTCTTGTTTTACAAAATGTTATGTGGGATATCTCTCAATTCTGCTTTGTTTCAAAACAATATTTATTAGCAATATTTCTCAGTAATGCAGACTATATAAAGACATCCATGAAACAAGTAAGAATACCTAACATAGCTGTTGGGATTAGAAGTCTTTATAAAGCTAAATACATTTTGTGTTACTGTTTACCCATGGGATTGATTTAAACAGATCAGAAATAAAACATAGGTAGTTTTTAAATCAACAAAGGACTGTGTTTTCTCTCTTTGTGTGTGTATGTATCTATATTTTTACTTTAAGCTATATGTAAGTACTAGAAATACTGAGGAATTTTATAGTTAGAGGAAGATTTTTTTATAACTATCTAATATAAAAAAGTTAAATGAACTACAGGTAAAGTAAAATACATCTGCTAACATTTCCTTGTTAAAAATAAAGTCAAGAGAGAAAAAAATTTTAAGTTATTCATGTTTTGGATGAAGAAAATTTAATTTTAGGAAATCCTTAATTTTAATTCTGCAGAAATTTACATTGCAGTGGTGTAAACACACAGAAAACGATAAAATAGGATAGACTATATTAATTGAATTCAATGTCTTGCAAAAATTTCCTATAACACCACTTTCTGCTTCAGTTATCACTGATGGTACAAGAGGAATGTAGAATTCGGTCCATGGCTGTGGTCAAGAAGATTCTGCCTTGAAAGGCAGAAGCTGAAGGGCTGTGATATATGTTGTCCTACCACAAAGTTTGCTCATTGGTCCAAGATATCACAAAGAACTCTGCTCTGATGCTAATTCAGACACCCTGGCTTAGATCAAATACAATTTCCTTAAGGATAAAAGAATAATATTAAAAATACACAAAAGCAGCACTGAGCTGTAAAATTTTCACTTTGAAGTGATGTGTCTTATCTCTGCCAAATCTAAAGGTCTAACTCCAAAAAGGCAAAGTAGAAGTAAAGAGCAGCAGGGAGGGAGAAAATGTTTCCGTAGAAGAATAAGACTGCACTGAAGGAAATTAAAAGGATGATGTATGTCATGAGGCAGTACAGCCCTGGAGGAGATTGTAGGTTGATGTTTCAGATTTAAAGCAGAAAGTTAGCTCATAGTACCCATGTATATTCAACTACAGTTTTCAGAATTATTTTTTATTATTTTTTTTATATTTGAGCAATTGTGTGAACAGTATACCATGCTTTGAAATAAAATGCCCATATGAAGTAAATTTCAGCTTTACTATTTGCATAATGGCTACTTTACACATGTTATGGTGTAGAAATCAAACTGTCAAGTGAGAGAAACAGTAGCATACAGGTTACATAAAACAGTGAACACAGAGTGAAGAAAAAAAGTAAAGATACTAAGCTTTTTCCAATAAATTAATATTTAATAAACTACTTACATTGATTATGAATGAGTTGCAAAGTTTGCAGTTTGCAAACTAACTTTTGTTTTGCAAATGAGGAAAGAAAAATTTAAATTGTTCATTGTGTGGTGACACAATGACATGTAAGAAAAAGAAGTAGCTTAATAAGAATAAAAATAGTATCTATATCTTCAGCACACTAGTTTTTGCCAAAATGCTCATATTCCTGTATTTTCTTTGTTATGGATTACATACAAGTCTTAAGGAAATTATTGCTGAAGGAGAAGTATGATTGTAATTGCTGTATCTGGGCCTGTTGCATTTGTTACAAAAGCTTTGAAAGGCTCATGTAATTAGTGTTTGTAAATCATGTTGGTATAATCAGACTGCAATTACAGAATTGTAAAGCGTTATTCTTATTATTACTGTTATTATTATCGTCATCATATCAACACACCCGTTAAAGACATGTAAGCTGAAATGGTAATTCGCTATTAAGGTTTCTGATATATAAGCAAACCAATTCAGCTTTTGCTCTTGCAGTTTATGATGAGACCAGAGATGAACAATGGAATGACTGGTGAAACATTATGTTGCATATTGTTATAGAACCATCTCTCATATTGAGTGGAATAGCAGTTACAGTTCATTCACATACTCTACTGATAGAAAAATGGACTTGGCCTCCTGATTTATGGAATAGAGCTCTTATCCACACCTATTTATATGGGCAAAAGCACCATTACCATCTTATCAGCCTTATGTTATTTGTCTATGTCCAATTTTGTAAACAGTTTATAGTAGACTATTTAACTGTGGCTAGTTATATGAATTTTTTTAGAAATGTAGAAGTCTGATGTGAGTGTCATATGACAGAAAAAATAAAACTTAAGTTTTCTTTAGAACCTGGGTTTAATTAGGCATTTTTCAGTCCTTGATCTGAAAGAATTAACTCTCAGGACATGTCTGTTTGTGGTCCATCAGGAGTAGAAGTCAACACAATCAGATATACATGCAAGTATCAGTGCTTGAAGTACGGGATTGATTGACACCATATATGTTTCCAATGTATTCCCTTCCCTATGGAAAGATCAGCTATTTCTATGTCATTTCTGATGGAAGTTTGTCTAATTTGTTCTAAAAAACCTCTGATGTTGGAGGAACCTTGTGCAATCCATTTCAATTCTTCGTGATCTCTCTAATTTAAAAAGTTGTACTTGATATTGAAGCAGACTCATCCTTGCTGTAATGTAAGTCTCCTGCTACTTCTCTCCACTAGGGATACTCTAAACTCTAGAGCATTTTCTACAGAACTTCTTTCTTAAGTCAATCATGATCCATCTGTTTACTGCATGTAGTGTCTTCTTCCCACCACTCTCTATTGAACAACATCCTGGGTTTCGTATCAGTTTGTATTCTTTTCTGACATGCTAACATTTATCTCAGTATGGTCATTACTTTTATTATGCAAACTCTCTCAGATCCATCAAGTATTTAGGCTTTTAGGACCCAAGGGAGTCTTGAAGAAATTCTCAGAAGTAATGTACATTGCTTTGATTTGACTGTTTTCCACAAATTCATGATGGATGCTGACCATCTCCTTATTCCTTTATGTTTTTACATGTCACTGGTTATGTGTTCCATCATTTTGCTCAGAATGGAAATTACGGTGACTGACATACAATGCCCAGCTTACCCATTTTTTCTTATATATAAGAAAAAATATTTTCTTAAATAAATAATAAAACCAGCATTTGTATTTCCAGACATTCTCAAACTTACTGACAGAAAGATTTCTTACATACCGGCTTAGATACATTCGATTTGATTGAGTAGTCTAACTATTTCTGTCCCTTGGATATTATTCCATTGATGCTCTTATGAAATGTAACAGCTTTCTATCATTTAATCAAATGACTGAAAGACTTTTACAGAGAAGCTTTACTCAGAAATGGCATTATGCATCGTGGCTGTCTATATCTGTCAATAATTTACTTCCCTCTCTGACAGAAGACTTCTTGATATACTCTTTTTAGCTCAATAATAAAGGAATTTATTTTCCTTTCATGGTCTTTGTTTGTTTGTGCTTTGTTTGTGTTTATCTCCACATAGTTATGAAATACTTCCATATTTGTCTTGACCTAGCTTTTATTTTCTACATATTTAGTTTATTCTTATGTTTAAGATTACCAGTGAGCCAAATGTAGCCTTATTTTTCTCGGTTAGTCTTCAATTCCACATTAATTTCTGTGTACATCTTTACTATTCTTTACAAAATTACCACCTTGCATTTTGCCTGTTTTCTCAACTTCTCCATAATCCTATCTACAATGCTATCCTACCTCATGTTCAACTGTAATCTTTCCTAATAGGTCTAAATGTTTTAAGTCTCCCATTACCACTTGGTTTTTGAACTGTCATGCCATTTGCTTACCAAAAAAACTACGGATTGTCCTCACTTTCTAATCAAATGGTGTTCAGCATAAGAACATCTGTGTTCTCTCTCCCCCTTTGGTCACTAGTAATAGATTTCAGCAGTTTATCTCTGTCTGTGGGATGAACTTCAGGAAAAAAACATGTTACCCATAGATAAAGAAGTACCTTTAATAACACGATGGAAGTAACTGGATCTGGTGGGTCTGCCCTCTTAAGATGAGCACAAAATGTTTCTGAATGTCTAGAGCTAAGTTTTAGTGTGATAGATCAGAAAGACAAACTTAAAATATACTGTGTAAAGCAAAATTAAAAAAAAAATAAATCCCCAACTTCTCTCTTGCTGGACAGATTTCTTTCTATCACCTTATTCTCAGTTAATTGACTTGCAATGATGTTCAGCTTTGCAATGAACTACAGTGTTTCTGTAAAATGCATCATTCTGCAGGCGCTGATCTTTCTCACGTGATCTTTAGCCTACAAATTATAGAAAGTGATCTCAATATGGAGAGTTTCTGTCTGCCAAGCCTCAGCTGTTCTCAGGAAAATGGAAAAATTTTATCCTTCCAAAGAGATCTATCCAAACACAAAATGCAGCAGTGAAGGATAAGACAAACATTCACAGCCTTTCTAACAAAACAGAACATATGCCAACAGCAGTTAAGCCTGAACTTTGATCCAAGACCAGGATTTTAGTGATGACATAGGTTAAACTCCTGACTCTATTAGTCCCTCTTCTAGAGATTCATTGTCACTTTTGAACTGTGTAAGGTCATTTGTGCCTCAGTCTTCACCAGCAAGGGCTTCAGCTGCACCGTCCAAGTTGCAGAAGGCACAGGCAGGGACTGAGAGAATGAAGAACCACCCACCATAGGAGAAGATCAAGTTTTAAACCATCTAAAGAACCTGAAGGTGCACAAGTCCATGGGACCTAATGAGATGTATCTAAGGGTTCTGAGGAAACTGGCAGATGAAGAGGCTGAACAACTATACATCATATTTGAGGACTCATGGCAGTCCAGTCAAGTTCTCACTGACTGGAAAAAGGGAAATATAACCCCCATTTTAAAAAGGGAAAAAAGGAAACCTGGGGAAATACAGGATAATGAGTCTCACCTCTAAGACCAGCCAGATCATGGAGCAGGTCCTCCTGGAAACTCTGCTAGGGCACATGGAAAATAAGGAGGTGATTGGTGACAGCCAACACAGCTTCACTAAGGACAAATCATGCCTGACACACTTGGTGGCCTTTTACAACAGGGTTACAACATTGGTGGATAAGGGAAGAGCAACTAACATCATCTACCTGGACTTGTGCAAAATATTTGACACTATCTCACATAACATCCTTGTCTCTAAACTGGAAAGACATGGATTTGATGGATGGACCACTCAGGGAATAAGGAATTGGCTGGATGGTCAGAGTTGTGGTCAATGGCTCAATGTCCAAGTGGAGATCACTGATGAGTGGCGTTCCTCGGGGGTCATTGTTGGGATTGGAGTTGTTTAACATCTTTGTTGGAGACACAGACAGTGGAATTGAGTGCACCCTCAGCAATTTTGGTAGCAACAAGCTGTGTGGTGCAGCTGACATGCTGTAGGGAAGAGATGCCATCCAGATGGACCTGGACATGATGGAGAGGTGGGCCTGTGCAAACCTCATTAAGATCAACAAGGCCAAGTGCAAAGTCCTGCCCATAGTTTGGAGCAATCCCAAACACAAATACAGGCTTGTGAAGAGTGGATTAAGAGCAGCCCTGAGAAGAAGGACTTGGGGGTGTTGGTGGATGAAAAGCTGAATATGACCCACCAATATGTGCTTACACCCCAGAAAGCCAACCGTGCCCTGGGCTGCAGTGAAAGAAGTGTGACCAGCAGTTTGATGGAGGGGATTCTCCCCCTCTACTTCACTCTGGTGAGACCCCAACTGCAGTGTTGTGTCCAGCTCTGGGGCCCCCTACATCAGAAGGACATAGACCTGCTCGAGTGGGTCCAGAGGAGGTCATAAAGATGATCGGGGGGCTGGAGAACCTCCCCTGTGAGGACAGGAGGAGAGAGTTGACAATGTTCAGCCTGAAGAAAAGAAGGCTCTGGGGAGACCTTATAGTGGCCTTCCAGTACTTAAAGGGGCTACAGGAAGGGTGGGGAGGGACTCTTTAGCAGGGAGTGTAGGGATAGGACAAGGGGTAATGGTTTTAAAGTGAAAGAGGGTAGATTTAGATTAGATATAAGGAAGAAATTCTTCCCTGTGAGGGTGATGAGGCACTGGCACAGGTTGCCCAGAGAAGCTGTGGCTGCCCCCTCCTGGAAGTGATCAAGGCCAGGTTGGACGGGGTTTTGAGCAACCTGGTCTAGTGGAAGGTGTCCCTGTTCATGCAGGGGGGGTTGGAACTAGATGATCTTTAAGGTCCCTTCCATCTCAAACCATTCTGTGATTCTATGATTCCTAATATTGACACTGAAACACAAAAAGGCTGATTTGATGGGATCCCTTTGATGGGATCCCAGCTTCCCACTTGAAGCAAGTCTGTCACCAACACTAGACAAGGCCAACTGAGTCTTAAAAACCATCAAGGATGGAAATTCAACAAGTTCTCTGGGAAATGCATTTCAGTGCTGTACTAATCACTGCTAGTGAGGATGACTTTCCTCATGTCCAACCTGAACATACTAAGCCACACTCAGCTGCCATTTGATGTTGTTTTACCATCTGCCCCAAAACAGAAGAGCTTGGCTCTGTTGTCTGTATAACTTCTTTTCAGGTATTTGCAGGTTCCTGCTGGTTGCAGCTCTGGAATGCTTATCTTTTCTGTCCCTCACTGGTACCGGATCTTGAAGGCAATCAGGATAAAACTGATTTTGATCTCAAATCCTGCCTGCTTAAGGATGGAACATTATCTTTGGAAGATGACTAGACCAGTTTCCTCTGTGTAGAGTGATTAGCTCCTATATTACTGGAACCACTCAGGACAGTCTGGACCAGACCACTCTGTGTTGCAAGAAGCAGGTAAGAGTGCCTAAGTAGATATATGGATGGAAGACAGTCATGCACCTTGTTGCAGGAGAGAGAAAGATCCCAATTCATTTTATTTACTAGCATAGATATCGTCAAAGATGCCTGCAGAATTGCAGGCAGTTGGGAATTAGCATACATTAAATCACCTTGACTGGAAACAGATGTTGCCAGGCCAAATTTTCACAATCCAAATGTGTTCTGTATGAGATGCTTCTGTCAATCTACTGACATTTAAAGCAAATCAGGCATTAAAACTATGTCAGTATTAATTACAAAACTGTGGAGTCAGTAACTGCTGCTACTCTTCAGACATACATGCAGCAACTGTTTAAGACATTTCCATGTCTGCTTAGACAGACACACTAAAAATAAAACATGATCCAGTGAAACTCCTCAGTATACACTAAGTGATAAAATGAATAATTGAACAATATGTATTGCTGCTTGTGGTCACCATTTTTGTCTATGGATGCAAGATAACCCAAAAGTACAACTTAACTGACAGTAATTATCAACTCACAAAATACTAATGTGATGTTCATTTTCTTATGTATGTACCAAAGACTCTTATGTAATTGTTATCAGAAAGTCTAATCTTAAGAAAATTAGACATCCCTTTATGGTGAAATAATGAGTTCGTTTACAGGAAAACTGATACTCTCTGTTAGTTGTTAAATCACTGAAATACACTAATGACTAAACATTTAAGGCAAAGGAGACTTTCATTTACTCTTCTCCACAAAATCATGTTCCTACGAAATTAATAAGGACAAAATTCAAAGACAATAATATTGCTGATATAGTCATTAATGCAAACACACACAACTGAACAACGGAATGGTAAGAACAATTTGCTTACTGGTTTCTGTATCAACTATAACTACTGAGGAAGAGAATTGAAAAAAAGATTTCACCCACGAAAACCCTGGTCCTCACAGAACATAGTTCATTAAATCACCTGTTTAAACTTGAACTTATTTTTCTTGTATTTAAAGCAAAAAATACATAAAATGTTAGGCTACACAAGGAATGAGATGGAAAAAATGTCTGAAATTTATATACAGTCATCATGTAAACAGATGGTACATCAGTGGGAAAAATATCATGTTAAATTCCAAAATCTATACAGAAAATTAATATCTGCAAGGTCTGTTCATGTCATTAGGACTTCAGAGAGAAAGCAACAATGATATAAAATGTTACAAAGGATAGTAATACACACTACACTGGAGATCTGACTTCATTTCATTAAGCAAAACCAAGAGCTTTTCAAAAAAGCTGATCTTTAAAGGTTCAAAACTGATACGTCAGTATTTTTAAAGTTGTGTTTATCATCTCTCTATGAAGTTCCCTAGCACTTAGTTCCACTGGAGATGAACCCAAAGCATTTCAAAATACTATCAAGTAAAAAGTGGTACAGTAGAGAAGTTCATTGAGAATTGCAACCAACTCACATGGGTCACCTTCAGAAATGTTGATGATTTAGGTGAGCACCATGTTTGATCTAGGAGAAGCATTTCTCTCCATTTAGAAAGCCTGGGTGTATGTCTAAACACCAAAATAAATATGCAGAAATGCAAGTTTGGTTCTTAATGTAGTCATCTCTTTGCGATACACTTTGGAAACTGAACTACAAAATACATTTTTGACAAAAGTAAGTGTAAAATAGAGTAACTACAATTTATTCATTAGGAAATATGAAGAGAAATGATTTTGTATTTGCAAATTAAATAAAATGTTTCAATGAAGTAGTTATTAAAATACAAATATCATTTTATATAAAAAGTTCTGCTGATTTTTCATTTAATCTCAATCAGTGGAGTAAAATTAATCATGGAAACATGAACTTTTTTATTTTTTTTTTAATAAATTCACTTCATATATAAAGGAGGAGAGGAGAATGATATAACCTCAGTAGAGCTGGGGAATATGAAAAGGTATGCAAAAATCAAATTGCTTAAGTTAATTTTTATATTAATACTACTAAATTGGCATCAACCTGTGTTCAGTCCTGTCATTTGATTTAGAAGTGATTTATTTTGTTAATCTGTTTCTAATTCAAATGTAGAAACAAATAAAAACCTTGTTCTGCCAAAATGAATGGAAAAGTTTGGATCGATATAGCTATATTTATTTATAATCAGACCCAGATTACGTCAGTGCAAATTTCCTGTATAAAGGAGCTCTTTTTACACATTTGTGAAAGTATGAGTTACAGGCTGCAATATTTCTGCTGTCGTGATATGAGGTCTTTTAACAATCTGATTTATGTCTAGCTCTTAATACTAGTGATCTGTCAAAATTATCTCAAGCGAATCACCCAGGGTTTTTCAGAGGATCAGGGATTTTTAGTAACCTTCTAGCACCATCAACCCTCCTCGCCGCCCTATTTCCAAAGAAACTTCTTTTTACAGGAGACCACCAAGTTTAGTAGCAGGTAAATAACTTCCAAAAAATGCCCCAGTTCTATCAAAAGGTGTATTACAAACTGATCCCATTTATTAGTTAACTAATAAACACAATATCTGAAGTAGAGATATAGTGTGTGAAGCCCTCCAGCTGATTTTGAAGTTCAGCACAACGTCAGAAAATATTTCCATTTTACAATATTTTGTAACTACTATGATATTTTTATTACAGGGAAGAGAATGTAACACTCATGAAAAGGTTCAGATTGACAGTACTGGAAATGAGAAGCTTTCTGTTTAATCTAGAGAAGAGCTCAGCCGAAGGAAGAGGCAAAACCAATACTGGCTTCCCACAGGGATGTGTCTCTGCTTCTCACTCTTGTCTCTGGAAGGATCACCTCAACACTGGAGCAACCTCCCCACCACTGCTTTACAGTGATCACAGCAGACTGAATTACTTTGGATTTTGCAGCTATGAGAACAGTCTTGGGCACTCAGTTTCTAATATCTCTTAAAAAAAGGTCAAAGTTAAAAAGCATGGGCATATATTTGCTGAAATTTGTTTAGATTTTTTCATCAACACTGTACTGATTTGTATTTGTTCTAATCCACCAAGGGTACTGTGTAAATCAGTGTAATGGTAGCGACTCCCTCTCTTGAGCAATTATCTTCAATTATAATCACACCTCAGAAAAGGTGTAAAGATTATTTCAAAGATTGATAATAAAAATGAGCAGACATTTAGCTATATAAAGGGAGAAGTATTTATAAAGCACCCATGGTAGAAAAATGTAAAATAGGTAAGAACAGAAAACAGAAAGTACATCACTGGAAATGTCATAACCTATTTTCAGCTAATTCTTCACTCACCATCTTAAATTAGCATCTTTGTCTAAGAATACAAATATCATACTATGCTAAACTCAGAAGTGATATTTAAGGGCTTTACAAACTCTTCAGCAGAGCACAGCCAACACTGGAAAAGGTAAAAAGGATGTGACACATAACAAAGTTTATTTTCAATATCCCACGGTACTGGTGAGCGTCTGAGTCAGAATTTACAACCTTTAGTTAGCTAAAGTTAGGCTGACAACCTAAAAGATGGTACAAGTTATACCAACTTTCTCATTTATTTAGATTTCTGTTTCAGTTTGCCCCGATGAAGTTATCCAGGTAAGGATGAAACGTAACGAGAATCAGATCTCTCTCAACAAATGACCATAGATGCCAAGGTTAGAAACCTTTTTTAATTCAGTCCTAAGAATCTCTCTGCTGATTCTTTTATTTTTTCTTAAGAAAATGTATTTCTGGAAACAACCATGTAGGCTAGTGACAACTAGGTTAGTGACTGAGTTGGGAGCTAGAGTTAAGTTTCAAGGAACTCCTTTTTCTTTGTGTTTACATATTGTGGTGAAATTTTGATCCATGACTTCAACTTTTCCCTCTCATTTCTCTCTTATTCTGTCAAAAAGATACCAGATTTGAAGAGCTGATCACTTTCCAGTATGTATATATATTTGAAAATGAGAGAGATAATAATTATTGTTGAAGGAGAAAATAGTACAGTCTGTTGTATGATCTCCTCACTTGTGAAATATGGCTAAATCCAGTCCTGGCGCCAACAGAGCACAGAGATTTCTCAGGGCTGTCAGTAAACATTAGTATTTCTGGTGTTGAACCAACAAACATTCACCTCTCAGCCACCCAACATGCAGACCATTTACTGGAAAGACCTCCACCAAAATTAGTAAGATTGGTACCAAGAGCTACACCATTACAGGGTGGTTATTCTCCTCGAGTACTGACTACAGTTCTCCTTTCAGCACTGTTGAGCTGTGACATCCACAGTCTGATAGGACAGATGGATGTTGTCTTGCAGATGGAGCTCTTGGGTATGCCTTGCTGGAGGAAAACTTCCATGGTACCATGTGTATTGCAATGTAAGCAGGCTGGAAATCAATTATGAGACACTGCAAATCACCTGCATTTTTTAGCATATATACAAGCTTTATTTCCAGGAGGTATATTGTCTCCCAGATTACTTTTGCACCAGTAAATGCAACACCAAAGAAATTTCTTCTCTATTAATCCCTCTATAGAGATAACATAGCAGGCAGTAGAGATGGAGAGAGAAATCTCAGTTGCTTAAAATCAATATTCAAAAAAATCAATATTCAGTAACTGAATTTAAATAAATAAAACAATATGTAAAAACTATTGTTATTAGATCACATACCATTTCTGTGCTTTAATCTGTGTACTGCAGTATTCCTTTTGTTTCTTTGTTGGTATTTTTTCCCTTCAGATTCTTAAATCATTCCTCATTCTTTTCATATTAGGGCCTCAAAGCATAAATGTAAGATCACAACACCTCTGTTGTGCAGGGAAGTATCAGTCACATCAATTTTGTCACAAGGCAAGGAGAAGCAGAGCCTTCGAAGGAATGTTAGCAAATTAACTACATTCTTAATAAATTAAGAATTGTTACTTGCCAGGGCAACAACTCCTCTTTATTGAACAGTCTGAAACAGAAGGTACATGATGATGATGTTGGTAGACTTATATGACTCCTAAGTTGTACCAATTTTTCAATAATCTACCAGCAGCACACTAGATTGTAGAATCCTACAAATGTTACTCTTTGTATGAATATATACCCATATATGTATATTTTTGAATATATAACAAATAATATAAAATAAGGAATTAAAAATTTGGACAAGGTCTGTGCAATAAAATTTCTAAGTTACTTATTTTGGAGTGAAACAGCAATAGTCTCACTGTATAAGTTACATTCTAATTTTCACTACAATGTCTGTTTCCAATGATTCATTTTGAAGTATTCTGGATACTTTGTACTCTATTTAAATTCTATATCATGCTTAAAATGAGATCTGGAGGGAAGGTGACAGAGAAGAGCCTTTAAATAGCTGTATGGAAATACGTATCTACCCAGCTGCAAATAGAGGTACAAGATGATACAGACTGTCTGGAGCTCAGGAACAAATGGGAGTCTGGGGAACAGAGCAGCCCAGGTAGCTGATATCATTAAGAAGACATCTTGCTGTACATGATGAGTGCTTGTATTCCTTACAGTGGACCTATATTTGAAACAGAATTGTTCAGAAACAGAGAGGCTGTGACATTTGTTGGGAGCAAACAAACAGCAGTACAGGACTGTGATAAAAGATGAGCACCCTTCTCATATATGTGTATAGTTTAATACCACCAAAATTATTACAGAGTTAAGAAACTGTGTACAGTAGCAGTGACATAAAATCAAAAAAAGAGGAAATACAAGATGGTGATACATATACACGAATGCATCTCATGATGATGATTCCTTTCTGGTTAACCAGGTAGGTAAAAGATGAAGAAAGAATAGCTTTAATCTTTTTTTTAGTTCTTTTTTTATAATTTTAGTTAACCACTGCTTCAGTGTATATGTTGTATACGGTTTTTATTGAAGTGGGTTTCTGTATTGTGATCTTGCAATGATGTAGTTCTACAAAGATGTGTCATGCAGTTATAAAATACAGTATTTAAATAATTTTCTCCGTGAAACCAGCTTCCAAATGCAACTCTTTGGAAACAACCACTCCAACATTACTTGAGCAGTAGGAATTTCAATCCTGCAAACGTGTTTTTAGTATTTCCTCTCAAGGAACTAAGGGACCTTGCTGTTCCTATGACCTGAGCATCATCTTTGTGTGCAACGTGTGGCACAGGTCAATAAAGGTTACCTGTTCTCCAAACCCCACACAGAAGCAAATGGAGAAGATCTGAAGTTGTTACAATTTACTGTAATTCCTTCAATAAAAAAATATTTATGTTAAGCCAAACCACTTTTAAGCTATCTGAAGATCCGGTTTAATCTGCTGATAGGCTCTACAGAATCTACCTCAATGTTAGTTAAATACAGCCCTTACTAGAGACCAGAAGAAAGTTTATTCATAACCTCTTCTGAGCTTTAGAGGCTATAATCTTAAGTAAAGCTAAATACAAGGGTGATTTTTATCTCCCACATTCACTTAATTAAACATGGTTCATAAACTGCCATCATTAATACTAAATCACCGTTAAAAAATCTCTGTAACATTAAATTAATCTTTGATTCCACATTTTTCCTTTTATGTCCTATTAGATAAATCTTGCAAGGGGATTAATGGATATGGTTTAGCTAGAGACAAAGAGTCATATGTACAGTACAACAGGAAGTGCAATTTTTTGCTATACGGTTCAAAAAACAGTCAGTATTACAAATAAAATGCAGTTGCAAGAGGCATGCTGATTTTAAGATGTATGTTGAGCTCCTTATAGCATGCTATTTCTTTGATGTTCAAATAATGGAATGCTATGACAAATTCTAGTTCAAATCAAGCCAAATCCCTCAATGTTTAACTATGGATCATTTCATCTGACTTTCTGTATATCTCTGACCTATTCATTCTGTGTCAATCACATTATCCTTCATGACTGATCAGTGATGATCATTGATCATCGTTACTCTTCAAGATGGAAATTAGTCACAATTTTTAAAGTGAAATTCCCAACTGTTTTCTTCTAGTCACTGTTTCTTGCTCTGGCTCTGACTAAACAAAAGACTCTGCTGTTATGCCCTATGCTCTCTTGACAAGCTTACAGATTCTTGATGTCACCTTTATCAATCTTATTTTGATAGAGTAGGTCATCTAAACTCTTATGTTTTCAGTGTAAGGCATATTTAGTAGATCTCAAAATTCATCACCAGTTTATAACTTCCTCTGTAAGGTATAAGCACAGATCTCCACTCAATATTCCACCACCCGTTTCAGTACTGTCACACATGGACATTGTATAATTACCAATTATCTGCTTATTATTTCACTTCCTTACTGTTAGCAATTTTTGCCACAAGCTGTCAGGTGAAGTGAGAAGCAGAAGTTAAGATTAGACAGTTCTTAGTGGTATCTAACTCAAATGCACCTCACTAATTAACCAACTCTGATCACTCTGCTAGCTAGTCTGGTCTTTATAGATTTATAGAATTATTAAGGTTCAAAAAGAGCTTTCAGATCATCAAGTTCAACCATAAACTTAACACTGTCAAGTCCATCACTAAACTACATCCCTAAACGCCACATCTACACGTCTTTTAAATACCTCCAGGAACAGTGACTCAACCACTTCTCTGGGCAGCCTGTTCCAATGCTTGACAACCCTCTCAGTGAAGAAATTTCCCCTAATATCCAATCTAAACCTCTCCTAATGCAACTTGAGGCCATTTTCTCTTGTCCTATCGCTTGTTACTTGGGAGAAGAGACTGACACCCACCTCGCTACAACCTCCTTTCAGGTAGTTGTAGTGAGCGATGAGGTCTCCCTTATGTGCCAGTCTACCTTTACTAGGAGATTTTTCTGCAGCAATTCCATTTTCAAGCAAGGAGCATGAAATAAGTATGTTGAATATTGGTCATCCAGTGATGATTTTCCATTAACAAACACTTAAATGCTTTTGATTAGCAAATTCACAACCCATTTAACACGGGACCTCTAGATATTTGTAACTTTGTTTAAAATCACCTCCTCATCTGATACAAGTCAAATGCCAAACCAAAGTCTACATGTATTGCATATACACAGCTACTTTTATCAACCAAATTTGTAATCTTATCAAATAATGAAATCTAAACTATTTGACAAAACCTATTTTCCACACACCCACATTGACTGTCATGAATTACAGTCCCTTCTGTCTGATTCTCTATTAATGGAAAATCATATTGACTTTTCCATTATATTGTCTGAGTTTGATATTTGGGTAACTGGCCTATAATTACTAGGACTATTCAGCTCATCCTTTATGAATATTAGTACCACAGTAGCACTCTTTCAGAACTCTAAGTTTTCCTAGAATTTAAAGTTTTCTTAAAAGTGGCTATTTATTTATTTATTATTTATTTATTTCAGTTACCTACTCAGATATTCCTGGATGCAATTTATCTGAGTATGCAGAGTTTAAATGTTATTATTTTAGATAGATTATGAAGCTGGTAATCAGCCTCACATCATACAAGCATCTCATTCTCTGTAGTGCTGGTGTTGAATGAACTAATATTTCTTTTGTAATTTCTTTGTATTTGTTATTTTTATTTCATGGTTTTGAGTTCTATTTCCCATCATCATTGGATCAGGATGGTTCTATAATGAGCGTTAATATTTTTCTTGACAGTGAACTCCATGTTTTCTAAATATCATTTTAATTAATGCTTTTCTTTCTAGAGCTTTTCTTACCATCAATTTCATATGGAATCTTCATGTTTATATTTGTGTGTATGTACATTCAATGGTAAATAACATAGTAATCACAAAGCTTTAGTTGTCCAGTGGAATATTCTGATATCTGAATATTTTTGCCAAGTCATGCAAATGCTTAACTGGGAAGTAACACTTTTGTGAACAGCTTGAGGTCACAATTTTTTCCTTTCATCATTGATCTCTGTTACTTCTTCATGGGGTGAGAAACTATTTTTAGGAGTAATCAGGAAGTAATAACAGATAACCTGATGCTATCAGACCTAGGAAGGACATACTATGTAACTTGCAAGTGCTTCTCTCATTTCTGTACAATGTTAGTCAGGGAACTTCTTCAAATTATGATGAGGAAATACAGATGTAAAACTTCAACACATTAGGTCACATCTAAACTCTGAAACTATCAATGCACAGTTCATCTCTAAAATGTCTTGTAATTGTCTCCTTCTCTTGAAAGAAGGATAATTTATCCCATGTTTGTTAAATGGAAACACTGCATGAACATGTAGTTGCTATAACAACAACTGCATCACAAATTCATACCCTGATTTACCTCATAAGGTCCTTATTAACCACCTTTTGTTATAGCACTGGGGCTTATGATTGTTTTTTCAAATGTCTGGAATGTGTAGCTATCCACAAACCATATATGAGGCTATGCAAGGTCACTGTTTCAGCATAAGAAAAAAAATAAGTAAGACTCTTTCTCCACTCCACTCTTTGCTTCAAAGACAGCTTCCTTCCTTACCATCCCCTCTTTTTCATGTCATTAATCCCTTGTCATATTAGAATGCATCAACAAAGTTTTGTTTTCCACTGTGTTTGACAGCCACTTTGTTGCATTCATATAGTACTTATTTTAACCGGTTGAGTGGGTTCTCTGTTATGAAATTTAGTTTTCTGCATGGACAACCTGCAACTTTCATGCCTGCACAGGTGGGCTGTAGGACTTTGTTTTACCCAGGCCATTCTGATCATATCCTTCTCCTTGCTGCCTGTTGTCTCCTTCACGCTGTTGCTGTTTCCGCTTCTCAGATTTCTCATGAAACTGCTCTCTGTCGCACTAGTTTATGTAACATGGTAGTTTATTTATGAGAAAGGGTGGCTGATTTTAGTAGAGACAAGGAAGTTGTCCTGGCAAGGGGAATAGCTTTAAATAGAGAAGGTTATACTGAACCACCATAAAATATCCTATCTCAGGTACCTGAAGTTTAAGGAGTAGCAGCTCTAGTCTTGTTTTTCCTCTGTGACTCTAGATGAAGTCCATCACTGTGGACGACAGATCAGGCTCAGCATCTGCATCTGATACATGGAGTGGCTCCCCTGGGGTGCAGGAGAGCCAGGTGTTTGAGATGACTTCTTGTGAGACATCTTATGGTAGGAATAAGGTGTAAACATGGGAACTTTTATTTCTTTGATTTTCTCATCTCACCTAGAAAGGTATTTTTTGGGAGCTCTTAGTTTATAAGATTTAAGCTGCGTGTTTATGTGAGTATATGGAGAAAAGTTTAGTCTTCTTATTTCAAAAAGGTCTTATCTCACTGGGACAGTAGATGCAGTAATTCAGATACTCTAAAGAGCAGTGTTACTCTAGATCCAAGCACTGTGAGCAGAGAAAAGAATGTGGTCCAGAAAGCCCTACCAAATTCTGTTTTCACGCAATCTGTCATCCATATCCAAATGCCATTCCAGGGTCCAATCTTGCCTCTCACTTCCTTGTACCTGCTCTCTCCCACATTCTAAGATGTTCCTTCCCCTCTGACACAGTGTTTGCCTCCTCACAGTCCATCCTCTCATTTTCTACTATTCAGTCTTACATCCTTCTCTCAGGCATTCTTATGTATATTTAGATTTGTTTTAATACTCCAATTTTGTTGATTTGTTGGTGTGCTCACATTATAGTTCCTCAAAATAGGAGTCCTCTTACAGAGGCAAATTGTAGTATGCCACAAACAATTGATACAGCCTTTTGTGACCTGGTTTCAGCTAAGCATTGAAGGTTGAGAGCTACTACACAAAAACCTTTGCCTGTCTGTCTTGAACAGAAACTTACATCCTCAGAAAGTCTCTGCGCACACATGCCTTGTCTACAAGCCAATGCCTTATTTTTATTTTTACTTCCCTCAAAGGATAGGAGATACACACATAAGATGTAATAATAATAGTCAGCAGTAATAATGACCAGTATAACAATTTAAAGTGTGACTCAGATCTGGACAAACAGAAGTAGTTCATCAACCTTTTAAGCCACTCTTTATGGGGGAGGATATAATCTTAGGATCTGGATTATCAGTGATATTCTGTTCCTCTTTCTGTAAAAACTCAAATGACAGTTTTGATTTTGGTGTATTTAGTAAAAAGAAGTTCTCAGTCTCCACTATAATTAAAGGTTAGAATTATGTTTGTCTGTGTAAAATCACTAGTCATGTGACAATCACAATTTTCAAGGGCAGGAATTATTTCACCACAGGTCAAAACCAGAACAATTACTTATAATTTAAAAAAAACCTCTGAAGTTGTTATAGTATGGATTAGATCACTAGACCACTAACCAATTTTCACACAGTATTCTAATGTTGTAGAGTGGTTACAATCAACATGGTGAGCTTATCCTTAATTGCTGGCTGCTGTAAATTGTGAATTGTTTAACTCTTAATAGAATCACAGTATCATATATAAACATATAAGATTCCTCAGGTGTGTCAGTTATGTGCTTAAGCATAAGGCTAAGGCGAGAAATGGATAAGATTCTTCCCCACAACCCTTTCTGCTTAGTCTTGGCACTTGTTCTGGTGTCCTTGCCCATTAACCGTGACAATATTGGGAACTAAAATAAGCCAAGGACTTTATGAGGGGGCACAGATTGCATTCATATGGTTAAACTATCTTTTCCAAATGCCTTATCCCCAAAATGAAAAGCCTCATCCATGATAACTACTGGGAAAAATCCCTGTCTCTTTCTATATTGCAAACTGCTTGAATGTTGGCTGGAAAAGCACTAACCTGCACAGGTTAAAAACATGCTGCTGTGGTAACAATTTTCAGTTTACATCACTGAAGCATAAACACAAGGATTTTAATCAGTAGATCCATGGGTACAGAAACTTTAATTTGGAAAAACAGTCATTAAAGAGATTTTGCTGGAAAAATTAACAAGTATCTCATCTATCGCTTAACTCTTGGTCAGGGGAACTTCCCTTACTTGGTATCAGAAGGGCTTCACAGTTTTTAAAAATGTTTAGCATTTTCAGGTAATGTTAACCAGACCTGGGGAGCCCCTCCTCCCTCTTTTCCCTACTCTTAACAGAGATTGTCATCCTGAGGGTTATATGTTCAAATACCCTTTATCTGACACAGAGGGTGTTTATCTTTCTCCCTGTTTAATTTGAACACCCTTGAAAGGTAATTTGAAAAGCTGATTGAATACCTTTAGGATGTGGAGAGTTCTTATTTTCCAGTTTTCCTAAACACCTGAACTCTAGCAAATCCCATAGTTTTCGTCACTTATCCATTTTTGTTAGTCTACTTTTACTTTTTCAGATCCTTTCATATTGCCATGATTTGACAATATGCAATAATTTTATTTGGTTTGCATGCATAATAACCTGCAGGCAACAGCTTTGCATCTAACAAATGATTCTGTCAAAGAGAGACTTGGAAAAACCAGACTTTTCTGGTGATATTCATTGCCTGTAAAAAAGAATTACAAACAAACAGACATTTATTCCAGATCTAAGAGCCTGTTCATACAGTTCAACAGACTGTCAGATTAACTGTAATGGTGCCTTCTGGTGACTTTGAATAATACAGCAGTCTGTGCCCTCTCTGATATTTTTGCCTGTTTCTGTTTAAGCGGTTATGTCGGTTGCCCATGTTCAAGTTTTGGAAGTTGGGGTTTGCAAGGGTGGCCTTTGTGAGAAGAAGTTGAGGTTTCTCCTTCCCCAGATCTATTCTATTTGGCAATAAATTAAGTCCATTTTCCCCAAGTAGAGTCTGGTTCACTTGTGATGGTAAGTGGTAAGTATTGTCCCTGCATTTATCTCGACCCAAAGCCTTCTTATTCTACTTTTCCTTCCTATCCCACTGAGGAGGGGGAGTGAGTGAATATCTGGGTGGGCTTCTGGCTGTTTGTCAAGGTTAATCCACCACAGAGGATTTAAGACATAGCACGTGAAAGCAGAATGGAAGCCTTTCCCTGATACAGAGATGTAAATTTAGTTCAGTTCAGGTTAACTTTAAGTTCCTCCATGTAAGCTTTAAGACTCCCTGAAACTCAAATCCCCTGACTATTCGAGTGAAAAAGCAAGCAAAGAAGGAACTTGTTTAAAGATACATATAGTTGTACACTATATTGTCCCAATCCAATGTCAGTGGAGGTTTCGATATGATCCCAAGAGTGAGATTAAGACACAAATGAGGTCAGATGCTGTAAAACCTTTTAAACTTTATTCCCGTAACAAGGGATAATAGCCATAGGACAGAGAGAAGAAGAAAGAGAAAGTCAGAATAACTAAGCAAGCAAACGGAAGAGATGCAGCAAGATCAGATACCACTACCATGAATCCAACGACGTCCTGTTGGCTCGGTCTCGGTGCAGGTGATGGTGTCTGAGAAATGAGTTCACAATTCTTTGTTCCAAGCTTCGAGCTCCACAGAGAGATGCTGTCAAATTCCCCCTAGAGAGGAGTACGCAGTCCTTTTATTGCCCCAGTCCTCATGATTTCTTTGAAGAGTCCGCCCATTTCCACAGAGCTCATTGTCATACGCGTTGCCCCGTGTTCCTCCATGCGTGCATGCCCAGGTGATCACGGTGATCATGGCAGGAGGAGTGTGTGTGTGTCAACCTGCGGTGTCTTCAGCCTCCACGTGTCTTCCTCGCTCTGATTTTCTCTCCACCTGGCCTCACACACAAGTGCAACTTGGTTGGCACTACGAAGGATGTTGTTGTTCTAGCTTCAGGCAGATATGGTGGTTTCTTTGGGGAAAATTCATCTCCTTCAGAGTGTACTCCTCCACGGTGACAGGATGTTGAGGCCAGGAAATGGTAGTGGTGCAGCAGCAACGTCGAGACAAACACAGTCAAACACAGTCTCTTACATATGTACACTCTTGAATAATGCATACACATCTTATATATGATGCTTTTTAAGACAACTTACCTTCATATAGCTTTCAGACAGAAAAGACAATTTTGACTGTCATTAACTTAAAAGCAAGAAGTAACAAACTATTCAGACAGAGAAAATGCTCTGTAGAGCAAATCCTCTACTGATGTTACGGAGGTTCTCAAATAAACAACCACAGAAAATTAAAAATTTATTATCAACACAACTATTCAATTACTGATTCGAATATCCCTGAGAGAACAACTTCTTAGGGTTTAATGACAACCCAAAACAGACTGAAGCACCACCCCTTAGGGTTTAATGACAACTCAAAACGCAGAACAAAGCACCATTTTCTAGGGTTTAACAACAACCCAAAACACTCTATTCTTTCCTAGGGTTTAATGACAACCCAAAATGCTTAATCACTCACCTAACAATGAGGACTCTCCACCTCAAGGAACATCTCAGGGCAGGGTTCCAACCCAAGTAACCTCAAGGATTTTTCTTGGGCAGTATCCCAACCCAAGGGGAGAGTCCTCAACTGCACCGTGATGCTTCAGGGACACTAGCTAAAAATTACTCCCTCAGGGGATTCCATTTATACCCAGGCTGAATGTCATCTGTGGTCAATAGCGGCTCCCATTGGCCAAAGGTCCCAACTACCCTGAAGCCCTGAGAACAAAAGCCATCAATAGTTGCTACACTTCATCAATTAAGAAACCCTATTTCCATTGGGCAGGTACACTTGCCACAACTAAATAAGAGGAAAGAATAAAGCAACCAAGTGAACAAGAAATCCAACCACCACCCATGGATTTTTCCACTGTGAACAACTTGTCCTCTGGCTTCAAATAATTTCATTGCATATAATCTGACAAGTGGCATTTCTTCTTTAACTGAAAGCCAGAGAAAGTCAGTGCAAAGTCCTGCACATCACAGAGTCCCTGAGAGTAAGTGGTTAATAGTGCAAGGAAAATCTTATCTTCTGCAAATAATCTAAATGAGAATACATTATTAGCTTGACAGGATACAAGTTTCAGAAGAGCACAAATGATTTAGCAGCTGAAGGTCCTATAGGCTTTAAATGAGATTTATTTTCTAAGTAAAGCTGTGTCTTGTTTATCAGTCAAAACATGTTTTATCAAACTGTATATTCAGATTAACTGAAACAATTTTTGAATTTAAGACAATTACAGCTAATTTTCTGAATCGGAGGGAAAAAAAAGAATAGTTTTTCACTGACATTTCCCAATGGAAAAACAACAATCTTTTCCAACTTAGAATACTATTTAATTGTTAATGTAACTCATACTAATAAGAAAATCCTCAAAAATTTTTAGTATAGTTCTAATAATTTTCCTATTGTGTATCTTTTGGTTTGTGCATTTGCCTTTTCTTTCTAACTGAGAACTGCAGGAAAACTGGTATTTGGTTACAAAAGGTTTTTCTGGGTGTTTTATTTCCTTTTCATACCATTTATATGAACCATATATAGTAACATAAATGTCATTTTAATCTTACTTAATGTTAAATGTGATAAAATTTTCTGGTTTGAAACGTACTGCACTTTTTTTGCACCTTCTAGTGCATTTGTGAAAAGACATATAAATTTAAAACAAAAATTTAATAGATATCTATTTCTCCATTCTATGTAAAAATATTCAGTTCAATTAAAAGTCAGTCATCGCTTCCTTTCTTTTGGAATTAAATAGTTGGGAACGTTTATTCCTGTGGAGGCACACTGTTTTCAATAGAACAAGGCTGATTAACTGAGAAGAAGTCTCCAGCATTTGGTTTCCAAATCCAAGACTGATAGGTTGTTGTAGGAAAAGATAGTTTCCCTGCCTGCTGCAGATATGGAGTCTTATACATACATAAAACATAAAAACACATACCAATGTGCCAACAGGTTTTTAATTATTTATCACACTCAGAACATAGAGTGTGATAACATTCCTGAAGTTGCTTTTTCATTTGTTATATCAGGTTTGCTTAATGAATGTTCAGCATTTGTTTGCTAAGCATGAATGTAAAATGGAGCAAAATAAGATCCTTGTCAAGGACCATTTAAATGGAAATGCCAGTGTTACAAAAGGTGATAGTCTGTGTTCCTTGTAAACGATTTATTCCTACTTTCCCTGCCTAACCTGCTTGCAAAGATGACTGATTAACACCTGCTGTTTTGGACTGACTGATTGTTTTAAATGTCTGTGTATTATAAAAGGTACATATATTAAAGGTGTGCTTGTATCAAGGTGTGTGTACAGGAGGGGACTTTTTATAATTTAAAAGCTCTGTGGAGTTTTGTTTACTCCCTTTCAGAGAAGATGACTTCAATAATTTTATTTGTATTTGTATCTATGGTGTAAGACTCAGAGTTTCAAACACCAGATATCTTCTGTGTGACACTCAGAAAACTACATAGAGGTGAATTTCTTTTGACAATGAGTGAGTGCCATCACCCAAAGTTACAGGTCTCTTCTGAAAATTAGATACATAAAATGTTCATGTTCAATACAGATACAACATGAGATCCAAAATCCATGTGTGTTTATTGCCTACTTAGGTTATAAAAGTACATCTACAAAAGAGTTAATACTTCAGCTACATTTTAAGTGTCTAAATATAAAAATTGCCTTATTAAACTCACGTTTGGTTGAAATCTCAGAATACCCAAGTGTATAACTCTATGGATACTCATTCTGACAATCACATTTCCAAAGCCCCTCAGCCATCAGTCCCTTAGCTATTCACTGTTGTGCACAGATGTACTAACTACAGTGACTATTGGGTAGTTTATGTCAAATGGATCTTTGAAAGTATGAGGGAGAAAAAATAATTTTTTCTTATAGGTGTTTGGGATATGAAATAATCCTTTTTAAGTAGTGATTGTCACTTAAAGAAAAGGATCATGAAACTACATTCTAACTACTAACACAGCTCATTGGAGAACCATTCTGTAGTTTTGAGTTATTCTCCTCCAACAAAAACCCTTTGGTTTTCCCTTTTGTAGTAAAAGACTTATATTGTGACAGAGGAGAGACTTTGTAACCAGATTCTCCATATTGGACCTTTCAGTCACCTCTTCTACTATCTCTTTGCTATCACTGTTAGACTTTGCAAGTCTGCTAGTTATTTAAGCAACAAAGTAATTTAATTTAGACTCTAACAGACTTTTTTTTTTTTTTTGTTTACCTTTTTGGATTTTTTTTGTAAGTTTCTGGAGTTAAAACAGGGTGACGATCTAGCCTGCCAGAGGAAACATTGAGGACTTAATCTAGAGACTTTGGGGATCTAAACGTTGATTTCTGGTTATGCACAGAATTATTTCCTTGCAGTGATTGGGTTGCTTATGTGTGATTCTTCTTATTTAATTTTAGCTGTCTAAAAGGGAGGTCTTTAATGTAAATTAGTCATTATTGGAGTTCCCAGCACAGTAGACAGAGAAAAGGATTCTCTTACAGAGGGCAAAGTGTTCCTTCCAAAGTGTCTCTGACTAACAGTGTGATATACTTTCTAGAAGTATTTCTCTAGGGACTTGACAAATGGGTTAGACCAAGTACCTAACTTCAGATGCCAAAGTTGGGTGAAATTATCCCTTACCTTTAGCGCCTTTTTTTAGACCCTAGTACTTTTCTGGACCAAAGAGTACTAACACCCATGTCTAAACACATTTGTGACCACCAAAAATGCTGCTTTTCAAACTAGAAGTCTCAATCTCATGCTTCTTGGTCAGAAATTTGTTTCCCTTATGTTCCATCCTTAGTTAGTCCTCTGGCCTTTTATTGCTGCTCAGAGTTCTTCCCACACTTTCACATTAGTCAAATGGATGGGTCAAGGTTCATTAATAAAGTTTTAAGCCTGGCCTCTGTAGGTATGAGGTGTAACCTGGAGTTTTCAGACAGAACTCCCAACCAGACGTTTTCAAACAAAACTTATTCACAACGTGTGTAAGTATTCTCAGGGAAGTATGCTATAATTATAAGAGGAAAGTTTCTCAATCCAGGATAAAACTTCTACTGTACTGAGAGACAGATCCATTTTTGGATTTCAGGATGTTTGATTTTGGATACAGGATATTTGTATTCTCAGAGTTCCATTTTGTCTTAATGTTGATTCTCAGTTTTGTTACTGCTTTATTCCCTTGACTTTACCCCTAAGCTTTCTCTGCTGATAGCAGTTGCCCTTTTTCCCCTTGCATTTGGTAAATTCTCCTTTAGTGAATACACTGTGATTACTTTAGCTCTGTATTTCAAAGCCAATGTAAAAATTATGGTTGGCTCAAGTACAGAGGTCACTGAATCCTCCATGTAATCACAAGGTGACCAGCACCACTACAGTGTATTGTCTATAGCTGCTGTTCCCCAGAGTTTTCAAGTGGAGTCTATTCCTATATTCAGCTTTCTTTTTGGGGGTTAATCTTTGTGATGGATGTTCTCATATCCTGTTTGAATGCTGGTAAAAGTCCACAGTTACTTCTTTCTCCTCTCTCTTGTTGAGGATATTCAGATAGTGACTGTCAGTATCAAATGAAAAAATCAGCAGTAGAACTGATGTACAGGAATACTATTCAAAGCACTAGAGGAAAAAATAGGATCTCAGGAACAGCACAGGGGTTTTTTTACATTTTGCCATTCTAATATAGCTGCTTGTCAGTGTTACTGGTAGTGTACTGCAGCTGGTAACAAAATTCAGGTGGAGTGGAAAGGGATGCTGGCCCCATGGAGCACGTGGAAATTGCTGAGTAACTGACAGCCTGCTGTTGCAAGAGGTGAACACGGAGAATCTCTGGATCCACCAAGATTATGCTGCAGCTATTGTTCCTTTGCATTTCAGGTAACTGTATGTAGTACATGCTTTTTGACTTTTTCAGGACACAAATAGCAATGCATGTAACAGCAGTTCCCAGATTTTCCTCTTTCACCACATTTCAGAGTCATGACTGTATTCCTATTCCTGTTTTGTGGCTTTAAATTTATAAATGGATGAAATATACATATTTTGAAGATCCTTTTGCTTTCTGCTTTTATGAAGCCTTTCACTTGACTGTGATGCTTGCTTTTCCATCCTTGTCTTGTGTACTTAAAGAACAGAAGGAACAGATCTTAATTTATTATCTAGTTCATCATTTTTCCACACAAGCAAGATTATCAGTATATGTGTTGTTCCTCATTGCTTTTTGTGTAATCTATTTTCAGAGGTCTCTAGTGAGGAAGGTATCACTGACTCCTAGGTAATCTTTGCCAAGGCTTCAAAAATATTACCTTATTATGATCTCTGACACCATGAATAAATAATTTCTTTCATTTCTGCAGCACTCTCTATGTAGTTGAAGGTTGTTATCAGCTCTTTCTGCTGTTACTCTTCCAGCAAAACAACTGCAAGGTATTCAGTCTTTCCTCCTAGCAAATGTTTTCTTAAATTGTGCTTGTTTTCCTCTTGATTCCCTCCAGCTGTTCGACGATTCTTTTGAAATTCAGTGTCCCAAAGTGGATGTGCTTGCCCTCCCTTCTTAACTTCTCTGCCTTTGTTCCCAGTCTTGGATATTTCCAAACAAGAGATGGCATTGATGTAAACTAACCCTGCTGGGTCTGAAGCTGAAAAGCTATTTTTAAAGGTTGTCTACTCTCTGATCTTTACAACAGAAAAGACTGCTCATACACTTTTGAAATGTTGTGTTGCTTTATGGTGGTAAAGGATGACTTGTCATTCAGATTTGCAGTTACTTGAGCAAGAAGTCCCTAAGATAGTTCTCCCCTCTATGAATATAGCACTACTTCTTATTTTAACAAAATGGTTTTTTCTAATTAACTTCGAGCTTAAAACAATGCTTTGATTGTTTTACATACTCAAATTTTAATCAAGCTAGAGTGAAGAAACAAGCATGTAATTCTGGAGGGAACCTCAGAAATGTTGTTTAAAAGAAAAGCTGGTTTTTTAGTAAGTTTGTCTCAGATATTCAATATACTGCACAGAATGAAGATCCCAAAAGTAGAATTTCTGGCTAAGAGTCACTCAGTTTCAATTTGACATTTTTGGCATAAGGGGACCTGGTTTGGACATTTATTATTCCTGTATGCTCACAGGTGATAATTTCAACGTCTACTTCTAGCATAAATACTAGAAGAGTGACTTATTTGGGTGACTGCTTCTGGGTAGTGTGTGTGTCTCTGGTGAGAATATATTAGAAGTATTGCAGATAGTTCTGCAGAAACTCAGCATATTGTTGTGGAAGTGTGATGGATGAGCAGGGGTATAAGAGAAAAAAGGATTTGAGAGAAACAAAAAGATTTGCAGTCTCAGGTTGGAGGAAGGAGTAGGGTTAGGAAAAGGAAAAAGGGGAAGAGTGATAACTCTAAATTAAGCATTTTAGGGACATCAATATAAATCTGTCACTGTACACATTATCCTTGTTGGTTTCAACTCTTGCATGAAACATAAGTTTGGGAATGTATCCTTCTCTGAAGGTATCTAATTACCCTAGTTTCCCCCCTCCCCCACAGTAACAAATTCCAACTGGCTTTGGGGCATCTTTCACCTCTGCAAGGGGTCTGAGCCCTCCTGTTTTCTCCATATACTCTCTCCCAGGCAGAGGAGAGAACTCACTGCTCTGGACTGAAACTTCATCCATCGAGGTTCCTGCATTCAGACCAGATCAGAGTGAAGAGGGTGTATGCAAGGTGCACATCATAGGAACAGAAGCATTGATGCTTCTGAGGCAGCAATAATAGAACCAGCTCAGGTGACTGAAGCAGTTCAAATGTTTAAAAGCTGCTGCTTCAGTCTAAATTCATCTCCATGCCATTTCCTCATTCAGCTGGGAACATTTCATGGAGACGAATTGGCCACTTCACACTTCTGTGAACCTCCTAAACTACAGATGGATGTAGAGAGGCCTTTCTTTTCATCCTTCCTTTTAAAAGTCCCTTTTTCAATACTGGAAATGTCACTATGGCAAAGGCAGTGTTTTGTGATTAATTTTATATAGTAGTACAGTGGAAAACTAGACTTCCTATAGTTAGGCTGAAGAATTTCTGTCTTCTGAGAACCTTTGGAGGTATTTTACAGTGTGGATGACTGACAGGATTGTCTTAAAACTTGTTTTGTTCAGTAGTAATACAAACTGAGTTAAGAATTTAGGCCAAGAGCTCGTGAAGCAAAGTCCTCCCAAAAGTGAAAGATACATACTGTATAGTATATACATATTTATTTTCTATATATTTATTCATCTGACTAGGTGCATGTACATGAATATACATAATATAGGATTTTATTATGTGTGTCTGTGTGTATATAAAATAGTTATTAAATTCTGATGGGTTTATTCTTTTTAACAGTCCAGTGCCTCTGTCCGCCTCCTTTCCAATGCATTCCAGTTTGTACAGTACTTCAGAGACACCGTTTGGAACATATTTTAAAAACTGTTTTGGTTAATGACTTATTACTTTGGGTGGGAAGAAGAAGTTCTGCTGTGTTCCAGATAGTTTAATACGACATGCAATTTGGCCTTTACTGCACGCAGACAGCACATGTTTCAACTCTACATATTTCACATGTCTCTGAGGAAAAAAACCCCACATTATCAGAGAACAATTGTTGGTGCCTTTCTAAAATCCCTTCTGCATTTTATTTCTGAAAAATACAACTGAAGTGTAGAATTCAGGAAAGAAAACAAAAAATTGTGTACAAAAGACAGATTTGACAAGGTGGAAGAGAGATAATTAAGGCTACACTACTGTGTATTTTTGTGGTTTACAGGAATGACACTGAGTATAAATGGATGTGAAGGAGAGAAGATTGTAAAGGTGTCAACTGGGAGAAAGTGGAATGGGCTAGACTAGTTAGTCATAGAAGAGACATAATAGATTAAATGTCATGGATCATAGAAAGTCAGGGAAACTCCCCAGCACCATTTCCTTCCCATTTTTTGGGATCTTAAGTAATGTAAGAATGAAGTACAGCTAGATGGGGAGAGTATTTAGAACTTCACAAGAGAGTTCCAAAACATCACAGATCTTTAGAGTCTCCAAGCAATGGAGAGCAAGAGCTTGGGCCAAAGCTGAGTTTCAAGTGAGGATTATGATGCCAAGAAATACAGCTGTTGAGCATGCAGGTACAGAACGTGTCATCTTCATGAAATCAAAAATCAAAGGGAAAAGTTTTTGATGAACAAGGTGACTATATAACAAAATTCAAGAGCAGAAGAAAAAACCTTGAGAACACCCAATTTACATTTGCTACCTCACAGCTCGATGTAAAAAGACAACCCTGGAGACATGGATGTTGGTTGGCTGGGAATTCTTTTAACCTAAGATACACTCTTTGCTTATATCTTAATAGCAGAAGGATCTGGTTTTACTTATTTCGGGCAGTGTAAACTGTGGAAAACTATTATGTGACCCAGAAGGATTATTAAATAAAATAAAGCTTCCAGTAAAGTGTGTTGTAGCAATTATATATATATATCATTTCATCATGGGCTGCTTCTGGAAAGCACAGTTTCCAGATCAAGGCATTTAGCAGCATTCAGAAAATAACATACCCACTGTAGAAAAAATTATTTAATCAAAACCTTCGTATGTGGAAGCAGTATGAGTACAGATTCAGATTGTAATTCACTGCTTAACAAATAAGTAGGTTTTATTCAAGGAATGTTACATAAAGGATCCAATAGCTTATTCATGGCACTTCAGGAAATAGCACAATATGCGATCATTCGCTGGTGATATCTTGCAGGAGAGAACCTAAATTTCTACTAACTTGCTGACTAAGAGGGCTGAGTGTTTTGGTTTTTTTAATGTATTAGACATTCTTTGATACATTTCTTTAAAAATGGCACAAGATGTAAAACGTACAGAATATGAGAAACTCAGTTGTCCTACACCTTTAATACAAAAGAAGGGTTGCACAAACTACATTTCCCAGCATGCATCTTTAATGTGAGGTCAGACATACCTTTTTTCTTTCTCTCCGCTCAACCCAGAAATATCAACACTTCTGTCCTACATCCATCCCTAATCTATTTATGTGAAATAACCCTTCTTTTCTCCCTCCAGCCCTCACACACATACACAACAGAGAAGCACAGAGAAGTGTGAAGCAAAGAATTACGCAGTTAGAAAGATGTCTTACATTTTAGAGAAGTGACATTCTTTGGTAGTTATGAGTTTAGGGTATGCAGTTTTTTTGTTACTAAATATTGAAGAAAAACATGTTTTCTCAAGTGTTCTTCTGTCTGCCATCATTTAGCTTACTTCCAAAGCCTATACCTCTTTAACATCCTGAAGACACCCACTTATCAATCTTCCTGGACAACATCCTCATTTGTCACAGCAGTGCTTTACTACCAAAATCAGCAGAACTGCATCTCTATCTTGATTGAATTGTGATCTTTTCCTTTCTCGTCCTCCTGTGAGTCATTAAAATATGAAACACATCTTGTCCTGCTTTATACCCTATGCAGAAGCCCAGGAGACATCAGTTTTATGGTGGCCATTCAATGCACAGCAACACTGAGAATTGTCTCCCTCCTACAGGGAGAAGAACCCCACTGCTGCTGTGAGTGCCATTATATAGATGGGCCCTTTGTGATTTTTCTTCTGAGTGATTTTGCAAAGGTAACTTCAGCTTCTCTATCCATTCCCCCATAGGAGTGGAAAACTGCACTCAGACTGAGAATAGTTGTTTCATTTATATTTCCTTTGGAAAAGCAGACCAACAGTAAAAACCAAGAACTTTGGTTTCAGCAGGAACAGCACATATTTTGAGTCAGACTAATATTTTTTCTTAGCTCTGGCTGCAAGTCAACACCAGTCTGTGAGTCCTGATTTCTTACCTGTTTCCATCTTGTTTACAGGTGAAAATAGTCTTATGCTGATCATTGTTTTCTCTGCAGTCCTGCCAAAAATAATAAGTCTCTGCTTTTCCTTTCTACCTACTTGCCTACAAAACAAAGTAATATGGAGTAACAGTTCTGAAAGCCTGACCTTTGAGCCAGTGTTAAGGAAGATTAAGAAGGATAATTAGTAAAACCAGTATATGTCTCAATGTGTATGAGAGAGAAGAAATACCCATGTCTAAGCCTTATGGATTTTAGCTGGTTTTAACAACCACTTCAAACCCTTGTCTAGATAACTCCTGTGTGATGAAAATTCTTATATGATGAACATTTCTGTATAATACAAACTCATTATGGTTGGAAGCTAGATTGTCATTGCAAGACACAGCAGATTTTTATAAAGTACTTCTGCAGTGGGTTGACCGTGGCTGGACACCAGGTGCCCACCAAGCTGCTTTATCACTCCTCTCCTCAGTAGGACAGGGGGGTAGAAAATAAGAGGGAAAAAACTCAGTCAAGAGAAAGGCAGTTTAATGAAACAAAAACAAATACTGTGTGTAGAAGCAAAGGAAAACAAAAGATTTCTTCTCTGCTTCCCATGAGCAGGTGAAATCCAGCCACTTCCCGGGCAGTAGGGCTTCAGTATGAACAGAACAGAGCAGACCAGAGCAGAACAGAACAGAACAGAACAACAGAATCATCTAGGTTGGAAAGGACCTTGAAGATCATCTAGTCCAACTGTTAACCTACCACTGACAGATCCCAACTACACCATATACCTAAGTGCTATGTCAACCCGCCTCTTAAACACCTCCAGGGATGGGGACTCCACCACCTCCCTGGGCAGCCCATTCCAATGCCTCACAACCCATTCTGTAAAGAAATACTATGTGTATGTGTAGCTGTTGCTCTGAAAGACAAATATTGTAATAATGAATGCCTCCCCCTCTTCCTCCTTTCTCTTAGGTTTTCTTCCTGAGAAGACATCGTGTGGTGTGGAATATCCCTTTGATTAGTTTGGGTCAGCTGTCCTGGTTATGTCCCCTCCCAAGATCTTGACCACCCACCAACATACTGGCCTTTGAGGGTGACAAGGGGTGGGAAGTTGGAGAGACAGCCTTGATGCAGCGTGAGCCCTGCTCCACAGTAGCCAAAACAGTAGTTTGTAATCAACACCTTTCTGTTACCGATACAAAGCACAGCACTATGAGGGCTGCTATGGGGAAAAATCAACTCAATTTCAGACAGACCTAATACAACAGCTTAGCATTTGTAGAAGAAAACTTCATTTATTATCTTGGTTCTAATGGTTTTTTTGACCTGTGGTCCATGAATCCTCAAGGTCTACTTCTAAGGGCTGCTCAAACAATAGCAAGAACAGCCAACTTTTGCCAAGAAACTATTCACTGTCATGGGGTCTATGCCTCCCTAAGAATATTTTGAAGATTGACAAATCCTCACAAAAATTTGATAGCCACTTCTTTAATTTATTAATTTATAATCAATACAGAAGAATTACATCTGTATTTAATGATTAGAAACTCTCTGGTTCTATGATATTTTCAAAAAAATGTGACTTTTTTTTTCAGGTTATTCACTGGTGAGAAGAATGTAACCCTGTGAATGTAAGAAACTTATGTTGCAAGTGTTTAATTTGAGAGGTTCTCTTTGGTTTCAATAAATATGGAATCAAACTCTGTTTCTTAAAAATATTTGTAACTTACTTCATAGTATTTGGCATGTTTCACTTAAAAGTTCATATTTGGCATTTACTAGAACAGCTTTCCACTGTAATTCACTGACTTTCAGACTTGAATACTAATATATAATTCAAATTTTAGCATTTACAAGACAGAACATACATGAAAACAGTTAAGTACTTAGGAATAGTTTTCTGATTCTGCTTACATTAACAAAACAGTTGACCAACTATACCTCTGTGCAGCATCTGTTCCACACATGGGTGTATAAAACTAGCAGGACTTATAAAATGACAGACAGCTTCCAAAGGGTTGTTTAGAAACCAAACTCTGAATTCATACATTACACGGAATCAATCAGTGAAGCATTGCTTTTGTTCCAAAGGAGACTCTGAATAAGGGCTAGGCTATGAAATTATTCCTGCCACCAGATGCTGTTTGTCTGCTTCTGTGCTCTAATTGCTATCAATAATTAAACACAGGTCTCTGATTCATATGCACAGAGTCGGAGATTCTTAAATTAAACATTTTAAAGTCATTATAGTACATTTTATATGTTCAGCTAAACACTGCACTCGGGCTGATTATGATTAAATATACTGATACTAAATTACATATTGATTCCATAAATATCAATGGATACCCAGAACAAATAAGATTCCTGGTAAATAGAAGGAACATTTTAATTTCAGATGACTAACAGAAAGCAGCTTATATTTATTTATATATGTTACATTATGTTGCGTATTGTGTAAAGAGATGACATCCCCCAGTTGACTTGCAGAAAACACAAAATCATTTCCATCCATTTGGAAAACAACAAAAGCAGAAAATGTGGTATACACAAGTTTGTGTGACAGCCACTTGAAAAGTCAAGTTTGAATGCAAGTGAAGCTTGCACTTGTTAATCAGTCTGTGACAGGCATGATCTTTTCCAAAACTATGTCCCCAAGGTGATTCACACTCTTTTTAATAGAATACAGTCTGCAGTATGTCTGAAGAAAAAAAAAATTGCACTCTTTGAAACTGCCCGCATTTACCCTTTGGCAGGCTGTACAATTTGATGACATACTTTCTTATGATGATTGCTATTAGTCATACTATTGTCCTGCACAAACGTTTGGCAGACTTTCAAACAGAGGTATGATGATGAGCCATCTCTGGTGATTCACTCTTTCCACTATAGCCAGAGAGGTCAGTGCAGTATGACCCTTAATATCAGATTTGCAAAGTACAGATTCTCTGGAGTCTGATGACACTGTTCAAACATTCTTTGCTTGTCCCAGACCATTGGGACTGTTGGCCTCTGTTTCCAGAATCCTATGAGTTGCTTTCTGTGACTTCTGCTCAATATGAGAAAGGTTCAAACCACTCAGATACCCCTTGGCTAGAGTGGATTTCAGGTACAGGTTACTATCCAAGACAAATTCTCATTTGAAATCTGTAGCTAAAAGTGAGTCCTATGCAAAGTTTTGTTAACAACTCCCTTTGTTTCCTTTGATAAATTGACACTGAACAACTCTTAGATGATACAGATCAGGCGAATGGAGAGTATGTTGGACAAAGGTTACTGAAAGACACTAAGTTCAGTTAGACATTGAAAGGTCCCATTATTTTTGCAAAACAGTTTGCAAAACTAGTTTATCTGTTGCTAGTAGAGTCCCATAAGTGTTAATGTTCATGAACTATTTGGAGCAATAGCGTGCCCAAAGTGTAACGTGTCATGACATTTTATAGAGGCTTCACCATTGTACTCCGTAGGGTGGAGATTAGTAGGTGACTTTCATTCTGAGAGATTAGTAAAAAATCTTTATAAAAATTGTAACACTTAAAGTTCTCTTCCTTAACTTATATTCCCAGTCATTTAGGCTCTCCTCCATAAGTTTTGTTATCAGAAGGGAAAATTTCTTCCTAAAAATTAGTTCACATTCTAAGACAGCCAGTGCAAATCAGCAGTTGTTGCTACAGTTAACTAAATTTCTGAAAAGAGCTGTTGTTGCTCAACATATGAGATAATTTAACTTTATTGCTTAATATGATATGGGTACTTAAACATAATTGTCTAATGTCATTTGTCATTTTAGATGCACATAGTACATGCCTCCAGCTGCACTCCAAAGGGTATAGGTCTCTCCTAGGTCCTGTGTCATACTGACAAACTCAACTGAATGTCTCCGATTTCTAGGATGTTATAAATGACATTTATGTTTAAGCAAGCTGACTCATTGGCACATCTAGTTTATCTGTTGCTCATAGAGTCCTATAAGCATTAACATTCTTGAATTATTTGGAACAATAGTGTGCCCAAACTGTAGCGTGCCTCGTGGCACAGTTAATAAAACTAGAAATCTTCAATTAGCTGTTGTACATTTTTATATTGTAGTTAGACACTTTTGTTAGACACTTCAAGAGGAGGAACAAGCAAAATATTATTAAATATGGATAAAATCTTAGCAGAACCACAATAACCTTTCTGGATGGCTTTAAAGAGTCAAACATAAAGCACTATATATTTCCTTAAAGCTAAGATATATTAAATGCTGGAATGTTTTCTAATGACAAACCCAGTGTAGTACTTTATTAGTTTGCAATAGTTCTTTCATACAAAAAAAAAAAAAAAATGTCAAAAACAAATTGTCAGATTTTCTGACAAGCTGATATCATTGGTCAGAACAGCTTAGTTACCTGTTATAAAATTCATCTGACATTACTCATTTTAAGACCTTGTTTACAGCAGCTCAAAACTTTACAAGCCCATATTTCTATCGACTGAAAAACTTTGTGTACGTATAGTGCTTTTTGTGTGGACTGTACATGTAGACCACATTAAAGTATTGTTGAAACATTCTGGCCAAATGTTCTGATTTTGGTTAGGATAGAGTTAATTTTATCCCTACTAACTACTATGGGGTGATGTTTTGGATCCATGCTGGAAACAGTGTTGGTAACACAGGGATGTTTTAGTTACTGCTGAGCAGTGCTTACACAGAGCCAAGGCCTTTTCTGCCTCTCACCCCACCCCACCAGAGAGTGGGCTGAGGGTGCACAAGAAGCTGGGAGGGGACACAGCTGGGACAGCTGATCCCAACTGACCAAATGGATATGCCAGACCGTATGGCATTATGCTCAGCAGATAAAGCTGGAGGAAGAAGAAGAAAGGAGGGGAGACATTCAATATTATGGCGTTTGTCTTTCCAAGTAGCTGCTATGTGTGACAGAGCCCTGTTTTCCTGGTGATGGCTGAGCACCTGCCTGCCGATGGGAAGTGGTGAGTGAATTCTTTGTTTTACTTCACTTGCGTGCTTGGCTTTTGCTTTACTTATTAAACTGTCTTTATCTCAACCCATGAGTTTTCTTCCCTTTATTCTTCTGACTCCACATCCCACCTGAGTGAAGTGAATAAGTGGCTGCGTGGGGCTTAGTTGTCAGCTGGGGTTAAACCACGAGACAAAAACAGCTCAAGTACCCCCTATATTAGGCAAACTAGAGAAACAGATACTCTGTTTTGTGCCCAGAAACCTTATAATTGAAACCACAAAATGGCAAACATTTTTTTTTTCAGATATGTGGTTTAATACAGACTGTGCATTTGGCAGGGTTGTGGCCTTAGCAAACTGCCTGAGTCACGTTAATTCAGCCCCTGCCTGGGAATTACTTAATGATGGAATTATGTACAGTAGGTCCGTTATCTGTTTCAGGAAACTGATGTATCCTATGGCTCAGGCTCATGGAATAATGAAGACTGTTGTTTGTAGGACTCCATCTCAAAAGTTGAAATGTGAATAGTAAACAAAGTTGGAGACTAGAAAGAGGAAAAATATAAACTGAGAACTTAATGAGATCTTGTTTGCAGTGGATTTGTGTTTAATAATCTTGTAAACAGAATTAACTGAAGGTTGGAAAGTGAACTTGCCCCTTTGTAGACCTCTAGAAAAATCACAGAGGGAAGAGATACCATGAACTCTTCACTGCATATTGGACACACTCTTAGTGGACAACTTGGAGACAAATCCTGTCTGAGGTGTAAATTCCCTGATGAGTAACGAAGCACAAAATCTGTTCCCTTCCTCCTCCTCTGTTTAAGACATCCATAGTGGTAGTAGACAGGCCAACTTTGTAATTTCTGAAAGGAGATGAGTTTACTATCCAGCTTTTTCCCTCACTGAGATCTTCCACCTGTCCTATTACCTCTGTTACTTATTCTACAACTATGTTTCTATGAGTTAAAAGGTGTGACAAGCTATTAAAGACTTCTTAACAAAGCAAGGTTGAACTTTCATCTCCTCCCCTGCAAGACCTTTCTCAATTCTACCCCATGCTTCCTACCTGACGAAGAGCATCTACTTCCTGCCAACAACCTTCCCATATTTTTCCATGTTCCTATTTCTTTTTGGCCTGTCTATTAGACAAGAGGCACCACAGGTATTGCTCTGAATGTGGTGACTGGTCATCTGCCTCTCAGTAGCTGAATTGTCCAGGCAGAGCATGTTGCATTTTAACAGCCACATGTAACCCTTAAGCTGTATTTTTGTACAGCTCAGTTGTGAGTACTTTAATATCTTTAAGATTTCTACTCCTCTGTCCAATTTGGCTGACAATAGCCAAAGGGATCAAAAGTTATTGTGAGAAAGAGGGCTGACAGACTCAGTCACAGAGATGGAATTGATGCCATCACATCAGGTTTGTCCCCTTAGGAAATCAGACTAAAATGTGGGACACTTTCAGTATTAAGAATTTGATTGCTGCCCTGGAGAATTTCCTCACTGAATCTGCCACAGCTTTCTTACATGATGGTGGGCACACCACTTCAATCACCTAAGTATGACTTCAGGTATGAAATACAGGAACTGAGCTATGGCACATAGACCTGAAGTAACTAGGGGTTTTGCTTTAAAAACACATAAACTACCATGTAATTCTAAGAACTCTGAAAATATGGGTCCTGTGGGACTAGTACGGGACACTGAATTAGGGCAGATATATGGTCTGAATTTTTCTGGCAGGCATTTAAGAAAAGATTTGGGTTCCTGAAGTGATGTTTTGGTGAAATTTAGAAGCTGCAGTTTAGGAAGACAGTTTTGAAAAACTGTGCTTGATTTTTACCATTTGCTACCTGAGTGAAACTGAGGTCTTTAGTAAGATATTAAGAATTTTGGGATTCTGATCATACTTTTTTCTTTTCAATTTTCAGTGATTTCTGAAGGCAAAGTGCATGATCAGTCCTTGAGGAAAACTATTGCTTAGAACAAGTGCTCTCCAGCACACTTTGGTGGTGGGTCTGGAACTGGGGTCAGTAGTGTCAAGGTCAGTCACAACAGTAGCAGCAGGAAGTCGTGGTTATCTGCTGGTATGGAACTCATAATTATATCCTCCCAGTTCTTACCACAGCCTACAGTCAATCAATTTATAAACACAGTCCCATACCTCTGTCTTCCTCATGTTCCTGTCATACTCTTTATTCCCATGAGCTACATAGAGTTCATTCTGTCCTCTTACTATTGATCAGCTGACTACAGGTAACAGTCCCTGGGCACAAGCTTACACTGAAATTATTCAAAGATTACTTCTTTTTACAAGTTTCCTGTAGATGCTCATAGAGCACATGTTGATGTCTCATCCCTCTTTGAAAGCAGATTGTACATTAAACAATCGTATGTACTGAGAATCTTGCTATATTCATGTCATCTTTTTTCATTTATTTAACTTTTCTTAATTACCATTGGATAAAGGAGAGAAGATAGATAAGGGAAAGACATTCATTTTTAGTGGCAAGGAATACATGTTTTGTGCCACATTGTTTTTCAGAAAAATAGAGACAATACAGTTTCTATTGGATTTCCTTAAGGAAATTGTGACAAGTTGATGTCATATACATATGGCTAATTAGACAGAGAACATACTTATATTTCTTTAATTTGAAAGTGAAGCTTTCCGAAAAAGAAGCTGTGACAGTCCAACAAAGTCACAGTTTATGCCTCAAACATCTGGTGGGGAACATTGACAAAGGAGACTGTCTTTATGAAAACACAAGAGTCACGTATGTAATGACAGGGAGTTTTGGCAAGGGAAAGGGTGTCCTGAGGAGGTGGGACCACACCTCTCTGAGGCTGGACTTCCCTACCTTGGGCAACTCTGTGAGGAACCAGTGGGGAGCCTTTTTTCACGATGCATGTGTTAACAGCTGTCAGACAGTGGTCATAGCTACAGGGAGGGGGAGTAGCTCCCCAACAACCCCCAACACCACCGATGCATTTCCAGAAGGCTCTGAAGGTACAGACTACGAATGCACCAGATCTGGGAAGGTTCTGGAAGCATGAACTGCGTGTGACACCTGATTGGCCTAATGAATCTAAGTACATGTCCAGGGGAGGGGCAAGGGATTATAAAAAGACATGGATTAAAGCCCCAAGGCAGTGTCCCTCCAAAACTGGACCTGTAGGCTGGCTGGACCAATGCTGGAGCCAGGACTGATGACATCTTTCTCTTTCCCTCTCCTTTCCTCTCTCACTCTCTTTTCCCCTTTCTTCTCTCCCATTCTTTATTTTCCACATATAGGGCTCGTTGGGACATGTTGTGTGATTTAAAGCTTGTTAGTATATGCGACAGGGTGTCAGTGCACTTTCAGTTTTTCAGTATATGTTGTAAGCTTTGCCTCAGCCACTGTTTTCATTGTATTTGTGGATTTTTGGCTGTCATTCAAGTTTTGCCTTGCCATTATACACTCTGTTGTGCCACTACTGGGTTTCAAGTAAATATGTTATTTGGCGAAGCCTTTTGGGTGATTGTTGTCACTTCTCGTACCACAGAGAGAATTAAAAACAACCTCACCCTAGCCCACAGAGTGAGACGGGACAGTGGCAAGCAATAAGATGAGGCTTGAAGGGCAATGTAGATCTGTACTGATGCATAATCCTCAATACATGTGTCCTACACTTATATATCATCATAAGTTCTGCGTGCAACTAAAATGTCTGTTGTGCTTTCTCAAGCAAGTCATTCTACTGAAATATTACTCTTTTCTTTAAGAGTAGGTTTTTGGGATAACTTACAACATCTATCAGATAGTGGTGGAAACCGTGGTTAGCCAAAGCATTCTTACCTTTTTAGGCCATGGAAGTATACTACAGTTTAAAATCAAATGAACTAGACATTTAAACTCAGATCTGGATTCTGTTTTCAGAAATAGGTGATAATCTGAAACCTTGTCCCTTTTTTATATTGACTGATTTTGTTTTACCATTGCATCTGTAATGAATCCAATGAAATCTGGAGTATCATAGCATGGAGCATCTTAACATGTAAGTCTTTTAACTAAGTCCATCTGTGCTTTCCTTTGCACTTGAAAATCTGAAGAAGTCTATCTTAGAAGAGTATTGAGAAAATAGTTAAGGTTAGAGAAATAGCAGGGTACTATAATAATGAATGCCTGGGCAAAATTTCCAAGAAAATGAATAATTTTATTTTTAGAAGAAGGTTTGATTAACATCTGGTAAGACAGACCTGGGGCTAAATACAGAACAACGAACATTAATGAAGACCCACTACTCACTAAATGAGCACTACTCATTGTGAATGAACCAAAGGTCCTGTGTATTGATGTAATTTTATATAATATTGTAAGGTGTGAAAACATGCACAAGACAAGTAAATTCAGGTACATGCATAACCTGGATTTTAACATGTCTGAATATTGAGTGCTGAAACATGCAAGATTTACTAAGAGTCTTTTGTGTAGTTATTATTTAAATTTCAAGATGAGTATTAAGAGTTTTCTTCATTAGCTTCCGTGAACATGGGATCTCTTTCTAAGAATACAGTTTAAAATGATTCCGTGAACCTGGCTAAACTAATGGATATTTCAAATTTGTACAATATAATGATAAATTTCAAAATGACTATTTGGACTGGTATCTTTAACACTGTAAAGTTTAGAGGAACTAAAATCTCCCTGTTCAGGAGGTAAAAAAGTGTCAGAGATGTGCTGTAGATGGCACACTGAAGAATTGGGCAACATTTGAAAACATAATAGTGGAAGATATTTTCTGTCTACTACTTATGAAAATGGAAAACAAACAAAAAAACCCCATGTGAACTTATTTTCTGCTATTTCTTATTGAATTAAATAAAATGTATTGTTCCCCTTTTCTAACAATATGTCTCTGTATCTAGGATAATTACCTTCTTACTTCAAAATCTTGTAAGACAATACAAAAAGACCTTTGTTTATCCTTTTCAGCAATTCAGATATTGTCTTGACACAACATAAAAAGTCTGGACTGTTATTCTCTTCTTTAAAAAATATATTACAACATTTGGCTCCTTTAAACTTATCTGCATGAAGTGAATGTTGTATCAAGCATTCTTCATGTGCTGAAGAATCGCTAACAAAACCAGCTCCTGAGAAGTGATGCATACCATATTAAGCAGCATTTCAGTGGAGAAGCATAGTTTCCCCTTTTGGCTTGTCAGCCATTGCTTGCATCACTACATTATTAATATTTTTGTCCTTGCTGTCCTACAGAGCTGAGCAACCTCTTTTCCTCCCTTCTTTCATTCTCTCTCCCACCTTGTGCTCTGCTTTTGAATTAGGTTGCAATAACATTTGTCCAAATTCAGGCTTGAGATTTTATGTAAACCATGTTTCAGAAAAGTTTACAGATGTAACAAAGAGTAAATCTTCATTTCTACCTATTGCTGGTTAGCACAGGAATTGTTTGGATGCAACGATGTACAGGATGTAGAGTGGGAAGAAACAGTCACAGAAATAAGGCAGAAAGTACCCACTTTCTTACAGCACTGAAGAATGAAAATGGCAGATTCATATGGGATAAAAAACAAAGAGCTTCAGACTGGTGTATTAAAGGCACCTACTTTACTCTTCATAGTACTGATTTAAAAATAATTTGGCTCAGAATTCCTAATGTTATATTTAATTAAATGAAACCACTTCTCATAAATGCTTTTATCTAGACAGAGTACTTGTTTTTCATCTAAAATTTCCATTTACTTCTCTAGTGGCTACAGAAGCTCCACCTCACCTTAAAAAAAAATTTAGATTTCACCAACACTGTATTTCAATTTTTCACTTGGTGTGTTTCTCTTCCCCAAAGATTACATGCTGTGTTGGGGAAACATCACTCAGAATAGAGTGCAATATGTAACAGTACGATACCAGATTTTCAATGAATTTTGGGAGTACTTGATCTTTAAAAACTAAGCTCCACACATTGAAATATTAATTTGCATGCTTAAATTAAGGCATGTTAGCCTTAAGAACTTCAGTCAGAGCTCTCACATGTGATGAAGACACTCACTAATTGCAGAATATTTGGGATCAAGTCATTACCCCTAGATCTGGATTTCTACAGTGTTCTTGTTTAAAAAAAAAAAAAAATCCTCATTCAGAACCACTCTCCTTCCCTTCCTTTCTCATTTACTGTGACTCCAGTTTGCTAAGTCTTATGTATATCTCAGTGCATGTGCATGCATAACAGTAAATATTGCAGCATTTTTACAATTAAACTCTACAAATGTTAACAGTAATACTTTTGCTTAATTGTACTATGTAATCCTTGAAGTCCAGACAAAGAGCAGTCTTAAGAAAGAATGTGGTATATAACACATTAGTTGCCTTTGGTAAATCCTGCTATAGTACAGAGTCTGAGCTTCAGAGAATTTCTCCACTGCTTGAGCCTCTAAATATTGAACCTCCCACTGCAGTGAAGCACTTGTACATGTAATATTCAGGCTGCCATAGATACTATAATAAAACACAGCTTTGAAGGAAGATGGGAAAGTAGGTCTCCATCCTTAATGGATTACTCTAAGCGCTGCATTCAGGTTGCCTATTTTCTGACTCAGTATATCATTACATTGGAAAAATGTCAATAGGTTCATTTCTTCCTTTAAAAAATTATGTGTAGGATATTCCTGCAAGAAATAAAAGCACAGTGAAGACTTGAACCTGGTTATGAACTTTTTGGTGGCATGTTCTTATTGTATTTAAGGTAATGAATTAATCTGGTAAGAGATGAATCCCCTTGCATTCTAGCCAGTCCTCAGAGATTAGAGGGGCTAGGGGCGGATGGACTTATCTCTTAATAGTTATGCCAATTAGGGCCATAACTATAAGCCTGACACCAGATGCACGAACACCACGTATGCTGTAGGTCTGGTTGCATTCAAGAGAAGCAGTCACGTTCACAAACAGTACGGTTTATTCTTATGCAACATCTACAGATTCTTTGAGATTGCCTGTGATAAATGCACAAACTGCAGGTTGGCTGTATAGCACTACACACAAAAAAATTGATTGTAATCACACACTTAATTCCCGGGTAATCATTCAGCATAGCTGAGGGCCCAAATCTTACCAAAAAGTGTCTCTTCTGGGGGAGGGTGAGGAGCACAAACCCATCAATCTGTCCCTCCGATTTGGTATCAGATTATCATTCCTCCGATTTAGATAAATCTCAGGGTAGTATTTATATAAGTATATATATGTAAATGGGTGAGACTGTGGTCAATCCACTGTTTCTTGAGTAATGACTCAGCACGTTCCTTGGTGCAAGGTGTGCACTGGTTTTATGGGAAAAGAGGAAGAATGAGAGATAAGGTCCGCAGAGTACTGCAAAACAGTCCTTGAGAGAAGGGGAAGAGCAGGAGATCAATCTGCATAGTCATGTCGAATGTCCCTTGAGAAAAGTGGAAGAATGGGACTGTGTGGCCTTTACCTTGCTTCACATTACTCCTTGGTGCCGTGGCAACACAAATCACTGGATCTCCATCCCATCCTGTGTTTGTTCCGGGTACCATGTGTTAAGAAAATGTGTTTTGCAGATTTTTCACTGTTTTGTTTTTCCCACACTTCCAACAGTTCTAATCTTTGATGTCCTAGAAGGAAATAAGACTTTCTAGATGCTTTTATCTGGCACCTGCTCCATCAGGCATGTCTGGAAAATGGATAGAAAACAGGTGAGCAAGGTGAAGAAATGAACTAGGTATATGACTTCTTCACATACCAGGGCAAGTTTTCTTCAGTATGGCCAGAAAATACAGCATTTTACAGCAAGTTCTTCTTATTGTTCTAACGTTTCTTAAGATGATCCCAGTCTTAAACATAAGTTCAGCAGGGATTTCAAGGTTTGAATTTTAGATTAAAGCTCATAAAACTGGAGTTAGGTGTGGCTTAAGCACATAAATCCCTGTTTTGGCATAGTCCTCATTCCTTGTCTGTTAAATAAGGCTCAGATTCCTGAAGAAGTCTGAATGTATTAGGTAAGAAATTCAAATTAATTCAAGCCTTCTAATAACATATTACTTCTCTAAAATCTGAGCATAAATCTCTAATGGTGCCTTTTTTCTTTATTTGAGTTGTACTTTAACAGCTGATGTTAAGTAAAAGGCAAAGGAGATTGACGTAAATAAGGTCTCAATTCTGTTTCCAATTTTCAACATTGTTGGTATCAAAACCTATACTTGAAGAGGAAATAAAATTGTCTTTTTCTCAACAAGCAGAGGCTACCAAGATGAAAGATTGTTCTATCTCCTGAGATATCTATAGCCCTGGATGAAAGTGTGAGAGTTGTTCTGACTCACCTGGATTACAGAACCTGTAAGACATATACACAGTAATTTTACCAGCTCCCACACACTACCATTCATGAACCTTAGCACATTAAAACCAGTAAAATCTAGCTGTTATTGAAATAAAACTGTCACCTGAAGCAATATATTGCCTGGAAAAATTTGTCTTAAAAATAAAGAAAAAAGCTAAGAAATGTCATAGGAAATGTTAGTAGCTGCTGCCTCCAAAACTAAAGTCTGCTTCTTGATACCTTATTACATAAATGCAGCTGTAACCCCCAGAGAGCTGATCTGCAGACACTTTGGAAAGTGCATGTTGGTACATACAGGCTGAAAACACTCTGGAGCCTTTACTGAAAAATTTTAATTGTAGTAGTGAGGGTTTTTCTTTTTTCCTCTCTTCACTCACCATGTGGAATTGCAGGAAAGTCTTACAATGGAAAAAAAAACAAAAAACCAAAAAAACAAATGAAAATACATGTCATCGTGTACTTAGAAAAACATTGTGCAAGCTGCCCCAAATTCTGAAGGGACAGTGATATTTCTTATTCTTGGAAGAACTTTGTCATCAGTCAAACAACCAATAATGCTTTTTAGTATAAACATCACCACTAAACTACTGAAATTATAACCTTCACCCAATCTTACAATCTCATCAAGACACTGATTTACACAGTGTCACTACAGAGAAGAAAAATACTTGTTTTCAATATTTTTTTTTTTAGAATGACTAAATGCAACAGTAACTTTAGTCACCTTACTGAATCTCAGGAATGGAGGTTAGCCCTAAAATTAGTATACCAAACTTCATGTCTGTATGTGAAATAGGTGTTTTAAATTCCCATTATACAAGACGAGCATCTGGTCAATAGAGCCAGTGGAGTTAAGAGAAAAGTTCTGCTCAGCCTAAAACTGATCCCTGGGGCATGACTAAATTTCATGTTTAAAACATTAAATTATATGTCTACACATCTGTAGGTGAGCTAGGAAATTCATTCAGTTGCTTAAATGACGTTGTATAATGATGTTTGAGGCAGTTTACCTAGACCAACCACTCCAGCAGACACCTTTACCTCACCTTCAGCTGCTGCTCCAGGTTTGTACAGGTCTCCTGTTCATCCTGTCTTGTATCCGTTAGTTCTGTATGGAAGTTTAAGGCTTTCCAGTGACTCTAGACATATGTTCAGAGGCAATTCAAGCAAGCCCCAGGGCGAGAAGGATTCATCTCTAGATTGTAGGCCTGAAATTAGATCCCTAGATGTGGTGTATGAGCTAGAGGGTGATTCATTTACCTAAATCCATATCTCTTTTGCCATTTCAGGACCTATGTGGTACCTGCTGTATCCACATCAGACTGATAAATACAGTCCAGAAAATGTACACCTTTCTGCAGCAGAAACTGGAGGTAATGCTGAAGTATTTCATGTAACACTGGACGTTAAAATGTGTGAAGCTGAACTCAGTCACAACCTAGGAAGGAACATTAAGTCTGTAAGGCCGAATAGGCAGCAGTCTGAGCCTTCAGGTGACAAGTCCAGGTCTGTGGGTGTGTGGCATTTAAAGAGCATCAAAGACTGAGAGAAAGGTAGGGATACTAGTCCTTTTCCACTGTCTAATTGAAGAGGTAACTGAAGCAGAAATCAAGCATAGATCCCTTTGAAACTGTTTGACTTTCAGAAACATTGAATGCTCTGCACATTTCAAAATCAGGGACTGATATCTGTGTTCTCGCTGAGGTTTTCTTTTGTAAGCATGGCTGAAGGGCTTGATTTTCATAGGTGCTAAATAGTATTAATTAATGCCTATAGTTTGGCACCTGGCAACTGCAAAACCCAAAATTAGATGTTATTTTTGACAATGTAAAAGTCTGTCTTTAAGCTCCAGGGAAACATTTTACAGAGATAGAAAGGGGCTGTTTCACCAGCTTTACCTCATACATATAAATCACCAAGTTTTATTTTTAAATGTTGGTTGGCTTTAGGGGGGGAAATGGGGATATTGTTTAGAATAACTTTTTTTTTTTTTTTTTTTTTTTTTTTTTTTTTTTTTTTAAAGGGAGAGGATTATGTTTTCTACACATACAGGCTTTGGGATCTGAAGAATGGTGATAGTTCATTTGCAGGTGGGGGAACACCTTTTCCAGCCCCATATGCTTGTTTGAAGTCTATGGGAAGCGTATGGGCTCTGTTGCTTAGCAACCACCCTCCCTCTTCTCGGAGTAGCAGGAGAATGCTCTGCGCATGCATGTGCAGCAATAATCTAGTTTTCAGACCACAGAAGGCCTTGTTGTGATACAGTCAGCCAGATCATATACAGAGGTATTTTGCAGATGATCAATCCATTTCAACTCAGTGTAGGCAAAATCTGAACCAGATACTTTTAATGATATATTTCTGAGCTGAAACTATTTGAGATCATTGTATCTTGTTTACTGGGAAAATTAAGGGAATATTACCCAGGCAGTGAGTTCCTCGTCCAAGTTTTTACTGACAAGTCTGTGACAAACTGTGTAAAATTATGCTGAAGTATCCAGGATGTTTTCTTAGAACAGAGGGAAATGTGAAAAACATATAGCTACAAAAATGGAGAGTCATTACTGTTGCATTGGACTGAACTGAAAGATAGTCACTTAACAGGTTAAGAAACACACAGGGTTCACATGATGGTTTTTCCCTCTGGCCACTTGTCAGAAGTGTAATGAAACAGCGGTGAGTTAGTTATGTATCTTTGTGTCTGTGCTACCTACACGGGTGTATGCTAGTCATCCAGTGCTGATGGGTGTAAGATGTACACTAGATGGTGCTTGCACAACACAGGGAGCAAAAAGTGCGTCTGTCTCAAGATGTGTCAGCAACTCAGTGCTCCACCCCCTCCTCGAGTGTTTTCTGTGATGCACACTCTGTTCCATTAAGTGGAGTCATATAATTAAATATAGAAGGTTCACGAGTGATGTAAAATAAATGTTTATTTGCTATTTCACTGACCAATGCAATAAAGACATAAAATCATTCATTTGTATATCTGTATATGTTTACACATACTTATGTATATACACAGTTTTGGCAGCTCTAAGTTTCTAAAGACATAGAGCTGGTATTGTGAAACCTTTTCTACATTTCTTTTAAGAGCTATAGATGCACAGAACTGCAATGAAAGGAAGGGCTTTTTACTAGATGCTTGTAGAGCACTCAGCACCATTCATGTCTTAACTAGTGTCTAAAATCTAGCGTGAACTATCAAGCATTTTGGAACAGGAGAAAAATAAAAGGGAAACAAAAAAAAAAAAAAAAAAAAAAAAAAAAAGAAGGACTTGTATCTTCCCCATTTCATCAACACTGTCACAGGAAAGAAAAAGAAAATCAAAAAGGAAACCCTGAATACTGAAGGAAATTGCCTCTGTCCACTATACAAAGACATATAAATTGTTTAAAACCTTTTTAAAGATCCTTAGGATATCTGAGAAACTCAAGGGAAGAAAACCTGAGTCAATCATTGTTTTATTTCCATGTGCTCCATAAATTTGTATATATTAACAAAGGTTGTCTTTGACTTCATTCAAAAATAAGAAATAAAAAGCTTAAAAACTTATTGACAATGATTCAAGTGTCAACATAATACATAAGCTCCCCATATCCCACCTTAAATAAGATAAACACACTACCAAGATATAACATAAATTGATTCTCAGCCCATTGTTTTTAAAGTCCAGACACAGTATCAGAACACAATGATCTAACACCCGGTTAAACATGTTTAACTCTAAATTTGTTTAAGGATCTTGTTTATTTCAGTCATGTCTGGAGGCTCTTATATCTGGAATGTGGTCTAAAATCAAATGTAATTACTTTCAATGGATGCACATTTTGAGCAAGGCTGGATTTTGGACAGAGAAAGGGAAGTGGATAGCAGAGCTGGGGAAAGGAGAACTACCAGAAAGAAGGGAGAAGCTGAGCCAGATTTGCTTGGATTGGTGTCAGCACATGAACCCAAACATCCCAAATCAAATTGTGCTGCCAAAACACAAACAAGAGCTAAATGACAGTTTCTGCAGTCTTCTACTACCTGAGTTCATTGTAGTCTAGGTGTTTGTAAGAGTAGCAAGTGGTAAGCTATTGTCTGTGTTTTATTAAATAGGATGGGATGTAATGAAGTTTGGAGTAGTGGATATGGCTGTTCCTGGAAGAGTTAAGCAGGTGTATAACAAGGCCAAGTTACTGAAGGTGTAACAGAAGCAGATAAGCATAAACAATCTTAACCAATAGGTTCCAAATCCTCAGGATAAGCCAGGCACTTTATTCAGCTGTGGTTGACACTAACTTTCTGTGAGTCCATGGCTTTCCTATTTTCAATTTTTAAAATCCAAGGAATTTCACTGACTTCACTGTGAAGCAAAAACATACTTTAAAGTGGGCCAAGACATACTCTCTTCTAAGCAGCCCATTGTGGAGCAGGGTCATGCCAGACTATGTCTGCATCTGGATTTTGTTATTTAGAAGAGCAACAACACCTGTTTCTCATTTATGCAGCAGAATTAGCAGTTGGGCTCCAAACTTGGCTGCTATGATTTCTTCTGAGTCCAGGAGAAGTCAGATGCCAGGTGCTGGCTTTTGTAGCTCTGTTGCACAAGGATTTAGCTTGCCTTATTATATGATGTAGCAATTCCAGTTACAGGCAACCCTGCTTTCTTGTCCTGTTTCCCCCTATTGCTCCTATCTGCCAGCCTCGCCCTACCTCCCCACTATATTCTCAGACCAGAATGGGAGATAGACATCTAAATCTGGTAAAATTCAGAAATATCTAGGTAGATTCAGATCTTTCTTAGACCTGCAGGAAGGTCACAAGGATTTTCAAAGTGGGAGTTTAGTGTTTATGTGGGGGTGGCTGGTAGGAAGAAGCAGGGAGGAGAGACAGGGAGAAGGCACATCAGGAGTTTTCATGACTCAAATCTAGTAAGTGTATCACATCAGTCATAGGAAAAATGTGTGCCTTGCAGCTGGAGCCAAGGTGTCTGGACCATTTGAGTTGGCATTTCCTTCATGTGGTTGTAGCCTGTCCAGTTGATAGATAAATAAGCAAATAAATAAATCTTACCCCTGCAAAACAGACACAGACGTGTATTACACAAGGTACACTGAATCACACACATTAGCATTTCACTGTCTGTGTCCGATGGAGGGTGGGAGCTCATATCCTGCAGCAGGGCAGTTAAAATAATCGATGAGTGCGTGTTGAATCCCCAGAAAGAAGATGGGGGGGAGGGGGGGGAAGCGAGTGAGAGAGAGAGGGAGGGAGGAAAGGAGGGTGTGGTGGTTGGGGAGGGGGGATGGGAGGTGGGAAAGGTGCTGATTTCAGCCCTGTAGCGTCAGGATTGCGTCAATTTGGGTTTCAACCACGTCTTCAGTCTCGGAGCGGAGCTACTCAGAAGAGCCAAAACAGGAAGGGGGTTGCAAATCAGTGTGCAAAGGGGAGGACCGAAGCTTCCCCTCCCCCCTCTCCTCCAGTCCCCTCGCAGCCTCCTCCTCCACCTTCCCCACCACTCGTGTCTCCTGGTTTTGGTTTTTTTTTGTTGTCATTTTCTTTTTTTTTTTTTTTAAAAAAAAAAAAAAGCTGAAAAAACCGGTCGCCTGGGCGCTGTGAGAGCAGAGAGTCGAGGGAGAGCAGGGCAGCCCCTTCGGCGCCCCGGGCAGGTCTCTTGGCACCCGAGGAGGTGTCTCCCGCTCCCCGGACGGAGGCTCCGGCACCGCGGACAGCGGCTCCAGCACCGCGGACAGCGGCTCCAGCACCGCGGACAGCGCACGCCGCCAACATGGCTCCGATCGCGACCGGCCGCCAGCAGTTCGGTAAGCGCGTCCCGGCCCCAACTCCCCGCCCGCCGGGCTGGGGGCTGCTCCCCTCCCCAGGAAAAGTGCAGGCAGGCAGCCTCTGCTGAGCCACCCAGCGCCTCCCAGCACGCGGCTGTTTGGGAGGAACCTTATTCCCCCTTTTCTCTTTGGTCTCAGAAGTTGTGTGAATTTGCTTTCTTTCCCTTTGCTCTCTTCCTTCTTCCCTACCCATTCCCCCCCGGTAAACGGGGAGAGAGGTTTGTGTAGGTGCGTTTTCAAACGAGAGAGGTTTGGGGTTGTTTCCTCTGTCTTGGTTAAAGTAGCGTGGCTTCAGATTTAAATGATGTAAACGCATCCTGTGCCACAAAGAAAAATCTTTGTTCAAGACGTTCTCGGAATAATTGTCATTCCTTTTTTCTTGTTATAGAGAAAGACTTGTCAACCATTAGTTAAAGTGAAAGTTAGTCTTGTAAAGGACATTGCTAGGAAGATGAAAATACAGGATCCCAGTGTTTTTAGCTGAACAGCTGCATCTTGATCAATCAGGGTTCATTGAGAATAGCAATGATAACAATGAACTTTTCAGTTTTGTCATTTCTACGCACTGGATGTAGGGTGATTAACTGTGTTACCAGAAGTTTCAGAAACAGTCATATATGTGCGCTTACAAAATAGATACAAAAATAGCTATACTCAGAAAAGCAGTAACTAGAAATGTTCCCAAACTCTGCTTTACAAATATTGACTTTAGCCTAGATTATATTTGCTTTGGTAGTGGTTTAATTCAAGGAGCATTGCATTGACTTAAGTGAAGTGACTCCAGATTTATATCACGTAACTGAAATAATAAGTTCTCACAGAATCAATAGGTGATGTTTTCTATTAATACACTGCCTTGAACATTAACCAATTGATTTACATTATGACAACAGCAAGAAATTCAGGTTGCAACATAATTAGTTGTAAATATAAAAACATTTTAGATACCATTTCATCGTGTTTCCTACCCCACCCACTTGATATTTCTAACCACACTTGTGACATCATGCTTATCTAATTACTTATTTAAGAAAGATAATTAATATTTTAAACACAAAATTGATTCCTCCACCACTTTCAGTAGTTGTAGAGTTAAAATATAGCATAATATCTATTACTATAAAAAGTCTGTCGTCTCATGAAAAAGTATTACAAATGTGCAAACCATTCTTAAAAGCTATTAAAGTAATCTGATTAGCTTTCAATTATTTTTTGCCTTGTACCTTTATACCATGTATATTGAAATTTCTGCAGTCCAGGGAATTCTTGATACTCAGAGTCACATGCTTAACTTAGAAAAAATACTTTTTGGTTATGTGTATAATTTTCAGTCATTTTATTTACAATTAAGTTTTTAGACAGATACAACTTGTCAGCAAAGGGAAAGTGACATGAATATTGTTGGGAAAAAATAATAGCCAGGCCTGATCCTTTCTGTGCTGGAACATTATATCCTAATATGCTCTGATAGTATTGTGGATATTTTTAATCATTCCACTAAAAAGCAAAGGTATAGTGGCAGCACATCTATCTGCCCAGCTTTTAGCTGAATGAAACTGATTTAGTAATACATAGAGGAGGACAGTTTTCCTTTTCTCATCCAGAACAATCTGCTAATCATTTCTGAGAGAACTAGAACTGTTACACAATTACCTATAAGCATAAACAATGTAATTCTGTTAATATTCTACTGGTCTTTCACTGTTGCAGGGAATAAAGATTAAGCTCTGATTGTTACATTGTGGGAGGTTTAAACTCACTTAGTAATGTTACTTATGGGCAAAATTGGATTTCCAATTAGTTGTGCTCATTTACCCTTCGATGCATGCTTTGAAGGGCTAATGATACTCTATATGTAACTAATGTATCCACATGACAATTGAGGTTGTAACACTTGCTCAGTTTCTCTTTATTCAGTTTAAGTAAAGGATTCATATTAAGATAGAAGAGGATTATGTTTTAGTGTTTTTCTTATATACTTCTAAAAAGTAGTGACCTTTCTTGTAAACTCCCTATAGCTTTGATTCATAGTGTCTTAAATGTAAAGCTCAGTGGTTATCAATGATACACTTAATAGTTTTTTCAGCTTTGGACTCACATGTGACTGCCCAATGTCACATCCATCTGGAAAAGACACTTTGTACATAATTATTCTAAATTTTGTAGATAGGCTTCCTACTGTAAAGTATTGAAAATCCCATTGAAATTGTTGAGTGTTATAACCTCCAATTAAACTCAGTTCTTTCAAGAAATACCTCCAGGCAATTATGGGATAAGACCATAAAAAATGAGTTAATTGAGCGTACAAAGTATTCTAGGAAACAATGTGAAAAGCGGGTGATGTATCTATAAGTAATGTATATTTCAGAATCTGCTTTATCTAACAAACAAAGCTCCATAAACTCAAAGCTGAAACCTTCCGAGAGCTGGTATTACTCACAGACATATAATCTCAGAAACTACACACAGAGGGATGAGACAGTCGAACCATTACTAATGGTTTTTACTATTAGGATGGGAATAGTATTTTCCTCCCAAACACTCTGGGTATGGAAAAATACTAACATAACAAGCGTGCCTTAGTATGGGAGTACACATGCATGCCTGCAGGTGGCGAGCAATATGTACAATGCAAAGCATCTCCAGTCTGTTGATCCTGCTGCTATTACCATCTCATATGAGTTTGTTTTACTAAATTTTTACTTTATTAAGTATCATACAGAGTCTAAGGCATTGCTGCTTATGTGCTTGTTGCTATTTATTTGATTTGCAGATGAAATTCCTACAGTGGTTGGCATCTTTAGTGCATTTGGCCTTGTCTTCTCGGTCTCCCTTTTTGCTTGGATCTGCTGCCAACGTAAATCTTCCAAATCCAATAAGACCCCTCCATATAAGTTTGTCCATGTTCTGAAGGGAGTCGATATTTACCCTGAGAATCTCAACAGTAAGAAGAAGTTTGGAGCAGATGATAAAAGTGAAGCAAAGAACAAATCAGTGATGCCAAAGAATTCTCTCCATCTTGACCTGGAGAAGAGAGATCTAAATGGCAACTTCCCAAAAACAACCCCTAAAATCCAGAGCTCTCCAGATCCTGAAAATTTGTCTCCCAAGCACTTTGCAGAAAGGAAGAAAGATTCAGTATCCCCTGATAGTTTAAAATCCATCACTTCCCTGTCATCTGAAGACAAACAAGACAAGTTAGGAACTCTCTTTTTCTCCTTAGAGTACAACTTTGAGAAAAAGGCATTTGTAGTGAACATCAAAGAAGCACGTGGGTTGCCAGCAATGGACGAACAGTCAATGACTTCTGATCCCTACATCAAAATGACAATTCTGCCTGAGAAAAAGCACAAGGTGAAAACCAGAGTGCTGAGAAAAACCTTAGATCCAGCTTTTGATGAGACCTTCACGTTTTATGGGATCCCCTATAGCCAAATTCAAGACTTAACACTTCACTTTGTGATCTTGAGCTTTGACAGGTTTTCCAGAGATGATGTCATTGGAGAAGTCCTCATTCCCCTTGCAGGAATCGAACTGTCAGAAGGAAGACTGCTAATGGACAGAGAGATCATCAAAAGAAATGTTAGGGTAACATATTTTTTATCTAAATTTTAAAAGTGTTGTGCTAGTGTTAGCTATTATTCTTGTGAAATGTTGCTACCACCTTGGAAAGAAAAGGGAACCAGCTCATCATGCAAGTCATTGAGATGCTTTCGTAATGGCAGTATGAGGAAGCAATTACACAAATGTAATAAAAGAACATTACAGTGAGCATGTGGCAAGAAATTGTTAATGTCCTAAACTCTACTTGTTTATTCAGCTGGTCCAGCAGGTTTGAGTGGACCAGTTTACGTTAGGTCAAGAGGCCTCAATCCAAATTAATTTGCTTTAGAAGGAAAGAATAAAAATATTTGTATATTTTTCCCCTTCTTCTCCCTCCTCTTTTCTGTCTGAAATCATTCTTTATTGAAGCTTATTATAGTCAATGTAAATCTTTCAATTTAAATACCTGGGTTTTATAGCAGATTCTTAAAGAATGCAGCCAGTCTTTGGTTAAGGAATTGGAACCTGTTAGGGACCGTATTGTTGATGCAGTAGTATGTTCTTGCAATCCAGTGCTCTTACTATCTTCTCTCTCAAGAATTGTGACACAGGCAGCAGCTCTACTAAGGACAGTAAGACATGAGGGGAAAGCCAAAGACTTACTGTAGTCAATGGCAAAACATTCTGACTTCACTGGGATAAAAATATTTCATACCATGTTGTCTCATTTCAGAATGCAATGATCGTTTACAACTATCACAGCTGAACCACAGAAATGCACATGCATCACACACACGTCTCTTAATCTCTACTAAGGAATTGGAATGTGTATTGACTTTCAATTTAATTGTTTTGAAAGAGCAAGCATACTGCCAAATCAAATAAATGTCTACCAGACAACATACCTATAACTAATACTGTTATTTTGCAATTGTACTGCTATATTACAACAACTATAACTATGCCACTGATTTCTTTGTTGATAACTTATTGGATTTTCTGGTATATAAAGTATTATTTTTGCTTGTTTCCCTTGCCTTCCTCCTTTCTGTGAAAGAAACAACTCCTGAAAATTCAAATCTAATAATCATAGAAAAAGTCTTTGATCTCATCTTTATTTCATGTATATTACACTACTTTATAAAGTGTCAGGGATGGGCTTTCACTAACTCTTTGCATCCTTCCTGTTTAAAAATGTTTTACTGAACATGGTTTTAATTTTATTTTATTAGATTTTCTTTTTCAATATATATGGAGTTTTGTTTTGCTTAAGATCTTTTTCTTTCACTGAGATTTTTTTCTCAGGATGGAGGATTTAATTTCTAATCTCTGAAGCTAATAATGTCAAGTTAACTTATGTTTTCACTTATTTGTTTTTTATTTTCATCATTCTAGTAATGAATCATAAGAAGAGCTATGTAACTACAGTAGAGGGTAATTATTTTTACTATGTAAAGCAGCATAGCTCCATAAATTATGTCCTTTTATACCATTTCAGAGCATACAGTTATGTGACATTTCATAAATCTTCTTAATTTTGGTTTAAAGCTTGGTCAATATAATTGTATATAAATAGTCTTATTTCTTTTTTTTCTTTCATTTCCTCAGAAATCATCTGGGCGTGGAGAATTGCTAATCTCTCTCTGTTATCAGTCTACAACAAACACGCTCACTGTGGTTGTTTTAAAAGCCAGGCATCTACCTAAATCTGATGTGTCAGGATTATCAGGTAATGGTTTTACTAATGAATGTACCCTAAGAATACAAAATAGATGGAAGATGGCTCAAATGTGGCATTTCGAAGACTAAAAGTATTCCATAAATGCAGAAATAGTGTCTTTATTATTTGCAGCCTATTCATTTTACTTATATCTAGGTTAATGCTTTATTTTTCAAGGTATGTATTTTACAAATTTGTTCTTCAATCACGTTAAAAAACACGACATATGTTAGCAGTGAAAACCAATGAGTTTTGTGATTGTCTTGAACAGAACTCACCTGCCATAAGAATGGGATGTTGTTTGCAGATACTAAAACCTTTTATTTATGACAAAAAATTTGGTTTATTTATAGAAGATCAGTATTGAGTGAGATCTTCATATGGTTTATTTCATCTTAGCACCAAGAAAAGAAACCAGTTACATCTGTGTTGAATTTGGCCCAGTAAGCACTAACATTTATTTGGCAAGGTGAAAAGGTGAACTATGCCAGTTCTGGAAGAAGGTTACAACATAAGTTGTGCTTTATCATGAGCTGTACTTGGGGTGCAATAAGAAGGAGCAGGTTTTGTACTCCCTTCTGGTCTTGTGCCATTTTACACCCAGTGGAACATTCTTTGAAGCCAATACTAGAATTGCACTTAGATGCACATTATTGCTAGACAACATAATAACAATATTTAATACACAACATACTAAGGATAAGACAACCATATAAAAAGAACAGTGTACAACAAAGGACTATACAAATAACACATCTACTGTTGATTCTGTATAGGACAGATACTCTTTCATTTCACAGGATTTTTTTTAAAGAAGAAGAAGAAGAAGTAGTTTTGGGAGCCACTGAATCATAATTACTACAGCCAATAATACAATCTTTCTACTCACACCAAGAAATACTGCAATTTACCTAGAAAGTTAACCCATGCTAGATCCAATACAGCAAAGCTATAGATAACTCCCATTTCCATAGTGAATTTCCATCGAAATCCTCCTTCTGATCTCAATTTTATTCACATATCATAAGGAGAAAGGATATAAATGGATCCCAACAGTTTACTCCACATTAAGAGAGCATATGTATTTTTAATAATCAACCCCAAAGTCACAGCATATAGTGGAGGTTTCATGAAGACAGCATGACAGCAAGCTGATCTTAACAGACGAAGTCTGACTGAGGTTCACCAAGGTGGGAAAATAACTTGAAAACAAAAGCCCTCCTAGTCTCAGCATCCACCTGGGCCCTATAGCACATCCAGACTACATGTTTGTTTACTGTACCTCTTATGAGTAAAGTTATAAATTTTGTTTGCTCTTTCTGCTTTGCTTGGTACAACCTTGCTAACTATAATAAGAACGTAATATTTCTAAGAAATTCAGGCATCCTTGTTAAGCCTGGAGACCTAGTTCTTTTAGACAGTTCTTCATTATTTGCTGTTCATCAGCAAGACCAGGTTCAATAGATAGTTGGGCATCAGTAACACTGCACACACAACCGTCCTCATTTCTTCTGTGACTTTCCCCTCAGCCCAACATAAATCTTGGTGTTTCTGTGGGGTAATCTAAACAATTGCATGACTCAATCTTCTCAGGAAGATGGGAACTTTTTACTCAGAAGCTGTTCCATTCCCACAACTTCCTTTGTTTCCTTGATCACTGGTGTTGATGTCTCCAAACAGACCTAATAAAATCAAGAGAAACTTAGCCTTATCTAGTAGCTGGGGTAACAGTCAGAAAATGTCCTTTAAACAGAAATGAACAACAGTATGAATCCACTGATGGATATTGATTTTTATATTTTTGATGGTTGTGTGACATATAGTCATTCCAAAAGCAATTAACATTTTAATTACATTAAACTCTATTTTTAGAATATTTATTATGGTGATAGTGTATGAGTGTGAAGATGTATTCTATCATACGTTACTTCTTTTAAACTATAGTCAGTTCAAGGAAGCAAAAACTTTTTCATCAGTTCAGTCTCATAACTTTGGCATAAAATTTCTAAATAGGGTTCAGTTTTAATTTTACTTTTTAAAAAATTATTCAGCTATTCTTGATGTTTAATAGCTGATTGTTTACATAGAATATCTTGTTTGGTTGGGTTCAGTAGAAAGGATTTTGTACTGCATCTTTGCACTATGAGAATTTGGAAACAGACTCACATTTCTCTGAAATAAATGGCAAGGTACTTGAAAGGGACAATTTTTAAAGCATTCTCTAGAAGTCTTCTGAAGGAAGAAATATAGCCATTGTTGAAGTCAATAGTAAAGGAATCTTGCAACAGTTGAATGAAGATTACAAACACTCAAAGTTGGTTGACAGCTAAAAATATGAACATTTCCCCTTCCTTCTTCAAGAGTAATACAGCACAGACATAAATTCAAGTACATATCCTAACAACAAACTTATCCTTACATTTAAAGTTTAGTGCTAAATTTGTTCAATAAAAATTGGTGGGATCAATTCAATCAAGATAATTGGCTTTGGTAAAACTGTAATAGAAATGATTTACATCGATCCATCCATTCTCTCAGTATGAGTTTATTCTCTCCTTTCTGAAGCTTTTCTTTGTATGAGTCTTATTAACATTAATGATTATCCCCTACTGGTAGAACGTGTGAAAAGCAAATTTCTGTTACACATAAATATGTAATGATACATATTTGTCAGAGTCTATTAGAATTTTGTGTACTTTCAGACCACCTTTGCATGTAGTAGAGATGTTATTAAGTTAAATGAACTACAGGGCAGGATTTATCTCATGAAAGAGACACCTGTATTTGATCACATATATCAAGCCCTAAATTTCACTGACTGTCCTGATTACATCTTTAGTGACCATAAAGGGAACTTAAAGGGACTAATTCAGATGTAAACACAAAAAATTGCATGAGATGAATAATCTTTAATGTCTTGAATCATCTCCTCAATTGTGATGTAATTATGTTGGCAAGTTATGAAATTTACCATTAACTAGATCAAGGAATTTCTAAACAACACTGTTAAACAGCTGACCTGTGCTCTTTCTTTTCATTGCAGACCCTTATGTCAAAGTGAACCTGTACCATGCTAAGAAGAGAATTTCCAAAAAGAAAACCCATGTGAAGAAATGCACCCCCAATGCAGTGTTCAATGAATTGTTTGTCTTTGACATTCCTTGTGAGGGTCTTGATGATATCAGCATTGAATTTTTGGTTTTAGATTCAGATAGGGGGTCAAGGAATGAGGTCATTGGCCGGTTAACCTTGGGATCTTTGGCAGAAGGAACAGGTGGAGAGCACTGGAAGGAAATTTGTGAATATCCTAGGAGACAAATTGCCAAATGGCATATGTTGTGTGATGGTTAGTAGCTTAGAAAGGGGTCAAAACTTGAAAAACTATATATATTTCCACAGGCAAGGAGCAGTTTTCTTTCTTTGCTATGTATAATTACAGGCTTGTAACTAGAAAACTTTTTTTGGGGGGTGGGGGGAATAAAAACTGAATTGAATTATCAGAACAAAAGGTAACTAAATTTTCACAGTAAACAAAGGAATTTATCTTTCATTAGACTTTAACATAATTGGATTGGATTCATATTCTTCTGGAGTTTAAATAGCCTGAAACTTCTGAAGCATTATAAACTTCAATAAGTGCAGACTATGCTTTATGAAAAAAGTCACTGAAAACCTAGTACTGTTATACAGAAAAAAAATAACCTCATTAAAATATATTGCTAGATCTAAAAATACCACCTGTGGCTTATTGGGGAAGGGGCTGAGTCTGTAAAAGCCATGGGGAATGAGGGTGAGTAGGAGGCGAATTCCTTCTGCCCCTCCATTGAAAACCTTCTTTTATGAAAATTCAATCATTATTTTTAAGTTTTGGTTACTTATACTTAGTTCATCCCAAAGACTGAAGAGATTTTCAGCAATTTTCTTTACATATCACATCATGTGCAACTAGTTGTTTTATCTGTGGAAATACTTATAATTATTTACACTTGGATTTTTTTTTTTCAATATGTATATATATCACTTGTTTTATTACAGTGGCTGAAATAGATACATTCTACAAATCATTGAGCAAGTTAGCATACATTGTTTTGTTAAAAGGGCTCCTTTACGGGTGACTGTACATGTTACAGTATAGTTAGAATTTGGGATTATATATGGCTTGCATTTTTTTTCTCTGGCAAGGATTACACTTTAAGCATTTCAAGCCATAGAAAAACATTTTTATTGAGGTGACATAACATACAGGATATTACAGTTAATGACCTTTCACCAATTATGCTTTAAGCCATTCAGTAATATTTAAAGAAATGTTATTTCTTTTTTTTTGTTTTATTAAGGAACAAACAAAACAGTGAGACAGAGATCAAAACCTTATCTTGCTGTTTAACTTCCTGAACTGTGACTAATGCCATTACAGTCAGTAAGACTACGCCCAGTGTAAAAAGTTTAATGTATTTTTAAACTTTTGCAAGATAGGAAACCAAGCTCACATTATAATTTATCCAGTATTATGTTAGACAAACTACCTGAAAAGTGCATTTCACTTACATTATATATGTTAAAGTCCATTACTGATTGTACTGAAAATCAGTGGTGGTAGGGGAATATAACATCATGATTTCATGTTAGTGTGACATATGTATGTTTAAACTTAAATTGTTTCAGACTGGGGGATTATCAGATGTAACATAAAAAATATATATAAATAAATCATTTAGATCTGTGAAATTTACTCTTGGTCACACCAGATAGATAGATTTTTAGGCTGTCAGAACTATAGCACAACTATAAACAGATTTCCTGAAGTTTGTACACTGATTTCTGATACAGAATTGTCTGCAAATATTATTCCTACATCATTTTCAATTACAATATATATAAAGAAGAATATAATGATGTTAATTGTTACCATAAGAAGGATTTAAAAAGCGGGAAACTGTTTTCAGTATTTTTGCATATGTCATTTTGTCATGTGTAATACCAGTGAAGTGAAAGACTATTTGGGAATTAAGGTATTGCTCAATGCAAATAAAGGTAACAGAATGGGCATGCCAGTTAAAAAAAACATACATTGGATGTCAAATTACTTTCATTAAACAACAGATCCAGGTCCTTTTCAAAACTGTTGAAGATTTGTTGTTGACTTTACCTGTTCTCATGTGGCCAAATTATGTTTGCAGTAAAGGACACTGAAATATGAAATATGCAAGTAGACAAATAGCACTGGAAGAACTCTATTTAGGCTCTTCCAGGTTTTGTGTTGGTATTTTCTCCAGTTTTTGAGAATGTGTTTGATATAACAGTGTTTATAAATTTCTGTAAAAATACATTTTCAAAATAACATAAACATGCTTTTTATGATAATGCTCAATGTAAAAAACCTGCGTATTTTGTGTATAAAGGAGAGGAACCTTTTTTGCTTATTTCTTTAGAAAGCTGATTAACTGCTTAAGGGCTAGAGTTTGCCAGCCACATTCAAGCAGAGCTAATCCAAAGTCACCAAGTCAAAGGAAAGATACCTGCAGGCTTCAGTGGGGATTGAAGTGCAATGACAGAGCAAAACTCTTCTTGTGAGTCAACTCAGCAATGTCAATGGCACCATCTAATCTAATCTAATGGAGACTGGGAGAGTTTAAGTCAGTACTGCACAACCAGAGTTGTTATAATTCCTAGTAAGGAAAGAACTTTATACTGAAAGTGATTGTGTGAAAGAGAGTGGGACAGCTTGTGATTAAAAAGGAAAAAAAAAAAAAAAAAAAGTTTTGTATGTTGGCCCATAAGAAGTACATTGTCTTTAAAAATCAGATGACAGGAGGCATCTCTCTCCAATGGACACAAATTCTGACATTCGGAGAAAAAAACCACCTTTTCGAATTAATGATGGGCTGTAATCATCTTTCATTTTGCATCCAACAAGTCGTCATCAATTTTTTTTTTCAAGTTTCTATAGCAGCTTGAGGGTTAATATTTCTACCTGCTAAATGGCAGTTGCTGTTGGGGATATGGGGTAGGAATAGGAAAGGGAAGCAAAGATGTTTTTATTAAATCTAAAAAAACCCTGTAAATAGAATTTTGTTTTCCATTTAAAGCAATGTTTAGCTTGGAAAGTTGAGTAAAGATGACGTAACACATCTGTAAACCATACAATGCAGGAGTGAATGTAGACATGTACCAAGATGAGAAATTCTGTTGTTTTATAGAGTATTCAATTCTCATTGTGAATATCTTGAACTCTGTTAAGGATACTGTACTGTATTAAACATGTAAAAAAATGATGTTTGTCTAAGTAGCTTACAAAAATAATAACTCCTTGAATGGGAGACTATCCATGTCTGGAGATCTGTCGTAACTAAATACCTGATTTGTTATGGTGTTGTAACTTAATAGAAGCTATATGAGAGGAAGCATGGTGTATGAGATTTTGTAAGTTATTTGTGCTGGTTCTGTATGTTGTGCCATGTGTGTAAGACAAGAATAAACTGCTGCTTTTGTTCATCCCATCCCAAAACAATTATCCCACAATGTATCTTTTCCAGAGATTTCTGCTATTGTTTGTATTCATGGTCTACTCTCTCATGTTTCTATCAAAAAACATTTGCCTTGCAAAGTCTTCTGCTTCTCATGGAGGTGGATTAGACTTCTTCTGCCAAATACTACCCAGGCATATAACATGTTCTTTATTTCTAGCTTCTTGTTGCATAGTTACCTTTGTCTTCAATTGTACTGGACACTCAGGCTAGAACCTGAGACATGGCCCATGATAGAAAATCTGAGCCCTATATGGGCCCTACAGGCACAGATATACAGAGGTAAACAAGAATGAATTCTACCATATTAGATGGAAGAATTAAAATGGAAGTCACATTAATATTGGAATCCTGGTGACATTTCATTTGTTTTCCAGAAGCAAAAAATATCCCTTGGACAGTCACACCGTACCATTCTTATTTTCTTTGATGTAAGGAAGTCATGTTAGGCTCCAGCTTGTCAGGTGAGTCTGGAAGTTAAGGTAGAGAAAGTGTTCCTTCAAATGCTATACACAAACACAAGCTTTGCTGCTGTTGTCTCTAAGATTATTAGAGTATTTTACCAGCACAGAACCAAAGTTAAGGAAGGAAGAAGGCAGTTGCGGTTGGGATACACGTGCCATTTAATGAATCCCATTGTGAACCTACAACCGATTACCTGGAAGGGATCCCTGATCCTTGTCACTGAAATCAATGACAGGATCCACTAACCAAATGCATGAAATCAAACATCTTCGTGGGCATAAGGCGGTATAGTCCCTCTGGCAAATCTCCTGTCCCAAGAAACAGGTTTCAAGTGTGAGACTGGTCTTTTCCATCCTATGCAGTCACTGCTTTTTAATTCCTTGCATTATACAGCTTTCCCCAAACAATGGTGATTCAAAGGGGTCACGTTTCAGACTCTCTACTTCAGGATAGAAATCAAGAATATCTTTAGGTTTTCCAACAATAATGCAGCTGAGCCTCAGGGAAAGTTTCAAGGCTACAGTTCTGATTCTTATTTGTATCTCAAATTGCTGCAACAAACAAGTCCTTCTCAAGAGAGCTCTTACAGATGCCCTGCTCTTTGCAGGAGATGCAATTCCTGAGGTGTAACACTATTCTATAAGCCCCTATATTTATACAGCATCATAGATAGCAACATGCTGCACACAGTAATAATAAACAGCCACAGGTGACCATGAATAACATTTCTTTTTCTCAAACAGGATTCAAATATATTCTATGTAAACTGCTACCTTCTTATCTGTGCTCTCTGCTCCATGAGGTCTCACGAAGCTGCTGAACAACTCATGGCACTCTTACAACTGTTGTAACTGGCACTGGCGCTTATTAGCTTTGCTCTGCTGATGACTCCTGAGAAACTACCTTCATTCAGAAAGTTCTATCTAGTTGTCACAGGCATTTCCATAATATCTTTTACCTTCCATCACTAAACAGCTCTTGTAACATGACTTTGGGTTTGGAGACAGCTTTGGAGCATTGATTACAGTTGCAGCATGGCAGAACTTCCTAATTCAGAAGAAAGAATTATAGTCAATAAGAGAAATAGAAGTTAAATTCTTTACTGCGTTTTTGTTAAGTCTGTACTATTATGCCAGCTTTGCTATTGTGCATCTGAAGTACTTTGTGCAGGACCAGAGAGTGTCCTGCAGTCACGGATGTGAATGCTCTGATTACACCACCAGCAACACAATCCAGTGTTGTCCTGACAGATGAGTTGAATTTTGATTGAGCCCTTTAGCCTTGGTAAAAGAACTGAGGAGAAACCACTTAGGTCACCATGCCTTACCTCTGCCCCTAGAACTCTGCAGTCACTCTTGATATACTCTGAATTACCCCTGGTAGTACTGTTGGTGCCTAGATGGAAAAGCTGTAATAGCCCAAGGGTTGGACAAACCTTGGTAGCATCCTGGATCCTAGTCTCTTGGCAACTATCAAGGTATCATAGGGATGGGCCAGCAGATTGGGCCTCCACTCGTAGGTGGAGGGTATCTCCAGTAACTGTCACACTCCTTTTGTCCTCTGTGAAGACACAAGGTTTGAACTCAACTGGCTCTGATAAATTCCTGTTTGCTCTTCTCACTGACCAGGGTAAGGTACTTGTTCTGAAGTTGCAGGTGGGGCCACCTTCTCTTGTGGCTGTTGTCAGAAGTCACCAGATTCCAGCTTTCTCCATTTTGAAAGCCAGACTCCAACAAAGGCCAGACCCTTCCCCAGCTCTGTCTGGATCTAGACCAAGATAATTAACACCACTTAGTGTTGCAAAGTATGCTCTTTGATGTACTGAGACCATTGCTCCACAACCTCCCAGCAACCCTACCTTGTCCTATGGAGAACGGCTTGGCCTTGACACAACATCCTATGCTAACTGCTGCTGTGACTCCTGTGTACCCTTCTGCTGTTTTGTGCTTGACCCTACTCCATAAAGTACCAAACTTCCCCAGCAGCAGCCCAAACCCAAAGGGAACTTCCAGCACTGGGAGTATAGCACATTGGAACCTCACCACTAATGTCAGTGTCTTTGTTTGCAGTCTCTGCAATGAGGGGCATGATGAAGAGCCCCTCCACTGCCATCCCCAAGTGCTGTTGCTCTGGGGTGAGTCTTTCAGGCCCACTATGGCCCCAGCCATGTCCCCTCTTGGGTGTCTGCAAACCTGACCAGGCTCTGGCTTGCTCCACCATCCGCCCTTGCTGCTGCCGGAGCTGCAGCAGCCCCAGCCATGGAACTCCCAGGTATTGTCATGTTTCTGGAACTGTTAACCTGCTTCTCTTTAGAGAGCAGGATGTCATTCACCCTGCAGATCCAGTGGGATCTCTCATTTTGAATCTTTCTGACAGTAAGATGCTCTTAGGCCATTAAAGAACACGTTGGGCCTAACTGGAAAATGCTCAGCTTCCTCTTGTGTTGATGAAGGTTTCATTCATAATTGGATCTTATTCTTCCTCTCTGGGAAGTCTCTCAAGGGTTTTTTTTAGGTGACTGAGCTGCAGGAAGATGTGGTTTTGCGTTTTTGTAAGTGGTCAATGCAGCATGGAGTTTGTGTTTAAGTGAAACATGCAGGAATTTAAGGTCCCACTGGGTGACAGGTAAGTGTGTAGCAGTGTAGCAGTTCTGAGTCATGGTGTTCTGGATTATGAGTTAATCGGCAAATATAAATTAGAATAGAGCATTTGCAATATAAGTTAATGTTGCAAAAAGATCGCTGTCTTTCCTCCCCCTAAGAAACACTGCATTGTGAAAGACTCTAGTTCTGACAAAAAATAGAATACAGAAAAAAAAGCACAAAATCCAAGATACAGAAGGTCAGAATGCACAAAGAAACATTTTAAGACTATTTTCTTTTGAAATTGTTAAAGAAGCACCATTTTGAAATAATATCATTGCTGTTACAGTTCTTTTTTCTAACCAGCCAAGGGTGCTGTATGGTGACTGCAAGATTTAATTTAGTCTTAAAGACAATCACAGGGATAACCATGAATTTTCTCTGACAGATGCTGTAAATATTTTCCATGGCTCTGAAAACACAACTGGTTTTATGGAAAGAAGTAAGAAGTATTTCATGGTATCACTAACAATATTGATTACATTTCAGTAACACCCACCAAACGAGATTGCCTTTAGGATTGTGTGAATGAAAGTTTTTGGTTGGACACTAACAGATGAACAGGGAAACCTTTGTATGTCTGAATCTGAGGTGCCTACGCACATTGATTTGTGGGGCAAATAAACAGTATTCTAGCTTCAATATTCCTTTCAGTAGCATGGGATAAAGCTTAACAACATCAATAGTAGCTACTAACTTTTGTTATGAATTACTATTGTCACTGTTCTCTAGGGTTGTAATGCTGCTCTGGGGACTGCATTTGCTTGAGATAAATCCCTCAGAGCTGTATGCCGCAATGGATATATATGGAGAAGAAAATAGTTGTGAATCACAAATAGGCATATAACAATAGAGAATTATCCCAGGCTAAAATCAGAAATGATATTAAGCAGCAGTAAAAGTTATAGATAAATAAATCAGTGTGAAGAAAGTGCACATGAGTAAAATGTTGTCAGCAGAAAAAAGGAGGCTGATACTTCTTCAGAACAAGTGAACACCAGGTGTAGTTAGCCTCTGATACACATTTATGTTGGTTATTTTCCCCCTTATTTGCTCAATTAAAGCAATATACCCTTATTTTAGCCTACTTTGATTCACATCAGTTAATGGGCTTTTGTTCTACCTTTAAGTTTACTATGTGTGATTGGTGTCAAATTTGCTTTGAACAAGGGCTTCAGGGATTGAGTATTGCATTTCTTTATAAGTACAAAAATTGAAGAACTGACAAGGTCTTGCTCTTAAGAATTGTTTTGGACAAGGCTGTTCCTACCAGCTCTGGACTGATACAGAACCACAGAATCACAGAATTGTCTAGGTTGGAAAAGACCTTGAAGATCATCCAGTCCAACCATCGACTCAACATTAACAGTTCCCAGCTACACCATATCCCTCAGTGGTAAGTCAACCCTACTCTTAAACACCTCCAGGGATGGGGACTCCACCACCTCCCTGGGCAGCCCATTCCAACGCCTAACAACCTGTTCTGTAAAGAAATGCTTCCTAATATCTAGTCTAAAACTTCCCTGGTGCAACTTCAGGCCATTACCCCTTGTCCTATCACTTATTAATTGGTTAAAGAGGCTCATCTCCAGCTCTCTGCAACCTCCTTTCAGGTAGCTGTAGAGGGCGATGAGATCTCTCCTCAGCCTCCTCTTCTCCAGACTAAACAACCCCAGTTCCCTCAGCCGCTTCTCATATGACATGTGCTCCAGACCCTTCACCAGCTTCGTTGACCTTCTTTGGACACACTCGAGTAATTCAATGTCCTTCTTGTAGTGAGTGGCCCAAAACTGAACACAGTCATTGAGGTGCAGCCTCACCACTGCCGAGTACAGGGGTAAGATCCCTTCCCTGTCCCTGCTGGCCACGCTATTGCTGATACAGGCCAGGATGCCATTGGCCTTCTTGGTCATCTCTGCACACTGTTGGCTTATGCTCAGATGGCTGTCAATCAACCCCCCCAGGTCCCTCTCTGACTGGCAGCTCTCCAGCCACTCCTCTCCAAGCCTGTAGCGCTGCTGGGGGTTGTTGTGGCCCAAGTGCAGCACCCGGCATTTGGCCTTATTGAAACTCCTACAGTTGGCCTCAGCCCATCGCTCCAGCCTGTCCAGATCTCTCTGCAGAGCCTCCCTACCCTCGATTAAATCAACACTCCCACCCAACTTGGTGTTGTCTGCAAACTGCCTGAAGGTGCACTCGATCCCCTCGTCTAAGTCATAAATAAAAATGTTAAACAGGAGTGACCCCAAAACCAAGCCCTGGGGGACACCACTTGTGACCGGCCGCCAACTGGATTTAACTCTGTTCACCACAACTCTTTGGGCCCGGCCATCCAGCCAGTTTTTTACCCAGGAAAGCGTGTACCCATCCAAGCCATGAGCAGCCAGTTTCACCAGGAGAATGCTGTGGGAGATGGTGTCAAAGGCCTTACTAGAGTCAAGGTAAACAACATCCACAGCCTTTCCCTCATCCAATAAGCAGGTCACCCTGTTGTAGAAGGAGATCAGGTTTGTCAAACAGGACCTGCCTTTCATAAACTTCAGTTTTATAAATTAGAAACTTCAAGGTTTTATTGTTGCTTTTGTTATTCTTGTTTCTGAAGAAGGCACTGGTGAGGCTGCACCTCGATGACTGGGTTCAGTTTTGGGCCACTCACTACAAGAAGGACATTGAATTACTTGACCGTGTCCAAAGAAGGGCATCAAAGCTGTTGAAGGGTCTGGAGAACATGTCGTACGAGGAGAGGCTGAGGGAACTGGGGCTGTTTAGTCTGGAGAAGAGGAGGCTGAGGGGAGACTTCATTGCCCTCTACAACTACCTGAAAGGAAGTTGCAGAGAGCTGGGGATGAGTCTCTTGAACCAATTAATAAGAGATAGAAGAAGAGGTAATGGCCTGATGTTGCATCAGGGAAGTTTTAGACTAGATATTAGGAAACATTTCTTTGCAGAACAGGTTGTTATGCATTGGAATGGGCTGCCCAGGGAGGTGGTGGAGTTCCCATCTCTGGGGGTGTTTAAGAGTCAGGTTGACACGGCGCTGAGGGATATGGTGTAGTTGGGAACTGTTAATGTTGAGTTGATGGTTGGACTGGATGATCTTCAAGGTCTTTTCCAACCTAGACAATTCTGTGATTCTGTGAATGCCTGGTCTTCTAAAGTTAGAGGTGGCATAAAGGGGTTGTTATAAATGTCTAAGTGCAAACAGGTGATACTCCTCCACGCTCAAGAACAGTGTTTACCCCAAATATCCCAGTATTTTGTTCTTGGTTAGATCTGGGTATGTGCAGAATCTTTAGGGAAAAGAGCAAAAAAAAAATGGTGGGGACTTATCCCCAGCATTCATACACGTGCATTATGCATGCATCTGATGAACTCTGCTTTATTCTGACAATAACTGACTGTTTTCATAAAGGATGATGGGTCAATCTGCTCTCAGTGAGAAGTGTCAATACTATATACTTCTCAGAGTGATTGTAAAGCTCAATAAAACAACACTTGCAAACCATATGTAGATGAGTATTGCTAAGAATTGCTATGAAAGTGATCAGGTTGGAACTTGTGCTTGCTTAGCATTTCTTGCCCTCTGAATGGTAATTTGTAACATAGAAATATAAGAGATTTATGATATCCAGAGCTAAGAAGTATCTGCAAAAAGATTATACTCTCAGCCAGCATCAATTATTGCGATTAAAACCTGATGCAAAAATAATGCCTGTCCTAGAATCCCCATGCTGATATCTTTGTTATATATACATGACACTGCAAAATATCATTCATCCACAGGCACTTAACTGCATTTGCCCTTTTCCTAAATCTACAATATATAGTACCTATATAAACCAGACAACGCTTGATATGAATCCTCTCTGAAATATGGTCCATAAAATTGATACAAACCAGGAACAAAGTCAATGCAACTAAAATATTTACAATAAGTGATTTAGGCCTATAATACCAATTTCCTGTTATTTTTTCCTTGTACTTTTGTGTTAAATGCCAAAACTGTCCTTTAGTATGAACAAATGAAAGAATTATGATATGTTTTATAGCATTCATGTCATTTTTATTCTGTGCAATAAATTTAAATGAAATCCACATTATCTGAATTGGTATCTGCTATCTGAACTGAAAACAAACATGTTCTCCTGTAATCTTCATGTGCTTCATACTTGTCATTTTTTCCTCCCTTGTGATTAAAAGCATCTGAAAATGGTATCTTGCACAGCTTCTTCTGGAACCACACTGATCAGCCTGAATTCTTAATTCCTGATGACATCAGGCTACAGGAATTGTTCTAAACCCAAGAAAACTTGGTGGAAGGTAATTCCCTCTAAAGCAGCAATGTAGATGTCAGACTGTGAATGGGGCAGTTATCTTCTGCCCTATGCAACCAGCCTGCTACAGCATCTGATCGGGCATTTTGCCTGGCTGGGCAGATATGATGCTACCTGTCTTCATTTCCTGAACATAAATATCAAGAGTCATGCTCAGTCAGACCACACAATGTCAGAAAGTGAAGGAAGCAAAAGTCATATCAGGAGTGCTTGAGGGAACTGGGGTGGTTTAGTCTGGAGAAAAGGAGACTGAGGGGAGACCTCATCACCCTCTACAACTACCTGAAAGGAAGTTGGAGAAAGGTGGGGATTGATCTCTTCTCCCAAGTAACAAGCGATAAGATAAGAGGAAATGGCCTCAAGTTGCACCAGGGAAGGTTTAGATCGGATTTTAGGAATCATTTCTTCACTGAGAGGGTTATCAAGCATTGGAACAGGCTGCTCAGGAAGTGGTGGAGTCACCGTCACTGGAGGGGTTTAAAAGATGTGTAGATGCAGCACTTAGGGACTTAATGGTGGACTTGGCAGTGTGAGGTTAGCTATTGGACTTGAGTACATTAAAGGTCTTTTCCAACCTAAATGATTCTATGATTCTAAGGAAGTGGATATTTGGAAAACAAAGAGACAGATTTTGAGAGCAAACACTTTCAACTATATAAAGACACAGGTGCTATTGATGAAGTGGATGTACTTCCTGCTACCAGGAAATTTTCTTCAAGAAAATGTATTACACATGGTTCTTACTTGCCTAGGTATCAGTCAACTATATGACTTCACAAGTAAGAACTAGAAGGCACAAACCAGGGTGTTGTTATGATCATGAAGATTAAGTATCTTTTCTGATAAATGGGATAATGCAGTAATACAAGTAACAGGGAACATGTCCAGCACACTTGCGAGAGGAGATCCTGTGATGCATAGTTCATACTTTCTACAGTGCTTTGGAGGTGATTTGTATTCAGAGATTTGCTGAACATCTCAGAATAAGGCCAGAGAAGGGAAAAGTTTTCTACTTAGCATTGTGTTGTATGAGAGGAGTGGGAAGCAGGAACCCCCTAAAAGAGTTTTGCTTGGAAAGCTGAATCCATATACAGAGCTAGTCAAAACAAATAGTGATAAAATTCTGTCAGAAAACAAAACAAAACAAAACAAACAACAAAAACAAAAACAGAAATGTTTTTTAGGAAACATAATTTGTTCTACTGACATTATCAGAAGCTGATTTCTTTTTTTTTTTTTTTTTTTTTTCCTTTTTAAAATAATAATGAAACTATTTGATTTGTCAAGATAACAGTTTTGGAATGTTATTTTCTCTTTAACAGAATTTATATTTTCTGAACATCTTTGTGGCTAGGAATTCAATATTGCACCTTTAGCATGCTTAAAGAGAGACAGGTTAACCCCATCCTAAAGATGTCAACGAGCCTGAAGGAACTTCTTAGTTTCCAGGACTTTTCCAAGAGCATTTTTCCCTATTAGTGCACTGTGGTTTAGAAGGGAACAGCATCCAAATTAAAAATCTTCTTATCCATTCTCCTGTATGTAGTAAAAGTAGGAATAGAGAATTTTTGGGTAAACTCAAGTTTTTAAGGTGATTACAGCCCCATCCTTTATAAACCACTCTTTTGATGGGTGCACTTCTTAGGATCAACACAGAGATCTCTTGCAGAGTTCAGGGCTGGAACACTGATGTTTATTTGTGTCTTTGAACTCAGGATTGTTTTGCTATTGTGGCTTAGAAACTTACAGAATCACAGAATCACAGAATCAACTAGGTTGGAAAGGACCTTGAAGATCATCTAGTCCAACCATTAACCTAACACTACCAGTTCCCATCTACACTATATCTCTCAGCATTATGTTGACCCTACTCTTAAACACCTCCAGGGATGGGGACTCCACCACCTGCCTGGGCAATCCATTCCACTGCCTAATAACCCGTTCTGTAAAGAAATACTTCCTAATATCTAGTCTAAAACTTCCCTGGTGCAACTTGAGGCCATTCCCTCTTGTCCTATCGCTTGTTACTTGGTTAAAGAGACTCATCTCCAGCTCTCTGCAACCTCCTTTCAGACAGCTGTAGAGGGCGATGAGGTCTCCCCTCAGCCTCCTCCTCTCCAGACTAAACAACCCCAGTTCCCTCAGCCGCTCCTTGTAGGACATGTGCTCCAGACCCTGCACCAGCTTCGTTGACCTTTTCTGGACACGCTCTAGTAATTCAATGTCTTTTTGTAGTGAGGGGCCCAAAACTGAACACAGTCATCGAGGTGCGGCCTCACCAGTGCCAAGTACAGGGGTAAGATCACTTCCCTGTCCCTGCTGGCCACGCTATTGCTGATACAGGCCAGGATGCCATTGGCCTTCTTGGCCACCTGGGCACACTGCTGGCTCATGTTCAGCCAGCTGTCAATCAACCCCCCCAGGTCCCTCTCTGACTGGCAGCTCTCCAGTCACTCCTCCCCAAGCCTGTAGTGCTGCTGGGGGTTGTTGTGACCCAAGTGCAGCACCCGGCATTTGGCCTTATTGAACCTCATACAGTCGGCCTTAACCCATCGCTCCAGCCTGGCCAGGTCTCTCTGCAGAGCCTCCCTACCCTCGAGCAGATCAACACTCCCACCCAGCTTGGTGTCGTCTGCAAACTTACTGAGGATGCAATCGATCCCCTCGTCCAGATCATCAATAAAGATGTTAAAGAAGAGTGGCCCCAAAACCGAGCCCTGAGGGACACCACTTGTGACCGGCCGCCAACTGGATTTAACTCTGTTCACCACAACTCTTTCGGCCCGGCCATCCAGCCAGTTTTTTACCCGGCCATCCAGCCAGTTTTTTACCCAGCAAAGTGTGCAATCATGTAAGCCTCGAGCAGCCAGTTTCGCCAGGAGAATGCTGTAGGTAAACTACATCCACAGCCTTTCCCTCATCCAATAAGCAGGTCACTCTGTCGTAGAAGGAGATCAGGTTTGTCAAGCAGGACCTGCCTTTCATAAACCCATGCTGACTGGGCCTGATCGCCTGGTTGTCCTGCATGGGTTGTAAGATGGTACTCTGGATGAGCTGCTCCATCAGCTTCCTGGGTACCGAAGTCAAGCTGACAGGCCTGTAATTTCCTGGATCATCCTTCTGACCCTTCTTATAGATGGGCGTCACATTGGCCAATTTCCAATCTGTCGGGACCTCCCTGGTCAGCCAGGACTGCTGGTAAATGATGGAAAGCGGCTTGGCGAGCACCCCAGCCAGCTCCTTCAACACTCTTTGGTGTATCCCATGCGGTCCCATAGACTTGTGTGTGTCTATGTGATGTAGCAGGTCACTGACTCTCTCCTGGATTGCGGGGGGGTCGTTCTCCCAGTCTCTATCATCTGGCTGAGATGGCTGGATTCCCTCAATACAACTAGTCTTGTTATTAAAGACTGAGGCAAAGAAGGCATTAAGTACCTCAGCCTTCCCCTCATCACTTGCTACCAAGTTTCCTTCAGCATCTAGCAGGGGATGGAGACTCTCCCTGGTCTTTCTTTTGCTATTGACATACTTATAGAAACATTTCTTGTTATCTTTGATTGCTGAAGCCAGATTAATTTCCAGCTGGGCTTTAGATCTCCTGATTTCCGCCCTGCATAGCCTCACAACCTCTTTGTAATCACTGTGAGTGACTAGCCCCTTCCTCCAAAGGCTGTAAACTCTCCTTTTTTCCTTGAGTTGCAGCCAAAGCTCCCTGTTCAGCCAGGGTGGTCTTCTCTGCCACCTGCTCCTCTTAGATCACCTGGGGACTGCCTGCTCCTGAGCCATAAACACTTCCTTCTTAAAGAGCGCCCAGCCTTCCTGGACCCCTATACCCTTCAGGACCATCTCCCAAGGGATCCTGTCAAGCTGGTGCTTAAACAAGACAAAGTCAGCCCTTTTGAAGTCCAGGATGGCAGTCCTGCTTAGCCCTTTCCTGGCCTCTCTAAGAATAGAGAACTCTACTATTTCATGATCGCTGTGCCCTAGTCGTCTTCCAACCACCACATCATCCACCAGTCCTTCTCTGTTCACAAGGAGGAGATCTAGCAGGGCACCTTCTCTGGTTCGTTCTCTCACCAGCTGTGTTAGGAAGTGTCCCCCACACATTCCAAGAATCTTCAGGACTGGTCACGCTCTGCTGTGTTGTATTTCCAGTAGATGTCTGGGAAGTTGAAGTCCCCCACAAGAACAAGGGCAAGCAATTGTGAGATTTCACCCAAGTGCCTATAGAATATTTCATCCACCTCTCTGTCCTGGGTGGGTGGCCTATAGCAGACTCCTACTACAACATCTGCCCTGTTGGCCTTCCCCCTGATTCTAACACAAAGACACTCCACCCTGTCTTCACTGCACTTGTATTCAAGGCAATCATAACAGTCCCTAACATACAGTGCTACCCCACCACCTCTCCTACCTTGTCTATCCCTTCTAAAGAGCTTGTAGCCATCAACAGGCACACTCCAGTCATGGGAGACATCCCACCATGTTTCTGTGATAGCCACAACATCATAATTTTCCTGTTCCATCACAGCTTCAAGCTCCTCCTGTTTGTTACCCATGCTGTGTGCATTGGTATATATGCACTTCAGATGGGCTGGTGTTTTGCCCCCTTCCCCCTTCAAATTTAGTTTAAAGCTCTGTCTATGAGCCCATCTAACTCCTGCCCCAAGATCCTCTTCCCTTTCTGGGACAAGTGCATCCCATCTAACGCCCAGAGGTCTGGTGCCCTGTATACCAACCTGTCGGGGTCACCATTAGCCGGTGTCCTTATTTCTCCATGCGGGAACAGAAACGACGCCACACCAATGTGATGATCAGGTCATCCATCTTTATTATTTTTTTTTATTATTCCTTTTCTGGTTACATTTATATTCTACTAAGTTCCGTACACGCACTCATCTATCTTCTAATAGGCTACAGGTCATCTACACGCGCTGTTCACGCGCCTCTACAAGCATTTGCATTGGTTAATTGCAATTAGCACGTAAAGCCCAAAACTTGCCAAAACTCCCTTATCTCATACCCTGTTTTGCTCAGACTTGTGCGCTTTTGCTGACCACAGGTGTTTCTCACTTCTCTGCTATCTTGTGTGTTTTTGCCAGCCTTATTTTGCTGGCCTTGTCTTCGTCCTTGCATTCTTCTGTCTGCACTAACTTTCTCCCAGCGCGGCCCAGACTCCTACACCAACCCATGATCAAAAAAACCAAAGCCCTGACAGTGACACCAGTCTTGAAGCCACAAATTCATCTGCTGTGTTCTTCGGTGTTCATCCTCATCCATCTCCCCAACTGGAGGGATGGAGGAGAACACAACCTGTGCCCCCGACCCCTTGATCAGTTTCCCCAAGGCCCTGAAATCTCTCTTCATTGATTTAATACTTCTGCTAATGTCGTCGCTACCTACCTGAAAAACCAGAAGAGGGTAATAGTCCTTGGGTTTGACTAGAGAGGGGAGTCTTCTTGTGAGGTCCTTGACGCGGGCCCCAGGGAGGCAGCAGACTTCCCTATGATGCGGGTCTGGTCTGCATATGGGTCCTTCGACACCCTTCAGAATGGAGTCCCCCACTACAATGACTCTTCTGGGGTTCCTTTCAGAGCTGGTTTTAATGCCTTTTCTAGAGTGACCTGGCCTTGGTGGTCCTTGGTCTTCCTCATTGTTTGTCTCATTCTCTTCCTCCATGTCTTCATTCAAAAGTTCCAGGGCCCCGAATCTATTGTGAAGGGGCACCATGGAGGGTGAGGGAGGTTGGGAGAGAATTTTCTTGCCTCCCTGAGCAGGGACCTGTTTCCAGTCTCCCTCATCTCTTAGGTCCCCTCCTTCTGCCTGGTAGCATGAGGGTGAGGGATCACCTGCCTTGCCTGGAGCCTCTATTTGCTTATCTGTTGCTTACCTTCTCTTGAAGGACAAAGGGGACTGAGACATGAAGTATTCTGTAAAAATTTCAGGGAATCCTGAACATAGGCTCTCCACTATTTGAAGCCCAGTGGTTTTACAAAGAGTTGTTCTGTTGTCCTTGTGTTCAGCCCTGCAACATGGTGATGAAATAGGACTCATAGCCTCAGCGGATGGAAGATAAGAGTTAACATGAAAATTTTAAACAACTTTCCTCCTTATAATAGAGCAGTAATGTACATACATTTCTAGCACTATATAATGAAATAGATTAACAGAAGCCAACAGAACGATACAAGATGAGTATCTGAAAACACAACTGCAAACTTTTCAGGTGGTGCTTTTGGATTGTCAGGAGTGTTCTACATTTTAGAGTTCAAAACGAAGAACTACAGTTTGTTTTCTCAGGCATTGCACTTTAACAATATAGTGTATTCTGCCAGAAGGAAACATTAGTTACATGGGGTTATGCTGTTACATCTGATAAAACACTGGACTCCCAAACTGCTGCATCAATGTTTTTGATTTTAATACAATGTACAAAACTTTACAGAAAGAGAAAAATGCAGACATTCTTGATTGCTGCACTTACAGATTTGATAACTTGAACTGAATAGAAGAGAGGAAATGCACTATAGAGCAAACTAAGCAACATAACGTTTCTCATGGTCTTTCTGTCTGACAATTTAAAACTTTATTAGCCCTTATTTATTAAAAGCCAACATCACTGAAGTTTTCCACAAACAACAGATCCTTAGAAATAATAATATATTAGGCAATAGTGAGCCTGAAATTTATTGGATGTTAGAGACAAAGAACGTAGGAAACCTCCCAGTCTTATGAACTTTGAAAAGGAAAGCATTCATGATCCTAATACACTTACTCACTGTCTGTGGTTCATTATCACTAAAACACAAGTACGGTATTAAAATGAATTTATAAACTTCTCAGCTTCCTCTGCTGGCTTTCTGCCTGAACTTATAGGAGTTTCTGTACATTTGAAGTGATCCCAGTAATCACAGGAGACTAAGCCAATGCTAATTTGGAAATGAAGTTCTCTTTACAAGCTCATTCATTCTTTACCCCCTACTCAGAGAAGGAATTCAGCTATAACCCAGTCACCAGCATCAGACAGAATAGTTAGGATAGTTGTCTACATAATGCATCAGAAAAGTAAGACAAAACTTTCTTTGCTTTTGCATCTTGGATGAACCTTCTTTCTTATTTGTTAGACAGATAACATATATACAGAATGCAATTCAGCATGAGAAATAACACTTGGTATTTTAATCAAATAGAAACCCACATTTTTCTTGCATTACAAAATAGCTATTGATAATGTTTAACAAATATATAACATTTATTTTCCAGAATTATTTATCAGAAAGAGAATTAGGGACAACATTAAAAAAGAAACTTAAAAAGCCATAAAAGGATGATATTACAAGTCATCATTCGTTTTAAGAACAGTTCCATTTTTTTCACCCCATAAATGAATAATCAAGAACATTGGGTCCATTTAGAGAGGTATTCTGACTGAAGTGATGGCTAAAAAGATAAAAATGATATTTGAAATTATTGTCATCATGTCTACATGAATCCTTCATAAAGATGACCAAAACACATAATTGTTAATTCAGTAGAAAGATAGGAACCCGAGCAGTATTGTTTGCAAAAGATACAATAATATAAGCATATTATGGAATATAGGAATATTATAGAACATTAAGGAGTGAGAATTTGTATCTTAATATTAATATGTTGGATTAATGGTATTAAAAGAGTTAAACATTTCATTGTAACAGCTGCATTCAGAAACATTTTGATCAAAGTTATTGCAAAATAATGTGAAGGACCTTATTTAGAGGTTTTTCCACTCCCTTTAATGAGCGTGTGATCTTGATCTCCTTTTGTTGAGGGTGAAGTCATTCACTTCACTAATAAGAGAGAAGCAACAATATACTTTATCGATATAAACCAGTAAGTTAACAAAGTTCAATGGTAAATGCAGCAGTGGTTTAACAAGATTCAATTGCAAGGTTCACTTGATTATTTACTGCACAGAGGACAGGTTCAAACAAAACTGTCAGGAAGACCCTCCCATTGAGTCATGAGGTTCAGAAAGGACCCCTTTGTTTTCTAAACTCCTTCTCAGAGAGGAGTCTATGTGTAGCTGGATCCACTCCTAGTCCCAGACTTGGCCAATAGTTTGTCTAAAGGCGCAATCAATCCTTTCTATCACTTAGCTAAGATTTCAAAGTGTAGCATGCTATTAATCACTTATCAAGAATCTGTTGCAGCAAGGACTCTCTCAGCTTCGAGGAGTAACCCTGAGAGGTGTCCCTACTCAAAGAAAGATCCTGGCATGCAGCCCACTGCCATGCAGGAGAGCTCAGAGGACCCTGGGCTGTCCATTATTTATAAAGTAAGATGATTGACTTATAGTCATATTTGCATACCACCAAGATCCCTGGCTCACCACTTCAGACAGCCTGTTGCCTATCATGTCGCCATCCATCCTCCAAATCCCAGAGTGAGCTGGATGCAGCCATCACAGCCTCCACTGGTGGTGATGGCTTAAGTTGGGAGGATGTAGCACACCATCACACCTTTAAGGGTCTCCTTTATCTAGATTCGCTTTTTATAGAAGACTCATGAGATTTACACGATCGTACTTACCCAGAGTTGTCAACATCTTGGGAGTCCTCAACACCTCATTGGGAGGTGATGTTACAGTCATGAATGAAATAGCAACTTTGATTTCCTTGGGTTTTTTCTTTCAGTGGTATTGTGAAACAATTGAATATCTAATATTAAAAGACAAAAATATCAAAGGGTAATCTAATAAAATAAACTTTTATTGGAATGCCACTAGGTTTTGTTGGAATGCTACTAATTTTTTAATGAGAGAGGCACATATCTCACTGTTTTTATGACTTCCTGTGGAGTAGCCAAGACACTACTTTTTCAGGTCAGATGTGCCCAACATTTATGCCATTGCTTGGATGACGTGGGAGAAGCAAAGTTAAAAAGTGCCTCAGTTTGCACTGTAGTTGTATCCACAAGGAAAAAGGATACTGCAGCAAAGACAATTGAGAGGTATGAAGCTGTCTGCCTTTTATTAGCTAAAAAGTTAGCGTAGAACAGTCTGCATTGTTCTAAGGATGAGGAGATCCTCTTTCTCTGAGTATAATTGGGATCACAAAGGAGAAGATGTCATTTAAACCTTCTTCTAATATAAGTGTCTGTCATGTTTTCCACTGGACAGGACAGGTGTCTACCTCTAGCCTTGTGTTGCTCCCCTGCCATGTTGCACAAGCTAGGTGAAATGACAGTGAAGAATTCAACAGAGTTTGAAGGTTTACAAGTTGATAAGGAAGGATATTTAGAAACTATGCAACAAGATGAAAAGTTTTCCTAAGTGTTCTGCCAGTGTTTGACAGGCAATGAGGATTCAGAGAGAAAAAGTAAGTTGTGTAAATATGATAACCTAATATAAAATTACATTAGACATTTCTTCTACGAACTGCCATTGAGCTTCCAGTTGGCACTCTGTATTTAGTTGTGATAAACAAAAGGCAACAGGCTGAAGAAGCAGAAAAATCCATACCCAGCAGGGGATGCCTTTGATGGGAAGTGACATTCAATAACCCAAGAAGGGACTTCCAGCCTTTAGTTCCAGAGAAGATCAAAGGAGACATAATTAAAGCATAATTTGGCTGGAGAAATTATTCTTAAAAATGGCACAGGAAAGTTATTAGTGCTTGAAATTTCTCTTAATTTTACCAATATATTGACACTAAAAAGACATGTCAGTAATAAAATAATGAAATTTGAATTTACTGGGCTTATATAGGTTCATTAAAACCAGTAGGTTCATAGAGGCTTTATTGTAGCAGCAATTTGATATGCAAGAAACTTATTACAGAAGCTGATAGCCAAGATGTGTTTCTGTAACTGAATCAGAATTCTAAGTCCCGACTTTACTTACAGGCCTAACTTACCACCACCTCCCCTCCAAAAAAATAATCCCTTTACTTGTAATTATCAGACTGGAACAAAAGATGTGAGGGTAATCTGAAAAAAAGCTCAGTAGTCTCTAGAGAGAAACAAAATTGGTAATAGGATGACCTTTAGAGGAAAATGTGGAAAGCTGTATAATTTGATTGTCAGACTTTACTGCAAGATCAGGGACTCATATTTATATGTTCAGGCAGGTGTTCATGTAATGATCTGATTTATTCATCCATGCCAATACTGAGAATTATTTGTAAAAATAAAAAACTGGCAGTGTGCAAAAGCAAAATACAGAACTAGAAACATCTGCATTGTTCAAAAATCCTTTTGAACATGCAGAGAGAAAATATTTCCATAACTCCATGCATTGGTCCTAATTTTTTAGTGATTTTATTAGTGTACCATTAGTTTATGTTCCATGTTAAAAAGCCCTACCAATAACAAAAAGTCCATTCTGGTTTGGGACCTAACACAAAAATAATAATTTTGCATCTTAAGGGCTGAGGTGAGTATGAAAGTTGTAAAGAGAAATATTTTCTCTCTTAATTAACTACATTAACATTTTTGGTTTTAACGCTCACTGAGCTATAATGTTCCTCTGCATGACAGCCAAGCAAATCATTGTAACAGCAAAGAGCAGCTATGTTTGTGTTGAATTCAAATGGAACCAAACTGTAAAATGGCTTAAATTGTGCCTGGCATTAAACTAACACATTATGGAAAATGTGTTTGGCTTAACGCCATCCTCTCTACTTGGATAGATGAACAAACACAAAAAGAGTTTCAGTAAAGGATGTTTTTGAATGCTTTTAATGTTTGTAAATAACTCGGAAAGCTATAGTCCTACATAACTGATTGGGAAAAAGGATACACAAACATGTCCCTTGTAGCTAGATAGATACTGTGTTGTCGCCATATGATTGGTCAACAATTCCACTGTAACTTTCTGAATAAGTAAACAGCCACAAACTCAGCATTGTGGCTGAAATGTTTGTTCTTTGTCGCTCTTCTCATCTAGACTGCTTGCTGACTCAACAAAGACCTCAGGAAAGTCATATAGAGGTTCTCAATGCACTGGCTCAGATACTGGCTAAGTAAGGTAGTATTATTTTCCTGCATTAGTGCAACTTCATTGAAGTGTTTGGTGTTTTGTCTAATTGTGAGTTGAACTGCATGGTATAAATATATCTTTGGAGAAAACAGTGATTTAGAGCTTCCAGCGGTTTCCTGGTCAAATCCTTGTCTTCTCTATGGAATTGATCAATAGTCCAAGTTCATTTAGTTTAGTCATACTCAAACAACTTTTCACTAGAAAGTACATCTGACTATTTCTTCATGACCCTCTATTCCCTTTAATTCATCACTCCACTAAGTGTAGTCTGATATTTTTCCCCTTGCTTTTATTTTGAGACAATAAATAAGGATGAGTATTCATTGTGTAGTACTCTTAAAGGGACTCCCACTGCAGCTTTGCCTACCTCATTGCAATAATATTTTTTTTTTTACCACAAAACTAATTGGTGTTCGAAAAATGGTTATGGGATTCTTCCACCTTCTGTACGAGAAAGTAGGTCATAGTCTTTGTTTTTCCTCTTTGTCTCACATCAGCTCTAGTAGAAGCACTCATGCAGAGAAAACATCTCCATTACCATGCTGTGAGCAAGAATAAGGCTTTACTGTTTTAAACTCTCTTGCCTTTGATGCTGTTCCCTACCTTGCTAAAATACCCAGTTCACCAAACTCAAGTCTCTTACTAAAGAATTTATATTGAAACCTGTCTCACTGAATGCTCTTTGGGTTTTTTGTTTACTTGTGTGTGTGGCTTGTTCATGGGTTTGGTTTTGGGTTTGTGTTTTTAGTTGGTTTTTGTTTGTTTGGTTTTTTTGGGGTTTTTTTAGTCTCAGGAAGAGCATCCTAGACAGAGCAAATGCAATGATACATAGGCCATAAACAAATAGGTCTTTAATGGTTTGGAAGTCATCTGATTGATTCACAAAATTCCCTATAGAAGAGTTATTGTGCTGCAAACCTAATTATATCACTTGGTGCAGTTTTTCAGTACATTCTGAAATACACTGTGTTGAAAAACCATTTAAACATTCCAAGTCCACATCTGTCTTTCTATCTGTTTTTTAGTCTTGATTCCAAAAAAGAGACAGTGGTGGTGATGGTGAAATAATATTGAAACATCATACAGCCTCAAATTATTCCATTGTCTGGACTGTAGAAAAAGTAGGAGAAACAGAAAAAGTAGGAGAAACAGAGTGCTTTGACAAGTTTCTTGTTTAGAAGTCAAAGGACAGAAATGCACAAAGAAATGACTGAAACCAACTAGTTCCAGGTTATAGGCTTTAAATGGGGAAAAAAAAAAAAAAAAACCAGTGCCAAATTTAACAGTTCAGTGGTTTTCAACATGTAAGCTACAGGTGTTTGGGAGAAATGAAAAATTTTAGATATGAAAGACAGGTAACTGGCAAGTCTGTCTCCTGGAATCTCAAATTTTCTGTACAGCATTTGCACCTCTCATGGAAAGTTTTCAAACTCTGCAATTCAAAAAAGAGTGAATATTTTGGTTGTAGCTTTTAATTTTAAACCCTTTCAATAGAATCTTAAGCTGTTTAGACCTAGTATGATAGATTCTTCTAGTGCTGAATTTCAATACAAAATAGGGGATCCTCCTGAGTTCATTTAGAGGTATTCATCTGTTCTAGTGAGTTAAGATCTCATGAAATCTAATGAGAGTGATTGATTGAGGCTGTGAAGCTAGAGGGATTCTTCAGTTGCTTCAGAATGAGCTAAAATAGCTGTGGAGGACTCTGGAGTTGATGGTACTAGATAGTCTGGGCCTAAGCTAAGTTGTACTGTTAGTTCTTACTGATATTTCAGGTACAATTCTTCAGTTTCATTTACTTTGGGTTTGCCTGGTGTTATTGTATTGACCTTCACACTTACTGTGATTGCATCCATCAACACAGCTAACACTTGGAAGGCTTTGACTCATCTTTTTAGTTGCAATTAGTCAGCCAGTTTTCGTTCTTAAAAACAATAGAGAAATGTAACAAGTTTATCTTAGAAATGTACTTTAAGATAGCATAAGTCCCTTTTGAAATCTGTCTTACTTTTGACTCTAAAGGAAGCAAGGGCACTACATCGAACAGGGAGGTTCAAATAGATAAATCCCAACTATAACTTTTTTTTTTTTTTCCCAGAGAAAGAAAGAAAGAAAGAAAGAAAGAAAGAAAGAAAGAAAGAAAGAAAGAAAGAAAGAAAGAAAGAAAGAAAGAAAGAAAGAAAGAAAGAAAGAAAGAAAGAAAGAAAGAAAGAAAGAAAGAAAGAAAGAAAGAAAGAAAGAAAGAAAGAAAGGAAGAAAGAAAGAAAGAAAGGAAGAAAGGAAGAAAGGAAGGAAGAAAGGAAGGAAGGAAGGAAGAAAGAAAGAAAGAAAGAAAGAAAGAAAGAAAGAAAGGAAGAAAGAAAGGAAGAAAGAAAGGAAGGAAGGAAGAAGGAAGGAAGGAAGGAAGGAAGGAAGGAAGGGAGGAAGGAAGGAAGGAAGGAAGGAAGGAAGGAAGGAAGGAAGGAAGGAAGGAAGGAAGGAAGGAAGGAAGGAAGGAAGGAAGGAAGGAAGGAAGGAAGGAAGGAAGGAAGGAAGGGAGGAAGGAAGGGAGGAAGGAAGGGAGGAAGGAAGGAAGGGAGGAAGGGAGGAAGGGAGGAAGGGAGGAAGGAAGGAAGGAAGGAAGGAAGGAAGGAAGGAAGGAAGGAAGGAAGGAAGGAAGGAAGGAAGGAAGGAAGGAAGGAAGGAAGGAAGGAAGGAAGGAAGGAAGGAAGGAAGGAAGGAAGGAAGGGAGGAAGGAAGGGAGGAAGGAAGGAAGGGAGGAAGGAAGGGAGGGAGGAAGGGAGGAAGGAAGGAAGGGAGGAAGGAAGGAAGGAAGGAAGGAAGGAAGGAAGGAAGGAAGGAAGGAAGGAAGGAAGGAAGGAAGGAAGGAAGGAAGGAAGGAAGGAAGGAAGGAAGGAAGGAAGGAAGGAAGGAAGGAAGGAAGGAAGGAAGGAAGGAAGGAAGGAAGGAAGGAAGGAAGGAAGGATATGTGTGAAGAAAGTCTTACTGAATTCCATCACTTTGCTCTTGGTTTCCCAAAGAAGTTTTCAGAAGAGGCTTTATGGCATTGGGGAGGAAACCTTACACCCAGCCTTCCAGCTTTTTCTGAAAAAACAGTAATTCAGTAGTATCCTGACATAAAGCTAATTTGCTATTAACATTGTTACATAGATTATAAAGTGCATTATACAATTGATAGTTACATAGCTTTAGTTATGATTCAAATCTATTCTTATTTTCATGTTGTGGTTCTGCACTTGTTTTGGTTTTCTGTTACTTTCCTATGTCTTAGTATCTGTAATAACTTTTTAAACAGAAGAAACACAAATCATACTCTTCTACATAAACATTGTGGCTAGAGAGCTAGCAAGAGCTACACTTACAGTCTGCAGACATTTCCATTACACCTTTGTCTACTCAGTTGCTCATAACTTTCTGAAATGTTCAGGCTTCAGGCTACAATTTTATAGTCTTGCCATGACTGATGTTGTTTTTATCAAATGTGAAACTTAGCAAACAAATTCTTCTCCTACTTTCAATATTTCAACATTAAGCAGAGCCTCAGCACATTGCGAACATGTTCATCACTAGATGGGGAGTTATGTTAATGGATCCCATAAGTGATCTGCATCATATCTTGTCCTCCAATAATAGGCACCCATTGTTGCAGCTCTACATAGATATCCCATGTCAGATACAGCCACATAGCTACAAACAATGGCTGCATGTAACAGGAAGTATTCTTTTGTTCTACAAACAGTGGATTTGTCAACAGAATTAAATAATTTCTTCTATCTAATGTCTTTCTTGAAGAACTTAGTGCTCCTGTATGTTTTAGTACCATTGTTCACAACATGGGAATACCAATACATGGGACTGCTACAGAACTCATCAGAGTGGAATTGGAGACAAAAGTCACCCCATCGATAGAACATTTTTTCATGAACACCTAATACTCTTCCACTGCATCTCCCTTGATGATCCATTTCCAAATCTGAGTTTATGAATCTGAAACTACAGATTCAAATCAGAGGATACATGATGCTGTCAGGAGCTGTCGAGGGTTGACACCTCCTTGTATTGTTTGCATTCCTGTTTTTAATCCAGTGTGCTCTGGGATGAGGTGAAAGGGGAAAAGGAGGTGGAGTGACTTTGTGGGTGAATTTGTTGTTATGAGCCACACAGGGTCAAGATTTCTGTGCAGATCTGAGGCATCTGCCATATTATCTAAACATCAGTGGCCCTGACAAAATAAATTGAACTAATCTCTCTGCAAAAGGATGTATTTCTTTATTTCCTCCTTTGAGGCTTGAAGATAGCATTCTCTCTGAAAAGATTTTAGTACCATAAGTTTTAAACCTATAATTGCAACTGAGAAGGTTAAATTAACACAAATGTATGGCCTACCAAACTTTTGGTTCAGAATCAACCTTTGTAACTTCTCAGATTTTTTTCCATAGTGTGTATACACCTATTTATCACTGTTAGTGAGCTACGTGAGGTCATTACCGTTTCAAAGAGGTATATTGACACTTTCCTACAGAACTGAAATAGAGTAATTTAACAGAAGCATTTTTTCCCACCTACGTGAGGATTTATAAGGTATGTACTTCTACTGAACCAGAAATTCTTTACTGTAGGAGCTATAACAACCTGTAATCTGTTGACACACCTTGTAGTCTGTTAAGATATATATTAGTGCATTCATGTACAGTGGTCAGAAATAACTTTTACATTTCATTAATAGATCATTATTAGTGATTATTTTAATACCAGAATCTTTACAAGGTTAATCAAGTACGGGAAGTGTAGTCTAAGCCAAGAAAATTTAAGTACAGAATGCAAGACCTAATAAATGTTGTACAGTCAAATGAATTAAATGAAATTATACTAGGCTCTCATTGAAATAGTGACTTGATAGGTCTATCCTTCTCTTTCCAAGGGTCTGAACCCACAAGGAAGTCTGGCCTGCAACATTCCTACAGTGATAGGTAGTATAACCTTCGTCTAGTCACTTAAATACAGTTAGAACTTGAACAAATTTTTTACTTGTTAAGCTAAGCTCCCACTTCCCTTCTGTAGAAAATTAGCTCAGCAGGCTCACAGTTACCAGAATGCCATGATCTACAGTCAGAAATGGGTCTGTGATTCCTCTCTAATGATAGAGTTTAAGAATGTGGAATACCTAGTGACAGCTGCTATATGAAAATAATCAGCCTTCAATCAGTGGGAATGATCTCACAGCAGGGTTCTATTGTTCAATAGCAAACGTTTAGAATAAAAATTTTATTGGTGCAGAAAGGAAAAAGAATTAAGCAATAAATAGCTTGTCGGAAACCCCATAGCAAGTTTGATTAGGGTTACACTATTACAAACACCTCTGGAGACAGAGAATAATATTTGGAATATTTTCATCCAAGACTGGAGCACGTTGCCATCCCTGTTGATTTCATTATTCTTTCTTTTTTCATAAATGCTCAATAATAGGAAATGAATTATTTATGAAAATACACACTTGAAATGCTGACCTGCAACTTCAATATAACATTAAAAATCAGCAGTTTTACCACCCACAACTAACAAGCTCTTGTGGTTTCACTGAAAGTCACAGAGTTTTGCTGCTGAGAGTTGTTGATGCTTCTATATCAACCATTAGCTAATGCAATGAGTTCAGCAGAGACCATAATAATAAGCGCAACAACTGATGATATAAAACTAGACATTTACAACATATGCTTTTGCAATAGAATTACAGGATAGTCATCCTAAATTTAAATCATAATAGTAATGCATTTTAAGTGCCTGAATAAACACAGAAAATAAGTTAGATTCAGTGGTATTGCTCTCTGAACTTGCAACATTTTCTTAGATGAATAACCTTTTTACAACTAGAAAGGATGAAATAAGACCTGATGTAAAAGACATAATGAAATCAGTATAGTGTATGGCATTTAGAGTATCTTTTATTGGCCATTTGGCCCAGTAGCTAGCATGACAAAAGTGGATGTGTAGGGATAAAATTATTTCAACTGTGATTGGGTTAACAACAGTGGCAAATAACGAAATAATTAATTAAAAATAAGATTGTTCCCAAATTCTTTCAGATCTCTTTTAGTGACCCTTTTAGAAGTGTTAATGTAGACACACGTCCTTAATTGTTATGGTCCCAGAACTCATGGAGACCTCCTTTCTGTGCACTGAAGAGAGTTATCACTCATAAACACTAAGATACATTTTGGAAAAAAACAAGTCATGGTTTGAAAGGTCCTGTCTGGGGAACCTCATTGAATTCTTTGGTAAAACTGAGACTAGATGTGATCCAACAGATTCTTCTAGAACATATACTATATTCATGAGACACACATATGGATATATAATCAAATATTATTGGACTAAACATACAGTTGCTTTAATTGATTTTTTCAGAAAGGTAATCCTTCCAAAGGAGATTTATCACAGTACAAGCTATTTAAGAGTTTGTTCTTTGTCTCATTAACTTTGTCTTATGTCAGAAAAAAAAGTGTGTTATGAAAAACTGCGTAGGAAAATTTTGTCATGATGCTGTCTGATCACTTGACTCTAGGCAAGAAGGCAACTGCAGTTATGCTCAAACCCAGGGACTGCTTTTGAAGTAAGATGATGTTTACTGAATAACCTTGTTGTGGCTATGAATTTAAACAAAAAGAGAGCGGAAAAAGAGAGCTGGCTACCTCACAACCCCTATAAAGTCCATTTCATAAAAACTATCCAAACAGTTTTATTTCAGATGAGAAGACAATTCCTCTTACTGTATCTGCAATATTGTTCAAAGAGTTTCGATGATTTTCTTTTTTTTTTTTTTTTTTTTTTTTTTTAAATTGAACTCTGCTGTTTTTTTTTGTCTATAGTAATTGTGTTCAAGTTGATGTTATTTGGATGCCACTCAGGAAAGACGTGTCCCAGAGCATTTGGTTAGAATGCACATTACTACATCATTCTGTTCCTTATTTCAGATGATGAGTTGCCTGAAGGAGGATAAATGGCTCATAAAGTTCTCAATGGCCTAAAAGCAGGACCATCTGTTGAAGTCATCAGTGACTTTGTGGCTGAGCTTAGCATCTGGGAAACCTTCAATTCATCAGCTCTTCTTTAATCAGGTAGGCATCTCTGAAGTCAGCGGGAATTATTGTAATAGATTCTCGAAGAGCTGAGACAATGATAAAAGCTTTCCCTATTTCAAGATGATATCCATATTTCAACTCATTTCTGTACACAGATTTTTAGTGGTTCAGGTACCTGGCACTCTCATGCTAAAACTGCTTCACATCTGTTCATCTTGCTCAGAGAGATTTGTCAGAATATTAGAAAGTGCTAAAGATCCACTGGACGTTTGGTTCTGATACTGCCAGTAGATTTGAATGCTCAAATTCATATATGTGCTTCAAATAAATTATTGCTTGCAAATTTCATCACCCTTGGGAAGAGAAAACATGAAATGCAAGGGTAAAGTAAGGGGTTAAGTCTTCCTGGAATAAAAGAAGAATGTGGTTTTCATGGCCCCTGAAAGATCAGAAAGTTCTGTTTCCCATTTCTACTTGGGCCATAGGTATGTTTTCATGTACAACTAGATTAATGTTTTTTTAAGTTGAGTTACAGACTTGAAGTCATATTTAAACTCTTTAGGCACTACGGGGAAAGTTCTGTGAATCAGAGTGGGGCACACAAGAGTGAATGCTGAGTGTAGGCTGTTTTAGCTCTTTACTAAGGAAACAATGGATAAGAGTGTGCCTTAAATCTATTGCTTTGAATTGTAATGTTTTATATTCTCAGTGGAACTCTCCTCAAAATGTAGGAAAACTGATCCATTATCTTTGAATCTTATTTCGAGAAATTGGGGGAGAAGAGGAAGGCTAGTCATTGTTACTGAAGATCTCAGCTGCTCTTTTTCCTAGCTTCAGAGAGCAAATTATTCATTTTTGAAGTTATTTAAAAGTAACAAAAATAGTATAAACTCCCCTCCCTTGCTTGACAGGATTTAAACATGAAACTCTTATTTTTTAAAACTCAGCAGTGAATAAAATTGTAAATGACAACAGGTTCTGAATAATACATTTTGTCTCTTCATGTGTTTGTCACAGTTTTTTATGACTTACTAAAATATATGGCAAATCAGTTAGAGTTTGTACTTCACCTCTGCATTACCTGTATCTCCTTTGCCTGGCAGCTCTATGACACAAATCCCCATCAAAATATTGGCACCGAAGTTTCAAAGGAGTCCTTAAGATGAAAAATTATAACACCCTTATGCACTGATAACATAATTCTGTTAACCTAAGTGAAAGATTTTGATATAAATGTTGGAACAAAAAGTGCTACTGAAACTTAAAATTAATTTGATTTTCATAACATGCAAATTCAAAAATATTAATGGGAAATGTAAATCTGATATACTAAGGAAGATGAAATTGTGAAAAAAATTTTTTACCCTTTTACAGAAAAAAAAAAAAAAAAAGAGGGGAAAAATAAAAGACTATATCGTAAATTTACTTGCATGTCCAGAATAAGAGCTAATATTATTTTGGTGCATGTTTATTGTACTGCTTTGTTAGATTACAGCTGTCTTTGTCTTCTGAGGCTCAACTCAAAGCTTACCAAAATCAGAGAGGAGAAATCTATTAACTGTGAAGGACTTCAATTGAAGCTTGGTTTTAGTTTGTTTTGGGGTTTTTTTTTGTGTTTTTTTTTGTTTTGGTTTGGTTTGGTTTGGTTTTTTTACATTTATCTGCTTATTATACATCAGTTCAGCCCAGAAAGAGTTGAAAAATAATGAGAAATATGTATATCTGTCTTCTGATTTAACATGTGCATCAACATCTCTAATGATAGACCTTAGGATATGATTAAAAAAATATAATAATCTTGTGTTACTTGGTATTTTCTTCCTGAAGTTCCACAGCTTGAAGATAAAAGTCTTCTTGTGGATCAAAACAACATTCTTTTTTTTGTATTATTTTTTCAAGGAAAATTTATAACCTCTCAGCTTGTAGAGAAGAACTTGAAAGATGTCATAAATGCACTCTGTCATGATTAACAACCAAAGGAGAAAAAAATTATATTTAAATATTATTTTATTTTAAATGATCTCAAGGTTTTAAGTAAGCTTCTACATCCTTCATTTGTCAATACTGTATAAATATCTTAAAGACCAGTCTTCTGGACTATAAGGAAGGTTTGACAGTGTCCTGTTGTGCTTTGTATATTAATTTGTATTATCACAGTGAGAAGATTTTTATAATGTTCTTTGAAGCAGTACAGATAACCTTTTTTAGCTTCTCCATGAAGCTAAATAAATTAATATAACTAACATCTCTTGGTGAGCAAAAAGTATGTGATCTGTTCAGCAGCAGCAATTATATCAGAAACTTCTGCATGCTGCAAACCCATCTTGTGGGATTTCTTCATTTGAAATAGCCATCCCTCACAGAGTGAGACTAAAAAGTTAGAAGACAACTTACAGATGGTTAACAGATCTCACTACCCAACTATTAGGAATATCCTGGGAAATAAAATGAGTTATAGAGAACATGAAAGATCAGTTTTATGTGCTGCTTTTTTTTTTGCCTTTTTTTTTTTCTTTTTCTTTCTGCTGAGAAACAGAAGTTATTGGTCACTTTCTTGTCAATTGCTGGTTTTGTGCTTGTTTGGTGAAAACAAGCCTTGAGGCAAAAACCCTTACAAAATTGGAAGCCCATGCCCTTGCAGTCAGCCATTATCACACAGAAACTTTATTGGGAGGGTTAACTGACTGCTCTGTATATCGGGGGTGGGTCTGTCACATAAAGGAGTGAGTCACTGATGCTTTCAGCTTTCTTTCTCTTCTCACTCAGCAAGAGCCAGGAATACTGAAGCACTAATTCAGAATATTGCTCTGTATCTTCTTTCCATATGGAAGTATTTTCTTTCCATGTGGAGAGGTATCTGTTGAAAACTTGATCGCACTTTTAGCCTTTCCATGACAAGTGCAGGGCACCTGGGGGAATTGTTCTCTAACTGTCCAGGCAATCTCCTGTTCAGGACATGACACTCTGTGGTTTGTGACCAAGAAAAATGATGGAGGTGGGGGAAAAAGGACTGGGAGAGTCATACTTCACAGGGATGCAGAGGTGCACATCCAGTCCTTGGAACAAGGAAACACTTCACAGTGTACTCCTATCTTATATAAATGTCACAGTCTATTTCACCTCTGTAGGTTACCGGCTCCTGCCTGCCACTGAATTTTGAGATACCTGTGCAGTTGTGTAAGGCAGAGATATCCCTCAGAGATAAGTCAACCTACTGTAACCATTACAGCAACAGCAAAGCAGCTGATCAGAAGTGACTTGTTTATCTGGCATGCATCAATACCTCACCCACACGTTGTTGTAGGGCTCTGATAATATAACTGCAGTGGAAGAATGTGAGAATTAGTCAAAAGAACCCTGTTTAATATCTTCCTCTCTCTTAAACTTTTCTTGACATCAGTATTCCTCTGCCTTCTTCCCATTCAGTACTCTGTACAATATCTGGCAGACCTCCAAATCACTGCTTCTCATTATACAGTATTCCTTCCTCCCCAAGACATATTTCCTCTTCTGACTGCAGTAAACAAGCTTTTTCCTTTGCACTTTCATATCTTAAATATTTCCCAGGAATTGCTCTATACAGTTTGCCAGTCAAGTGGAGAATCCAAAAGTCAGGCGTTCCTGTTAGTGTTGTATGGTCCTATTCCATGCCATATGACTGCACAAATACCAGTTCTGATAGTCATGATCCCTGGCTACTAAATGTTTGACCGAGACATAGGAACAGGGGGTCCAGTCTGGCAGGACAGAGAAGTTATTTGGTGGAAGTTAGACTGCATTGTTGAACTGGTGTGTTAAAATCGTCCTTCGTGTAGACAGCATTGAATCATTGGGGTGATCTCATCAATTGCCTAGAGTACTGGTTAGCATGTCAGGGACCAACAGAATATGATTACCTTAGGAAAGAAAAATGTGATCCTGGCTTGTACTTCAAAAAAAATCAAGAATGACTTTTCATGGTCTTGCAACTGAAAGTTTGTTCTGCAGCTGAGAAAATGTTGCAAATCTGAGGGAATCAATGTGCCTGAGGCAAAAGCTTGCAGAGCCACTCTAGATTTAGCAAACGCCTTCCAGAAACTGAACTTTTTGTTATTAGCTCCAAGTATAAACACTACATGAGTGCTTCTTGATAAAAAACAATATATATATATACACTATGGGGCTCTTGGAAGTCACATTTCTGTGTGCAGGAAACTTGTTTCACAGGAAGAAAAAGGTGACTAAATATCAGGGTAGTTAAGCTAGAAGTGCCTGGATGTGAGCCGGGGCATGAAGCTTTTGAGCAGCTCTCCTAAAAATAGACGTAAAGATTAAAAAAATCTAACACTCCCAGTGGTACAGTTTGGAGGATAGGCTAGAAACTACACAGATTGTATAATGCAGATAATTGTTCAAGGTTTTATTTGGTGTGACTATGTATCTTTCTTTTCATCAAAATGTACCAGAACTGCTTTTTGGTTTAGGTGAATAAACTGGATTTGTTTCATATGATTTGGGTGTATTCCAAATGATTAAACTCTGTAGCTGTTTGAGATGAGTGATGGCCTATGTTGATACATTTTTGAAGAGCCAACGCCCTGTAAAAAAGCAAAAAATCAGTATTATGACATCAGTTGGAAAATACATTGTTTTTTCTTTATTACAGAAGAGGATGTCGGTGTAATTTCATAAAGTGAGGCGATATCTTGAGTTACCAAGCTTGTTTGTTTGTTTATGATAGCTTTTTTCCTCCCTCTTCCTAGCAACCAAGGAACGCAATATTGTCAGGCTAAGTGAAGTAGTCTCTACTCAGTAAGAATTAATCACCCTTTGCAATACACAAACATATTTTCTGAAACCTTTGTGCCTCTTAGGTCCACTTATACCCACACAGCAACCTACAAGCCTCAGGGCACAAATAGGCATGGATGAGGTTGTTTTAAGTATTCCACTTTAAAATCAAGCTCTTGGGTATGATTCTCATGCATATTACTGTAAAACTGGAGTAAGTCCAGAATAATGCTGGTGCAAAATGGGAAGATGTTCTTCTTTTTAGAATTCTATGCTTTTCTCCCAAGCCATACACCTTTCTTTCTCCCTGATATTTTTGTCTTTCCTGCCTTCTTAAATTCAGCATTGTTTTCTCTTGAATATCAGACACTTAAGGAAGTAGTACCTTGCTGCGTTTTCCTGCAGGAGGCTGTGACAGCAAACGCTCTTTCTGCATTTTCTTTCATGATATCCATTTAAAATACCTCTGAATATAATAACAACAGTCATATTCTCAGATACTGCACTAGATCAGAACTTTTTAAATTGTATTCTGAAACTAAAGATTTTTCTTTCCTAGTTAAATTGAATCTTACCTATTGTAATGATGATATGAATTTACAGGTGGAAATTGCATTCATTCTGTGTTAATATCAAAGGATATGTTTGTTCTTGCATCTTGACAAAAATGATATCACACCAGGAACTCTTTGTTGGTTTTTATAACTTTTATATGTGTACTTCTTAGCAAGAACTTATTAATAATTGCATAGAGTACAGGACAGACTCCTGGCATCTCTTCAACTGAGGCAAGTTTTCACATTGTACATTGTATTCCTATCAGTCTGAAAAACAAATATTCTTCAGGTATTTTATTATTGTCTAGACACTTCCTATTCTGGATTGTGGAGCTCAATTTCCCTTCTGAAAAAAATAATAACAAAAAAAAAAAAAAAAAAAAAGACTTTCAGTAGAGCATCAGCCATTACTCAGGAGATATACTAAAAATTGTTTTATTTCTGCCTCTGTCATTTCAAGAAGTATCATGACTTAATCACCAGGATAAGTTCTAACTTCAGCCATGCAAGGTCAGAGGGTTGAAAGTATCATTTTTAGGCCCTTCTATTCAGTGGGGAAAACAAATAAAGTTACCAAATGTTCCCAGCTGTATTTAAAGTTACTTAAAATCTGAAGATGGAGGAACTGTTCATGGTGAGATCATTCAAAAGCTAAAAAGTACCACCCACATACATAATAAACAAGAAAGTAAACCCCACTTTTTTCCCCTCTCACAAAATTTTCTTCTCTATTGCTATTGATGTAGTGAATATTTTTATCCTAACTTGCTCCATTGTGAGTAGTCTGGGAGACACATGGGGTACTGTATTTCACTTAAAAGGGGAGTGTCAGAGAGGAAAACATCCAGAAAAATAGATATTTTTTAAATTAAAAAAAAGAAGCTATGCTTCTGAGATCGGAAAACTCCTTTAAGTCTTATTTTACAGATATGTTACTTTGGACATGTCAAATTGTGTTGTGTTGAACATGCTTCTCCATGTGAGAAGTGATAATGTGACTAATGCCAAAAGATGTGTAATATCACAACATGACATGTCAGAAGAAACATTTCCAAAATATATGCCCCAAAATCTTTAACCCATCCCTTGTCTTGTCATAATTAAGAATAGAACCTGTCTTTTTAGAAATTTTTGTTTTGCATTAGTTATTCTAGGTAATTTCCAAGGAATAGTTTGTATATTATCACAGGGTCCTCCAATCAAGAATATATATCATAGTTTTCTGTTTTGACATCTGGCTTCTAGTACAGCAGTGCCACTGACAGGATTCATATTTGTCTTCTGCCAGTGAGTAACAGCTTCAAGGTAGGAAAGACTAGAATTAGCTGCATAAAGTAAAGCATTCAGATCATCATGAGAGAAGAAATTGAGCTTTTATTTATCTTACCAATAAGGCTAGAATTTAAAAAATGCTTCTTTTACTCAGAATTTAAACATAACACAGAACAAACCAATCTAAAAGGATTTGAATTAATTGATTTTCTGTGCTGATAGGTCAGTGGTGTAGTTTAAATGACAGCAAAGGGCATGATAATAAAAAAAGTAAAAGATATTCATTAGGGAAACTTCTGTACCTGAATAGAACCACCGCACAGAGCAAAAATGATATCCGAAGAAAAAAGCTTGAAGCAGCTTGTGAATTTTGAAGGCATTTCTTTGAGTTTGCCAGCAAAAAAGAACCAGAGTAGTGTTAGCCAAGATGTTAATTGTGGCAGTATATGAATGAGAACTGTTACCTTATAAGTGACTACCTTTAGTATTTCAAACTTCTACAAAACTAAGTATGCCCAAGAGGATTTGTAGACATTTTAAACTGCAGGCCAAAAATGTCTGGATTACATCTTAGATGGGTTTGTGTCAGATAAAAAAGAAGTCCCAATAGACTGTGGGGAAAAAAGTATAGGGATTGTATGATGACAGTGGTAACATCATTCTGTAGACACAGAGAAAAGACAGAGAACTGATGAAAATACTGGATACAGGTATACAAGGAATTTTAATCACAGAATCACAGACTCGTTCAGGTTGGAAAAGACCCTTGGGATCATCGAGTCCAACCATCAGCCCTACTCTACAAAGTTCTCCCCTACACCATATCCCCCAACATCTCATCTAAATGACCCTTAAACACATCCAGGGATGGGGACTCCACCCCCTCCCTGGGCAGCCTATTCCACTGTCTAAACACTCTTTCTGGGAAAATCTTTTTCCTAATATCCAGTTTGAACCTCCCCAGTTGGAGTTTAAAGCCATTTCCTCTTGTTTTATCACTAATTACCTGTGAGAAGAGACCAGCACCAACCTCTCTACAATGTCCTTTCAAGTAGTTGTAGAGAGTGATGAGGTCTCCCCTCAGCCTTCTCCTCCTCAAACTAAACAGTCTCACCTCCAATCGCTCCTCTCAGGATTTGTTCTCCAGGCCCTTCACCAGCTTCGTTGCCCTCCTCTGCACTCACTCCAGCACCTCAATATCCCTCTCGTATTGAGGTGCCCAAAACTGGACACAATACTCCAGGTGTGGCCTCACCAGTGCAGAGTACAGAGGGACTATCACCTCCTTACTTCTGTGAGTCATACTATTTCTAATACAAGCCAGGATGCCGTTGGCTTTCTTGGCCACCCAGGCACACTGCTGGCTCATGTTCTGCTGCTTGTCAATTAGAACCTCCAGATCCTTTTCTTCCAGCAGCTCTCCAGCCTCACTTCCCCAAGCCTGTAGTCATGTCGGGGGGGGGTGGGGGGGTGGGGGGGTGGAGCGGTTTGCGGCCCAAGTGCAGGACCTGGCACTTGGCCTTGTTGAAGCTCATCCCTTTAACGCTAGCCCACCGATCCAATCTATCCAAGTCTACAGTCATGTTTGCCCAAATTCTCATCTTTTTCCAGAAGTATGGAAGTCCACCAGAAGTCAAGTTCTAGCCTGTTTATAAGATATGTCAAACATCAGGAAATGATGACTGGTAGAAAATCTGCCTGAGAGGCTGAGGTTCCAGTGTAACAGCTAGAATTCAGCTTGCCTAAATTTAGATGTCTAAATAATGATCATCTTGTTTCCCATATGACCAGTGAGGACAGGTGGATATCTCTTCTGATTCATTCAATCTTAAGGTAAGAGAGATGAGATGTCAGGACTTTTCCATTGACCTGACAAAACAGGACAAAAGGTGAACCATGCTCGTTTCACTAAGGGCAAATCTTGCCTGACCAACCTAGTGGCTTTCTATGATGGAATGACTACAACAGTGGACAAGGGAAAGTTGGGGATGTCATATATCTAGACTCCTGTAAGGCCTTTAACACTGTCCCTGACAACATCCTTCCCTCTGAATTGGAGAGATATGGATTTGATAGGTGGACTGTTGGGTGGATGAGGAATAGGTTGGAAGGTCACATGTGGAGGGTAGTGTCAATGGCTCAATACCCAGTTGGAGATCAGTGACAAGAGGTGTCCCTCAGAGATCCATACTGGGACCGTTACTGTTTAATATCTTTATCAGTGACATAGGCAGTGGAATCTAGTGCACCTTCAACAAGCTTGCAGACAACACCAACCTGAGTGGTGTGGTTTACATGTATGAGGGACTGGATGCAGTTCAGAGGGACCTGGACACCATCCAGAGGGAACTGTACAAGCTCAAAAAGTGGGCAAATATGAACCTCATGAGGTTCAGCTAGGCCAAGTGCAAGGTCCTGCACCTGCTATCAATGCAGGCTAGGAGATAAAAGGGTTAAGAGCAGCCCTGTAGAGGACTATGGGGTACTGGTGGATGAAAAACTGAACATGAGCTGGCAACGTGTTCTCACAGCCCAGAAAAGCAACTGTATTCTGGGCTGCATCAAAAGAAGCATGGTCAGCAGGTCGACGGAGGGTATTCTCTTCTACTCTGCTTTCATCAGACCCCACCTGGAATACTGGTAGCTCTGGAGTCCTCATTACAAGACCCATGGACCTGTTGAAGCAGGTCCAGAACAGGGCCACAAAAATGATCAGAGATCATGTTTCTTTATCATCTCTGATAAAGAAAGGCTGAGAGAGTTAGCATTGTTCAGCCTGGAGAAGAGAAAGCTACAGGGGGACCTTATTGTGGTCTTCCAGTACTTAAAGGGGGATTATAAGAAAGATGGGGAGGGACACTTTATCAGGGCTTGTTGCAATAAGACAAGGAGTCATGGTTTTATACTAAAAGAGGGCAGACTTAGACTAGGAAGAAATTTTTTACAATGGAAGTGGTGAAACACTGGAACAGGTTGCCTAGAGACATGGTAGATGCCCCATCCCTGGAAACAGTCAAAGTCAGGCTGGATGGGGCTCTGAGCAACCTGATGTAGTTGAGATGTCCCTGTTTATTGCAGGGGGGTTGGACTAGATGGCCTTTAAAGGTCCCTTACAATCCAAACTATTCTATGATTATATGACCATCTTTTCTAGTAGGCTTCTTAACCCATTGAGGAAGGTTTTAAACCAATTTAATTGGAGGATGGAGACCAAAGAACACAGAAAAGTATGAGAAAGAAAGATAAGGTAGAAATATGTACAGGACAAGCAACGGAGACCTTTCACATTCCCCTTGGGAAGCAGGGTGACACAAGCCTATCTCATGGGCCTGATACAAATGCAGCTAGCAAAGCACACACCCACAAAAAAGTCACTAAGCTGTGAAAATATAGACATGTCATGGGATAGCTTACATTATGGAAATGTTACTGAAGAGATGGATATAGGCTCTGTTAGGAATGGCAGGCAGGGAACATAAGCGCAGGGAAATGCACTTTTTCTGCCAAGAAACAGCTGGGACACAATTAGGCAGTTGTGGAAGGGATGATAGGCACGTTAGAGAGATTATGAGTTTGGATCCGAGATGAGGTCAACCAAAGGGCAACAGAGTCTCTGGTCAAGAAGTTGGATGAAGGCTTCTTCCTACAGGTGGCAGAAGTTTCCTGGTTACAGTGCCTGGTTCTCATGAGTGACTTGAACTACCTCTGCTTCTGCTGAAATATGACAGGGAGAGTGGATGACCTGGAGAGTTCTGAATTGTCAGGGGCATTGCCAGTAATTCAGAAGCTGGAAGGACTGTCAAAAGAAGGTGCTCTGCTGGATTTACTATTCTTAAATAAGGGCCAATTCAACAAGGAAGATAAGAGTTTAAGAACTTAAGGGAAGTGAGGAAGACAAGTAATTGACTAATTGAGGGAAGTAAACTTTGACTTGCTAAATGAATGAGTATACATCTTCCTCAGGGAAGCTGTTTTGAAGGACAGCAGGACCCAGAAGAGACCTGATTGTCAGGGACAACTGCTTCAAAGCCCAAGAACTACCTATCTTTATTTACAGGCAAACAAGCATGACAAGAAGCCAGCTTGTTTGAACAGGGAATTCCAGACTGATGTCAAATACAAAAAAGGAAGCATACAGGAAGCAGAAGTAGAGAAAGACAACCAAAGGGGAATACAGAAGTGTCACTCAGACATGTTGGGATGGAATCAAGGAAGATCAAAGCTATGTGGGAGTTGACATGGGAAAAGGGTATGGAGGATAAAAATAAAAGGGGTTCTACATGTAAATGACATGGTTGAGGTACTCAGTGACTTCTTTGACAAAGTCTTTATTAGACCAAGTCTGCTGCTGGGCCTCCCTAGTCTCTCTGTATAATTGTAAAGTTTTTGGGAAAGACATGCTACCCACAGTGAAGAGGAATCAAGGAAGGGATGACTTAATTAGCTGGATATACAGAAGTCCTTGAGACCAGATAGAGTAGGTTTAAGGAGCTACACTGTGAGGCTGTTCTGTGTCAATTAAAAAACTAAAGTAACCCTGGTGATAGAAAAAGGCAAGTGTTTCAACCATATCCCCAAAAGGCAAAGAATGATACAGGGAACTAGATATCAGTCAGTCTTATCTCTGTCCCTGGGAACAAATTTCCAAGCACATGAAGGAGAGGAAAATGACTGAGAACAGCCAACATAGATTTACCAGAGTTAAATTTTGCTAAGACCAACCTGATTGCCTTTTTATTTTGAAGTGACTAGCTCTGTGGACAAGAGGAAGGCAGAGAAAGTAGCTTACCTTGACAATAACAAGGCTTCTGACAGTCTGTCATGGTACTCTTCCAGTCTGAGTGAGGACATACGGACTGTATTGGTGAATTAGGAGGTGGGTGAAAAACTGGCAGGACTGTTGGGCTTAAAGGGCAGGTGTCACTGACTGGAAGTCTAACTGGCTGTCAGCTGTGAGTAATGTTCCTCAGGGCTGTGGGTCAGAGGAAGTTCAACAGACTGGAGGAAGGGGCTGAAAGCAAAGTTAGGTATTTCAGCTGTCAAATGTGAAGTCCTGTGCTGGGGACAGAAATAGCCCCATGCTTTAAGATATGCTAGGGGCTGACTGGCTAGAAGGTAGCCTCATATCTCCTTATCTCAATGCAGGTTTTGACAAGAGGTTCTTGTCAAGAGAGATGAGGAGGAAGGAAGAAGAGACAACCAATCTTTCTGTAAAAAAAAAAAAAAAAAAAAAAAAAAAAGTGAAAAGCAAAACAGAGGATCAATATTTGAGACTATTTTTTTCTTTTTGAGAAAAAGATGGGCTGATTTCTCTTATGTTCACTAATGTCTATAAGGCTACAAAGTATTGGATGACAAAGACTTTTGAAATCCTTGACTCTCAGTTATTGCTATTCTAAGCAAAAATACAATGCATTTCCAAATTATTATTTGTCATCCACAAGCACATATAAATGACAAAGCAATTCCTGAAAAAGTTTGCAGGTCTAGGGGGTTTGGCAAATTTGATGTTATTTGCTGCTCCAGTGGTTGATGTCAGGAGTGCTTTAGTACTACAGTCAGAATTTTGTGATCCTTACCAGGATTGTTACCATGCAAACAAAGAATAGTCCATTCATGAGCTTCGCAATAAACCCTAAAAAAGGATTGTTTCTAGGGTCTGGATTACTTGCAAGATCCTTTGGCTGTTAGAACTCTAGTTGTGCTATCAGTGTGAAGCATATTTAACTTCAGATTATAAATAAAACAGAAAGTCGTTCTGACCTATTGTAAGAAAACATTACAAGGCTCCATGGAAGTGAAACATTGGTCTGTTAAATCTGCTGTTGTATTAACTGTTATATTAAGAATCTTGCCTCTATCACTAAGGCAGTAAAGTTATATAAATATTTTAAGAGGTATTTCTGTTGTGGTGCTTGGAGAAATTACTCATTGAAATGCTTAAAATGAACATGCGGGGAGTCCATCAAACTGAATGTAATGCATAGTGGTTTGAATCACAAGAGTAGGAAACAATAAAATTTTGGTAGAACTTTTCTGAGAGGTGGTAAAACAGCTTTAAACAATTTTTCACTCTGACTTGCTATAGAGCTACTCAGCAAAGAAATGCTTATCAGAACTTTATGCATAGGATTATAATGTGAAAGGCATTATACGGCTCTAAGGGTCTTATGGGAACTATATGGGAACATAACGTCACATAACTAAATGCATCCTAATATTATAATTGGACATGGGAGATTCTTTTCATACAGAATGTTTTTAACAAATTTTCATTTTTAAATTAAATTTTCAATCTTATTTTTATTTACCAATTGGAAAATAACAGATCCTTTCCTTCTTGTGGCATTTACTATTTTTTAGTATTTGCCAAGAAAAAGAAAACTAACCAACTGACCTCTTTTGGCTTGGTAAGCATAAAGCAAAGCAGAAAACATTAATGTTTATAACTCTTTAAACTCTGTAGTTTTCTACCATGTGCTTTCAAATAATAAAAATTATTAATGGTACAATTAATAAAATAGGTTAACCATTATTAGATAGAACATGTAAACATTATCATTTGGTTTTCTATTAGTCCACCTTTTTTCCTGTTTCTCCCAAATTTTCTTCAAAAAACCTATAGTGCTCTTCTGAGTCTTTTGTCCATATTAACTCTACTGTAGGAACAGAAATCTATATAAATGGTTTTAAGGTCCTTATTTTGACACTTCAACAGCATTAAATGACTTGAGTGAGCATAGTTACACTATCATGTCAATATATAAGCATGATACTGAAACATAGAACCTCAGATAGTCATATAACAAACATAAAATGATTCTGGGCTTGACTAAAGTCAAACAAACATTTGAAAAATACTGTAATTTTTGTTTTGTGTATGTGACATCTAATAGTGTTACATTTACCGTTGAAGAGAAGAAACAGAGATATTAAGATGCTATGCAAGAAGTCTGTGACAGAACCACATATTCAAGGTGCCAGATCAGTACTTCAAACATTCTTAAGTACCATAAATACTGTTCAGTTGTGCTGATATTGAAGGTTCACAGGTCTCTCAACTTTAGTTGGAAATTTCTGACTTCAAGTACTCACAAGGACTGTTAAATTATGAAACACTTCATTTCCTTTCAATGTAATTTGATTGTTTTACACTTAAATTATACAATAGTATTGTTATCATAGTTGTCCTTAAGGGATTAATTTAAATGGAAGAGTTAAAATTATTAAAAAAGACAAAATTATCAAATGTGGTAGAACTTTATATGGAGAAGATGACTTTTTTTCAGAAATGCCCAAGGCAGGCCACGACAGAAAAATATAATAGTGGAAAAGTAATGACACAACATGATTACTGAACATCCATATTGTCACAGAAACTCTAGTTTATCTTTAAAAGTAAATGGAAAATAAGAAAAATAGGAAAATCCTTCAGTGTGTCGACTAACAAACTGGGAAGCCAGTATAGAAAAGTGTTTTCTGCAATATTTGAAGACTTCCCCTCTCCACCGTCTTTTTCTTCTTTTTTTTGAATGGATCTGTGACCTCAGACTTAGGACTGTTCAGTTTTTGAACTCCTTTCTTTAAAGTCTATTTGAGAGAAAGATATCTTTTCCCTTAAAAGAAAAAGAATCACTTGTTTAAAAGCCAATTTTTATTTGGGGAAACAAAAACAAACAAACAAACCAACAAACCCCAAAACAACAACTCTACAAGTTTTAAAGGAAAGATAATCCTCAGTTTGGACCATGTGTTTTCATACCCAGGCTAAATTGCAGTAAATGTCATTGTTTGCTAAGGTGTTACTCCTTTTTAGGTATGAAAATACATATCTTCCCAAGTGATTGTATTTCTTAGGCACACATTGGTTTTAAGATGCAGTCAGATCAGTGTTACATTAGCTAGAAAACGAAACTTGCTTAATATATATGGAACATTCTCAGAATTAAGTTTGCAGTAGGGAACGAACCATGCAAAAAAAGCAGCTGGGTATCAGTAGACAACGAAAACTGTTTCAATAAAACGTGAGTTTAACTTCATCTTGCATCTTGGCAAGGGTAGTTCATTAACATTTACACACTTTTATGAAAAAACTATTCAAATATTTGTGTGTGTGTATATAATTTAGAATGGCGAATAAAAACGGAGGACTAAGTAGGTAGAAAGAAACATAATAATAAAATAAGCCAAATCAAATTTTGCTAATTGAAATTTAATTTTTAGAAAAGTTATATGACAATGAAATAATGTGGAAGCATCTCAGGGCTCCAGGCTTAATTACTAGTGGAAAATCAATTAATCCTCTAGAGAAATTCAAATTCAGATTCGATTCCAAATTGGCATTATTGTACAGAACTCAAGATAAAACTGATAAAGGGCAGTTTGAAAGCTTCAGTTGTATTCCAGGACTTTCAAGATCTGATTAATATGATACATAGAAGGTGTAAGTTGAATAGTTAAATAAAGAGAAGATAATTTTTAAAAAGGCAGTGTGAGAATTATTTAAAAAATGCAACTCTCATTACTTCTTATACAGTAAGACACGCACTTTCTTAACTTAATTTGTTGAAAATAAATGGTAGAACAACCCCCCAGTATCCTATTTGGTCAAAATTTTTAGCAAAAAATACAGTAGAATAAAATTAGGAGGTACTTATTAAAGTCCAGCAAAGATAGACTGAGTTTATCACCACAGGAAGAAAGAGATTAATCTGTGTTTAAGACAAAAACCTGACAAGTAAAGGAAGTAGCATTTACAGGGTAAAGAAAGGTAGGCATTCCATGATTTGCTATGAACCACTGAACAGCAGATTAATCTATGTCCATCTATCAGGAAGACTGATGGTGCTCTACTGCTCGTTAATACCAGGTCCTTTTTCATCCAGAGAGTTGTCTTTGTGATGTGCATTTTATGGCTCTACAACTTTCCAAGGTTACTGTATTTATGATAGATAATAATTTGCCAATTCTACTTCTGTTACTTGAAGTACCGGTCATTCTACCCTAAAATTACAAATTAATAGCTATCAGTATCTACTGGCCATACTTTGAACTTACAGAAATAGACTGGGAGCAGGGTGTTCTTTCAAAGGTAACCTTAATTTGCTAATATGGTAGCAGTGGACTTATCTAACTGGCAGATACAAATGTCAAAAAAAAATGCTTATCAGATAAAAAAATTTTAAATGGTTGCAAAAGTTAAACAGAAAAATGAAAACAAAAAACACCCAACAAAATCAAGGCTAGCTTCTTGTTATTATATTAAACCTGTTGTAACAATGCGGTCTCTATTTTTGTCATTGGCCAGCTATGTTATATGTTATAGCTAAATCTGGTTTTGACAGCAGCATGATAATGAACCACTGAAGTCAATAAAAAATTGTTCATTAACTTCATCTATTTTCCCAGGTAGGAAGATTATAAGATCATTTGAATGAACTATCTTGAAAGAAATGTTAGTCAAAGCTTGTGGTTGTCTTTCTCTGTTTCTGGGTGTAAACTTTGCATAATCCATGGAAAGTCAAGAGCTTAGAAGACTGGAAGGCAGCTGTTTTCACAAGTTGTCAAATTCCAGCTTTCTGCTCTGTAGGATCAGTTAGATTTCTTTTTCCCAGAATTCTTTTATCTTTTGCTTTATTTCCAGGTCTGCTGCACCAGAATCCATCACACAGTTTTCCAACTGAAGTGTAAAATGTTACAAATTAATTCAGCATTCAATTTATTTATTTAGTTTTAAAATCCGAATTATGATAATTGTATTTTGGGTTCAAGTAATGCCAGTGGCTTTTGTGCATGTTAGTCCAAGTGGATTTTGAGTCTAAGACAAAATTATTTTATAGCTGAGGCTTGTATTTACAAGATTTAGATCCAGAGATTGCTTTCACTCTCCAATTTTAAATAATATAGTTCTTAGAAAACTCTTAATGTACTAATTTCATATATGATATTAAGAAATTATGTTCTGTAGAACTTCCACTTACCAAAATAATATCATTTTATGTTGCAAATACTAGCTGACTTCTGAACCAGATTTTTTTTTTTTTTGGAAGAGGAAAGGGGCTTGATTATCTGTGTTCAATCGATATAAATTATTTTCTAATTGTGAAGTATCGCATAAAAATGTTAGATTCCTGAATCAATCTTATAAAAGTTAATACAGTTACGTTTTTCATCAGTGATCCATTAAAGTAAAATGGACCCTTTTTCCCCAATTGGTACCAGTAGTATCGTTCAGGTTTTGATACCAAATTCACTTTGAATTGATGCTTTAGGTCCTTTTATTGCAAATCTCAGTGAAATTTGAAAAAAACTCACAGAAGTTTGGAATAAACATATACTTGTTAGAGTTCCCATTAATTATAGTGGCTTGATGGAAAATGGATGAATACAGAGAAATAATAGAAGGTTGAAATCACTGCTTTGGGCACTTATTCTTTTCATAATCTTCCTTTTTTTTGGTATTTATATACTTTTTTAAGAAACCGAAACCACTTAACAACCTGTGATTTGTTCACCCTGTGAATTGTGTTTGTTAACGTTATGCCATTACGCACTTCAGCATTTTGTAAGGATTTTGTTTCCACCTACAGCAGATACCAAAAGCAATCCATACTTCAGCTTTGCCAAATGTGTATTTTAAAGCAAAACCAAGTGATGACCTCTGTAATAAAAAGTTTTTAAAAAATAAAGTCAAATCCATAATACCAGATGCACTGATTATGGGATGAAGTTTTATAAGGTTATCATAAAGTTGTTATCACAAAGTTGTTAACAAAGGCTGAATACATGGCTTTGGAACATATTTTGCTTCCAGCTGGCTAATAATGTTCATGGCTGTGTTATTTATCATAGAAAAACAGTTTCAACCAGTATGAAAATATTTACAGTTTTAAACAAAATTAAACTATTCTTACATCAGTACTTTTTTTTTTTTTTTTTTTTTTTTTTTTAAGTAATACCTTTCACGTGATTTGTAGATTTGGCCACTGAAGTAAAAAAATCAATTATTCATGCAGACTTATTTTTTGGCATTGCTGAGAGGTAGTTGTATTAACCTAAGGAAGCACTGGAATCCTGTATAGCCTTTTCCAAGTTTGTTTTTCTGTTACTGGTAGCTTTGGATTTAATATAAATTTGTCAGTGATTGAACACAACTTTCCTTTCGTATCACAGTTTCCAGTGTGGTAATGTTTGGGATGGATGGACTGTTTGCAGCATTCAGTGATGCTAGATTAAGTTGTTTCTTTGTTATTCATGTATGGGATTACTCTCCTGTCAGTTTACATTATTAACATCTCTGTGAAGAACATACCTGTGCAATAAGGATTCTTCCCCAAAATATCAGACTCAAATATGACAAACATTCTTAAACCAAAATCTCCCACATTTCAGAGTTTCTAATGAATTTAACATAGGTGAAATTGGGACAGATAAAAAAAGAAATAAAAATAAAACTATTGTTTGTTTCAAACTGTAACAATTCTTATACAGTTGAGAAGAAATAGAATGTTTTCTGTCTGCTGTCCAGAAAAATCTAAAAACCCTTGTGATTTCCAAAGTGCAGTTTGCAAATGAATCTGAACCAAGGTTCGGCAAATACAGGTGCTTTGTCTGTGCAAAGTTTATCTTGCCTAAGCTCATCTCTTCAGAGCAGAGGAGGTTGTCAACATTTTTAAGAAAAATCTATAGCAAGCTAAAGTCCATGAGGGAATCATAGCTTTAATAAGAAGCAGCTGGGTAGCCTGAAAAATCTATTTGATTTAACAAAGGACAGAAAAATATGTTAATACTAAGGCACAAGGCTTGACATGGAGTGCTGAAACCCTACAGCAGTTTATAAACCAAGCCTGAAAAAAAAAATCAATGACTTACCCCTAAGTGTTCAAATCAGTGTATATGGGTTTTAGTCATATGAATCCTAACAGTCAATAGGATTTCCATATATCCCCAAACCATGCTTTGAAAATGCACTTCTTATCCAGAGCTGTCTGAGGCTGATGGAGAAAAAAAATATTCCTCTTGATTTCACTGTGCAGTGAACAGGCCACTTATGAAGATCATATCTTTTCCAGGCAGCATCCCTGAAAAATCCATTATAGGACAGATATTTTAGTAGGGAAAGAAAGATTAGAGAGTTTAAATGCAAAAGTGATGGTGCTTTTCTTTGACATGAGAGGAAGGGTTTTGTTAATGAAAGGATGTTTTTTAGGCCAATGCAAAAGTTGTAATGAGTATTTATGAGTAACAAGTATGGGAGGTATGGCAACTAAAGCATACAAATTAATTACTAGATTATAAGAAACTTTTCTGTTTTCCATTAAACAACAAGAAGGGGAACTAAAGTTATACACTTATGAAGATGCAGAATTCCTTTATGAAAGAAAAAAATTCTGTTCTCTGTTCTAATACTTTATATCCTGCCACTGTTTTCTATTATTGTTGTCATTCCACAGAAAAAAGCGAACAAACAAAATTTAAAAAAAAAAAAAATCTTGACTTTTTTGTAAAAAAACTCCACAAAACTTACATGGAACTACACTGTTCTTGTAGATGTGTTTTGACTCTTATTACAGTCTGCCAGTTCTTTCACAGTTCGTAGGAGGATTCCTTGGGAGACTTAATAGGAAGGTAGTGGGAAGGATGTCTCTGTAAACATTGTTCAGAGAAGCTCACATGGCAAGACGTACTATGGTTCTGTGTTTGTTCAATCTATATCATGATTGCATCCAACCCCAATGCTATAGCTTCGTATACTGTAAGTCAGTGTTCAAAAAAAAAATCACCTCCCCCTTGGTTAAGCACCTGAACATGTAATTTAACACATCTGGCTGATATATTTTCCATTGATCAATTATTGCCATGCTAAATGACACCAGGTTTGTTTGAATGTAATGTAATCTTTATGTAGTTTATAGTTTTCTCCCCCAGCATTTGTAACCCTTGCAGATTTATTCTCTCTGACTAAAATGGCTACAGGCTCAATTAAAATAACAAAAAGCAATTTGAATGTTAGGAACATTCCCAGTGAGTGCCTGTGCTTAACACTGGATGAATTCTCAGACAAGATTAAGAATTAACCACTACAGATGTATTGGTTTCCACCTGGAAAAGCTTCGTTCAGTGTCACTGGGAAAGCAAAAATAACTGAGAAAGTTAAAATAAGGTATAGAGATATGTTTTCTTTTATTAGCTGTAAATATCTACACATGAATTCATCTCCTGATCTCCTTTTATAATCTAAAATGGGGTAAGAGGAATCCCACCTTATGTTCCTACTTCTCAAATTGTGTTTCAGAACACCATCGCCCATGTGGTATTCAACGATGCCACAACTGAAAACATGAGACACCACCTTAAAACCATCTCTGGGTCTGTGTCTTAACCACAGGTAAACAACTGCTTTCTCTGTCCACCCATTGTGTATATTGCAGAGTTGCTCTTGTATATGGTAGAAGGGGCTCCTTCTTCCCAACTGTTTTGCTTTTTTCTACAGCTTGATGGATTTGGATTCAAACTGCAGCTTCCCTGTAGCTGCGGTGTCATCTGTTACTTCTCACCCTTGCTTCATCTGCTTCGTTTCTTCTGGAAGGAAAGGCCATGAAACTGTCTCACGTCCAAATGAAATTAGGTGTCTAAGTCTGTGCAGTTATTGTTTATAATGGAAGCTCCTGTAAAAAAAATAAGCTTGTTTGTCAGGGAGTGAAAGATGTTGCCATGATGGTTTACAAGTTCAAACTCAAGATTCTGCTAGGCTTTTGGTTTGTATTAATTAAGGATACAGATTTACAGAAGAAAATAAAAATCTGTTTCCACTAACATTTAGTACCAGTCACCCCTCTTGGGCAATAGCAGTCGTTCCTTGTTTGATGTACATATTGTTCTACTTTGTTATATAACATTTGTCTTAGTTTGTACATTTTGAATCTAATTCACTCTACAATTCCCATAGTAAAATCTCTCTTTCCTCCTATACAAAGAACAGTGTTTTATTCTTATCTTTTAAGTGTTTGTATTCTTTATACATTCCACATTTTCTGTAGACGTACTTCTCCAAGAAGATTAGTCAAGTGTGTATTACAAGTCACAATAATAGTGAATACCGTCTTATAGATTTTTCAAAGCATTTTTCTTCCTTTTGTTTAGATTTTGGGGTGGATAATCTCAAGATGCTAGAATACCTTGTGTGGCACTGAACTGAGTATTTTGTAGTGATCATTTCCCTATGCGGATTCTTTACCGTTTGCAATTCTTTCAACATAATGATACAGGTAAAATGAGATTTGTGCTTTGAAGGATGGGGGAGGGGAATATACATACCTGCAATCTTAATAGAGTTTTTTAGGCTATTTGCATCTTAATTTAAGACACAATGAAATGAACATGCATGGAATAAGCATACAAGTATATGGTAAGAACATGCAAGTGGAACTGGGAACACAGAGATGGGAGTTACCCATCCTGTAAGCCTTTTTGCATGTTCTAATTTGAGTTGTGATGACTGTGTTATGTGGACACCTAGGCAAGAGTCTGATATATTGAAATATGAATTTACTAGCAGAGTGAATTTGGATCTGAGTAGGAGATGGGAAAAGAGCACATCATGTTACTGGTTTTGTTATTTGTTTAGAGCTGTAGTAGGAATTTACTGCCTAAGTATCTGCTGGACTGCATGCTGTTGTAGCTTCATGCTACTAAAAATTATACATAGGGAGAACTGGAATTCACAATGGTGAACGCTGACCCAGACTTCAGTGGCTACTAATAATTTGAGTTGTCATGATTTTTGATATTTTTAGCCTGATCTGAGTCCTGAGTTTCTGAAAATCTTTCTGTACCGAAGCCACAAACTGTTAGATGAGGAATAGTTACCCACTGAATATTTGCTTTATATTTGTCGTTATGCTTAGTGAAAGGAAGGAAGGAATGCAACTTTCCGTGAACTCATTTTCTCATATGACTGCAGAGATTCAAGTCATTTGATGCCTGTTTCCTTTGTGATAGGGAAAATTCTTGCTTTCAGCTAGTTAAGTGCAATCCATTTATTCTGCTTGAATGCCAATCACTGAAGGATTTTTGCTACAAATATACATCACATTTTGCACCTTCTATCATCATGTTATTTAATGCATGTTCTTTACACAAGGAAATGATGCTGAACGTGATGTCCAGCTTATCACATCAGTATCATTTATATCCATGTCACCAGTGATATTAAATCTAGACTTCCTGACAACTCTATGTTTTCTCAGGAAAATGGGGAATGAGGAGCAGAAGCCTAGTACAGAGAGCATTTAAGAAGTGCATTATCATTATGATTATCTGAAATGGGTATAGTGAGTGTAAATGTGCTTTTTGATGCAATGCAGGTGGAAAGGCATGAGTCTGTACCTAGAGCTATGTAAACTCATCAGAATACTGGGCCAGCAGTGATGAGTATTTCTACAGAAGTTAAGGAAATATCCAGTGTAAATGAACTGTGATTGCTGGGTGAAATTTGGGAGGTTTGCTGAAAAAAGGATGAATTTACATGCTGCCAAGCTTAAGTGGCAGCTGGCTGAAGTATTATCCCATTCTGGAAGCAGACATATTCTCTTTCTGGCTCTGCCAGCTCACAGTAAAATACTGTTATTTCTAATATTACTAACAATACATGAATCCTTCAGAAACCATCAGCTGGAGTCCAGAGCTCATCCTTAGCTGACCAACCCAACAAGTAGGTCAGAGCTCTGTTCTTACAATACTGTCCTATCAATCTTATTCATCTGCATAGTGGCAAAGTTGTGGTAGGGCAAATGGAATCTGTCCTAGTAACCAATATTCAGTGGTTTAATATGTTCCTCTGTGAGATGTGAATTATGTGATTAAGTTCCTAAATTCTTTAAAGAGAGCTGTGGAGCTTGAATGACACTTCTTTTTGTCTTGCATTTTTGGTGGTGTAGAGTGCTGGCACCACAAGTGGAAGTGCCCTATATCTCTCTTTTCCCCAAATTGCTTATGGACTGAAAGTAAAAGGCTCCTTCTATGATATAGGAAATATGATTTCAAAAGGGTTCAGAACTATAATAGAAAAAGGTTTTTTGAGCAAAATGAGTTGTAACTATAATGACATTTTTAAAATAAATCGCTTTTTCTGGTGTGTTATAGACCCACTTTAAGCATGCTGATTGGATGGAGAAACTGAAGAGAAATACCGAGAGTGAAACAAAAATGTGGAGTTTTCAGATTGCCTTTTTGTCCAGACTACAGTGTTTCTAGGCATGATAAGCACCATGGGAAACTTCTGAACAGGCCACAGAAGCAATTACTTTTCAGTTGCCCTGGGAATAGGCAGCGTTGGATACTGATTTTCTGACATATATGTAACTATGGCATTTAGACAATCTGGATTTTTAACTACAAAGGATCTAAATCAACCCTCTCTCCCTCCTTCTCCGTTTTTCTCTGGTTTTCTGTCTTCCTGTATTTCTTTGTCTTTTTCTTCCTTTCTCCTTTGCTCCCACTCTTTCTCTCTTACTTTCTTCTGTCTCCATCTATGTCTTTTCCTTAATAAGTCAAACTACCTATTCTTTCATCTAAAGTTGAAATTGTGGTATTTCTGAAATATTATTTGGAGGGATTGGTGCCATTGACACTGCAGCAAGCTAAGAAACACAGTACTAATCCTAATATTATTTACCATAGTGTTTCTTCTGCAAACAGATCTTAAATTCTTTTGCAAATTCTAGTTATTATTGCTACTATTGTTGTGCTGATTAATAGACATAAACATAGACTTGTATGCCCAAGCAGAGTGTCACTGAAACATTATAGGAATGTTGCTATAGGGCACTCTTTTCAGCCCTTGAGGGATGTTATTTAAAATCAGGGCTTGTCATACATTATGTTAGGCCATATGTTCTGACTGCTCTGTGGATACTGTTCAGCACTGGCGCATAGCCTCCAGTGTCAGATGCAAAATGAAACTCCAGTTTAGAAATCTATACCTGTCATGTTCTCATGTTTTTGGGTCCCTGAGCACTTCAGGTAATTCCAGAGACACCTGTTTGCTAGAAATCCTTAAAAACAGTTTCAGACTTTGAAAGTACTATATAGGCTTATGATTTATGGATGTGTCTGCCTCTTGTCTTTATTAGAAGTTTTTAAGTACTTGAAGTAAACATGCTGTAAATTTGGAACTAATTGTTTGTAGACAGTGAGATATATTTTCTTAAGAAGGACATGATTGTGACGTGTTAATGTTTTCTTCTTGTAATAATTAGTGGCTTGTATTGGTTTGGCTCGTCTTATCCCAAAACAAGATTAAAGGAAAATGAGGATAAAAGTGGTTTCACGCTAGCTTAAAAGCCATCTAGATTTCTCAGAGCGTTTCTGACTGGCTTCCTGAAATAGATTTCTCCAGTCTGAGGATTTTATTAAAATACAGGACTTCTCAAAGACTCCTGACATAATGTCCATAATGTCAGGCAGCCATGAATCAAGGAGAGAATTAAGAACAACCTATGTGATTTTTCCCTCTCCCAGAGACCAAAACACTGTAGGTATTGTTATAAGACTCTCTACCAATTTCTTCCCATTTGTAAAAGTCTTTCCACTGGGTTGATTTATTGGTATTTGGGCAGCTTTGGATCAGCTATCCAGATCTAATAGCTGCGTAACAGGTTTGGTCTGTTACTGAAACAGGCCAATATTTTTGTGAAGTGGAAAGGCTCTCTCCCTTAGCATTCAACAGAAATATGAGAAACCTGGTGCTACAGCTTTAATTAGACACAAGATGTGAACAAAAATATCTTTTATTTTGCATTTAATAGCATCAGATGTCTTGCAACTCTCTGTCCCTCTTCTTTCAATAAGAAATTTTTTCTTAAAACTCCCTGTTTAAAGCCAGTATCACATAAAAGTTGCAATCACTGTATTTTTCCTTTTTGTGAAGAATATTAAAATCTTCTTTTTCTGGAGATGGAATTATACCCTTATCAACACTTCATAAAACACTGGTGAAGGTGTTGTATCCCAAACTGCCACTCCTACACATGGATCCAATTTTATCTTATCACTTTTTACAGCTTTATTGAATTTTTACATCTGCTAGTACTTTGAAGTTTATGAAACTGGATGATCCAAAGGTTGTGGAGAGAGGAAAAAAGAAGCCATTATTTATTAATTACCTGGAGAAAAATCATTACACTTCCCCATCCTTCCCTGCTCTCTGTTTCTTAGCTCTTAGAAGTAAGACTCGACAGCAATGTTACTAGTGAGTATGTAGCCCAAAAGAGCAAATCTGTAGAGTGAATCACCTGGTGCTCTGGAGCAAACATCCTCCCTAAACACATTACTGAGGGCAGTGAACTAATTTTCTTCCAAAACACACTCCTAGTACAAACATGCTAATCTAGATTCACCTTTAAACACTTTAGAATAGAATAGAATAGAATAGAATAGAATAGAATAGAATAGAATAGAATAGAATAGAATAGAATAGAATAGAATAGAATAGAATAGAATAGAATAGAATAGAATAGAATAGAATAGAATAGAATAGAATATTTCAGTTGGAATGAAGCTCCAATGATCATCTAGTCCAACTGCCTGACAACTTCAGGACTGACCAAGTTAAAGCATGCTGTTAAGGGTATTGTCCAAATGTCTCTCAAACACTGACAGGCTTGGGGCATTGACCACCTCTTTAGGAAGCCTATTCCAGTGTTTGGCCAGCCTCTTGGTAAAGAAATGCTTCCTATTGTCCAGTCTAAACCACACCTGGTGCAACTTTGAACCAGTCCCATGCATCCTATCACTGGACACCAGGGAGAAGAGCTCAGCACCTCCCTCTCCACTTCCCCTCAGGAAGCTGTAGAGAGCAATAAGGTCACCCCTCAGCCTCCTTTTCTTCAAACTAGTCAAGCCCAAAGTCTTTAGCTGCTCCTTACAAAGCATGTCTTGCAGCCCTTTCACCAGCTTTGTTGCCCTCTTCTGGATGAGTTCAAGGACCTTCACATCCTTCTTAAATTGTGGGGCCCAGAACTGCACACAGTATTCAAGGTGAGGTTCCACCAATGCTGGGGTCCAACAACTTTCATTTTTGGGCCCCATTAAATCCATGATAAAAACCAAAGCAAAACACTAATCCAGTTCAGGTGAGATCAGAATCAATGCAGTACCTTTTTTATCATGAACTTCATGGTAAGCAAAGTAAAATAAGACTATAAACATCCCAGATGTCTCTTACTAGTTTGTCTGCTGTGTTCTAGTATGGTGAATAAGATAGAAACAACTAAATTAGGTGACAAGGACAAGAGCAGAAGACAAAGGTATTATAAAATACAGAGGAACTGACTGCAAGGCAAGCATAAAAACACAAGACAAACACTTCACAATGTTAAAAAAGGTAAGCCAAAATAGAAAAATCATGTAAGTGATTTGTGGTAAATTATGGTGGGTCCACTTTTTGACCATTTACTAATAGAAAAACTATCAACTTCATGGCATTCCAGAGTTTGTTTATTGTCAAAACTGTGTGGTGTGATGTTTATGAAAGTATAACATCTGTATTTGGATTAGTGGCTGGGTGTCATCAAAACATCTCTTATGCAGATCTCAGCTGTAGTTGGTTCTGCACAATAAATTGCCCAGATCTGTAACTTTACTACCCTACAGAGGATCAGCCTGCCTCTCTTTCTTGCTGTCTGTCATTTAGGATGACTTATGAAATGGATAATTTTTTAATAAGGAATTTTGTAAAGCCTTCATCCTAGACATACTGACACCAACAATTAGCATTAAATCTCACTGTTAATAAATGAATTATATTAACAAAGGTATGCAGAATCATACCAACTGGAGATCTGGCACTTCATTTCCCCACGCAGTTCAACTTGGCAAGTAAAATAGTTCCTCCTTGACTCCTGCAAAGTTGAAGAAACAACAAAGAAAGAACAAAGAATTTTGTTGGAATATTAGATCAAGTAATGGTTTTGCCTTGGATTAATGATGTGAAACTTCAAAGTGAACAAAGTTTGTGCCCCATTGAAAGCAAAAAGGGGAAATAGAGTGGGGGTTCAAGTGGAAGATTGCTAGACTTACCAATTGTTTTTGTAGTTTGAAAAGAGTTTTTTGGGTTGAGCCTTTACCGTTCTCTTCATTCTAATAAGAGCACCAAAGGAAAAAATAACAGAAATCCAGAGCAGTGACATTCTTATAATAAGGTCTCATCTAAATCTGACCATTGTAGGTAAAAAATTATTTTACTTTGAATAAAAGTAAGCATACTGATAAATTATTGTTGTCAGATATACCATGCCTTCTCAGAAAACATCTGTCTAGTCTAAGTAAATGTCTCGAGGACCCACTATCATCTTTTTCCACACTAGGCATATGTGCATCATACACATGCAGAAGCGCCCCCCCCCCCCCCCCCCCATCTCACATAATTTTGTTGAAGAGTACATTGAGACAACATTACTGTAAAAGTCCTCTGTGATTATGAATGATTTTGAGGAAGTAATTTGATGACAGTGATTGTTCTGGAAGATATTAATTCATCTGTCAGATCTCACTTACTATTCATTAATTTGAAGAAGAGTAGGTAGACAGAAGAAGCCCAGAATATTAGCAGAACTACACAACTCAGACTCCACTTCCAGTTTTTCCTGCTTGTGATTATTCTTACCTTACATAAATCAAAACAAAAGTCCAGGAATAAAAAAGAAAACCCGGATGTTTATCACTGAAATATAAGTGATTGACTAATTCTGTCCAAAGATTGTGGGAAGTAACAAGCAACAATCAAATTAGATACCCTTCTACTACATGCTTCAGTGAATTCTGTGCAAACAAATAACAGGGTAGTAGATGTAATGAAGATGTAATTTCAGTCATGAACTGGATAAGATTCTGTGGATAGAACATCAGAAACCATTGTGAAAGAAATTTTATAATTATTATTTACAATATTCACATAAATTATATTAAAAAAGAAAACTTAAATAGCTGAAGATTTGCACATGAATGAAAAAGAACAGCAAGTCATAAGGAACTACTCATATTGCCAGTGGTTTAGGAAAGAAAATGAAAGCCCATCTGAAAAATAAAATGTAATAAGAAAACATCTATTTGACATTATTTTCTTCAGTACAACAGGATGTGAGGCAATCATCGTCTTGCAAAGTGCACTGATAAACAAATTGTGATTAATTGGACAGTCTTTGACAGTATCAGTCTTAATTGTCTGCCTTTAATTTGAGGTTTCCAAAGATTCCGATGTCTAGAAAATCAAATCTCCTTAAGTTCCAGTGGGCTGTCAATTAAATTTGACTGATTACTCTCACCGTTATCCTATAAAGATAATCCACAATTAATTGCTATACTGTGCAAATTGCAGCAGGACAAGAATAGTTTACAGGCTTAGGGAAATGTATGGTAATGTGCACCCATGCTCTCCAGACACCTGAATCTCAATTTTAATATTCCCAATGTCCTTCCAATGTCAGACTTAGTGATTTTTATGGGACTCATTATAGTGCATTTCTGCTGCAATTGGAAGATTCTTTAGCATGGTTCATGGCCCATACCTGCCAGATGAATCACTATTACATATACATGAGAAGAAAAAGAAATGCAGGCTGGCAAATTCAGTATTCCATATTTGCTCTGGGAATGTTTTCTTCGGGATTTTGAGGGCTCAGGGAACAAACTTTCTCTAGAGGGCTTTCTTGACTCTGTCCATACGCAAGCTTGGCTATTAAAACTTCCTTTAATTAGAAACAAGTTGTGTAGCACTTGTTTGTGTGAATAGGATTCATAGGAAGATTTAAATGAGATAATCCTGTCATTTTTTCCTAGAAATGAATACTGACATTGAGCACAAATAGAAAAAAAATAACTGGAAAGATGAACATTTAGCATTCAGCTGTCGTAAGTGACGTGCTGCAGTAGTAGTGTTAGAAAAAGTTCCACTGGAGGTAGTTACAGATTCTAGAGAAATGGGTCAGAGAACTCTTTTTTTAGAAATCATTGAGAAACACAAAAGAGCTAAGAGAGGGAAGATTGTTAAAAAATAAGACCAAAATTGTAGTGATTCTGTTTTGCAAAGTAAAAAGTTTGTGTTGAGAAAATTTTAGTGATGCTTGAACATTACTGTAAGTGGAGATGCATTCAACATAAAAATCATAATCAAACTTATTTTGATTCATTAGTGGTTTTATGTAATACAGCTATTGCCAGTGACACTTTCTAGATGATCAAATAAATTTACGTTACTAATAGCCAGATGAAAAAGATGTCAAAGGTAATTAAGGAATTACTAAGCTATGTCTCTAGTTATGTAGCAATAACTATAATTGCAAAGGGATAATATCTTTCTTACTTACCTGTAAGTGTATTTACAGTATCTCAAATCCATCTTTACACTCAATGAATCCTTATCATGGTATGTTGCTTTCGCTTTCTATTTCTTCTTTCTAACTCCTAACATTTTTCCAAGTCAGTATTTCACAAAGAAATATTACTTAATTCATGGAAGAATATAACTGTATTTAATGAGGTGCATGATAAACTTAGACACCATTTACTTCAGACAAACTTGGAACTAGACTGTCTTCTAAAAGAGCAGAACATCTATTCCTTTATGTGAAAAAAAGTAAGACATAGCTATGGTCTTTATCTTAAAAGAGAAGCTGATTTAATAAAGAATGTAAGAACGTTCTCTTCAGGGTAGCAGATAATCTGGTTTTGGGATAATCAAATGGAGTAATGTGTCATGAAAGAGGTTGCATTTTCATCTTCTCTGAGAAAAAAAAAAAAAGAGAAAAAAAGGAAAGAGAAATAAACCTTCCATTTTAAAAGTACATAATTTTAAAGATTCTCCTATTAATGTCAATGTATCTCATAATATTTCTGGAGCATGAGAAGCTTAAATGCTGTAGAGAATATTGACAGCTGACAGGCAACACGTATCTCAAATACATAGTCTGCTTCTCATCTGGTGGTTAAGATGCTGAAGAGAGATTTTTTGGCAAGTGGGCCTTTAGATGAGAGCATGAGTTACTCTACTGTTATTGAGATGTATATGTTCTACTAAAACCTTAAGCAATGTGATTATAAAAATAATTGTTGCTCAAGGAAAAATAAAGTATTTGTATGCTTTTGAGGAACTTACGGAAAAATGGAGATGCATGTTACAACACAGAAAGAGAAGAACCTTTCCAGGTATGGTAGGAGAGACAAAGCAGTTCATTCTACTACCATTAGAAAGTGTAAGTCTTTGAAGTCATATAAGTGTGAATGAAAATACAAACTTGAGAAGATGAAATATCTTTCCATAGGAAAAAAGATGTTTGAATTGATTTGAAATAGACCTGAAATTCTAATTAAAATCACATGGAAGTAAAGGATGTCTTGAAAAATAGCTTGAGTAAAACTTTGGGTTTGATTTTCAAATTAAATTTTGTAAACTTCTTGTACCAAGGATTGAAGGATATGTATTCAAAATAGAAATGTGACACAGCTTATCCTACTTGATATCTGTAAAATGAGGATATTACAAGAGCTGTCCTGAGATGCTACTCAGCTAACAAAGGATTCCTAAAATCCACTCAAGGTCCTGGAAGAACTATGTTTTCCATCTGATGTGTATCAGAGGTTTGGCTGGTAGCCAGCATTCAAGAATCCTTTATGGTCTATAGTTAATAGGAGGAACATAAATTCCTTTGATCTCTTTGTTGGCCTCTGTCTAACATGGTATTTGTGTACTCCTTCCTATTAAAGATCCATTATTGTCTCAGTTTTTTCCTTTTGTTATTTTGTCAGCATCCTTCTACAACAAGCAGCTACAGCAAAACCAAGGAGAATAAATTTTGCAGTCTAGCCCTCCTCATGAATAATGGTTCGTATGTCTTCCAGGCACATTAATAATCACAGACAGCAAAAAATACCAAAAAATGTCTCATGGGCACATACAAAATTCTCTTTCTCTCCAAACTTGAGTCTAACACGTGTTCTGATCCTCTGTGCCTCCATGTCAGAACTCTGAACCTGATCTTATGGAAGGAAAAGCTATCTGGGGCTTGAGACCTGACCAGATTTGGCTCCCATTCAAGATTTTTCATGAGAGAATCAGGCAGGATATTTGTTTTTACTACTTTGTTCTTACAGGCAACAAATTAAATGGTTTCTCAATAATATCATTCTCACCTCTTGGAACCCTGGAACCACAGTAAGAAAATGGTAAAACTTCACATCAACAGAATACATGCTTGGAAATAATGTAAGGTGTTTTTTTAAGTCTTGTTCTGAAATGCTCTAAGTTATATTGTCCATACTTGTATTATTATGTATGAGTTTGTATATATATGTATGTATACATTTTATTACAAATTTAAAAAACATGAGAAGGAAAATGTCCTATCAGAGATTTGTGGACATAATAAGGTGGAATTTGGGAGGTGGATGTATTTGTTATAATTTTAATTTCAGTTGTCATCAAGATTAATACACAAGATATATTTCTTTTGTACAGTAACATATGGTTCTTAATCTCAAAACTCTGAGCTCAGTTGCTTAAAATAATTTAGGTATGGGCCTAACCATGAGACCCTTCTCCATCACTGATTAAATATGAATCAAGGAAAACACTATGACCAAGCCTTTTTTTCTTTCTTAAAGTGATTGTATTTCCAGGTAGTGATAGCTGGAATCACTAACAGCTTCTGTGAAGTTCCAGGCTACTTAGAGTCTTTCGAAAACACAGAGAAATAGTGGGACTTAATTTGAGTATAAAATTAACTTGTGCCAGCAGTGTGTCTACCTGGAGACTCATTGATTATATGGTTTCAGTAACTAATTTAACTAACTTCTTAAACATCACAGGACTTTGCCCGTTTATGAGCTTTCTCAGTTGAAATAAGACAAACATAAGGGGATTCAGCTTTCCTTAACCCCTCTAAGTCCTGTCTACAGGCTTTATTAACTATGGCCTTTTGAGATGATCCTCAGTACAGAATTTGAAAAATGTTTTCCTTGTCAAGAGAAATCTGTCCTCCTAAGAGAAGAAAATATTTGATTATGCAGTCATTCTTGAAAGCACTTCACTGAAATATGAAAGATTTTATCTAGCTAACCACTCCTTACTGTTTTATCTCTCTCTCTTCTTTTTTTTTTTTTTTTTTTTTTTTAATAATGTAGTCACAAATAACAGATTTAAGCTTTTCTTTGGCATTTCAGAGTCTTGGTAACGATGACATGCCACTGAAGCAGGGCTAATTTGGATTTTTTTTTTTTTTTCCTCCATTCAGGCTATATTTTTACTAACTTTACAGGACAACCAATGGACATCTAATCAAAATATTGTCTTTGCTGAGCAGACAGAAGAATCTCTATTTGTGGGTATCTAAAGAGTCTATGTGATCTCAGTATGCTGCTGATAGGTGCAAGAAAGTCACCACTTGATGAATTTAACCCCTCAATCGGTTCAGTATTTTAATTTTCAGAGCCATCTTATGTCTTTATCCTTCTTCCTCCATATTCCAAAGATGTTTCTTTTCTTTATAGAACAATGAAGACCACATCTGATATAAAAACTGACATTAAAACATGGAAATAAAATATGAATCTAATACACAGTATTGTCTTGGAAGATTCCTTAATAAATATGACTCCAGTAAGGGATATTAAACATCTCCAATACAAAGAACTGGGGTTCTGATTTTGCACCAGTTTTCTGAATGAAATTTTTTTTTGCTAAAGCTGAACTTTTTCAAGTCAAACAGTTAGTGATACAATGAAGCTTACAATGATGGATTTTTTCACTCATGGTTAATTAACAACAGTATGAAATTACTACAGTGCTTTGCTTTTCATGCTATACAGAGGTCAGATTATCCCTTTTCCTAACACGTGAGCCTATTGATCTTACAATATTTTGTAAGAATAGCATCTTAAAACTGATTAACAGACTACCTGGTGTCAGACTGCAGTGTCCAATGTCTTTGGTAGAAGAAGATCTTGAATCAATTGCAGTGAAAGTCACAAGTGGGATATCTGTAATATTTTACAACACAGGTCTGTAAGAAATTTCCAAATAAATGCATTTAAATACTTATCTAGCTTATAAACTGCTTGGTAGAGTTTAAATGCCAGAGTTTACCTCAGATTTGTAAAATGCAGTGATATCTTTCATCGAGGATTCCTAGTGATATTTCTACATATGAAACATCCTTTTAAACAGATTGGAAGCTATCAAAAGAGGTAGGTTCATCAGAATTCAAGCACAGATATGAACAGAATGGCAACAGAAACTTTCAGTCACAAAGAGATTGCTTTCCTACCTCCGAAAACAGCAGCGTATATATATTAACTTTTGCTCAATTTCCTGTAATCCCCTATTCAGCCCATTAGGTAGCTGAGTCCAAGCATCTGTTACTCTAGACTTCCTTTATTTAGTATAGGAAACAATATGACCAGTGGGAGATTTAGCTAATAAGAAGTCTGAATTTTCTTGAAGAAACCTTCCACTGATGGTTTTAAAGGAACTGACTGTGTTTTTCTTATTGTTGGTAGAGTTGTTCAGCTTAATTATGCACTTAGATGATTACTGTTAATCAGAACAGATTTAAGAACTGAAAAAGTGCTCACTTCTGTTCAACCAACAGAATACCAATAAACAGTTTGATTTCTAGAATAAAATTATCTCAACACAGAAAATAATCCATGATACTAAGCAAGTCTAGGTCAGACAAATTCAGATTTATCCTGTTTGGTGTTTCCCTGGTGAAGCTGAAGCTAGTCTCTGTAGGATTACTCGATATGGACAGCAAAATGGAAAACATCTGAGTGACTGACAGCTGATCAAATTGAAGAGTCTGTCTACCACTTTTTTCTTTTTTTTTTTTTTTTTTTTTTTTTTTACTGATACACCATTTGACATGGTTCAGTGTTAAAACGCACATGCTTGAAGTGAAGTTCAGGAAACTATTATCAAGTGCAAGGACTTTTGGGATGTAGGCATTACCATCATCTATAAACACCTTCAAGGTAACAATGAGAGAATCTTTTTTGTATCAATCATATTTGAAAGAATCTTCTTTTTCCAGAAACCAATATGACAAGGATGACTTGAATAGGAAAAGAGTAGTGAAAAGCTAGAAGTCAGAAACTGGCATTCAAATACAGATTAGAAAATACAAAAAATTTTACATGCGTTATTGTTGATCACCTGTGTTAATTGTAACTGTACTAAGCTTGAAATGCACCGGTAGTAGGTGTAAATCCATGTTGTATGAAGTCTTGAAACAATAATGTGGTCAGATTTGGGAAGCACACTTCAAATCAGACAGTGAAGAGACTTTGGGAACACAAGAAGCATAAAAGGTTAATAAATTACCTATGAAGGAGAATTGATAGAGTTACCTTTCTGGTGAAAAGAAAGAAGCACGAAAAAAAAAGAAAAAGAAGAGACAAGAAGGCTGAGAAGAATGACATTATATTTACCATGTTAATTTGATTCACTAGCTAACTATTTAAATATGTGTTTGGTACGATCACAATGCCTTTTAATAATAGCTGTAGGTAGGATGAGAAGTGATAATCTTACTGTGTAATAAAGGACATTTGGGTTTTCAAAGACATTTCTAATAGGAGTGAGGCAATTTATTTCGACGTTTGAGACGCTGGGTAATTTCTCTCTCTGGAAGACTTTAAAGTGAGGTTAAGCAAATATTGTTCAAATTACTTAAATGGATTTGTGGAGTGGGGCATGGATGAAAAAGATGGCCTCTTCAGAGCTCTTCTAATGTTATTTTTATAGAATTTCATATTATATTAATGCTTATAATGTTCCTTCCTTGCAAAAGCACTGGAAGGTGAATGAATTTAAAATAAACATATTCATGCTCACAGAGAACATGTTTATCTGGATCTAAGGCATTGAGATCTCTAAGATTTTCACATTCTGAATATCAGTGTTGCATTTGAAAGTATAAAAGTCTTATCTATGAATGTAATTAAAATTCAACAGAAATCCATAAATGACCTGCAATCATTAGTACTTCTTGACAGTAAGATCATAAATAATTTGCGAAACTTTATTGGAAACCCAGAGAAAACAGTTTTTCCCTTTGACACAGTCTAAGACATGACCTTCAATGTTTCTGTTCTATAAGAAGTTAGACCAGTCATTTGTAAGAATTTAAAAGTTAAGAGTATTTTAGTGTTCTCAAGAATGTGATAATGTGATAAACTGCCCTTATCTCTCAAACCTCTGTATGGCAGGTACAATATTAGTTGCAATTTTTGACCCAGGATAATCAAAAGAAAGACGTTGTTCATGACAAACTTCCTTTCTTTGATAAGACCAAATGCACAATGCTTCTTTACTCTATGGACTCTGAAGTTGTTTCACATTTTCTGTTACTAGTCAGACTCACACCTTTTTTCCTTTAATTTGTTTTTGTCACTTGACGTACTAATAAGGCTGAGATTAAAATGCGTTGCAGCAGAGGAAGGGGACACTATGTTGTCTGACACTAGGGAGGGAAATAAGAACTTCAGGATAGGCATATGTCTTAACAGCTTGAGCTGAAGAGCCAGCTTCAAGGTGGGAAGTTGTCAAGTGCCCCATTAAGTATATTATGTGTGACACACTGAGTGGTCCTACAGATGAGTTATTTGGAGAACAAAAAGGATCGGGATTACCTAAGGAAGTCAGGGTGCCTGTGGCAGATGAGTGATTGAACCACTGGGTATTTGTAGTAGACATCTGAATTCCAAAAATGCAGAGCTGCTTCTGTCATGTGTTGGAGGTCCCTTAGCAATATGAATCAGAGGTGCTCAGCATATATAGGAATGAATAAGTTAAACCTGTTAATGTAAAATTTAAATTTAAAATTTTTTGACGTCCCCTAGCATTTATTTTATTATGCTAGCTCTACTCAAAATTTATCAATTTAAGCCAGTGTGCCAAATGTATCTCTTCTCAGGAACAGATTGAATCAGCTCTCCAGTGCTGTGCAATGATTTCTGCATTAGCACCCTTTCTTGTCATAGCAGCACTTCAGCAATTCAGCAAGGCGGGTTTATGTGCCTTTTTATGAAGGATGCTTTTTACATCTCCTGCATCTCTGTGCTTAATATGTAAACATAAGGGACAAAAGAGTGGTTGCTGTTTCCATAATGGCAGGGACCCTAGTAGGCTCATGCATATTTGCCTATTATTAAATGGTTCACATAGCTTTAACCCGTCACTTAATGGGGCAAAATCAGTCAAGATTTGCATTTTGTTTGCTATTCAAGTTTTTAAACTCATAAGCTTCTTGTCTAATGACAAGAATATTTATCCAGGTTAATTGATAAAATCTCGTCAACATAAAGTGCTCTAGGAAACAATTTCAGAACATTTACATGTTGTATTAACATCTCATTATTTTATTCAACACCCCCAGAGCAAGTGGGGATGTAGGATGAATGGAATGTGTTTTCTAATGGCATTTTCTCTAGAAAAAGCTTATCTACTTGTCTTCTAACATACCTATATTGTATGTTGTCTTTTGCTTAAGACCTAAGCGTTCTTAAAGATCTGAGCATACAGCTATTTCAATATTAACCAACAAAATACGAATTCAAGCAAAGCAGTTGCTAGATTTTGAATACTGAATGGTTTCATTTGATTGTTGTATTTTGCAGTCAGTTTGAATAAAAAAAATTAAAAATAGCAAAAAAAAAATCTGCAGATTTGCTGTAGAGTCATAAACAATATGTAAACAATAATAGAGTCTGATTTTGTTAAATAAATGATTCACTATAGGCTAGTACCCCAAGCTTTTTTCCCACCTTTGCAGTTGCTCTGGTTTGCCTGAGGACAGCTTCCTATGAATTTGCATCATGATAAATGTGTCCTTAAAGCAGAGAAATGAAGAGATAAAGTAGAGGATTGAAATTTGTTGTAGAATAAGTCACTCATTGTAAAAACTCTAGTATCTGAGGTTCAATTGTATTTTTTTATTGTTTCTTCCTGTTGTTAGTAAAGCATTTATGCTGGTGGTTTTTTTCCTATATTATTAGGTAAGTATTTCAAGCTGAGTACTTTCAATCCATCTCAGTATTAATTTTGTTGGCAGCATACTGAAAGCAAAACCTTGTACTTTTCCGCTCAGGTGGGAGAAGGAAGACTAAATGATGTTAACATAAATGGGGATGAAGCTAAATACTTGTCCTCCACTACTGAATTGAATGAAATTAGGCCAGAGTAAGCTGTTTGTCAATAGGAAGTTATGATGAAAACCAATTAGAACAAGTCCTGCATTATAAATAGTAATACAGTATTATCTTTTTTAGGCTCTGTGAAAATTAGGAGGATATGTTTGTCCAAGTGTTTATATAATGTAATAATACTTATTAAAATGTTGATGCTTCATAAACATTAATCTGTCTTTAAAGCAGGTATTTTAAATGGTTAATCCTCAATCAACAGATACATTCCACTCTTTCAGGCATAAAAATGCTGTCTTTGTTTTTCTAAATTTTCTTAAAAGATGAGGAAGTGGCTTTCCATTTAGTTCTGTCTTATTCTGCTTCGTGCTCTAATATAATTCCCTTTTGAAGCCTCTTCCATTTCTCATATTCCTTCCCCATTTTGCAGCTCTAAACAAAACAAAAAAATGACTTGCCGCTTTTCTGTGGCAAACACCTGGAAAAAAAATCTGACTAATTCTTATCTATTATATATACATAATTTTCACTATTATTTTTTGGAATATTTTGCTTAGGTTGTCTTTTTTGTCATCCCCACAGACACACACTTTCCTGATGTATTAATGTCAACCAAATGTTACTGCCATCTATGGGGTTAAAAGCTCCTGAGGAGTAGGTTGCTGTGTTGATGGGAGATTACCAGGAAAACCCAGTTGTTCTAAGCAGTGGTTTTGGTATCATTATTAGTTTTATCCAATGTGTCAATACCGAGCACTTAAGAATGATTTGAATGAAAATCAAATTCTAATCACAGCAAGGATTAACTGACCTACCTGTCTCTTTCTGCTGAAGTTCAATGTTTAGACATCAGATTATTACATTCAGAATTTCCTGTTTAAGTCCTATTTTATGCTCTGATGACCGAATCCTTCTGAATTCTGAGGTTTCCATCCAGACATCAGTACAGCCACCCAGCCCTGACAGTACAAAGATGCTGGCAGCATGGCTATTACAAAAATTCTGTAGGACAACAGTAACAGGTCCTGATTCTGGAGGAGTTCTCAGTGGTTTTCCCTCTGTTCTCTTTTTCTCTGTCACTGAAAAAAGACTGTCATACTTTGATTCGTCAGTGTTTTCCCAGGATCTCTTGGTGTGAGTCTTGAGTGTGAGTCTTGAGTGTGAGTCTTAAGCAAGAGGTGGTGACTTTAATAAGCCACAATGCATTTTTAATTACTCTGTATTTAAACTCTTTTTCACTACAAGCTCATTTCTACTGCCCAAAACATCAAGTGTCAAGAAGTCCCTTAAGTCAACTATGACTCCTATAAGTACTTTGGATTTGAATCTGGCTACTGCCTGTTTCATCTGATGTTTCCTAATTTTTGTATTAGGGAAAATGAGTATTCATGTTCTGTTCACCTTCTCTATTCTCATTATAATACTATTATCATACTTATATATCTCTTCACTTTAATCATGTATTTTCTTAGTCCATTAAACTATTTTTCATACATATGCCCTTCTATATTTTCCTCCCTTTCCTAATTTTCTTTAAATCATGTTCTTCATCAGGCTATGAATTTTTTATTTTGTTATGTTTTTTCTTTCCCTTTCGACTTTTAATTCTGTATTCCTGTGTAATGTCATATGTTTATTCTCTGTGAAATAATTGAAGGACAGGATAGATGAAGGTGTCTGGTTTGCAAGACACTTTACTCTTTGCCTTTCCTGCTTCCATTTCCCTGTCTCCTTAATTGTTCCACTTGTCATGAAAACATTTTTCAAAGGAAAGCAAGTTTTTGTTTTAGACCCTTTTTGCGATAGATGCTTTTTGGTCCTCAAAAACATTGCATAACAGTTAAAGATAAGCAAGTATCTTATTACTTATCACATTCTTTAAATATACTAGATCTGTGAAGGATATAATCAGAAATCAATGAAGACCTGAAGCTGTTTGTAGTAAGTTTTCACTGAATAATTCTAATGGGAGATTTTCACACTTGATGTCATTCATGAAATTCTTGCTTTATTCTCTTCTTATATATTTGGGCTTACCAGTTTGGTTAAATAAATCATTTGATATTAGTATGAAATACTTATAATAATTTGTTTTTCTCCTTTGCTTACATGGATATTTTCTGGATGAATAGATCTTCCCCCCTGTCTTCAGCCCCAACATCATTCTGAAATTCTGTGTGGGAAAAAAGAAAAACAGCAAACAAACCTTTTTTCAAAATACCTGGTTTACTTCTGCAAATAATTGATGTAAACTGAACCAAAAGAGAATTGATCTGGGGGCAAACCTAACCTTAGAAAACTTCTTTGCTTTGTAGTAAGCTTCATAAAGAACAAAGGCTTGTAAAAGTTGTTGCTTATTTCACTTCTAATACTATTAAATGTAAATCTAGCAAACTTGATGAATATAGGATGAATCTTTAACTCCAAGGTGACAAGGAGGTTGTCTGGTCTGTTTTATTATTGTTTAAAATTCAAGCAAGTGCTACATGCAATAACAAACATCATAATTAAGACATTTGATCCATTTTCTTTTTCTGGAGGCTCTGCTCAATTTGATTCCAATGACACAGCAACACCCAGAGGTACCAGGGCTCTTGAGCCTCACAAAACTGCTTCTGTCCAGGAAGGGAAACACAGAGAATGATACAGAGCTGGGAGGGGGCAGAGAAAGAATTTTATTGGAAGCTGTTAAAGTGGTTGCTATGAGACCTTCTCCAGCTAACAGAGGCACAGCAGCGAGTGTGAGGCTGATAAATCGTACCTCTTGCATTATACCTTTCTTTTCTGCTTTTTTTTTTTTTTTAGCAAAGCTTTTATAGTTGTTTAAGATCAGAGAAAGCACCTGCCAGTTGCTTTTTCTTCCCTTTTGCTCCGTTCTTCTGCCTCGTGCAAGATGGAGCTAGAAAATGAAATGATCAGCTCCTCCAGCAATTCTTCAGCAGGCTCCAGAGAGTACAAGGTGGTGATGCTAGGAGCAGGGGGAGTTGGCAAAAGCGGTAAGTTTCAGCAACAGAATTTTTGGGGAGAAGGGGTGAATTTGGAGTAAAGTTCACAGAACAAGAACGTTGTTTAATGAGGGATTTCATTCCTCTTTCTCTTGCACATGGCTTGGATAAAAGACTCTATAATTCGTGACTGGGGCAATGAGTCAGCTTAATTTGTTACAGACTGAAATGTTATAAGCATTTTAATTGGATGTTTTTGTAAAACTAACCTTGGCTCCATTGTGTAGGAGGAGAGAGTGGTCAGCTTGCTGCTGTTAATTTAACAGCAAGTGGTCATGTCCTTCTAACACTTGGTGAGGGGTGATGGTTTGCTGGACAGTGTGGATGTAACGTGGCCTGCTGGTCCTTGTCCCCGGGCAGAAATGAAACTAACTGCAAAGTCAGCTGCACAGTGCAAAGTGAGGAGGATGCCTGCAGTGACTGTTTTCTTCCTCACATCTCCTTTTGACTTTTTTGTTGAGTGTCATTGTAGCTCAGCTGGTGTTAGTTGTCTCTCTTGTCCGGACAGTTACAGAATAAATGTCTGAGTCTCACTTCAGGCGATAAGGTAGATTTGCAGCATATTTTAATATCACTGTCCAGTGCTGGCAAGATATGCTAGTGTCTGACAATGCTATCTCTTCAGAGGAGTCATTATTTTCTTCGGACAATGTTTTCTTTTTCCCAGATATTATCAACTTTGATTTATTCTCACTGACACTAGAATTTGCTGTTCTTAAAAAGACTGTTGAATGTGCAGTGTTTGTATCAGAAGCCAGTGTATTGAGCTGGCCACACAACAAGCATTTGATTATATCTTCTGAAAATTCAAAACAAAAAGAGAAGAAGAGAACAAACATCAAAAAAATGATAATATAATATATCCAGGCTAGATTTCAAAGAAATAACAGGATAAATAAGATGTGACACTAAACTGTAATAATTGTGTAAATCAAAAAAGTTTTATTTCCTATTCAAACAACAAGACAAAGTATAGATGCAAAAAATTAAATATTGATAGTGGATATAATTTTCTTTCTGTATCCATAATCTCCATTTTCTTGTTATGTTTGGCTTCAACTTCAGTGGCACATCTTTCAGTGGATGCTATTTCCCATCCGTATTGCTTAATCAAGCAAAAAATTCTTGCACAGATGTTATGCTATGATCACTATATAAAATGGGAAAGAAGAAAATATTGGTTATCTCGGAGTAACTTTCTGCAATTTCAAATTATCTTTTCCATGGTAAAGCAGGTATCCAGGATGTCAGCTGGAACTTTCAATAAAATGTCACTTCTTTTTTTTTTTTTTTTTTCCTGAGTGCATCCAAAAGATGGCAGCAATTTTTCCCAAATATATTATTGTAAGAACAATGTTGTTTAGAAGACTCATTCATCAAAACAAAAGATATTGCAAATTATAACATATTCATAATGTAACTGAATCATCTCAGCCAAATTTTATATACACATTGAGGAAATTTTAGAGTTCCCATTTACTCTTAGATAAGAGTTTTAAAACACAAATGAAGCTTATTCAGATCTCATTATTCAGAAAACATCAGTTAGTTTCATGAGAATAAAACCTTCAAATCTGTGGATTACACGAGTTAATGATACATCTCCAAAGCTGAGGACCACATAATTATTCAAGAAGAACTAGTGTCTGTGTGGTCTAGCGAAAAAAAAAAAAAAAAAAAAAAAAATAAAGTGCATAGTTATGACTTTCAATGGAATTAATGAAAACCTTCTGTTGTTTTCACAGAAGTGAAACTTCTGGGAGAAAAAACAGCAACTGAGAATTAAGAGTCTAGAAGAAAGGAGGTGGCAGTTCATCATTTACTGGCTATGATCTTCCAATGTGGAATGGGCATGAAATATTTGAGTAGAATTCTGAGAGATAGTTCAACTGATAGAATTCTGATAGAGATAAGGAAAAATTGAAATAATTCCATAAATCATTAATTCATTCTGACCGTTGTATAAACAAGATTAATTTACACTGGATTAAAAGCAGAAAAGTGTCTGAATGACTACTTTTATTCTCCAAGATGAGCTCTGCTTTTCCCTAATGACCTAGATTCACTCTGTCCAGGAAATAATGAATTTAACTGCAAAAAACGATAAGGGTAGAATAAGGATGAAAGATTAAAAAAAAGGTTCGATTTCCAATTTAGAGTTTGACAGATAAGTGATATATGGGATGGTGTATTGATAATATCCTGGCTTCTTTCTCCTTCTCCATCTTCCTTCACTTTTTGTCATGATAAAAGCAGCAACAACTGAGGTTAAGTTGCTGAGTGTGAAACTTCTTTCGATGAAAGCCCCTTCTTCTGTTCAGTATTAAATAATTCAAGTTTGGAAAGAATTTTCCTTAGGAGCAAAGCTGCAGAAATGTTAAAAGGTTTCTTTTTGCCCAGGACATAGTTCACTTCTAGACATCTTCTGGGCATTTTGATCTTCAGTTTTCCACCCTCGTCTGCTCTCTTACTGTGCCATTTCATACTGTATGCATTGAAAATTGCATGCTCATTATAAGGGTCTGAGGGTGGTGACTGAATGTGTGGACAGGGAAGAATGAGGAAGAGGACGCCATCAAGGGATGTTCTTTTGGCAGTGGTGTTTACAGAATATTTGTTTTGAGATGTCAGGCTTGTCTCCATTTCTGTGCTCTAAGATGGCAGACAGTCCAGGAGGAGAGCGAACCTCCTGTTATTTGGGCTATTCAGTGTAGTAGAAATTTCAGAAGAATTGGTAACAGAAGATAAACTTAGCACATCCAAGTCTGATACCTACCACATTTAGAGTAATGATGTGTAAACTGCAAATTGTTTAAGAATTGTTGCTTAGGGGTCCTCACATTTCAAAATCAGTACCAGAAAAAAAAAAAAAAAAACCCACGTTCATAGCAAATAAGTAAGAGTGGCATTTAATTAAAATGTACAGTGTTATATGTAAGTTTACCTAGGAACTGATTTCTGTACTGTAATGATAGATTATAGATTCCCTAGAATGAGTTATCTGAAATAACTTCTGAAAATAGAACTATTTATGTTTTCAGAGCAATATGCTAATTTATTATTTTGTGTAGGTTGTGTCTGACATCAAGAACAGCTATACACTCTGTTGCAAGTTCAGACCAAAATTAGGCTGAAACAGGAATTAAACAGCAGTGAAATAAAATAAAAGTAAATTTTCTCCTGACTTTCATTTGATTATAGTCCATAGCAAAACTACACATTCCTAATTGTAGTTAAAATTCAATCAGTCTTCTACGGTTCAATGACAAATCTCAGGCCGGCTCAGTACCATTCAAACCTACTTCAAGTTGCCTGACACAGGGTTTAAACCCTAAGAATCCCAGTGGTTTTGAAACAGGTTTTGCTTATATAGAACTTCAGACCTCTGCACCTGGTCAGTGAAACTAGTACTCTCATGCTCCCTAGTCTGATGCAGCTCAGACCTCTGATTTAGCTCTATTTTTCAGTGTTATAAAAACTATATACAAAAGAGCCTCTAAATCCTGAGACCATGCATTTCTGGCTTATATGTAGCAAACTAATTATACTAATAACAATAATTAACTGCAGCACATTCCACAAAACATTAAGAATAATTAACTGAGGGGTTGCACAGTGACTACCGGAAAGAACAAATAAATTGATGTACCTGTGCAAGTGAATAAAATAGAAAACCTCTATGTAATGAAAAATTATTTTCTCAACATCCTTCAAATTCTGATCAGATTGCACCATAATCTAAATTTACATACATCTTATTGATTGAATAAAAATGTTATTCTAGTTTGGTTTTTGTTTTGTTTTTTTCCTACTGCTGGTTAAAGTTGTTTTACTTAAGAGTGAAGATGATTTACTGTTATTCCTGGTAAATGGAATTACATGTTTATCCATATAAGGGATGTATCATAGATGCAAAGTGAATTTCATGTTACCTATCCTGTGAAAGTTGCATCTCGGATGAGAAGAAGAATGTTAAAAAAAATCAAAACTTAATAAATATTTGTTGCTAGTAAGTTGTTTTTTAATCTTAGAGAAAATGTACTTCTTTCATGATTTATTTCTCAGACTGATTGCCAGTTTATTTCTTGCCACCTTAAAAAAAATGAAGTGATTGTCAATTAATTACCCCAAGATTTTTGTAAAACATATATTTTTAGTTCTAATATAGAGGTTTGGAAAATATTTAGATATATGTTTGCAGGCTTCAATCATAAAATAATAAAAGAGAAGGGAAGAGAAGGAATTAAGAAAAGATTCTCTTAGAGTTGTTAGAGGAAAAATATGAAGAAATTTATTTTCAGCCTGATCTGATTAAGGGAGACATGCTTACCCCGTTGACTTCCCTCATTTTTTTGCCAGTGTTGCATAAATGCCATATTTCTACAGATACATGTGACTCATCTAATTAATTTCAGGATCATGTGTACAAAATAAGTTCCAAAATGTGTGAAAACAGCAATGGTTTTTGTGATGTGGGAACTTCTGTGCTAGGAATTAGATTGTATCTTCTTTTTTTTTTTTTTTTTTTTTTTTTAATTTGTGTGATCAACTGCCCTTTTTTTACTAGTTTTGCTTCTTATTCTGTCTAGATAAAGTATATTATGTGCCTATTCATTTCAAGCACATCCTCATAGTAAGACTGCCCAGTAAGTACAGATAGTACTATGGAATGTGTACTGGAGAACTGGTCCACTCCATTTGTTTGCTAATCCCTTGGAAATAAATTCTCTTATGAACCAGACTACACTGGAAAAGGAAGAAAATCAAAAGTAGCGATTCCACTGGCATCAAAAGATCTGAGGTTGAAAAGTACCGTTTTGGTCTGCTGATGCTGTTCTTACACCATCACAAGACTCGATTTTGTAGAACACACCTCACGCATTGTTCAAACAGCTTCTCAGTTTTTTGGGGGAGGTTGGTTTTGGTTTGGTTTTTGTTTCCCCCAATATGCTCTGAGGTACAGCTATGCTTCCCTTTAATGTCCGGCATCAAGGGAGAGTCTGGGCTTCTATTGTCTTCTAAGTCAAATCAATAACCAGAGTGAAAGTGGAGGATTAAGTTGTTGCTCACTATGAGTCAAGGTGAAAAAAGTAGCCTTTCAAGTGCCTGGGTATGCTATGGGTTACAGTTAAGGCAAACCAAATTTCTTTTTTCCCCCAATGTCAATATAAATACAGTTTTTGGTGTCTAGTTTAGTGCTGCTTCTTCTATCACTCCACAGATACCCATCTTTTTTCAACTGGAGTAGAAATTGAGATACTTTATTAATAAAGACACACATCTGCATCCCTCTGAAAATAAATGTTTGTCTCCTCATCATCCTCTGTCTGAAAAAAAAAAAATTTTGATTTTCAAGACCAAATATAAGACCCTGGGAATTTCAGGAAAATAATTAATTGTACTCATTCAAATGAAGAAAAATTAATTTAAAAAAAAGGGGGGGGGGAGGGGAGGTGAAAAAGAATATCTATTTGTTGACCACTGAAAAACTTCCTTGCTTGGTAATAGTGTATATATATATATATATATATATATATAAAGTATATGGGTATCAGTCAAAATGACATATAAATTCCCTTGGTCACTTAATAGACTGTAACCTGAGATCAGCTGTGTCCTGATGTGGAAGTGTGAGAGCAAGGGTGGGAAAGGAAGAGAAGACACAGCAGAATACCATCAGTGATACAGCCCAAAAGACACAAGAATATTTCTTGACAAATATGTATCTATGGAGGAAAAATCCTCACTGAACACTGTAAGCCACCAGCTAAGTTTGTCATATCTGGGATGCTGTAAACTGAATTACTGTCATAGTTCTAATGAAGAATTACAAATGTTATATGCAGATTGATGGTGGTGTATGTTGTATTTTCACCATGAAAAAAAAAAAAAACATTGTAAGGAAGGCCCATTAATGCTGGGTAACTACATCCCTGGGTATGGGCAGCTTCCATTTTTTTCCATAAACCAGATTAAACATTGGAGACTTTATAAAAGCAGACTTCATATATATTTGTGATCTTTGATAGCAAAACTGTTATTATGTTTCAATTACCTTCAGACAGGTTATTGAATTCATTTCAAGCTCAATTTTGTGTAATTCCAACTTCTATTTTATCTTATCACTTCTTTGTTAACAACTATAAGAAACTTCTTATTCTCTTACTTTCCTGTCAGTTAAACTGTAGACAATAATCAGTTCACACCTTGATCTCCTTTCTCTTCAATACACTGAGTCTGAAACCTCACTTGTAGAAGCTTATTTTCCTGCTCAGATCATTTTGTATCCTTATTTTGAGTGCCCTAGTATTTCCACATCATTTTCTCAATATGAATTCCAAAAATTCACATGCTATTCTATCAGTGGTTTTACTAGAAGCAAGATTGTTTGCTGGCTTCTTCTTGATGGTCCTTTCTTGTTCCTCTGAGAATAATGAATTCTTTTGTTCCGGTGTAGTTCACAGAGATCACATACAGAGAAATATCTTCAGTAACCCTTAAGTTACTTGGTCTTTCCCCCAACACAGTCACCTGTGCTATCACCTCTCTAGTGACGACCTGAATTCTGCATTTCCGTATGTGTTATGCTATTTCAGTAGTCCTTTGCTGGGTGGTGATCACTGAAGCTGATGATTCAAATAATTCTGGATCCATTTCCAATATTCTTCATTTATCTTTAGTGTGTTTGTTATCCACTTGAAAGGATTAAACACATTGCTTATTCATTAATTTTCTTGACTATGGGTAGACCTTGTGGCCAGAATTATTTACCTTGGGGAAATTAGTTAAAAATATTTTCATTATTTTGCCAGTTCACATAATTCAATGGTTGGAGGGGTGGAGGATTCAATTATGGCTCCTGCATTTAATAAGATGGTTTCTGCAAGTAAGATACCAATTTCCTACTGAGAAAGCTGTCTGCACTTCTGGTTTCTTCAGTACCAGAAGCTGTCTGATGAATAGGAGAGAGTTCAGAGAAGATCAAGAGATGATAAAAGGGCTGACACAATATGATTTATGATGACAAATGGCTATATTCAAATAGCTCTCTCAACCAGTTGTCCATGATTCTTTATTGTGCAACTTGCATATGTATTCAGTGATTTAATGTAAATGGGACTGGATGGAGCTGTGATGTGAATGGGTTGATCTATCCAGCTTCTCCCAGTATAACATCCAGATAATGAATATCCGCATGGATAAGGCTAACAAGGGAGTTGGTCACTGTGCCACTTTGGCATGGGGGACAGAGAATTTATGATATTTGCAGGTAATAAATATCAAGAAAAGAAGACAAATTTTCAAAATTTGAGGAGGAAAAGGACAAGAATTTCTTAATGTAGAGCAACCAGCTAAGTGGTAAAATTAGAATTAAAACACGTATCATTAGAGATATATGAGATCTTCAGGCCTGACTTCCTTTGGCCAACAAGAGCAGTATATATCTTTAATCATGGTTAAAAGAAAGATGGGGCAGATTGTGGAATAGTCTGAAAAAACAGGTTGGTGAAAGCTGTATTAGTCTACTTGGTTTAAGATAAAAGAATACATTATAAAGATTGAATGTTAATGAACAGAAGAAGCATTTAGTCTTCAAACTCCCTCACAGAGGAGAAGGAATACTGTCATCCTCAAAATTATGAAATGTGTTAAAAGTCCACAAGTGAGGAATTGTGGCTGATGTGGCATTACTAATGTGCATAACCAGCATCTATATGTTCAGACTGCTTGAGAGAGATCCTAAGGCTGGTCTCAAGACTGGACTTGTTTGTTTTGTACAAAAAATGTAACTTATGTTGCCTCACACAGAGCTAAAATACATCCTTTAGAGTATGAACTCCTCTATTACTGCGAACATGCTCATGTGGCACCCTAACAGTAATGGCCACCTAATGTATATGTTGGGTGGTGGTGCAGATGGAAGGTAAGTAGATCAATCCATTAGCTCACCACTTGCAAAAAACCTCTTCTCCATTCTGCTGAGGGAAATGGGTTTTACTGATTTGGGACCTTCATCGAAACCTCTTCTGCATGAACAATGATGTGAAGTGATTAGAACTCATGGAAGGTTACATTAATGAATCTGCTTTTCATCGTGTGATTTATTGAAAGTCTTCGTTTACACAATTAAGATTTCATTGAGACGTATACTGGTCCGCTTTTCCCATTCATACCACTTGCTATTAAGAGATAGGAAACCTTCTGGGCTGTTCCTCAACAACAGGAACTGAACTATAAAGGACCCTCCTGGTTTCAACCACACACAGATCTGACATTCGAAACGCCCAGACTGAAGTCTCAAATAGGGAACAAGTATTGTTTCATGACAATGACTGGGCACTGTCAGTATCTTTGCTGCAAACAATCTGTTGAGACAGCCACAGGAACTGTTTCCTTTCCAAGCCATCCCTGCTGCTGAGCTGAGCCATCTGCAGCATTTTCGGCACATGGTATCTGCTAGAATTTGGATGAGATTAAATCCAATAGGGACACTCTTGAAAGCACAATTAGGAAAGATTTTTTTTTTTTTTTTTCCCTTCTGTTGTTGCTTTCATCTCTTTTCCTTCCATACTTTTCATTTTATTTCCTTCCACTCCTCTGGTAATCCTTTTCCACTTTTAATTTTTTCATTGACTTTAATTAGTCTTCCTTTATGCCTGCAAGTCTTTCTAATTTTTTTTCCTGGAGGCTAGAAGCCTCATCATGCTCACACAGCTCCACTGACAGGTATTGAATGTTAGCAAAGCATTGTGCAGGGTCCCAGCTTCAGAGGTCTTGCTGTCTTGGGAAGACACTTTGCTGCAAGCTATAATGATTTGCTAATGCATTACTCACCCGCTAACCAGATCCCAGTGGAGACACTGGTTAAAACCACTTTGTTTCAAGTTGTGTGGATGTCCTGGGTTTGGCTGGAATATAGTTAATTTTCTTCCTAGTAACTAGCATAGTGCTGTGTTTTGGATTTAAGATGAGAATAATGATAACTCACCAATATTTAAGTTGTTGCTAAGCAGAGTTTATACTAAGTCAAGGACTTTTCAACTTCTCATGCTGCCCTGCCAAAGAGAGGCTGGGGGGTACGTGAAGCTGGGAGAGGACACAGCAAGGACAGCTGACCCAAATGAGCCAAAAGAATATTCCATACCATGTGACCGTTATGCCCACTACATAAACTGGGGGGAGTTGGCCAACGGGGGACACTGCAGTTTGGGGATTGGCTGGGCATTGGTCAGCATGTGGTGAGCAATTGTATTGTGCATCACCTATTTTCTATATTCTCTTATTATTTCCCCTTACTTTTCTGTTTCATTAAACTGTCTTTATCTTAACCCATGATTTTTACTTTTTTTTTTTTTTTTTTTCCAATTCTTTCCCCTAACCCACTGGGTGGGGGAGAGTGAAAACACAGCTATATGGTGCTTAATTGCCAGCTGGGGTTAAACCATGAGAGTGGACAGTGTGTGTGTGGGGGGTGTGTATATATAAAAGACTATCTCAAGAGTTGCCAAGTTGGGCTATTGTTATTCTGGCTTCCAAAAGAGGTATGTTTTCAACTCAGTTACCTGTTGTAAAGCAGCGTTTTATCTTTTCATTCAGATAAAAATGAAGAACTAAATTAGTTATTTCAGGGGACCCAAAGGTGGGCCCACAAATGCTTATAAATTTTAAAAAATAATTTTATAAGCTTTTGCAAAGTAAAAGCTGTAATCAGCTGACTGTTGCATGTAGCTCTTCTTTAGCTTACACTGATTACAGTTACAAAAAGAGCTGTTGTTTAATTTTATTCCTTTCAATCTTATTGAAGTGCTATGCAGTTTTGTACTTCTGCAGTTGTTGTCCATTTTCACATGCACAAAATAAAGGAATCCTAGATGAAATTCATATTCTCTGTCAGATCCTGTGACTTCTTAGTAAATTCACTAGCCCACAACTGCATCACAACTTCTTGTGTTATACTGAACCCTTACCTGCTGAACAGGATCTGCAGTGTCTTTACAGAAATGTCATTTTATCAGTTTGCAAAATATGTACCATTGTTTCAGATTTTTACTCAGAATGTTCAAAACCAAAACCAATGATTGGCAAATTCTTGATTGTTTCAAACCAGCAGAACTCTAGTTTATTAAATCGTGCAGAATGCCAGGAAGGCTGGAAAGTTTCCTATTCTCTAAAATTTTTGGGGGGACTTTCTTAAACAGAAATAATGTTTCTTTCTCAGTTTGAATAAAATGTAATGTTAGACATTTTCTACACAGTGAATAATCTTACCTGAGTTGCCTGGTGACAGGGTCATCTGTTCACATCACACCCGGTATCCAAGAGGTCTGCTTTGTACAGTATCTGCCACTGCATACAGCCAAAAAGTATTCCTGGGCCTCATGAGGTCTCCTTATGCTTGTAGATATGCTCTAGAGACACTTTATTTCGCTGCTGGGAATAGAGGAGAAGAAAGAGCAATCTATCACAGTAATCAAGTAGCCCCCCAAGAGCTCCACAAACCTTGTTTCCTACACCTTCCTTTCACTTGTAAGAGTTTCAGTGGATTTTCCAGTGTCTAGTAATATCTGTGAATTTGCATCGTAGTCTCTCAGAGGGTAGTTTGTTTACTGATTTGTCTTTATAAAAGTGGAAGTCAAAAGGCCCATTTTTTAAATCTTTCCTCCATGAAAATTGACCAAGATACAAGTTATTAAATGTCTGACATAACAACAATTGCGAAATCATAGAAGCTTCCACTGTTTTTCAGATAAAATGCTCAAAATGACAATTGGCTGTGATATTTGAGGGTGGAGAAGTGGTTAGGAAAAAAAGCAAAACAAAAGATACAAAAGAAGCAAACAGCAGTGGAAAGGGGAAATGTAACAGAGGTGAACAACTGAAGACAGAGAATAAAAAATTAGAAAAAAACAGAGGCATAGCAAAAAGATTGAGAACAGAAAATTAGACAAAGATGAGTAAAAGCAATAGTAAGGGAGTAAAGGAATAGAAGGAAAGGGCAGTAGTTCATACTTCAAAAAGCATTGGTTTCAGATGATGTCTTTTGATTGTGCTTATCCATCTAGTTACTACTGGCCTGTGGTCTTACCCAACACCTTCTGTAGGTACTGGTGGCCAAAATGTATACAGGTGTCACATTAGTGCATCTTTCTCCTGTCTCTGTAGCTTCTTATCCCATGTTTCTCACCCACTGGCTTTTTAGAGTATGAAGCTGGAGAGGTAACAGCATAGATTTTCTAGGCACAGCCCTTTTTTTCCCAACTCTTCAGGTGCTCTAGAGGCTTTCCTCAGCCATGAACAAGGCTGTGTAAATTAAAACATTAACATAAATTTATGGGGTGCTAGGCAAAGTCATGTTTCTCCTGTGTAGTGTTCTTACAATCATCCAAAACTGTGGGGAGTTTGTGAGCCCCGGCCTTAGCAATACCTCAGTGGGATGCCCAGCATTGTCAGACTATTCTCTGGTCCTTGAAGTATTACATCTATCCACACACCAAAATCTCAAATAAAATAATGAATCACAGTGGTACTAGAGATATATTTCACCCAGTACTAGGAAATAAAATCAAGTTCTGTTTTTCCCCAATCTAGGAAAAATATCGAGATGCAAAGCAAAAATATATGTGAAGTATTCTCTTATTCTTTGCGACTCAGCTGTTGCCTTCACTCCTATTCCCTAGCTTTTACTGCTCATCACACTTGCCTATAAACGAACACCTACCTCCCTATAATCAAATACGGACAAATGGCATTATGAAGACAAATCAAAACAAAATGCCAGTGACTATAAACAGATTTGAATACATATATCATTGAAATATACTCATGTGAGATATATTTATAAGTGTAAAGTAACACATATTTTCACTCTTTAAGGAAAATAGTTGTTGGTGCCAATGTGTTATTCAAGGAATTACACAAAGCTCTGCTAAACCCAGTGAGATAACCACTTCTATTGATTGACAGTGACAGTACATTTAAAGAATAGAATTATTTGGTGATTGAAAGCCTTTATTCCTCTATGTCATTTACATAAAAAGAATTATGGATCAAACTAGTTTGCGAAGCTGTATCGTATGTTTCTAAAGCATCACTGTACCTGTTGGATGAATATTAGTATATTAAGTTTCAAGTATTGGTTAAACCAGTTTATATGTTGGGATACTTTAAGGTAGTGTCATTCAAATACATTAATAAGCTTGTTAATGAAGCATATTTCTTCTTGTCTATTTAGCAGGAAAAATTCAGAAATTAAAATTTTTGTGCCAAGAAATTTTTAACTCTTCCTTTCCTGGCTCTCAGTATCTCAGATGAAGTTGATAAAAATTGTAGGCAGTGAATACTTTACAGGGTTGGAACTCATGGGAGTATCTTTAGCACCATCGATGTTAATTTAGTCACAACAAATAGTAGGATGTGGACTGGGAACAGATTAGATAGACTGTAGTTGACATGATTGCTCAGGAAATAAACTAGATAGACAATACCAGCTTGCACTGTGATGAAAGTTCTTGAGGGAATCAAAGGCTCCCCTGGCTCGCAGTTCAAGTTCAATGCAATAGACAAATACCATGAATAATTATTTTCAGGTTCAGTGCATAACATGTTGCTAAAAAATCGTTAAGAGGTTGGTGATAGAATTACTTGCTTCTGAGTTCTAATTCCTTCCTCCCACTTTTCTCTCCTTTTTCTTGCAGGCTCTCCCTTCAAGCATATGGTAGAATTTATGAGGGATGTGGGAAATGTAAAATATCACCTGTTTATGTTAGTACAGTGTGTGGAGCCCATGCTATCTTTCAAAATTCATTTTATCTTTCTCATAAACTTATTTTAAGTGTATTTCCTGTTAATAAAATATTTTACCAGGAATATGGCAGTGTTGAAGGGCTTAGACTGATAACCTATTATCAAACAGGTTTTCTGTTCCCATTTTGAATTTCTTATATCTCTAATTTGTTTCTATATTTATGTTAATTTCAGGATGTTTAACATATGATGAGTTTCCCACAATGGCACAGTGTTAAAAACTTACCTATCTTCAGAACCATCTCTAGCTAAACTGATAACTAAATACATATTTGTTTACTTTAACACTGGAAAGCAAAGATAGGATGCGCCTTATTTGTTCCATCAGTGCCTTCTGTGTCATATCTGTTCAGCTCAGTGATTACTGTCAGTATTGTGGCATTTAAAAGAGGAGACGAAGAAAGAGTGGAAATGCAATTTGTTTTCTGTGCTGCCTCACGTATCACAAAGAAAACTGGCAGCTGAACGCAGATTCTTTGCTTGACCTTAGCAGTAGAGCAGAAAGAATACAGCTTTTTTTTTTCTTATACTGAGTTCCATCCAAATGAATGCATCTTAATGGGGAAGCCACTCACACTGGATTAGGTGGGGAGGGGAGGGAAAGAGGAAAAATTATGCAGCTGAAAGAAATCTGCATTTGTTCCTGACTGCCTCTTTGAGATTACCATAGGATGCCTTGACCTCTATTTTCTCCCCTACCTGCTCAAATATCTACATTAAAATGGTTAAAACAGTGCATCATTAAATGAGATGGAGCAGAGAGAGGGGGGAAATCTAGGAATTACTCTAGTAATTTCTGTAGTTTTGGGGAGAAGTATCAAATAGTCTTGTGTCCAGCAAATATTATAATAGAATTTATAACAGAATTGAAGGACAAAGAACCTCAAATGCATTTTGAGTTTGATACATTATGGAAGAAAATAGCTAACAGAATAAATGTTCCTGGGCTACAAAGAAGTTTCTAAAGTTTAAGACATAAGTCTCTGGGTGAGCAATTGTGGTGGCTTGACCCCAGGCAACAGCCAAACACCCACCCAGCCCCTTGTTCGCTCACCTCTTCTACAGGAAAGAGAGAAAGGAGAAGACAGAAAGAGTTGTGGATCGAGATAGCAGTTTAATAGCTGAAGCAAAAGCTGTACACAGAAGCAAAGAAAAATAATTTATTCACTCCTTCCCATTGGCAGACAGATTTTTAGCCACTTCCTGAAAAGCAGGGCCTCAGCACACATAAGGGTTATTCAGGAATAAAAGTACCATAACCATTAATGTTCCTGTTTCCTCCTACTTTCCTTGACCTTTTATTTCTGAGCATGACATCCTATGATATGGAATATCTCTGTGCTCAGTTTGGATCAGCTGTGTATCCTCCCAGTTTCTTGCCTACCCCTAGCCTACTTACTGGGGGCAGAGTGGGAAAAAGAAAAAGCCTTGATGCTGTGCAAGCACTGTTCAGCAAAAGCCAAAACATTGGTGTGTTATCAACACTGGTTTAGTCACAGACTTGTAGGTCATCTCTGCAGTGAACACACAGTGGTTTAGAAATATTTGCTGTCCAGCTGTCTCACATGCTCCTGGGGAACCCCAGCGCTGAATCCAGATGAATCTTACAGTCAGGTGCTAAGGTACTTACAGAGTTCTTGCAGTTTTTTCACACAGGAGGAGGTTCATGGCATGCTACATTTTTTGCACATGAAATGAGGAATGCCATATTTATAACATCATTAAATCATCATTGGCAAAAGGTGGGTCAGTATCCTTAACGTTTGGTGCTACTGCTAAAGTACCTACAGTTCCAAGGAGAATTAAATCACTTTGAACTGTCTTTCCTGGAAGGAATCTATTGAAGCCCATGTTGCAGGTCAGCCCTGGCCAGTATTGAAGTCATTCTCCACACCAGGTCTTCAATTCTCAGTCTCAGATTTCTCCATACAGCACAGTATTTGGAAATCAACTCTGGGAAGCCAAACTGCTTTTGAAGCTCTTCTATTACAGCTCAGTAACTCTGAGCCAATATCAGCCACTTGCAGAATGTAGACATGGTGCAGTGTAGCTGAGACAGTGTCGTGGGTCAGCAGCAGTCTCCCAGGCAGCCTTGGTGCCATGCAGGAAACACGCTGGAGCAGGACAACAGTGCTGCCTTCACACTGCAACTCTCGGCATCTCTGTAGTACTGGCTGCAGTTCTCAATGCCCAGGTGCTATTTTTGAAAGCATAGTAGTTTCTTGGCCTTGTCAGGATTCTTGGCAAATCTTGAGATCTGCTCTGTGGCAGGGAATGGCCAGTTCTGAACGGTGATGCTCAAAGATTGTTAGCATGTTCTTACCAATCACAGTAGTTAATATTGAACTACGCAGTGGACAAGACTGACTGAAGTGACAGTTATTAAAGGCAGATGAGGTATTGTCCCTCTTTCTTGTGTTTGATTCCATAGACATAAATGCAATAAAAAATAAAATAAAAAATAAAAAAAATAAAAAATAACATTACTTTCTTCATAATTTCATCTAATGACTGTAGCTTAAGCCTGTGTATTTCTGTGTTGTTTCTCCTTTCACCATCTTGGTTTAAACATCACATCTATTTGTTAGGTTTTGGGCGTTCAAAAGACACAAAATCTTTGAGTGATTTAGTAGTCCCCAGACAGCCATAAATCTGTGGCTAGGTTTTAATTTTTGGTTTTTAAATACATAAATCTGTATGATTAATGATCTTATCATTTACTTTTAAATAGAAAGAAATTTAAGCTTCATGATGGATAGCAATCAAATCACTGGTATTGTTATTGTGGCAGCTGATGCATATGTTGGTGGAAATCAGAAAGATATTGCAAGCATAATACATGAGTTAATGTAAACATAAATCTGATCTAAGCTTCCTAATCCCCTGACACTGGAACACGGGGTCATGTTGCTCCTGATTACCTAATTGTAAAAACGTACATTGGAACACAGAATCTTAGCCTTTTATCCAATTTCCATATTTTATACTGTTTTGTGGTCTAGTGTAAACCCTATTTCTCTGCTTGTTTCCCATCTGTAAAATGAGACCAGAGATATTTGCCTTCCTTTGTATGTAAGAAGCTTTCTGACTTTCAAATGCAGAATACTTTTTAAAAGTTATTAAATGATACATCTCTGTAGATACTTAAGCCACCTTGTGGTCATCATGTGCAGCAGAGTCTGTGAGTGGTACCAGGTGACAAGTTCTTTGAACTTTATCCAACAATTTCTTCACAGTCCATGTCATCTGAATAAGCAAATTAAGATAAATGTGATAAGCACTAAGAGAAATTCTCTAAAGATGTTATAACTAAACATAACAATTAAAGGAAAGAGAGTCTATAATATGTTTTGTAAACTAAGCAATCAGCAAAATTAGTGTATATGTCCTCAAACAGAAAAGGAACTGTGAATGTCTACTTGCTAGAGCTATTGAATTGTTGAGCAGATGGGGAGAAATAGCCAGCTGCTTCTTGGCCGTGTTTTGGACAGGGCCCAGTATTCCTCTGGGAATTTCTCCTAAACCAAAACTCAAAAAGACAAATAATAGTTTATTTTACACCTTGATAGACTTAAATATGAAACACCTAGCTAGGTGTTCAAGATTCAGGTAACTCTGGGATATGCCAGAAAGAAGCATCCAGGAAACTCTGTGGGAAAAAAAATTAAGTACTAGTGCTGAAATTTGTCTTGCCTAATTTCAGCTTCTGGAAATGTTATCTGAGTCTAGATATGTAGGTACTCTCTATGGTTGGTGCACAATCCTAGATACTTAATGCTTTCTATTTTTTGAGAGAAGCCTGGATGACTAGGCAACTAGGATGACTAGTTGTCAAAGGATAGGTGGGAATAGCCTGAATGTTGGCAGGGGTGGCTGTGATCGATGTGGAGAGTTCCTGAACATAATAAATTGTAGGATTTAGTACCAGTTCCTATTATTGCAGAATTTATCAATGTTTATTCTTTTTTTTATATAAGTTGTATATGATTGCTTCACTTAAATTTGTTCTGAAGGTAGTTTTCCTCTATTAAAACCATCTATAATTTCAGTGATAATAATGCTCCCCTTTAAACTGAAAATGCATAATGTGGTGGTCAACATGGTGTGCATCTTCCTCAGACCTTAATCCACTGGATATGTGAGAATTTTTCAGTCCCCCTTCTAAAAAGCTTGTTTCTTTTAGCTCATGCAGACTGATAAATTTAACTTTAAAGTTCCCTGTTCTAATACAGTAGCCTTTAACATGCGCAGAGGTGAAGTTTCTAATTATGCTTTGCTTTTATTAAAGCAAGTTAGATTTATGACTTCTTTATTTTCAGTGAAGTAAACAGTAAGCAATTACTGGACAGTAAGCTGTCCCCCTGCAATCTTCTTTTCATCCATTTTCCAACTGAAAAAATTTAGCTTCCACACATGACCAACCTGCGAATCACTTATTGTTTAGAAAGTGTTAATTTTGTCTGCAGTAGGTACCTTAGATTTTTGTAGAATACTTTATAAAATGTATGTTACTGCAAATTCTTTTAAGAATCTCATAAGGTAGAAGCATCATCACAGACTACATCTCTGTAAGGACTATTTTTAATCACAGGGTAGCTAAGTTTTCCAGAAATATAAGATTGAAGGTAGCTGACAGCGTGCAAGGCTTTGCTTTGCTTGCATTCAGGCAGATCTTACCAGATAGGTACTTGATATTCACAGCTTCACTGAAGCATGTTAAGTCAACAGTCTCAAAATGGTATCACCATATTTAGAGATTTTGGTGAAAGATGAGTCAGTGTTTCATGGAGCAGACATATCTTCTGACATCGATATCACTTTGTCTGCTGTGCTTCTCACTTTCGCTGGCACTTGTTCTTGATTGATCTCTTGTTCTGTGCCACTTGATTCATCACGGTCAGTGATCCAAGGGCATGAAAAATTCATCCCAAGACAACAAATACTTTGTAGTTTATGATATTTCTTTCCCTTTGGATTCAGGCCAATTAATTCCTCTAGAGAGCAGAAAACTTATGGGGTATAGCAATTCTGGCATTTCTGTGGAGAGAGCAAGTACATCTGCGTGTCTCCATTTTCTCACGCAAAAGCAAAGATAATGTGTTACAAAGTTGAATTATCTAAGTAATGACAAAAAGTAAGTCGTCTAAGGGAGTGTGTTGTGGAAAGGAATTTATTTCTGCCCTGACGGTAAGTACCACTTAATACTACGTACTAAATTTCCAGAAATATATATATACACCTATATCAACAACAAATTTCTTTTTAAAGAAAATTCCCATTTTAAACTACTTATCTTACTTGGATAAATAAATACCATCCTGTCTTGGTGTCGCTATACCTTTATTTATTATCATACCTACTCATCTACACTAAAATTTGATCTTCCACAAGCTGAATGGCTCTGTAATGTGTACTTCTCTCTAAACTTGCAGTTGAGATCCATTTTTTTCACCAGAGTTTTCAACTACAAGAACTGGGGTAGTGTATGACTGTAGATACTTTGGAGAATCTGAAATGAAAACTATACAATCAGCCATTATTAGGTCCAAGAAGAGAATACAGAGCTCCTAAGTTGAAGGACAGAGTCTCATCCCCAAGAGTGCCTTTTCTCTCTCAGAATGGGAGTCCAATTTGCACATCATCAGACCTAGAAATTGTGATATTTGATAAATTATGTCTGATGCCTTTTATGTTATCTCCTGTATGGCAAAGCGGCATCTGAAACAATCAAAGAGACAAATGAAGTGAGAACTTTGCATAAGAGACAGATGATACGTAATTTAAACTATCTAGTGGCTGACTACAGTAATTGAGTTGAACAAATTACTTTCCTGAAAACAAGTGGTTGAGTCATCTGGTGCAATATGAATAAATAGCTAGTGCACATGTGTCAGAGCTGAACATGTGGTGCATAACAGAGGTAAGGGAGCAGAAATCACGCACCTCCTTATTCCTAGACTCTCATTATTTCACCTCTTTGTCCATGCTTCTCTGTCTTAATATATTCAGGTTAAACAGATAAATATGGTCAGATTCTTTCTACTGTGCAGAGAAGACGCATTTCTCTTTACATTTCAAAAGCTGTGTGATAATACGATGCTTGTGTCACTGCAATTTAGGACAGTTCCTGTCATGTTTTTTTGCCTCATGCTACATCTCTAACGCTTTCTAAGAATTAACATAATCTGCTTCTTTTCTTCATGTATGTGTTTCTGCACATGTTTTTTATTCACAAACACCAAAATTTCTATAAGTCTTATGAGAGTCATTTATTGGAGAGTAATTGACCTTTACATGTGCTTTGCATGCATTCAGGGAGGAGGAAGCAATGCTCTTTATGTGTCAGCTCAGGGGTTGGCATGAGTTTATGCAGTTCCAGGAGTGACATTACAGATCAATTCCAGTCTTCCCTGACCAATGCTGTGGTTAGCATGAGCAATATCCCTCTAAAATTTCACAGACTTGGACAGACTTGTGCAGGAAGCCATATTTAGTCAGATGTAAATGGATACTCCACCAGGTGACTAGATTATCGAAAGTAGAATGATATGATGTCGTGCCTGTCACTTTCTTTACATATGATAGCCTCTAAAAGGAATATCCTCAGCCATGCCAGTAAGGTGGGTAATACAGATTCAGGTTTCTATATGATGACCTATATTTGAAGGTCTGCCTGTATCTGAAGATACGTTTTCTCTATTTGAGTTCTCAAAGGTAGATCAATACTGTCAATGAATTTCTTGACTGTCTTTGATGCACTCCAGGGTGCTGTTTGCCCTCGTGGCTACCAGGGCACACTGCTGACTCACATGGAGCGTGCTGTCAACTGGCACCCCTAGATCTCTTTCTGTAGGACTGCTCTCAAGTCACTCCTCTCCCAGTTTATACTTGTGTCCACATTACTCTGTTCCAGGTGTAGAATCTGGCATTTGTTCTTGTTAAATTTCATGCCATAGATGATTGCTCAGTGCTCCAGTCTCTCTAGATCCCTCTGCAAGGCCTCTCATCCCTTGAGAGAGTCAGACAAGAAGGATCTTCTTATAATGTCAAGAATTCAGTCTCTATTCCTTCACTAGGCCCAATCTTAAAAATAAATAATATAAATTAAATGCATATAAGTATAAATTCAATGGATTTAAGTGTTGAATTTCTTGCTCTACAGCAGCTATTTGACCAATCATAAGGACTTCCCTGACTCATTTTCTATATTTATTCCTGGCCAACCTTATCAGACTTTGACATTCATTGTATAGCCAGGGTTCAGGAAGAAATATTGAAAAAACATGGAAAAGCTGAGGCCCTTTAAAATGGGACTAGTATTGAGAAAGGTATCAGCATTTCTTTCTGACCCTTTTCACCAGATAAAGCTACTTAGCAAAAAGATAACCGAATGAGATTCAGGTGTGTGTGCTGTTAAACAGAGTGACTACATGGGTTTCCAGAAGGCTGCAAAAAGACATGCAAACCACCTGGCCTTTGCAAGCCCCTGACTCAAAGCAGAAGAAGCCTGCTCCAAATCCCATTTCATAGGACATTGATACAGCCACAAAACATGTGGAGAACATTGGTGTCAGGAAGGTCCCTTTATGAGATAGAGATTACTACTGTCAAGTCTCTGGAAATATATAAAAATAAACTAAAACCCAATCTCTGATAAATGTTGTACATTTCAAAACTGATGCACATTTGCTCTAAAATCAGTTCTTTACAAAAATCAATTAAGTAATTGCAAAATGCATAAAAATACACTGTGCACTTGTCTTATCATTATCCACTTGAGAATATCAGACTTTCAAAAGAAGGCAAAAAAAACCAAACTCTGAGAGTAATTCTTTTAAAGCAATAATCTAAAGAATCAATAATATGTCACTCTGTGTTAAAAAATAAATTGAAAAGGTGACTATGCTCTTCTGAATATGATGTGAATGGCTGGATCAGTCTGACTGAATGTCTGAGAAGTTATGTGGTTGATTTTTCTTTCTGTTACATAAATTTGTAGTTAACATGTTGGACTTCAAAGCCAGCTGAAGATAGTAAGGAGGTTTATGTCAACTTCCCTGCGTTGAGAACAAAGAAGTAATGGTCATGTTCTCCGTATTTAACTGCACAAGAAATTTTACTAATAAAATTACTCTTAATCTTTCCTCAGTTCTCAAGAGTTTTTCCCATGCAGTGGTAAATATACAACAGATATATTACAGGATTTTTTTATTGTCCTTTGTACACTGACACCAGATAGGAAACAAGTTTCAGGTTTATGTGAAATTCAGTGACCTTCAAAAGACTAATTTCTCTTTTCTTTCTTTATTAGTTGTACAAAAATGTTGAAGAATCTCAGTTTGGTATAAGTACTTGGAAGTAAGAATAGTAAAATTTGTCTAGTTGGAGCATAAAGCAACACAAGAAAATGACAATTCAGTCACTGAGAATTCATTTTGAAGATTAACATGATGGAAGTCCACTTAATATTTTCAAAGGTTTTAGGTTCAGTTTCAGAAGTCTTTCCCTACTTAGAAAAGTACTGATATTTATTTAGACATATTTTACGTTGTCTAGAGATGGTGTTTTGGTATTTCTTGAACTGGACTGTTGTGTCCTTATTCAAAATCTAATGAATCAGTGGAAAAATTCCTGTAGATTCCAACAGGTTTTGGATAAAGTATTACTGTGAAATGTTATCTTCTATTAGAATGGATGTCATACAAGAAAACAGCTTTCGGTCATGAAATGACTGTGAATGTTTTAAATCACCTGCCACAAATTTAATGTGTAGTTTCTATACTGAGGAGTCCACTGTCAGTTCTCTGCAGTTTAGAAGAGATGGTCAACTGTGGTCTTAGACTTTATGAAAAACTGAATTGCTTTTCCCTTCTTTTTCCAAGGAAAATAATGGTAGGAGAAAGAGGAGTAGAAAATTGAGATATCAGGGTAGGACTGTTGAACATAAAAACATAAGAATAGAAATTTGGACATAAGAATAGATTGAAAAAACAAGAGCTAGTGTTTCTTTAGTATTCACACAGCAAACAAATATCTCACCTGTAATACCAGCAGCTAAGAAGAGGGAACACTTCCTCCCATGTGTCCATTAGAATCAAAAGATCCTGCTTTTGGCTTTAGGCGCAATATACAGTCCACTTATATTAAACACTTAAGAGACTTCTGTGCAGGTACTGCCTTTGGGGGAAGAGATGACCCATGTTCAATATTTAAATCAATTATCCTTGTATCTGAATAAAGCCCCAGAGAGCCATCTCTATTCTTAACATAACAAAGAAAAAACACCAATTACATGGAGAAAAAAAATATTAAATAGGGATTTAAGGAAGATTTCAATGGACAAATTGAATTAAATATTTGCTCTTTTTTAATCTTTCTAAAGACTAGCTAGTGTCATGTGTTCATCACTGTCCCGATCCAATGTTGGGGGAGGTTTCTATATGATCCCAAGAGCGAGATTAAGACACAAATGAGGTCAAATGCCGTATACCCAAGCCAGGTTTTTATTATTAAAAAAGTGAAGAGGGGTAGCAATAGGACAGAATGGAAGGAAAAGACAGAAATAAAGCAAGGATGCAGGATAGGGCTGCAGGAATAGTCACCACCATGGATCCAGCGACGTCCTGTTGGTCCTCAGTCTTCAGGTCTTCGGTGGTGGGTGCACACAGATCTGGCTTCGGTGGTGGATGCACACTGAGCAAAATTTTCTGCTGCTTTTTTAAGTTCATCACATCCGCAGATTAGCATATCTGCTCACCTTTAGTTTTTTTTCTCTGGTCCAACAAGTTTTGTTGCATCTGACTTCAGGGCAGGAACGTTTGCCTCTTGTCAGTTCATTAGCAAGGCATGCATGGGGTCTGGCCTACACAATAGAGCCACAAATGGCTACAGGATGGGGCCAACTCAGTACAGGTCTGCCCCTTTGAGGCTTGCCTAAAGAGTTCAGACAATGCAACCGCAAGGAAGTCGGGGGGTGCATCCTTCAATACACTCCTGCTTCTCTGGGTGACATCCCCCAGACCAATTCACAGGCCGCAGCAGCTTCTCTTGGAGGTTTGCACAGACACAAGCAAGCTTTGAGACACTCATAGGACATTTCAGTCTCTCACAATCACAGCATTTAAAGAGTTCAGCTGCAGAATAGTTTGATGAACTACTACATTTCCCTGAAAAGGTTATTTAATATTAAGTATTTTTTCTCCTTTGTGTTTACACATAGATTTGTTTAACAGGGAGTAGAGATATTTACCAATGTCTTAGTAAAATGTTTCACCTTAGCAGCGTATAAATCTAACAGATCATATAAGATATCATCCATGGTAATTCTGATTTTGGCATTCTGCTATTATCATATAAAACTAAAAAGTTAAATCAGAGTGAGTATTAGAAAGAAAAAGCTTAATAAAATGTATAGATTACTTAAAAGAAACAAAACAGACCATTTTCCTGAAAGTTCAGTACTTTTGTATGAACTATTCTAATAAAAGAGGAGAGGAACAAAAATGGCAGTGATAAGGAATAGCTTATAGAGGATTCACTTTTTTTTTTTTTTTTAAGGTACATTTACATTTATTTATTTGCAATATTTAATAATTGATCCCTATACTCTTCATATGTAGCTAAACCCAGTAAGGAGTGAGGAAGAAAGGGACTAATTGATTTACCTAAGGTTTTTCGTGAAAAGAAGTAACTTAACATAGATCTCCTGAGTCCAAGTCTACTCTTCCCTGTATGGCACCATCTTTCAGGAGAGAGTTTCAAATGACTAGGTTCTGAAGTTGCAATGTGAATACTTGAAGAGTAACAGGGAATATAAAGACTGTCCTAGCCAAAAAGAATTAAGTTAACCAGATTTTGTGCATTTCATTCCCTGAATGTTTCTTGAATGGTTCTTCAGTGTACACTAAGTGTATATTGTGCCTCCGTACTATTTTGAAGTAATGGAGATACTCCCAAATGAAGAATCTCAAGAGACAATTTTCTCAGGCAGAAACATTACCTACTGTTGACTCTTCCATTTAAGAGGTCTGATTCAAGGAATTTGAAATCAGCTGAAAGTTTCTTTGATTTCAAGGGACTTTGTAACTAAGTGATTAAAATAGCACTGCTACGTTCTTCTTACGAATGTTCAGAGTTGGTAAAGTATGACTTCTAAAAGCCTTTCTGAAAATGTCCCTTGCTGAAGTGAATCACCAAAGGACTTAGATCATAGAATAGTAGAATACCAGGTTGGAAGGGACCTCAAGGATCATCTGGTGCAACCTTTCTTAGCAAAAGCATGATCTAGACAAGATGATCCAGCACCCTGTACAGCTGAATCTTACGTGTACAGTGTAGGGGACAAATTTCAGATCCAGTTACTTCTGAGAAGGTCCAGAAACAGATATGTCTGAACAGATATATTAAAAGGGAAGCTGAATGAAAAAACTTAATTTTGGAATGGATGTTTCTCCAGGCAACTGAGATAGGGTTTGGAAAGTTGAAATTTTAGGCACAACCATTTAAAGTGGCATTCAGGCCTGAAGTCTCTGAAAAACAAGGTGATGACTCCTGCTTAATTTTATACTCAGAGTGCTTTATGGGAATAAACATATAAGTCTTCATGGTCTTTTAGACCTAATCTGTATGCTCTGCATATGAATACATGTGCATCTACCGAGAACTAGTCATCAGACTAAAAACTCAAAAAATCCAACAACTAAAAATGAGAAATTATTTATAGTTCTTTTGATCTGCTGCTCAATGGAGTAAATAAGAGGTGATTCCATAGACTTTAAAGAGTATGGAGCAGATCCTAAATTAGGGAAGGGCTTTGGACAGGGAAACTGTCAGTTAAAATAATGGGATGGTTGAAACCTTCTCTGATATACCAGTGCAGCATCTAAACTGAGAAAAAATGCAACTCTGCGTTTCAAGACAGTGATAGTTGTCGAAGTACTCATGACAGAAAGCAAAAAGGTACTTACTGTATGGTACTCAACACAGTAAAGGGAAATAAAATCAAGTCAAATTAACTTTTGCTTTGTTAGTTGATTAGCTCTGTTTTTCAAAGCATTGTATGAAGAAGTATTTGACAGCTGATTTTGACATGGTAAGGTAAGGGACACTTTAGCTAATCACTGATATATTGAATAAGTAATCATTAAAAATTTGAATCATGTTTCTATAAATAAAATGGTCAGTGATAGCTATTATTGTTCTTTCAGGACCAGCTCATCTTTCTTAAAAATAAATCTGCTTTGTGTGAGCTAGAAATAATCATTATTTTCAGCTGATCTGAAGCCTCTGTTGGAGACAAAGTCCCTTTAACACTCCTTAGAGAGTCAGCAGAAGAAAAAGCTTTAACAAGCATACCTACAGCTAAACTGAAAGTACAGTAATGACAGTGACCGACCCTTGAAAACAAGGAAAAACAATAGTTTATTTTCTTATGACTTACTCATGCCTTTCTTCCTAGTCAGATATGCCTTGGTCACGTTCTCTTCTTTTGATTCAGGTTTATGAGATGAAAATGATGCCTGCAAAAATTAAGGATTTGCTAATTGCTTTTCCACAAAACAGTGCCATTCTGACAAACATTTTAATAGTGTGGCAGAAGTTCTAGACTATCTTTTGATCAGGCACACTTTTAAACTTATATTTTTCAGTATGGAAATGAAAACTTTTTTTAGTTTTTTAGGAGGCAAGAGGGGGATACTGCACTTTCTACATGTTATTTTATCTCCTCATTGATATTTTAGCTTGCTGACAGAAATGTATTAGCTTCTGGCATGGATAACCAGCACAGAGCTCATTAGCCTTGTGACTAGTATCTGGGACCTTTTGGCCCAGAGCATAACTGTGGACAACTGTAAGATCTGGTGTTTGAAAACAGCTTTACAGTGTGTGTTTGGTTCTGAAGACTTCAGTGATGTGCTCTCTGAATACAGATCTATTGAAACAGTGCCTGAGCATCTTCTGCTGTCTTCAGGCATCTACATTATTTATATATCTTTTTAATTACACTTTTATTTTAAAATGTCTTAACTTTGTATATTGGGGTGAAGATATACAGCAGTATCTTTAACTGGCAATGCTTAAGTGTTGTTTTTTACTTTTCCAGACTCATTATTTCTCGAACTTTGTTTTCAACTAAATTCTGTGTGACTATAAATTAATTATAACAGGAATTATCATAATAATTGTTAAATGGATACATCTCTAAGACATCTATAAGACTCATAAATAATACTTGGGAACTAGACTGCATGATTTTTAATCAGTTGTCTATAGAATGAATATGATTATACAATGTTACTGTTTTAAGCAAGATGTTGATCCAGACTTCTTCCTGAGACATTTTCCAAACAGAATGATTATATAACTTTATAATTCTAAATATACCTCAGGTGGGGAAAACAGCGACACATGTCTAATATACCATGTCCAAAGATTGATAATGAAACTTCAGGAATCTAGTTTATCCTAGACAATATGTTTTGTTGCTAGATGATCACCTATTTTTTCTCTTTGGATATACCTCTTACAGTGAGGATTCTTCACGTACACTAAAAAAAAAAGCTACTCAGTCACCTTTTGGAAGAGAAAGTAAAATGAATGTATGTCTGTGGATTTTACAGTTCTCAAGAGAAATGTGCTGTGTATATTCATAGTAGACTTCTGGGGAGGAATTGGGAAATCTCTTACAATGGACTTTAAATGATCTTTTAAAACCCACATGTGCATTAAACATTAAACATATATTTTTTAAATAAAATGTAACTTATATAAATTGTCTTAGCTGATTCACTTTTGGAAGATATGTACATGATTAAAATTTCCTGATGTTGTAGATGAGTCAAAACTTCTTTGTTTCCAATCATTTAACCTGTCACCCTTATAATCAGCAATTTCTTTATACTCCAGAAACTGGTCTCTTAGTTATCTTATGATGTTTTTAGCTGTCTTATGATGTGTGACCTAAAATGGAGGTATCTATCTCGCATTTTCGCGTCTCGGCCATCTACAACTCTGCAGTTATTCTCAGCTTGTGTAGCTCTGTGGGCCTGAAGATTTTATGTCTTTGATGTTGCATAGCTTGACTGGTAATTAAAATAGTCATGTAATTTTTAATAATAAGATTAAAACCTAGAAGGATCAGGCAGGAATAATTTTGTGAAATTGTTGTTCTATAGGCTCATGAATCTTTGACACTATTTTCTTCTTTCTGAGATATTCTGAAGGAGCATCGCTAACTCAGACCCATAATGTGCTAAAACAGCGACAAACTGAGGCATACCTGAGCAGAAAATGCAACGTAGATCAGCTTATAGATAATAGAGTTCCTCTCTGAACACAGAAAGAATGAGTTTGCTTTGTTCACTCAGACAGGAGAAATTAATCCATTCTTGGGGGAGAGGGAGGGAAGAAATTCCAGCTATTTGCTGCACAGAGATCGGCTCAGCTATTCCTAAGCACAGTGCAGATGCTGCATTCCCAGTCTAACAGCTAACATCTTTTTGTCTTGTAGCCTTTTCCAAACAGATAGCTGATCATTAGGAACAGTAACCATTGTATATGCTGGTGTGCATTTGGACTGCATAACTCTTATTTCTTAATTTACTTCTTGCACTTCACTGTTTATACTGCAAGAACTTGAGAGTGGCATGTTTTCAGCTTGGGCACTTATCCAAGACACATGCCATCTATCTTTGCAAATGCTGAGCTGCTAATACACAGGGGAAATATTTCCTTAGTTTGACTTTTCACTACTTTGTTTTACAGTTTTGTCTTCTCAAAGTATAGCACACAATGTTCACTATAATTCAGATACCACAGGATTCAATCACATCTATAACCTACACAATAAAACTGACAGTCAGACAAATGCTGACCCATCAAACATAACATGGTCAATGATTCTATATATGCCAATCAATCGGATCAATATGATCACCTGTAAAATGCTCCTATATATCTTTTCTGCATTGACTGATGTGCTACATCCTGACAGAATAATGATGGAGGGTAAAATGAATCAGCATTGGCATATGTCATCTTGTATAGCTATTTTAAATATTGAGGATATTCATCAAAAGACTTGCCATGTTGTCATATATTTTGTCATTTATTTATCACTGATGTTCTTAAAGACAGTTGAGACTGGAACACAATTTTCACAATGAGGCTTAGGGCCACAAGATCTTGCATGAACTCTGATATATAAAATGGAGACATACCTGGTTCCTGATGTATGATATAATATTGTTGGCATTAAAAATCTGTTATTTCCTTAGTGTTTCCACCAACTTATTTCTTACAATGCACTCTGTGTTATCCTATTTTTTGGTAGTAGGCTTCTTGAAGAAGAAAGCAGGATTTTTGTTGTTTTTTAAACTTGAATCAAAAATAGTCATTTTACAGATTAGGAGCTATTTTATTTCTTTCTTGAAAAAGAAAAGATTATTAATAAAGGAAGAGAATATAACAAACACACACATATTCACAGTAACAGGCAGAGAAAAATCCTGATTTCACTATACTGTTCATAGAGCCCACGGGAAAACTATCACTGGCATCTGTATGAACACCATCTTATGTAGGTCTGTTCTGCATATGACCTGATTCATCTACCTCACAAAATTAGAAGATCCCCATATGTTTCTTTAATTGTCAGCAAACACCAGTCCAGCCATTCCATTGAAATGCTAAGCTGCTGAATGGTAATCAATAGCTAAATCATCAGATTTGCAGAGATCTGTGTACTCTGGAAGGTATTTCCTGCTAATACTAGGCTAAGCCTCCAAGTTTACTGTCTGATCAAGTGGCCAACAAACCAAAAACATGCTTGGGATTTCTTTATCTATGAGTTTGTAGATTATGGCCTCTAATATTTCTGAGGATGTTTCAGTATGGAAATTGTTATATACATGTGAAATATTAGTTTTATAAATACCCAAGATGTGATTATGTTAGAAATAAAAACAAAATAACATGCAGAAATATAATTGTCTTAATTCAGTGAGTTCTTTATTTTGAAATGTGTTTCAGCATGTTATCAGATCTGCCAAGTATTCTTTCTGAAATTATATCTTGTTATTTAATTCATATGTTATGCTGAGTAAAATAGCATCATTAGTAATGGGAGCTATGAAAAGATTTTTTATCTACAAAACAAGTGCACGTCAGCTGGAAATGCTGCAGCAATAGGAAAAATCATGTTTACCAGAAAGACCTTTTAGAATACTGAATTGACACTGAAAAGACTGGATTCTAGTTTTCAATGTATGCGTCTTCAAACTTTGTCTAGTCCAGTATTTAATGCTTGAAAATAATGACTTTAAAATGAAAGGAGTTGGGGTTGTCTCAGCATGACCCAATAATGTGCACTCGCAGCCCAGAAAACCAACTGTACCCTGGGCTGCATCAAGAGCAGTGTGGCCAGCAGGTCGAGGGAGGGGATTCTCCCCCTCTACACTGCTCTCATGAGACCCCACATGCAGTGTTGTGTCCAGCTCTGGGGGCACCAACATCAGAAGGACATGGACCTTCTCAAATGGATCCAGAGGAGGCCACGAAGATACTCGGGGGGCTGGAGAAGCTCCCCTGTGAGGACAAGCTGAGAGAGTTGGGGGGGTTCAGCTGGAGAAGAGAAGGCTCTGGGGAGACCTTAGAGCGGCCTCCCAGGACTGAAAGGGGCTACAGGAAAGGGGAGAGGGACTCTTGATCAGGGGGGTAGGGATAGGATGAGGGGTAATGGTTTTAAATTGAAAGAAAATAGATTTAGATTATGTATTAGGAAGAAATTCTTCCCTGTGAGGCTGGTGAGGCCCTGGCACAGGTTACCCAGAGAAGCTGTGGCTACCCCCTCCCTGAAAGGGTTCAAGGCCAGGTTGGACGGGGCTTTGGGCAACCTGGGCTAGTGGAAGGTGTCCCTGCCCGTGGCAGGGGTGTTGGAACTAGATGATCTTTAAGGACCCTTCCAACCCAAATCATTCTATGATTCTATAGAAAATGTTATGATCCTGTTTTCAGTGATTTAAAACTGTCTTAGAAACGTTATTATGGGATGAATTCTCTGTGCCTCAAAGCAAACTCTCTAAAACATTTAAACACACAGACAGCTATAAGTATATGTCTAAATTTTACTGAAAACAATTGCTTAAATACATGCTTGAATACTTGCATAATTAAATTCTTTAGCAGTTTTGCTGAATAATTTTCATAGCAAAGACTTTGCAGAATTAGGTGTTGCCAAGATCCAGAATTGGACCATAATTCAGCCAATATTAAGTATATACCACAGGTTTATGCCAGTGTTGCTTAAGCCTGATATCTGGTGGACAAATCATTTAATTATTTCAGGGAAAATGTGGCAGAAAATCACCTAAAATATATATTTTTTTTAAATATTCTGTTTTGTGTTAGCAGTTTTCAACTCATTTGCTCCACCAATGTTCTTTTCAGTTTTAACTCTTGTCCCTTCCAGGTTAAACAACTCCATCAGTACTGGCAATAGTTGTATCTCTATTTTGTAGCAAATAATGTGATAGAAATAAAAGGAACTATTTGTCGCCTCATTAAACTCCTGTTAACACTATAGCATTAACAGGATATATCTACTAGGTTCATAGTATATGAACCTGATAATTCTTCTAAATTCATATCCGTGGTTGCATATATATAGATTTTGTTTCTCCTTTTCCAATTTCCTCTGACAAGAAAAAGCCTCTCTAAAGCTAAATAGCTACATTATGTTTATAAGAAATTGTAGCCAGGACAGGCCTTCTGTAATCAGCCTACAGTGTGGAAATTAATCATTCTAGTTCTTGCAGGTTCATCTGAACCTTTAGTCCCAGGGAATTTATCTGTTCTCTCCTCAACTTAATATCAGTGTTTTTATCATAGCTGTTGCTGATTATTTTGCACTGGTGTAATTCCTAGGAAGGATTAGGGCTGTGTTGTGCAATGAATTCTGTCTGAAAAAAAATCAAATATATATTACCTAAATAATAGACAAGGTATAACAAGCAGATGAAGGAGGTAAAAAGTGAACAAGGAGACTCTAAGGCTAAGCATAAAAGGCAGTGGTGATACTCCAGCAGCTGTTTAGCTGTTGCTCTCAGGTAATTTCTTAGGCTGATGTTATGGGAATATTTAAATTCTTAAGAATTGAAAGGAACAGGATATGTGGCTTTTTGCACAGGATTTTACCCATGTGCTATTCACTTAACTTTAAATACATTAAATGTAGTTGTTTAAAACTAGCCTAATCTAATAGCTTTTAACCCAAAAGAGAGAGTAGGAATTCCTGCATATGATCCAGCAGACCTATTTTATCACCTGTTCAGTGAAACCAAGTTTCATCATATATAAGAATTGGTTGTTTTACTTGACTATATGTGGAGTCCATGTGGCAAACCTTGGGTGCTGTCCAGGATTAGTCAACTAAACCCCCTCCCTCTTGTATCACAACTGGGAGAAACCCAGAAAGCAGTGGTCAGAAATGCAACATCTCCTTATGCAGCAATATTTTTAGTCTTGTGTACATTGTCTCAATAATCACACATGACTTAATTGTGCTAAGACTCAGCCTGAGAAGTTCTACTGAACTCAGATAAAAGTCATGCTTAGGAAACTGAAACACAGAGGTGAGGGAAACACACTAAATCTTTGCCAACTACAGAAAAATGTCCAACAGATATTGAAAACATAAAGGGACAATTACAGCTTCTGAACAGTAAATTCCCATACAAGAATTCTTTAGTAATAAGTTTCCTTTTACAGTTTTCCTTAAGAGGAGGAAACTGTCCAATGTCTATAAGCTACTCCTCCTTTAAAAAGAAAGGTGGTGCTTTTACTTTGTGCTGTTTTGTTGCAGATCGGCATCATCCCACTGTTGAAATATGTCTTCAACCTTTCTTTTACATGGGAATCTATGGAATCTTTTACTTTGTGACATATACAAAGATTATATTTTATGATATTTTCTTTATATGTCTCTGCAGCAGTATTTCACAGACATTCACACTTATTCTGGATTAATTAAAAGTAGAAAGTAAGTATATTTAGCAACAAGCAGTTTGTAGTTATGATCTTCAGCATTAAAGCAGATTTGTCAAGCGAGCAGTACGAAAAAGTGGACAGGAACCAAACTGGATATTGTATTCTAAAAAAGCATACAACAAAATTTACAGCTAGTATATGTTTTTCCAGGTAATGTTTTGATAAGCTGCTGTATATGAAAAATCAGAAAGTTTTCTCTGTGTCTTCTGAGAAAAATCTCTTCTGCCCACCAGTCTTGTATTATAAACTCACCAGAGATTGTCAGAATGTTTCCTAAAAAAAACCAAACCCAAAACAGTTGTTGATGAATAAACCATGAAAATGATCAGAGAGCTGAAACGCCTTTCCTATGAAGAAAGGCTGAGAAAGGCCACAAAGATGATCATGGGGCTGGAGCACCTCCCCTGTGAGGACAGGCTGAGAGAGTTGGGGGGGTTCAGCTGGAGAAGAGAAGGCTCCAGGGAGACCTTAGAGTGGCTTCCCAGTACTTAAAGGGGACTTATAAGAAAGATAGAGACATTTTAGTTGAACCTGTAGCAATAGGACAAAGGGCAATGGTTTTTAACTAAATGAGGGTAGATTTAGAGTAGATCTAGAAATTGTTTATGAAAAGGGTAATGAAACACTGAATAGGTTGCCTAGAGAAGTCACAGATGCCCCATCCCTGGAAGTGTTCAGGGTCAAGTTGAATGGGGCTTTGAGCAACTTGACCTAAGAAAAGATGTTCCTTCCCATGGCAGAGGGATTGGACTAGATGATCTGTAAACGTCCCTTCCAACTCAAGCCATTCTGTGATGCTATGATTGTATGAAACTTAATGGTACACAAACTATGAAATCACTGCACATCCATCATTCTTTATAGCAGTTACTACCTTGACACATCACTCCAAGAAAATAAATCATGTTGACTTAGAAGGCCTGTATTATTAACTAGTAACAAGCTACTCTGGCAAGTTCTGTAATTTCAGAGTGCAAAAATGTGTCTTATTCCTTAGTTCCTGATGTATATATCTATGTTGATATGACTGCAATGACCATTAAAACAAGACAGGATTAGAGACAACCTACCGGCACAGTGGCTGGGGCTGAAATATAAGTGGTACAACACTGTATCAAGGCTAAAAAAGTGCTAAAAATATGTCTAATTAAAATACAAAATGTAGCTATGTTGAGGTATTTTGTAATTTGTTTCATAAATGCATGAAGTATGACTTCAAAGCATCTCTTAAATGAACAAATGTCAGCCTCTGGACTATGCAGAGGGTATTTCATGTCAGTAGATGATATTTTAACTCCAGAATTCCTTTCTCATATATTGTGTGAAATTTTGGTTTTAAGCCATATATTCTACTCAAAATTGCACAATTCTCTGAAAAGTGTGCAAATATTTCAAGCACAAGAAGCTTGATGTAGATGTAGTTCACCATATTTTCATTATCCTGCAAGTTATATAATCTACTTTATAATCTACTTAATAGTCATCATATTTCACATATAAATACTGCCATAAATTAACATGTAAATTTTACACTTTCCCAGTTGATCAGATAAAGTCACATGTTTCAATTTCATTTATCATAACATGCAACTTCATAATTTCTCATTTTTCCTAATATTTTTCCTAAAATCATGTCTTTCTTTATCAGGAAATGTTATAAGTAGATTAAACTGATTGCATGTGAGATACATGCTGTATTTTTAAGAGGAAAAAGTTTGGTTATGTAAACTACAATGCACTTACTGTTGTTGCTTTGTGAATGTTCTATAGAATCCTAAAAGAAGACATTTTTGTTTACCTACAGTGTCTCATAAAGAATATTTCAATATTCCTTTCGGCACACAAAATGGATTTTTATAGTAGTACTGGAGTTGAAGAAAGACAAGTTCTGCTTTTTTCAGTTGTACACTAATGGACTCTCATTCTGTCCCCCTTAGTTAACCAGAATACCACAGATTACGCTAGCTTTTCAATAGCTAGTTGTTCATATGGGGCATTATGACAACACAGAAATAAACTGTCTGAGGCTCTGGAATATAAATTTATACATGTCTGACTCTACATACAAAAGTGTTCTTGGATATAATGCAAACATGTGAAAGACTGAAAATCTGAAGAATTAAAGGACAGCACAAGACCATGTTAAATATATTAAATGCACCATGTAGTTCATATGCAAAGGTTGACATGCCATAGTGTTGTCAATTCCAGAGCAAAAAGAAGTGTGCAAGGACATGTGCAAGCAGAACTACATACATACATACATGTACATTCATACATATAAATAAATGTATATGTATTTGTGTGTCCAGTTATCATTTAGACCATATGTTCTTTTCAGTGTTACTTTTATAAAGTGACCAGAGCATTGAATTAAACTGTCATTTATGATAACCACCGTTTTTCATTCTGACTAACATTTCTGCATGCAGTGTAAAACTGAACAGGTAGAAGTATGATTTATTGTTGAATGATGCCACTAGGTACTTACTCACTATTAATAATTTTAGGTTTTTGCAGCATGCAGTTCAAATTCAATGTATGGTTAATGCTAAAGAAGAACTTCAGATAACAAATGGAATGTTTAGTTTTGTCTGCATTTCTCAAATATATATAAAAGATAGACCCAAGATAAACAGTACTACTTCTCTATGAGTTACTAATATGAAATGTTCCATTCACATAGTTATTTTAACATATAAACATATAAACATTAACATATAAAATAAATGACATTTCTTCATTGGATATCAAGAAAAACTCAGACCCTCATTACCATAAAGTTCCATGACAGCTTCTAGGAATCAAGGAATTGTGGTAACGGGTAAAAATCAGAGCTGTCTGCTGCTAATATTCTTCCTTTGTCTACACATTTAATTCCTATTCCTTGAGCGTTACATTGGTAAAATTGGAATAACAGTAACTCTTCTGAAGAGTTGTGAGATAGTTATCATTCCCAGGTAAGTGATTAAAATTCAGCTCCTTGCAGGTGTCCAGGACACAGATCATTTGTGATGTCTTTGAGGCATTAAAGAAGATGTAACTAATGCTCACAAAAGGGAATGTTGTTGAACTGAAAGGGAATTGTGCTGCGATTGTTGAATAAATTGAGTTATAAAATTTTGAACTAATTTGGTCCATAGAAGAATCTTGAACAGAATTCTGAGCAATTAGCTTAGGTTAAAATGGGGATTAGTGCAAGAGACACAAAACTTTAGCATTTTTTCAGTGTTTTTGTAACCCGTGATTCGGTGTACCTTCAGCACAGGTCTCTTATAATGACAGACATGAAGTTTATTAGTTGAACTCAGTCTGTAAATTATCTCTTCCCAGAAACAGTCCAGTCATTGGTGCTGGGCCAGATGGTGATTCTCGGTTATTGGCAGTGTTCTGAGCTTCAGGGCATTGCTGTAATATTTGCTGTGCTCAGAGGGCTCATGCAACTCAATTTTAAATATTTGGTGTAAACCGCTGCATCTATTCTAAAAGTGAAGTTATCTGTTGCAGATTCTTCAGTCAAAATTTGGCCGTTGCAAGCAACTATGACATCCAGGATATTCATTCTGCTTAACTTGGGAACAAACCTGTGCCTTCTCAAGCATGTGCACCCAAGCTGTTGAAATGAATGTTCGCTTTAGGAATGTGGGTATAATTCAATGATCCCTTTAAACAGATCTGTTGACTTCAGTGAACAATAGACTGGAATATAGAAAGCAAAGTTAAGAGTGATTGAGCTCTGGGACTGAACACAGCTGTCTGTACAAAGACAAAGGCTAGAATTGCAGAGTCTCTCCCTAGTATAAATATGAATTTCATTGTGACCATAAATATTAAAAAGTCAGAGAAAACAACCATAAAGACCTCATAGAGCTGAACCAACTCATCCACTGAAATAAGGCCTGAATGTTTGCATTTGTATGTAATAGATTCTTAATGCCGTATTTCATCATAATGTCTTTGAACTTTTGATTGTTTTATGCAACCAGACCTCAAAAATCATCTGAGATTTCCCCCTTACTAAATCAAATGTCAACTTCAAACTGCTATGTTGTTGTACATATTAGACTGTACCACGTACGTGGTTTAGTTAATTTTACTGTTATTTACAGCTGGCAAATTTGACTCAAGCTGTAATTTAGAAAACAGGTAGGGTGGCAGCAGAGATACACCAATCTAGATAAATCCCCAGCTGTAGCTTGGAATACAATTGTTTCAGCATCCCAATGACCTAAGAGTATTTAGGAAAGAATTTAGTCAGACCCTCCCCAGCTCCCCAGAATTCAGGAGTTTTATCATTAACACCAAGAAGTGCAGAGTCAGACTCTCTCTTTGGCAGAAATAACTCCAAAATTCCTGACAGTTATTGTCTCCTCTGCCGTTTATTAGGGAAACATGCCTTTGCTTGCTGCCCCTAAATGATTTTGTATCTAACTAATAGCAGCTTCAGCATTTTAGAAAAAATTACTGTGGATGATAACAAGAAAGCATGTAGGTCTATTAGGAAGGAAAATCCTGGAGGTAAAGGTGACAGCTTTACGGCACTAGCCCCTGCCTTATTTGCAGTAACTCATTTTGTATATAGTGTTTCATATTGGTGAAGCCAAAGGCTAGAGCTGTTTGTTATTTACGTCAACCCATAAGGGGGTTGGTAGTATCCAAGAGGGCAGAAAATAGGTCTGTTGATTAGAACAGTAAATTAGGGGAAGACATAAAGACAGAGGAGAATAACTGGGTTCCATAGACATGCATAAACATTTCAAGTTGTTTGCTACTTGTTACTTGGCTTCCCTATAAACTCTGCTCCAGAAGTCTTTAAACTAATAATAAAGCTTTCCTCCTCATCCCATTCCCAGGTTATTTATCTCTCTTTGGTTAGTCAGACTTTTTGTTTGTCTGACCTCTGTTACAGTGACAAAAAAAAAAAAGTTGTTTTGTTCAGAGTGCTCAAACTGCCAAGAAGGCAAAACTATCCTCCATGCAGCTGTTCAGGTGTTTGGTTTTGACATAGGTAAAAGGAACCTTGTATGTGGGGACGTATATTTGTCTTTTCCTTATGCCATACTGAAATTAACTGTTCGACTAATGCCCTGAAGGACCACTGGTCTCCATGCGCCAATTCAGAGACTACCATGTAGTGCTCTTCCTGAGATGTAAATTCTTGTCTTGATTGGGGATTTTACAAAATTCTGTTTTGTTTCATGATATCTTTTTCTGTTTTGATTCAGCTACAATAAAATAAGTAAAAAAGCCGACAGTTTTAGTTGTGCCACCATATTAACCATTTATCATGATGATCCACAAGGCTGGTAGTATGTTTCAATATCAAAATTCTTTAAAAGTTTAGTTTCTCTAAATAGAAATTTATTGAATATATATTTAAAAACACAGAAGTATATTAAATACATTTTACTCTTTAGTTTCTAAATATACAGTTTTTATAACAGTTTCTCTAAATATCTTTATCAAGAATAGTTTCTGGTTTGATTTGATTTGATTTTCAACAGTGTATATTTTTGATAATTCAAAATTATAATAACAGAACTTACTGATGATTGCTGAATTTTCCAAATTAGCAGATTATACTAATTTTAGCAATTTACAAGAGCATAATTTTATCTTTAGACATACAAATAGCCTCATTGCCTTTAAAATAAAGCACGTCCTCCAGTTTTGACTTCAAAAACATATATTAAAGGTAGCAATGAAGACGCATTATAAATTATATACATTTTGATGTACATATGCAAAAAATAACTAGAATTTTGTTTTATTCACTTCTACTATGTCCTATTTTTGCTTTATTTCTTCTTTCTCGAATTTTTCTGTCTGTTTTCCAGACATCTTTGTCAACTTTAAAAGTACTAATACCTTAAATGAACTTATTTTTCAAATGTTGTATCAGAGTAAAGAGAAATCTGTTACCAAATGCTTCTGAAAAGGGAAGACTCTCACACAGAAAATAAGATAAATTCACATGCACGCCCACTGGCCTTACTGAACTCAGGATTTCATCCATCATAATTTCCATAAACACAGATGCAGACCAGCTGTATGAAATAAAAAATACAATATCACTTTTTTTGTATACGTACAGCTCTTTCTATAGTACAACATAAAACTGCAAAGAAGAACAGTATCACTGTGTCCATTTTACACTTGAGAAAAATACAGCTTACAATGTGGAAGTGATAAACCTAGAGTCACTCATAAGACCAGTAGTCTCCTCAGCTCTTATGTGATGAAGCATCTAACAGATTAGATCACTCTGATGAGAAACTGGAAGGTGAAGTAATTTTGTAGGTATTTGTCACTTTTTCCCCTCCCCCAGCAAATATTAGTCTTTATTTCTATTAAAAAATATTCTTCTATTGTTAGAAAACTTCTGAGAAAAAACGTGATCTATTGTGTGAAAAAACTTAGCTGAGAACCAAGGCTTTCTCAATGCCCTTGTTTTGGTTTGGTCATTAAGTGAAATCAGTCAATTCGTAGTTGCCAGCAAATAATTTTAACATGACATACATACTCTATATTTGCTTGGGTTTCACCTATACAGAGATTTGAATATCCTGTATAATGGTAACTATTTTTTTTTTGTCTTAGCTGAATGTATCTATTACAGTCTAATTTATAACTATCCTCATGGAGGATAGACAGTTGGGCCAAAGAAATTTCCATATGCAATTCAGAAGTGAAATTTGAGTGCAACACATTGGGTCAGATGTGATCGCTAGCTAAGGAAATGCATAAACCACTGAATACTAGCAGTAGAAAACTATATACCAGGAAAGATCACTTTAGATCTGTTGAGTTTCTTGTACTTTTCTGCCTTCCTACTGCTGGAGATAAGGTGCTGCACTAGACACCTTTGGCCAGAACCTACAGAGAAGTTTTTATGAACATGTTTGAGATGAAGGTGGATGACAATATTCAAAAAGAATTAAAAAACCTATAACAAAAGATGTCTTTATATTTAGACTTTGCACTGTCTTTCCACAGTTCACCCAGATTTTGAATCCTTTCAATACACAGCTGTGTTCTAGACCAGAGTGTTCATAATTTTTTTTTTCTTTGAAAGAAAAGACATTTCTCAGTTAAAAATAATAATGAATATTATTAGATGTTTCTATTTTTTTTTTTTTTTTTAACTAAAAACTATGAAAAGCAGGTTGTGCTTTGTAGGTATTTCTTCTATTTTTTTTTCCATTTAGAGAATCATTAGAATTTTGAGGTGTGAAAATATATTTGCACCAAACCAAAATTACAAGTAGTGAATATACTCACTTATACAATGTAAAGGCAAATAGCCATAGTCATACATTGATATCAGAGAAATTTCAACCCCAATAATGACAAAGAATGGTTTTCCACTCATTTCAGAGGGGTTACAATTTCACCCATTATAATTTCTTTTGAAAGATATTTAATTACTCTTACTCAAGAAAATTGTGAAAAGAGCATTGTGGAAGTAAAAAAGTTAATGAAACACCTACTAATATCAATGGAAAATCTCCCATTGATTTCTGTGTATCTTGGTTCATGTCCTTCAAAAGCTTTATGGAGGGATCTCTCAAAGGAAAAGATTCCAAGCACTGTCACATATACCATCTAAAACTGAACTAAAACCTGTATTGAAGGAAATAATACAGATAAAAAAATTATTTTCATGAGAAAATGGACAGAAATTTGTCACTCTGTACTTAGGTGAGTGTTGCAGCAAACTTACATCCTCTAAATCAGGAACAGACAGAAATGCATAAAGCCCATTGTACAGTGGATTAGACTTGGACAGATACTAGAATTAAAATGGTGTTTAGGGTTAGGGATGTAATAACCCCATAGCTGGATGTTATATAACGGACTTAACATCCAGATCTTTTTTGCTTACTTCATTTTGATTGCCTCCTTTTATTTTCCAGTTATAAATATTTGCCATTGAGCCAAAGACTTTGCTGACTAAAACACTGATGGCAGATGAGTCATTCTGTCACATCTATATCACTTCAAATACCTTCAAAAAAGACCCGATTCTCCTCTTTCCTGTTAACTGAACTGTCTCATTTCTGAATCAGCATAGCACAGTGTCATCACACTGTTGGGATATGGAATACTTCAATACCATCTTCTTCACTGAGCCCCTAAAAGTCCTTCCAAATCCTGTTTAGCATGCATGAGGAAACATTCCCAGTTATAACCTGTGTGTTGTTTTGTGTTTTGGGTAGTCGTAATCTTATGAGGGTCCTGAAAATGTTCCTCTACTGTTTCCCAATCAACTCCCAAATCTTTATCTTCAGAGAACTGAGTTATTATGCCAGTGCACCACCAAGATAAAATTTCAGTGTTATATATTACTGCAGGGATTGGGAAAACATGAGTCTCATTCCTATGATGGAGCAGATGAAGTACAGCTCCTAACTCTGGGGCAAAATTATTCTTGTTAAGGAGATCTGATTATGGAACAACTTTCTAGATTAATTAGGAAAAATCCAGAAACGGTGAAGTGTCTCCATGTCTTTTATGGTCTTTTACAAGTAAGAAGATAATTTTAATCTAAGCATTTTTTTCACAGTTCAAAGAACTATTTCTACACATCAGTCCCATCTCAATATATTATGTTCCAAATATCCAGACTCTTCAGAAATCCTGAGACCAATTTTGTGTCTAATACGAGGGAAGTTTTTGAGACTCCTATAAATCCACTTCGGTGCTTGTTTGCCTGTTTGCGGTGGGGGAGTTTTGGGGTTTTGTTTTGCTTTATTTTACCTGCTGCTGGTTTTGCATGGAATGGTCTAGGGTCACCAAATATGGCTTCTGTCACCCATCAAGCTAAGGTGACACATAGCACCATAAACTCCTGAGACAGCTAGGTTCATACCCGAATAAATGACAAGTGCACCAAGGGCAGAAAGTGTATTATGAAATACATGAAAGTAAGTTTACCCCAGAAGGATGAAAGACCAAAACTCAGCCTGCTCTAGGGGCTTAAGTATTCTGAAGCTTATTCCTGGGTCATGAGTGATCCCCTTCCAGCTGTAGGAAAAAAAATTGTAAACTCTTTCCCTGTTGCTAGTATTGATAGCTTTAACATTTCATATTCACACTGAGGGTACAAACCTGAATAGGCTAATGTAGATTTCCTCTGTAAAAGTACAATCAGCCCTCTAGAACTTTTGTATGTGTTTGGTAGCTTTCTGACCTTTTCAGAATCACACTAATGCTATAATAAATCACCTCTTTTATTGCCTGAAGTGCTACCTTTCACCCCCAAACACGCCTGGCAACTGTGCTGCTGTCAGTATATCATCATAATGTAGCATGTACATGTGTCAAGCAATATGAATGTGCTTTTGGTAGATATAAACTTCCAGACGGGTTTGTACTGTGAAAGGGGGAAGAAGATGAGAGGATATGCAGTTATTTTACTTTATTGTTCTGTACTGTGTTGTCTCTTCATCTCCATTGTATTAGTAACTCATACTTGTTGTGTAAGGTCCTTGATCTCATACGTAGAATCAGAATCACAGAATCATCTAGGTTGGAAAGGACCTTGAAGATCATCCAGTCCAACCATCAGCCCAACATTAACAGTTCCCAACTACACCATATCCCTCAGCGCTATGTTGTCCTTACTCTTAAACACTTCCAGGGATGGGGATTCCACCACCTCCCTGGGCAGCCCATTCCAATGCCTAACAACCCATTCTGGAAAGAAATGCTTCCTAATATCTAATCTAAACCTTCCCTGGTGCAACTTGAGGCCATTCCCTCTTCTCCTATCACTTGTTACTTTGTTAAAGAGACTCATCCCCAGCTCTCTGCAACCTCCTTTCAGGGAGTTGTAGAGGGTGATGAGGTCTCCCCTCAGCCTCCTCTTCTCCAGACTAAACAACCCCAGTTCCCTCACCTGCTCCCCATCAGACCTGTGCTCCAGACCCTGCACCAGCTCCGTTGTCCTTCTTTGGATATGCTTGAGTAATTCAATGTCCTTTTTGTAGTGAGGGGCCCAAAACTGAACACAGGAATCGAGGTGCGGCCTCACCAGTGCCGAGTACAGGGGTAAGATCCCTTCCCTGTCCCTGCTGGCCACGCTGTTGCTGATACAAACCAGGATACCATTGGCCTTCTTGGCCACCTGGGCACACTGCTGGCTCCTGTTCAGCCAGCTGTCAATCAACACCCCCAGGTCCCTCTCTGACTGGCAGCTCTCCAGCCACTCCTCCCCAAGCCTGTAGCGCTGCTGGGGGTTGTTGTGGCCGAAGAGCAGAACCTGGCATTTGGCCTTATTGAAACTCCTCCAATTGGCCTCAGCCCATCGCTCCATCCTGTCCAGATCTCTCTGCAGAGCCTCCCTACCCTCGAGCAGATCAACACTCCCACCCAACTTGGTGTCATCTGCAAACTGACTGAGGGTGCACTCGATCCCCTCATCTAGATCATCAATAAAGATATTAAATAGGAGTGGCCCCAAAACCGAGCCCTGGGGGACACCACTCGTGACCAGCCGCCAACTGGATTTAACTCCGTTCACCACAACTCTTTGGACCCGGCCATTCAGACAGTTTTTACGCAGCAAAGCGTGTGCCCATCCAAGCCTCGAGTCCATACCTCCTGTCTCCTTTCATCCAGATAACTTCATGTTGAAGGGACTGGTTAAGTCTGTTCTTAAAAGCTTCATAGTTTTACTAACTTCATTTTAGATAAACAGTTAAGGAATGCATTCACAGACAAATCTTATGCAGCAGTCCTGTAAATCTGAGAGTTCTTTGTCTGTATTGTTGTTGCCTTGATTTTTTTTTCCAGATGTGGAAACTCATGCAAAAAAGATGTTGGTGATAATCAAAGGATAAAGAGCTGATAGCAGAGCCAAAAGCTAGAAACACCTCTCCCCAGATTCACATGATAACATAAGCTTTGAGTAGTTTTACAGTGATTATTAGGACTTTGTAAAGTAAAAATAACAGAAACCCTAAGGCTAGTATTGTCCTCTAAGATAGCTCATTGTTTCCCACTGTTTTGAGTCCAAATTACATGCTGTTTTCTAGATCTAGAAGCTCTCCTCTTCCCAATCAGCTCGAGCATCAGAAACCTTTCAATGGTTAGTTACTGCATTCCTTTCCATGTCCTTAAAATGTTAAAGCTGATATTTAGAACTGTAGGATGTCTGTTCCAGGGTGTCTAAAATTTGTAGAGGTCAGATCCTAACAGCTAAATGTTTAAGGCCTCTCATGTGTCTTGCTTCCGAGCAATATCAAGATGTGAAACACATACATCAGCTGTCACCAGGAAGAGTCTGGTGTCTCACCCAGGGATTGGAAAGGCAGCACTCGAGGCTGGGAGCCACCTAAAGTCAGCACACAAAACCTACAGCCCTTTAGATCTGTTAGTGCAAAGCGACAGCTTTTCTTTTGTATACGTTTATAATATTGCAACTGAAATGAGTATTTTAACACTGTAAGAATATTGAATAAGTGATAAATCTAGAAGTTGATTTACAATGGGAAAGCATTGCCTCAGAACTTGAGTCTTATTTCAACAATTTATTTTCAATATTGTTACCTTTGTGATTTTCATTTTCCCTGCATAACCATGTTCTAAGTGGTGCTGGTAGCAAAACAGAACTACTTCTTCCCCATCCAGAAGACCTTGTTAACCTTAATTCTAGGCTTCCTCCACTCTTTGATTTGTACTTTGGGTAACAGTTCATAATTATCAGGCTTTTTGATTTGTCTATGTGTATGTGTGTATGTGGAGGGGAGTAAACAACCGAAGAGCCTCACCCTTCCCTAATCTTACGGAAATGTTTCTAATACAGGAGAAAAGACATTAAGAAGTCATGTCGGTATAAATGATAATGTGTCAGACTTCATTGTGAAGTGTTGCCTAATTAGCTGACAGAAAAACATCTCTGAGATCTGACAAGGAAAACATGTTCAGTTCAAAGTCATGTTGGTAGTGAAGAACACTTTTCGATTCATATAATGCAAAATATGTGATATTTACCTCTACTGAGATAAATAACTCCACGAAGATATATATAGATTTATATATATGAGTAGGAAACAAATTGTTGAGGACAGCATTCTGGTAATAATCAAATATCTTTGATGAATTCAATTTTATTGGGATTTTAGTAGTGTTCTGGTGTCAGTTTTCTGGTTTTAGGTCTATCTTCAGAAACGCTTCCTTCTTTCTTGGTCTTCCTTTAAATATGATTTAAAAAACATTGTTATCACTGGAAAATTTGTGTCAGATGTTAAAAGAATAGATGAGAGAATTTCTGAACAAAATAAAATATTTTAGATTTTGTTTGCATTTTACATTGAAGGGAAAACCAGCATATTAATTACCCTAATATTAAAAAATTACCCTAATAAGTAGAAATTTTGAAAAAAATCATGAAAGTGATGAAAAATTATCTATAAATCATATAATTTATTATAGATGTGTAAATATAAGTAATATGCTATAAAATATTTAACAGTAAAAATATTAAATCAGTTCTGTACTTTGAATAATTTTGATACTGTCAGTCCGAACCATTATTAGGTTTAGTTTCCTCTCTTGAATTTCATCCAAATAATTTTTATTTCCATGAAGTATTTTCGTTTCAATGAAAGTTCATTCAGCAGCAGGAATCAAGTTCCCCATTTTAATCATCAACACCTTAAAAAACAGATCTGATTTTTTGAGAGAGACACAGAAGGTTAGTGTTCAGATCAGCAAGCACAGATAATCACCTAAACCCTATTAAGTTAAAGGCAATTGGATGCCAATAATATCTGCAAATCTGAATGTTATCCTCTACTTCACTGTAACTGATATATTGAGAAACCCTAGGATTGGTAAGGAAAAAATAAATAAAAAACAGGCTGTGTTTTAACCCTGAACAAGACTTCTCTGAGGGGTTAAGTGGAAGAGTTATATCTTCCTTTTTGATGTGTCATCAATTTTCCAGACCATATATTTGAAGTACAGAAAAGTTGGTACATTACAGAACAGCAACTATTCTCCCACTTGCAAGAAAATACAGCTGCTGTCACTGCCAATTCATCACTGCTTGACACATGGGGTATAATTTCACATGGAGGGTATCACAGGAGCTAACCACTAGTTTATGTTAGGAAACCTGCAAACAATGTCAATTTACCACTACCTGAAACAGCAGTAAACCAAGTCAGAGCATCTCAAGTTATCATTACGTAAAAACATGTCAGCAGTTAAAAAAAAAGGGAGAGAAATAAAGGTGGCTGCTGAGAGGTTTCTTTCCATGGAATGAAATGACTTTATCCTTTTGTGAAAGTCTTTTCCAGTGAGATAATCATACTTGAGACCCATATCTGCAAGTCACAGCCCTCTTGTATAAAGAACTACCTTATATTTTTCTTGTTTGCTGTACTTCTTTTGTAAAATTAGGAGATTTATCCATTGACTTTAACAGAAATGTGTCTATTTGTCATGGTTCAAGGTCATCTCTATTATTCTCTGAAATAATACGCAAAAACTGAGTCTTTCTAGCTTTATTTAATTTATTCTGTTTTTAAAATCACATTATACTGGAGTCTGGTTTAAAACCCTTTTATGTCATTACATTTTGGATTGCTCACTAATGGAAGGCTTAAGTTACCATTGGGTTTTCTAGCTGAAGTACAGTAAAAGACACATTAAGTTTTCTCACCAATTTTAACTTGATGGAAGAAACACAGTGGGAAAATGCGCTAATAGCAGCATTTACCAGAAGTAATTTCTGTTTATTAATGCATCTTGTCAAGTCACATAAGCCAAGCAGGGTAGGGAATGTTCAGTATTTTTGTGGGAGAACTTTCTAGTAGGGGTCAGGGATATACTATAGTGGAAATGGTGCATAAGTGGTGGCAATCTACCTTGTCATTATTGTTAATTTGTATCACGTTAAGATGATGTCTATTATATGGGGAATAAATACAACTCTCACCTGCTTCCCTGTTTCCTTAAATACTGAACAAAATTTTTAACCTGAGTTTTACAATGTAGTGCATTCTGTGTTCCTATATTGCACTGAGAACTGAGTCTGGGTGTAGATATTTATGTTAGTCAGAAGTTTTTAGTACAACCATTTTTCACTAGAATGTGCTGATTCAGTACACATGGAACTTTTCTGCAGTGAGAGCGTTTTTGATGAAGGTTTCCTGAAAGTTTCTCAAGTCCAGGATGAATTTTTGAGCAATTTCTCTTTTGTCCTTCAGTCCCTGCTGGAAAGCTGTAACCAGTACCTAGTACATATCTTTGTTCCACTGATCCCACTTTGAGGAGAAATAGTGAGAAGTCATGTCTTTACATCTAATGTTTGTGAGAAAGAACAGCTTGAGCAATACTCTGAGAGAAGTGATTTTTTATTTATTCATTCAAGGTGGGTCCCAAAAGAAAGCGAAGACTTTTTTCTATCTTTTCTTTCTGAGGGAGCTAGGCTTTTCTGCTGCTTCTTAATTGTTTGCTTTTACCCTGGGGGCATGTATTGCCATGATGTGTAGGTTTCTGCATCAAGTCCTTTTTTTCCTTCTCATACGAGAGGAGAAATTATAACACTGTGACTATTCTCCAAAGAAAGTGGTTTTCTGCCTTCTCTGTCACCACCAACTCCACTTAAACATATTTTGATTATAGTATCCTCTATGAGGATAGAGGGTACAAAACTATATGAACAAGCCTTTCACTTGTTCTGCAGCCCAAAAAACAAAACTAGCTCTCCTTTTTCAGTCACTAAAAATGTTAACTTTTTGTTTGATTTTGTTTTTCTTTTGAGACATATTTTAACATGTTTCCCTAGTATTGTGTGTTACACTTTTTTTAACAAGGAAATGAGTGATCTAGCTGGGACCATGACCTTCCTGGAAAGAAAATGTGGAGTTCCAGAGAGGAAATGGGATGCAAGACAGTGAGAGTCAGAACTGACAGGAGCAAATAGAAGATGGACAGGCCTCAGAGGTCATGGAAATAATCTTCCAGGGGACCACTGCAGCCTGTGCAGTGCTTTCAGCAACTCAGCCTTTAGCCAAGACCAAGTCAACACAAGTTATAAGAGGGATCGATCTGTAATAATTCAACAGAAGAGGAGGAGTTCCCTGTTTCCGTTCTGGCTGTCCTAGTAACTTAACTATTCTCTGTTTAAAATTTATGTGTTCTGGGATTTTGTGTGCTTGATTTTCTTTCTAAAAAGACAGATATAATTTAAAAGACTTTTGGCTTTTAAGACTAGCCCTTCTGATGCTTATTACTCTTTGCTGTGGACTTCAACTCCAGTAGGTGAACAAAACACCACTTTAGCAAAAAAAGCAGTGCAAAAAGTGATGGTGTATCAGCAGCCTAGCATATGCAATAGATTGCTGCACATCAAGCTTCTGTATTTTTCTAGTATACCAGGATGAATTTAACACAGAGAAATAAAACTTAGCTTGCCTTCATTTCACAGCCAACACTCAATAAATAATACATCATTATACCTAAAAAATTAATAATTGCAGCTCACAGACTTTGCAGCATTCCTTTCTGAAATGATGTAGTAGAGCTCTTATCCTGTTTTTTACAGGGTATAACAATGTAAAAAAGGCTGTACTGGGTCAGAACAAAGGTGCCTTTAAGCTGGTAGCCTATCAGTGAATCTAGCCTGTAGTGGTTGTTTTGAAAAGAATATATGAACAAAATAAAATGTATTAAAACTTCTTGAAAATCTTCACATCTTCCAGCAGTATGAAGATAAGAGTGTATTATAGTGGTATGAGATCTCTGAGTTCATTAGAATCAGTTTTAAAAAGGTCCAATTTTTTAAACCAACAACACACTTTTGTCATTTACCACGTCATGGGACAAACATGCAGTTAACTATAATCAGTGTGCAAAAATATTTTCTTGCTAGATAATATTGGCTTCTGTGGTGAGAGAAAAAAAAGGTAACTGTTCTCTATTTATCTTCCCTGTACTCTTAAAATTTCTTAAAACTCTGTAATACCCTGCATTAAACATCACTTTTATTATTTATCTTTTTGACTCAAATAGATACTCCTTAAGACACTCGTCATATATATAGTTTCTGGTGGACAAAACCTTCAGCCACTATGGATGTTCAGTGCTCAGATCTAATGCAACACATACCTCAACAGTGATAAAATGTGTAATCCCACTGATTTCAGGGTGAGGCAGGACATTCACGTGCTCTTCCAGATAAGGGTTTTTATCTCCATCTAATCCAGCTACATGTCGTCATGGAAAACTGCTGGTTTGGATGAACTTCTCTCCACTGACATAAACGAACCTTTCTCACCTTTGATATTGTAGCCGTTGTTTGGTGATGTTATTTCACACTGATGTGAAGCACTTGAATGTAACAACATTACTTCATCATTCTGATGCCTTTTGTTTTGGTTCAGGTGACTTCTGCTGTCAGTTATTTATTCTAAAACGTACTGTGATCTACATGCAGCATGCATAGATAAAACAAATACAAATAAAATAGAGGAAATACACTTTATGCTCAAATCACATAGTCCTTTGTGACCTGGAAAACTGTCATCTGATAGCATGTCTGCTATCTTGTAAGATTTCTTAATAAGGGGTAGGAAAAAAAAGATAACAGAGCAACCTTAGAAGTGCAACATATTTTAAAAGTTCGAAACAGCAAAGGCTTCAGATTGGGCTGGCTTTGACCGCATGAATTGTATACAAAGCTCTCTCTCTCCTTTCCCGCAGCCCCCCCCCCCAGTATATCATGACTATAGGATCATTTAAGTTATCCCTGGTTATTACAAAGTTATGTTTTCCATATGGAAACTTCTCCCTGGAAAGCAAGAGAATCTTTATAAAATTTTTGTGATCAAAAGCATGTAGTATTTTAGGAAAGCAAACATTAATTTCCATCACTGATATTAGTTGAAGACCTGACTATAGATGTTATCTACATTAAAATATATATAAAATTAATGTTATCATACATTAAATTAATGTTTTCCCCACCTGAAATTGAGGATACAAGGGAAAATTCTCCAAAAGAACTTTCTGTGTCACCGATGCAAGGCAATCCTTTAACTTAGGAAGCACCTTAAATTCAAAGAGGTTTCTTGCATCTTCCATCCATGTTTGAACTCTGATTCAGAAAAGCCCTTATCTGGTGGCTAGAAATATTTTGTAATTTGTAACCTAGATTTGTCTATAGCTAGCATCTCCCATCTGTTTCATACCAAAATCTCCCTTTAGCTTTAGTAGCTTTTTTTTGGGGGGGTCTTTTACCTTGATTTATTAAACTTACAAACTGAACTTTACTGGGAGGTAAATAAAATATTATTAGGAAGAGAGTAGGAATTATGTTGAAAGTAGCAGACAGGACTAAGTTTTTCATAGAAAAAACATAAGTATTATGCATACTTTTCTAGGTTGTTAATGAACATTGATAAGCATAATTGGAAACAACTAGAAATTAAATGCAGGATCTGAGCGCATTTTTTTATTTTAAAAACACAAGAGAACTTTAAATTTACATACTTGCTCATGCATATCAGGCTTACATTTATTCAGCTGAGACAAACTCTACTTTCTTAGCCACAGAAGGGTATAAAAAAGATACTATTCATCTGAACCAATGATCTTTTCACTTATTGTAGTCTCCATGTGATGTACATATCCCATTTAAATGGAGTGATCTCTACAGTACTATAAAATATTCAGTAAAAATTTTCAGGCAACTTGAAAATCAAATGTTTCATAATATCTGTTATGGATTAAAAGGTTCTGTTTTGGTTTTTACCATTTTTTAACTGACTCTGCTTGTATATGTATATGTATTTATTCAAATATTGGTCTTATCCATTTATTCTGTTTTAATATCCTGCTTTAAAGCCATGTTTTTATACAGTGCTTTATGTGTGGCATAAATTAAAGTTAAAACTCCCTCATTTATATATCTGTAAAACTTTGAAATGGTATTATTTGGATTTCCAAAGGAAAATGGTCACAACAATATCTGATGATGGTTTGGATTTGTTAAATATGAGTGTTAATTTATATGGAAAAAGGATAATGGATAAGGAAAAAAGGAGGGAACAAGGAGAATATTTTAATAAAGCAGCATGAAATACCAGTACCATTTTTGTATTAGTTTTCCAAATTAATTTGCTCTGGAAAATTACTTTGGAGCTGATGTTAGTATTAGTGAAGAAGCCAACGTATACCAGCTGAGGCAGCTGTCCTGCTGGGGAGCCCAGGCAGAGTTGATTATAAGCAAGTCTAATTCCCGAAGATCCAGATGAGTTGTGTGGTTTCATGCCAGTGGTGATTGAGCCTTGTTTTGCTTTGGGAAGCATCCCACCAACTTCTGACCATCATTCAGAACTAATGTCTGCATGTCCAGCAGCCAAGACTGTGGAATATCTGGTAAATCTGGGCACCACTGTTGTTGTACATCAAACCTGATGTTTTGAGACTTCCTTGCCCTCCATCCTCATTGAGTAAGGGGTTTGTTTTTCAAAGCCAAAAACTAGTTTTTCCTTTCCTTTAGAGGAAGAAATAGCCTGTTATGCTTGCTCTGAAAATGCTTACTGCACTAATATTCAATAGGGTTAGACATAAAATGCAAATTCATATTTTAAAGAACACACAGAGGAAGGTGGGTTGCAATTCCCACCCCTTATACACCAGTTTCCTTGTTTTACATTGTTAATTCATTGATTAAAAAGATCAGTGTACCTCAATTCCTTCTGTCTGGAAAACAAAACCATGTAACCTGTTTCAGGGAGAGGGTGCTAATCCCCATGCAAGAAGTGACAAGCACTAAAGAAGCCAAAGAGGTTCCTCACCTTGGTTATTAGGAGGAGCCCTTGGCAAAGGGCTGTCATTGAAGCAGTTGTGGGACAAAATACATGTAAACCAAAGTTTTTATTCACCATTTCCTTAGCCAGCTGACTGTAAGATGGTTTAATTTAATTAGATAGAGTGCTTCTCTGACACTTTTCTCAAATTTTGGACCTCTCCAGATTCATTTCATATATAACCATAGCTCATGTAGAGCTCTGGACTGAGACTAGGATCAGGCATATACAAGTCAGTATTGTTACACTTGACATTGCAAGATATAAGTTCCTCTCCTGATCTGCCTCTAAAGCATTGTGTGCAGCCTAGGTTCCTGTGAAAGTTTTGATCATGCATATTCACACACAAGGAGTGGTGTGAGAAATATAAATTTTGCATGTCCCAGTGGCTGACATTTTTCACGTTGCAGTAGAAAGTTAGTATGTAGCTTCCAAACTATTTCAGTCCTCTTAGATCCTGTGGATTTGATGAGGATATAAATGATGTATTGATTTGGGGCTGTTTCAGGAGAGAGGGAAAATGTTTACCATGAGTTCTGGGTGTCCTCTGAGAATTTCCATTTCAGCTGTAACAACAGATTTTGTGATGCAGGCATATCTCCAAAAGGAAGCAGAATGAGATCAGATACAGAGTAGTTTGCTTAAAAAAAAAAAAAAAAAAAAAAAAAAAAAGCTTGACAAGAAAAAGCAGCAGGTAGTGAAGCAAATTGAATTAATTTGTGGTACAGGCCCTCAGGAAGCTCAAAATGTGTAGGCATAAACCATATGAACAACATCTCTGATAGCTGCCTCTTCTCAGAGCAAACTAGGTAGATTACATTAAGCATCCATTTACTCTTCATAGACCACTAACAGTTATCAGATGGAGGTGCCTAAAAATCTATTGTGATTCAAAAAACAGGTGTCCTGGAAATGAAAGTGTCTAAACATAAATGGCACTTAAAAGTAATATATCTGACAACAGATAATATAGAAGATATGAGTGTCACTGAATGTAGATTTATTTCCCTATAATACGTATAGACTGAATGAGCTTTTCTTACAGTTACCCTCTCTGAGTTACTATGAATTTATAATGGTGCTTCTTAACATTTATATTTGTCTACACTAAAGATGCAATAATTTATTAACATGGTAATAAATGTTTCATTCTGTAAAACTATCTCCTTAACCCCCTGATTCTTGAAAATATAAGGAGGACAAACACTAAACTAAAACAATATTGTTTAAAAAATGGGTGTATTTATATGCAGAAATTTTTAAATGTCACATTTCTTGTTCAAAACCTGTTGTTGAAGGTAACTGAGATGTTCAAGACATAAGGCAGAATCAGGTATTTGATTTACTGTATTGTGACTGATATTTATCATTCAGGTGGGGTACCTTTTTTTAAACAAATGTCCACATAACATCTATGGAGGAATTCTAATACAGGCATTAAAAAACCATGAAAAAAATAAAACAGTGACGTTGGTTTAAAAAGCAAGCAATATTTTAAAAAAAATTGTAAGGGTTTTTTTTTGTTTTTTTTTTTGTTTTTTCCCCTTCAATTGAAATTCACCTATTTCAGTTTTGAAGGTCTTTTCTTCACAGCTCTCAGTGTTAGATAGATATCTTTACTTTTCAAATAAGCTGAGATTCAAACTCCTCAGGAAAAACAACAAAGAAAACATAACTTCCCATGTGTTCTGACAACTGATGGCATTACTATGACCACTGAATACTTAGGCCCACTTCCATGGTCGATGGAAGAGTCCATGAAATATTAAAAATCCATGTACTTTAGATGTCATGTTGAAAACTTATGGGTGGACAGGATATGAATACTTTCGGCTTTCTAAATAAATTGGAATTTCACATCCATGGTACCACATGCTTAAATGATGAAAAGTAATTTTCCTGAAGACTCATGTAAATTTCCTAAAATTTCTGAAAGCAGGTAATACTCAACTGTAAAACAGTCTGTTCCAAAGAAACTAACCTATAGGTGGTTAACAGAAACATTTGTCTGTTGCATCAATTTTAATGAGTTAGGTATTCCTAAAATACATCAAAAATCAAATCAGGTACTGCAGTTAGTGGTATTTTGTAACACTATGGAAACTTTTATGAATCAGCCTTATAAATAATACTTAACGGTTTTTTCATGGCAATTTTCAACTGTATAGAATATCAGGTTAACCGTATTTACCAAGTTTTAAAAAGATATAACGATTTAATACAGCAATTGATAAAATGCAGTTTAAAAAAGAAGAAATTAAAACAAATAAAGAAGTTTAATACTTTTTCCATTTATCAGTTTTTAGTCATCACTGTAATGTTAATGTATTCTTGTAGCTGTGGACATAGAACGGACTTTTGACTCACTTTCTGAGTTGAAACTTGGATGAGTGAATTCTCTGCTTGTTCTTTTCACTGTTGTCATTTAAAGACAGTAATATCATTCTTTTTAATTCCCCCTGTCTTTGTCCTCTCCAGCAATGACAATGCAGTTCATAAGCCATCGGTTCCCTGACTATCATGATCCAACTATAGGTGAGTAGAGATTATTCTCTTCTTCATACCTTTTAATCTCTCTGCCTATTTGACATTACCATACAGTGAGAAATTGTTCCTAAATAGCACTTAGATAAAAGCCAGATTTGTAAACTTTAGATTAAACCTTAATTTTGTGATGACAATTAAATTGTGTCATGGTCATACCATAGTTACCTCTTCTTGGAATGCTTTGTACAAAATCTCTTTCAACAACAGATTCGTGGCTTCATGCTCTATAACTATTAATGTCTGTGCAATTATAATCACAGAATACAAACCAAAAAGTGCTACAAGATAGAGAGCAGTCTTTCAAAATTCTAAAATAATGTAAAAACTCCAGTCTGAAGTGTGCTTTCTAAAGTTTTGTTATTTTAGTACTGTTTTCCACTATTAAAATCTTAGTTGACCTTCTCTAGAAAAATCAAGTAATTACTGAATTTAATATACTGGAGTTGTGCTCTGGTATCACGTACTCTGCTAAGTCCATTGAGTTCACCTGCATTATAAACTTAAGTAATGGTAAATATTCACATGTATCTGCAATACTTTGAAATCCACTTTAGATGCTGACCATTACATGACTATATGGTTGGAGTACAAAGGGACAGTCTGAGCTGGAAGAGAGATCTGGGATGAATTCTGGTTGACTTAATTTCTATTTCTAAAACAGGTAACCCAAAAAGGCTGTGGCAAAAATTGTGTCCCATTAAAACTTTTCAAGTATTTTCCCCCTTTCTAAGTTGTGCACAAATTCATAAGTTATTTACCAGGTATAAACCCAACTAATTTAATGCTTTGAACAGCCCTGGATTCCTGTTGTGTTGGGTATCATCTATACACATTTGCCAGACACTTGGTGAACACCAAGTTGAGCATGAGCAGCAACATGCCCTTGCAGCAGAGAAGGCTCATGGTATCCTGGACTGAATTGAAAGGAGGGTTGACATCCGGTTGAGAGAGGTGATCCTTCCCCTCTCTACACAGCACTGTTGAGCCCATACCAGGAGTACTGTGCCTGGTTATGGGCTCCCCAGTACAGGAGAGCATTGGTATAGTTTGGTCAGAGTCTCCATCCTTGAAGATACTCAAAACCTGTGTATAGACACAGTCTTGGGCAGTCTGCTCTAGGTGGCCCTGCTTGAGCAAGGGATTGGAGCAGATGACCTCCAGAGGTCCCTGACAACCTCAATAATTCTGTGACTCTATAACATCAAAAATGGTTGTCAGAAGACTTCTTTTCTTGCTGTTGAGAATCTTTTGGGAACTACTATAATTATTAATATACATGAATGTAGTAAAAAACGTGCATGACATCAAGGTAGGAATCAACAGAACTGAATGTTTATTCATTGAAGAGTGGCTTATTAGTTTTATTTATACTAAAAAGTCCTTGCATTTATAGGGACTATCCATGTGTAATATTTTGTTATATCAAGAAAAGTATGGTAGAATCTGGGCCTGGTAAGTGGGAGGCACTACAATATTAGCATTTACAAAGATTGCTTTGGAAAGAAAAAAAAAGGTTTTTCCAACTCCCTCAGCCAAAATTTTTGTTATCTTTGAAATTTTCAAATATTGCAAACTCTGGTTTAACCTCTATAAAATTGCTTCATTGTTAAGTAGAACAACTAATGGTAGCATTTCTTATAAGTTGTTATTTCTACAGTATTCCACATTTCCTTGATACTAACTCCTCGTAAATTGTGACATTTTAATGAAGAAAAAAAATGCATAAACTCTTCATGCCACTTGTAATTTTATAACCATTAAAAATATTACAAAATGAAAAATGAGATGTGTCAACTCTAAAGAAGGCAAAAACTACTACAGAATTGCAACAAATTCATTTGTTGCACTCAGGAAAAAAAAAAAAGTCACTAGATATAATTGGAAAAAAGGAACATTACTAGTTACTGACACCATTAAGTTATGTACATACACCCATCTTTATTATTAACTATCCACCTGCCATCTGTATTTATCTATATATTGTATCTTGTCATAATCTTAACTTATTGGTCTCTAGACACTACCACAATATGAATAATAGATAATCATAAAGAGAAGGAAATCTTATGATGCATTATAAGTACATACTGTAGAAATGCCTAGAGGACCTAATCAGGATGAAGGTCTCCTTGAATAAGAGCCAGCTTCTGCTCAGTAACACCAACACCCTAAATAGGAGGAGAGAGAGTGAGATAGAGAACAGATAAATGAAATACTGTGAATTCAAACTCACGTAGCTGGCTAGAGGCAGAACTGGAAGTACAATGCTGAGTTTTATCTGTTCAGCACTTCTGTCCTTCAGAACATACTGAGGACATCCTGAGAAAGGCTTATTTCTATTCATGCTCTAAAACGTGTACTAAACAACTGAGCATAATCTTGGGTTAAGTACATACATTTCCTCTTGGGTAAATTTGTGGTATGACGCCTCAAAATTGGACATAAACTCAAAAAGTGAATCAAAGGAATGATTTTTTATCTGACCTGTAATAACAAATATACTTAAAAGTCTCAGTACACTGAAAAAAATTATACTGTTGAGATTGCTTTTACTACTTTTGAGCCCCTAGTCTCAAATCACAGAATTTCTCTCATGTGTTTTTATACATACACTGGTAGGCATATTTTACCTATTTTCCATCTATCTAAAAAAAATCAGATGATCCAGAGTGAGCATATCCAGGGACAAGACTATGTTGATATCAGGAGTTGCCAGAGGAGAGGTTATTCCTCGAGGGTCATAAGGTGCTAGCCACTAAGAGATGATTTTGTGTCATGGGGAAGTTACCACGCCAGGACAGAATAGTGATCTATCTTGTTCGAGTTTTGTTTCTCACGGTAACCCACCAGCAGGTGATTAGGAAAGAATAAAACAGGCCACATAAGAAATGTACCTTCTTTCCAGTAGAGTGGCAAAGCAGAAAATGCAAAGCAGCTATGTCTGAGATCACTGATCTCTCCGGATATCAATATATTGCCTTTCCTTTGTGTAATACATTTTAGGCCACTTTCATTTCTCAGCAATTTGTGTTCTGTTTAGGGGACTCACCAGCTGTCCTGAACTTCTCTGGGCACACTGACCTGAGACTTTAGTGTACTTTTTTGGAAATACCTTGTTCTGCCTACCTATGGTTTTATTTGTCTTTGAGCATTTAGAAAAACAACAGTTTCTGTAGGTGTCACTTAGAGGGTGATATTCTCTGGAAACAGCAAAAAAAAGTTCTATGATGTGATTAAATGATAATCTACAGATTTCCAGTATTAACCAACCTGCTGAGTCTACTGTTCTCCAGTTGAGCTTTAAGATAAGGTCTATAGTTTCTATTGTTTTACATGGACATAAGAATCTAATAAATACCTATGTGTTTTTCCTGATGTTCTTGGACTAGCTACTCCATTCTTTATGCTTTCTATGATGTGAAATTGTGACAGCAGTGACCACAATACTTAACTGTGCAAATTCAGTCATGATTTAAGTAGGTAGTGGTGACAAAATTGATACTATACCTCCTTGTCTTTGATGGGGCTTTTTTTAAGAGCTGTCCTCATAGAAATAGATAGGCAGGGACTTGTGAAATAAAGGGGTCTTTGTAAATAATATAATTGTCTTTGAAATCCCAAAATTCTAGCACTTTCAATTTTATGCCTAAGACTTCAGTGACCCCTGGGGGTACTAAATGTTTATAATCACTTTGTCTGTTTTAACTTTTCATTGTCCACCTTAAGCATTGACATAGAAGTGGAATAATAATTTCAGCTGGTTTTCATTTCTGTATTCTTGTGAAATATATTTACATTTAGGTAAAAAAGACAGGGGACAATAAACCATTCCCAAAACACTTGAGCGTAAGACTGATGTAATCTGATTGATATCCTAGTTGAAAGACAGAACCAAACCACATTCAGTCCTTACAAAAGATCAACAAAACCATCTTGTACGATCAGTTAGAAACATATGGAAAACCTGAAACAAGAAATCTACAATAGTTTTTGCTTTAACTTAAAAATAAATGGCTGCCAACTGGTTGTCATGTTTTATTTCATAAAAGCCCAAATCCTTTCAACCCTGAGCAATGTTCTGAAGTTTGATTTTTTTGATGTAAAGAACACATTTTATGTCCTGACCTATTCCTTGCTCCATGGAAGTATACCCATAGGCAATTGACTTTTGAAGATTTTAGGAGAATTTTTTTCTTCCTACTTTATTTTTATTTTATACTTCATCCGTAAACTGATAAAACAGTGAGCTTTAAAGAGAGCCTAAAAATGAGAATATATCTCACTTTTGTCCAGCCCAACATGAAGCTACGGTGAAAATTATTTACTGCAACTGACCGGAGAATATAGAGGAGTCCTTTCATTTTAATATGCTGCCAAATGTTCTTCCCCTTCCCACTTCTGCTTCCCTACAAACACACAGTTAGGAATTTATCCTAAACGTTGTACAGTAATAATCATGTAGCTTTAAAAATCCAGAGGCATTATTTTTCTCTTTTTTGTGGCAGTCCCTAGGAACATGGATTTTCCCTACCATTCTTTTTCACTGTGGTTCAACATTATGTTACCAATGCATTAGAGTTTTCTTTTTCTACAACGGCTCATATCTCTAGCAATATAGTAGAAATATACAATTTGAATATAATGGTGCTTTGTACTTACAACTTTTTCTCTGTTATCCACTGACATTTTTGAAATATTACAGGGGATCTTGATCACAGGAAGCTGTCGCCACTGTGAGATGATGCAGAGATTTTCTTAAAAGATTATTTCAGTTGCTACATTATGTGATACGTGTGCTCATACGTTTGTATGTCATACATACATATATTTCAAATGTGCTAATTTTGATCCTAAAAGAACTATGCAAATAAATTTAGAATTATTTACATGTTTCTTCTTTCTGTGTTTGTAATTTATTGAAGGATTACCTCTACTTTTGAAGAATTTACTGGATGTTTGGATGGATAGTCCAACACTTTTTTAAGACCAAGACTTTTTTAAAGAGTAGTATGAATTTATTTGAGAGAAGAGGCTGCTTTTTGTTCTGTTGGGGTTTTTTTCATCAGTAAGTGGTGTATTTTTGTTCCACTAGGTATTTATTCAGAGAAGTCCTCTGTGCAGTGTGCATCAGACATATGGTGCCAAAATAAACAATGGTCCCTTCTGATGTATGAAAATGTCTTTTTAAAATTATTATTATTTTTGTTTTTATTAATTTTTAATTTTTTTTTGTCGTCTTAGTTTGGAAAAGCTGATAAGATCTCAAGAAACTTAAGCTGCAGACTTTATATACAGATATAAATAAATGTGCATACACATAAACACACAGATATGCCACTATTTGTTTAAAATATAAACATCAATTAAAAGGTGTGCTAATTTTAATGTTGTCACTTTGAGTTTAATGCCACTTCAGGATAAAGGGGGAATATTGACTGTATTTTGGGCTTTTTACAAACACTTCAGAATTTTGAGACAGAAATATGTTATTTCTGTAAGTAAATGGGGAGGGGAAGGACAAAATTGTTTTAGCATTAGACTGGATGTGGGCAAAATTTCAGAGGTTAGCACTTCATGAAAATGAAATTATTTCAGCGCACATTTAATATTTAATTGTAGTCAACAATGGGAACAATTTCCAAGTGACAGTGGATGTGATCATTTTCTGGAACAAATAGATAAGAGCAATTTACACTCTGTACTGTCTTTGGCAATATCACAGAGAGTTAATGTAAGTAGAGTGGCAGGAAAGGAAGCATGACATAGTGTAGCAAACTGGACAGCCTCCAAGATGCTCATTAACCATGTGACTAATCTTAGAATGAATACATAATGCAAACGAGATGTGAAAGCAGCTTCCTGTTTTGGTGAGATATCACTGCAGGAGATTGTGTCAAATGAGCAGCTGAGGGCATTAAGGCTGTGTCAATGTCAAATTTTAATTGAAATGGGTGTGGGATGGGAGGCACTTTAGCATTAAGCACATGAATTTCCATGAGGTTTCCTAACGAAGCAATGCATTCACCAATGCATCAAATAAAACACACTGAAACTCATCTTTAATAAGGTGGTGGAAATGCGTGGCTGAATTTGAGGAAAAAGATAAAATGCAACTGAAAATATTCTAAGGTTATATAATGAATGCCAAAAAATGTCTGTGTTATAAAAAATGTTATATCCATTTTCAGGGTACAATAATGAGAAGGATAAAGCAAGGGAAATACAAACTCATTAGTAATGACAGTGTGAAAGAAGAAAAAGATGGGACACATCTACTAGATTAGGAGAGGGGCATCTTGCCACAAAAGTACTATTCAAACTCATTTTAGGGTACAAAAAGTTTCTAGATAATTTCTACTCTTATCTAAAACATATCTATGTGTATACTCCATCCCTAATTTAATTCCAATTCTCATTTTACCATAGAAGATAAAATATTTGGACTGAACAAGCCACAACTGGATTTGAACTCCAAAATTATTATTTTTTAAACAAATTCGTATGATCGATAGCTCACAACTGAGTTCACAGCTGTCTGTCATTCTCCATATATTTATCAGACTTATCTGAGACTGGATAAACAAGTAGTATAAAATAATCTGGAATCAGCACAATTTGTCTCCAAAGATTGTCTCCAAGGGTATTTAGACTGATTGTGTACATGTAGCTAAACTGCCTATGTTTATGTTCCATATTTGTCATAATTTAAAATGAGAAATGAGGAATATCTAAGAATGCCAGAGCATACATTAGAACCATACTCTTAAAAGTGTGTTTCATTATTTGTTTTCATTTTTCTATCTGTTGGTATTATCTGCATCATACGTCACATTAAGAGGTTAATACCTTCACTATAAAATGTTTTGACTTACATACACAAAGAAGAGCAAACAGATTATGCCTACTATGTTAGGACTAAGCTTCATGTTGAGGACACATAAATTAAATGTCTACACATAAGCTAGATTCCAGTTATGTGGGATTCAGGGAAATTTAAGAGTGAAGGTTTAGGTCTTTTCTCACTTCCTTTATCACAGGCTTCAAGAGCCATTTGACAAGTCCTACAGTACCCTGCTTTGGTTTAGCATCCTGATCCAGAAGGCTGACCTCCCATGGGTCTTGTGTCATCATTATCTGATCCCTGTGACTGTGACATAGAATTTATGGAACATCAGAGCCTTTCTAGTTGAGTAAATGAAAGCCAGACAATATTCCTGAGACCATATCAAATGGCAAGAGTTGTGTATGGACAATGTATGTTTTCCTTAAGAGTAAGGGGATTTTAGATACCTACCTTGCATGTAGACACGTATTTTTTTCTCAGTGTCTGGATAGATGTCCTGTGGTGAAGGGAGGAAAATGCAGAGTAAGACTTCTCATGCAGAATCCTTGTTAAGGTGGCAAAGGAAAGGACAACATTGGCATCTGTCTGGCAGCGTAGGTGTTCCCACTGTAAAACTGAAAACACCCCATGAATAGAAAAGGAGGGAGTAATATTAAGAAATGAAGAATGAAAAAAGTGTCTAAACTGCTCAGTTAGCTTAGATTTCAATGAAGCAACAAAATGCCTTCTGCTTAGTGTTGTTAGTTGTCTGCCATGAAGGGAAATAGAAATTATTTTAAGCCATGTAAAATAGAGACTAGAAAATCATAGCAGATTTTTCTCTCTGTGATGGAACTAATTTGATTAAAAAAAAAAAAAAAAAATCCTATTTCTCTGGGAAATATTTTTTTTTTTTTTTTAAAGGTGATAGTTTCCCTCTAAAGAGCAGATTAGTGACAGTTGGATCATCTCTCAACATTTCAATCTTAGCTATATCCTCTAACTTAGATGCATTCTCAGCTGAAGATGAGCTTTGATCCTTTACCCCTTCCTCTGTTGAGAACTTTGGTATTTTCCTCATTAATGAACGAGTCTGGGCCCATTCTAAATATGCTGTGCTACTCAGATACATGATCTCTAGCTCTGTTGTTAAACTTTCTTGGGACTTTGCTTTGATAAACCAATTAGTCCTAAAGGTTTTGCAGACTTCTTATAAGAAATAACCAAATCAACCAACTATTTTTCCCTGTCCATCCTCAAGATAAATCACCTCTACAATCCTGGACAGACACTTAATGTCTGCTACTGCTTTGTCCCATTCATATTTTTTTACAAATGTAACTCATCATTTGAGGGCTGTTTACATCAGGTGACAGCTCACTGTCAGTTACCATTTTCAGAGACTCTGGAAACAGTGCTTAATCTACTAATTTTCCTTTGCTTCTATTTCTGATATAAACAACAGCAGACAAGCAAATACAGTCTGTGTCTTTCTAGGGAGTAAGTGACCCAGAGACATGCTTTTACAGTTGTTATTTTCTCCCTTACCATTTCACCAAACACCTGCTCAAAAGTTGGAGGTTGATCAGAACACCTTGAAGAGAATTTATTCTGCAGTTTAGTCTTGGAAATGCAGTTGTCTGTCTATGTCTATCACTCATGTCATCAGAAAACCTTAACTCAGCAGCTATGCCAGCAGATTCACTTCATTCACAGTGGTGCCAGACAGTAGCTGCGGTTATGAGTCTCTGCAGCACACTGTGAGGTGTCAGGGAAGGAAATAGTGTATAGGGAGACCAGGTGTAGAACTATTTAATTTCTTTACCCTAAATCATGAACAAGAACTGATGCATGAACTCTCACCTGCTAGGAACAGACTTTGGAGGCTCTGCAACAGACTGTAGTTTTGTGAGATGAGCCAAATCTAACAACTCATTTGTGTGGAAAAGGAGGAAGTCCCACTCTTCAACTCTGCCCTTCTCTCAGCTTTACTGTCTCTCTGGCATTCATTGGATAATTTTTCAGGCAGATTCAGCAGTAGTCCAGAACAAAACTAAGCCATCCCAACACAGAATAGTTGTCTATCAGGTTAGTGAGTTTAATTACTTCAGCAAAACCAATTCTGCAAGCGCAAAAAGCAGCAAAAAGATAGTGTAGAACCACATATGGGGAAATGGGAGAATAAGTGGGAATGAAAGAGGAGAAAAGAGATCCTTTTATTTCTGGGACAGGCAAGATGTGAAAACTGAGTCAACCATCTCATGCAGAGTCATTCTCAGTCACCAGCCTGTGAGCTAAAATACCTTTCCAAATTGATCTCTGTTATTAAAAAGAACAACAATAATTACCTGTGCCAGAAATGTAGATAGATTCAAAAACCTTTTGGGTAAGCTACTGGAGGGAAAAATATCCATCAAGGGCTGTTAAAAACAAAGATTCTGCTTCTGGCTCAGAAGGGCCTTTGAGATGCAAATAACTGGAAGATGAGAAGATATGCCAAGCAAAAATTGTTGTGTGGGATTCCTTGAGTTATTAGTTACTCTCCAAAAGAGGAAAATGTATTAGATGGACTGTTGATCTTCTATGGCTCTACTCTTTATATTCTTATCTGGAGCATTTGCCTAATCTGAATGACTTTAATTGATAATCTGGCCAGTGATGTGACTTCCCTTTCTCCCTTGTTTCAGAAAGGAAACTGTAGGAGTCTGGGCCGCGCTGGGAGAAAGTTAGGGCAGACAGAAGAATGCAAGGATGAAGACAAGGCCAGCAAAATAAAGCTGGCAAAAACACACAAGATAGCAGATAAGTGAGAAACACCTGTGGTCAGCAAAAGCACACAAGTCTGAGCAAAACAGGGTATGAGATAAGGGAGTTTTGGCAAGTTTTGGGCTTTACGTGCTAATTGCAATTAACCAATGCAAATGCTTGTAGAGGTGCGTGAACAGCGCGTGTAGATGACCTGTAGCCTATTAGAAGATAGATGAGTGCGTGTACGGAACTTAGTAGAATATAAATGTAACCAGGAAAGGAATAATAAAAAAAGATAAAAAAGATGGATGACCTGATCATCACATTGGTGTTGCGTCGTTTCTGTTCCTGCACGGAGAAATAAGGACCCCGCCTAATGGTGACCCCGACAGGAAACAGATGAACTACTCTATTTCTCAAACATCTCTGCCCAACATCTACTTACCATGGCTGGAACAGGATATAAAAGTGTTTCTCCCATGTGTTGCCATGAGAGACCTATGCTGGATGTTTACATGCAAAAAAACACCAATACTCCTTAACTGTTAATGGTTCATACTTATTATTTTCTATCTTCCATTAACTCTGTGTTAGAAGTAAGATATATTCCTGCCTTGGCCATCTTCTCTTCTCCACTGGATAAAGTGTCAATGGAGGATCAAAGTACAGTATATAACCCTTCTATTCCTCCTGAAAACCTCTGAGTTTAACTGTATATCTCCTAAACATAGAAGAATAATAAACAAATACTGTATAGAAGTGTGACCTTGTGGTTGCTATTCTTAAACACTGATTAGCCAGATTAAAATTTAGGAAGAAAAAAAAAAGGTTTTCTCATAACCATGACAATATTTCTGTGGTATATTTGTTAATTATAGTAATATTAGTAATAAAGATAATAATTAAACTATTTTATTAGAATACTTTCATAATGGTATCTACCAGTTAAGAATTTAGAAAGAGTCAGCCAAGAATAGAAAACATTGTTTTTGACTGTTCTACACAAAATAGTCTATTTTTTTTCCATAGCAGGTTCATACAGGCAGAAAACCTCTATCTCAGCAACTGGTGTTTTTGATTTGACTCAATCCAACAATCCTCACTTGCCCATGCTTTGATTCACCAAGTCTCTAATGGATCCATTTTATAAACTGATAGATCCATTTTATAAAAGGCATTGAAAGGTGTTTCTTCTCATCACAGATGAGTTTATTCTCAAAGCTGAGCTCTTCAGGTGTCCCTTCAGCCAACAGCGATACTTCAAACACTGACCTATCATAGAAAATTGGGACATCTTCTTCTTGTATTCATTGCTACTATAAGTTTTTAGTAGAGTTTCATATACATGCTTTCATTGGATTGAGGCATTCTCATAATCTGCAGAATTCAGCTTCTAGTCTACAGATCCTGACTGGGTTTAAGTGTGAACAAAGTGTCCATCTGGCTGGTGCCATTACGCCAGGAGATTTTATGCTTATCCAGAACTATAAACCACAGTGAAGTCACAGGCGTGTTGTGGTTTTGAATTCATAACATAAATATACTAAAGCTCTAGAGCATGATTCATCTCATCCTAGCATCTGCATCTCTAGTTAGTTAGATGAATAATGATCTCAAACATAAAATGCTATAAAGAAAGCCTAGGTTCTTAGGGCTAAAGCAGGATTGAATGTCATGTTATATGGTAGCTGAGGAGATTCAAAGATCGTGGGAATTAAATGACTGAAGTTGGAGTGAACACCTAAGTCATTCTGTGGCTTTAGTCCAGTGGTTCTGTTATAGGTATCACAACCCACATACAGTGATGATAATTATGGTTAGGATCATGAACTGAGAAGGAGCTAAGAGAGACTTGTAACCCAAAAATAGAGTAATCAGTGGAAAATTTTCTTACCTATTTACTATGTATTGTGATTTGTAAAAATATTACTTAAACAATTTTTGAAATTTGAAGAGACTCTCATGCTATGGTTTCCTAGAGGTGGCTGATTTATTATGCTCTATTCAAAATTCTTCATCACAGGACAAATGTCTCCATTAACCTTTCTTTCATGGAAGCCGGCAGTCATCTACACCTTACTAAATCCAAGCCATGCTAATAGCCACGCAGATGTAGTCAACTTGTTAATTACTCCCCCTGAAATGACAAGAAGTGAGTTCGTAGCTGTCAGATCCTCCTACTCAGTAGCAAAATCATGGACTTGAAAGAGTAGTGAAATTGCTACCTGCTATTCTTGTTCCCCAGGATAAGTGTACTTGGACTCCTGTTAATTATCATGTTTTGATTAAACAGGAGTACTTTGTTCACTTTGTTCATGTACATCTTTGAAGTAAACGACATTTTTCTGGAAGCAGAGAAAGTAATGATATGCCTTTATTAAATATTAGCAGCATTATCTATATTGTAAATGGTTTCTAAAAGAAAAGCAAGTGCTACAGCAGAGGTTTGCCTGAGTTATCTTTAGCCTCAATTTTCAAAAATGTTAACATTTGTAAGAAATCGTATTTTCTCTTTGAGAGCTGGTTCTGACAAAAATGTTTGTTACTCAGTCTTATTCACGTGAGTAGAACGCTTCATAAAGAAGATTTAGCCTGTTTGAAGGACTGCAGTACAAGGTCTGAAGAAGAATTGAGTGTTGTCTGGGCAGCTAGTCATACCCTGTATAAATGTTTGTACAAATTTAGTCACATCTTGTGCAGATGAAAATAATAAATGGTGGCTTTGTTGATAACAGCATTTGCATCATGAATGGTAGTTACTGCACTGGGACAAATTATTCAGATAGACTGTGTCAGTCGTTTATCCAAATCTCCGCTGTATCCCAGCTTCTCTGCAGAAGCCTGTCATTTATAGGAGGTGACCTACGCTACCTCCAGGGGAATCCCGCATTTAACAATATGTTGTTATGTAAGAATACAATCAGCTTCTCTATCCATAGGTCTGTGGGAAAGAAGGAAGAGGGGTACATTGCTTTCTAGACTTCGTCTTGGTTATGTGAATTGTAGTTAGAACTTGATCAGAACTCTAATGCTTTTTTCATCAGCTCTTGTGAACATGCATTTTGCTTTTATTAATAATTACATTTTATGAGGGAAAATGTATATCTGCAACTAGAAAATGTTGCAGATAGTAAAAAAATTAACATATAGTGTAATAATATAAAAATAGCTTAAATTTCTATAGCAGAAGACCTTTGCATTGGAATTTTGTGTTTAAATTTCAATCTGCTTCTGGTCCTGAATTTTTTCAAGACTAGGTAAATAGTTTTCACATGGGAGGCACTCCACATAGGGATTAATTTATTAAACTCTCTTCTGGCACATCCAGATACTCTCAGTCTTAAATGCCTCTCTGTGTTTGTACACACAGGTACATACATACCAATGCACAAACATTAAAACCACACACAGATAACATATATATGTGTATATGTCTAATCTCCTTATAACGAAGCACCTCACGGGAATGGAAAAATATCAATACTCAGTTTAGAAGGATCTGTTGACTTGTTGCATCAGAATACCGAGTCAGAAGTACTGAAGTAAAAGAATTATGATGCATTCAAATCAACAGCATCAAAACATTCAGTGTATGGAGGGGAATTAATAGTGGAGAAGGTGGTTCTAGTCGTCAGTATTGTTAGAAATGGTGGGTGACTTTGGTTGACTTCTGTGGAGCATTTGCTACCATGAATGCAGACTGAAAGTATTACGTTCACATGTATGGTTATAATTTATTTTCACCATATAAAAACTCTGAGCTGTCATTGCAGAGATCTGACTGTGTCCAAGGTGCTGTATGACTGGAGAATGCAGCAATGAGTTTGCCTTGCTGGCCACTTAGGTCTTACATTTTTGACCTTCTTTGCCTGAAAGTGGATATCTTACCCTGAATTTTCTGTTGTATATTCTGCTTTGTCTCCTTCTTGATGAATACATGTAAATGAAAAACTCTCCCATCCAACATTTTGTACAAAATCACTCTTAATTTTGGTTCTTCTTGAAAGCCACCCAGGCCATTGTTTCATTTTCCAACCATTTTGTTAGTAAACATCATGATAATAAGGACCCAAAGGGAGAAGACAAACCAGCATTACCTGACTTAAAGTTCAACTCGCTCAAATTTCTGTTCACATAAAATGTTTTAGAGCACAGATAATGCTTCTTTTTTTGTGTGCCTACCACAGACTAAGTGAGATTAAGTTGTTTTTGCTTCCTCTGCTTTTCATCAGAGAATGAAAGGGTACCATAGTAATGAAACTGCAAGCTGACATTGAAGAAGAGGTGCTTGTACTTATCTATAGGTACAACTAAAAAAAAAAAAAAAAAGAAAAAGAAAAAGAAAAAGAAGGCATAAAGTGCAATGGATAACCCATTTCCCAATTTGGAAGGCACTCAGTGCATTTCAGGTCACCAAGAAAGCTGCCATGTAAGTACCCAAAGCTGAAAATCAATCAGACTCCTTCAGCAGCTGTGTGTTATCAGTCTTGCCCTGCAGAGAACAGATCTGAAACATTAGGTATAATAGCATTAAAAAAAGAACACTGCTGTGAGGTGAGAACCAAACAGAATGCCCATTAAGCTGAGGAAGCTTTTAGCTTTATTACTGTAACCAGACCCAGACAGAGCAAGCCAGAGCTTAAGTTAAAGGAGAGGAGTGTGACAATGAAAATGGCTCAGTTAAAAACTACTAATAACAAATAGTCAGACTTCATGGGACTTACTCGACCTAAACTTAAATCTTTATTGTGCTGCAATGATTCTGGGTGCTCAACAGGTAATTTATGCCCTGTCCCCCTCCAGGTATTTAGGCATTTTCGTTGATGGTAGCAAGATTAAGTGCAGAGGTTTATTCGAGGGTCTGGGCGTAGTCTAGTTATGCTTCTGCTTTCACTGAAGATATTAACAGTGCTTATTTCAGGAGGACAAAATCAACTAAAAGTTGTGAGTTGTTCTGCTCTTTTGCTTTCAGACTTAGAGAAGTACCTTGTTATATTTCTGTTTTCATCTTTACTCATGAATCATTTTATGAACACTCAAGGATTTGTATGTGCCACCGAAGACACAGGAATCTCTGAAACAGAACACAGTAGTTAGCTAAGAACATGTCATAACCCTGAACAAAGGCTAAATAAAGGAAACAAAGAATTGAATCTTCAATTGAAATTAATAAGGAGAGTTGGAATGTACAACAGTAATATGCATTTGAATTTAGCAAGGCGATTTGAAGTCAACATTACAGAATGGCTTCTGAAGACATATTTGGCCAAGATCTTGGTTTAATATTTTATCTGAAAATATGTTTATGGTAATTTGAATGCTAAAATGAAAACTGAAAGATAAAAAGTGCTGTGCTTCTCATCATGCAACTGAATGTATAATGAATAAATGTATGAATTCCTTTTACGATGAACACTTAGCATGACTAATTCTTTGTTTTTTCCGAGACTATTTTAACTTTCTCAAGACATACACTATAGTCTTTATAAGAATAAGGCTAGCAGAGAGGTACTATCTGCATTAGATGCTGCATCACTTACCTTCTTCTCTTTCATAGAAACAGTAGAGATATTCAAGGTGTGTGGTTACTGAAGGAAAACTTTGTATGTATGAGTTAGGAAAGGAGTGGTCATTTTTTCTCTGTTCTGCAAACCATTATCAAGATCCTTCTGCCTGGAATGATATTGTCTGTTACTGTCTCTTGTATAGGCTGGAGCAGACAACTCGTGCTGTTAACATAAAACTGAGAAAAATCTGAAAGATCTGACAAAGACCTGACAAAGCTAAACAAATGACAACATAATGGCAGAGTTCAATGCTGAGAAATGAAAAGCAGCAGCACTGGAAAGAATAATCTGAAGTATTCTTAATTGCTGGTATAATGTAGAATTATGAAACACTAGACAGAACTGGAAATGGGATATTTAAGTACCCTAGTTACTAGTCTAGTACTAATTTTCCTACTTGCCTTATTTTAAAGGATACTGATATCTACGTGCGCATTTGCAGAATACAAGGCAATCAAATCTGTCAGTTCTACTTTTCTAAGCCATTCATTGCTTATCATGTCTGCATAGCTCATAGGAAGGCAACCTCTGTGACCTGGTGTCCTTGTCTGTAAAATGCTGATAGCGATGCTCAACCAAATTATAAAACACTCATATTCCAGGAAAATAATTATACGCTAAGGGAAATTATAAGACCAATGTATTTTGATGGGCAATTCCTCCCACATGCATTTTTATATTTTAAATAGAAGCAGTTTACGTGTAGTAGTTGGTACAGTGGTTTAAGTCTCTGTTCATCCTCTTTCTTTTTATTTAAAAATTCCTTGTAAATAGAAACAGCACCCATCCAGCCAAAGACTCATGATCATCCTACATTCAGGAACACCTCTGAATTAAAATGCATATGAAGCAGATAATCTAAGCACACCAAGAGCCAGGTCTCCTGCTGTCTGGCACACAGGAAAAACAACAAGAGGCAGAAGTCCAGGTGTGGCTGACTGAGCTTGGATTTCCTTCTGCTGGTTTGGCACCTCCTCAGTCAAATATAGTATTTTTGGCCCATCTGTATATGTGAGAATCTGACCAGTTTTAAATGCAATTGATAGCGTATAAGACAGAGAAGAGATACTATTTATTTAGAAGGAATATAAGCAGAATTAACAAATGGAAGGAAGAAGCAGGTGACCTATATTTCAGGGACTGGAATATATCTGTAACACAGATGAAAAACCCATTCCAACTCCCCTTTAAATTGTTCACTATCCAAATCTATTTCTCGTGAAGCAGTTACCTGCTCATAGCTGAAAAAGTGCTTTGATATATTTTTTATGAATGTAGCTTCTCAAGTGCTAAGGTAACTGATTGCAACAAAACCTTGCATTAATTATTGTACTTCCGTCTAAAGAATGATGTCCTATAAAAAAAGAAAGCTGAAAAAAGATGTATTAATTTTACCAAAGAAGCTATATAACAAAAGGCTTAAGGAGGAATTGTTTTGTTTTCTTTTATAGTACAGCAAAGGACAATCAAAAAAATAAGAAAAACAAGTTAAAAAATGACTTTTAAAAATAATTTTTTTCTTGGTTTAAATGAGATATTCAGTAGGGGAAAGAATTAATAACAAAAAATAATAGGTGCCTTGCAGAAAGCAATTGGAGCTCTATTTGTTTTTTTCTCACCCTGGGAAACAGTAAACGGTCAATAATAATTCAAGTAGTATAACTTTTAAAGCTGGAATTTCTATCTATTTTCATTTTTATTTTTAATGTTCGTAGGAAATAAAATTCTTAAAGTCTATATTCTATATGGGAAAAAATGTGAATAATTATCTTTAAAAATAAGTCTTACCAAATACTTTAATTATGCAGTTTAAATATTCATATATTCACATATTATACAGATTGTAAAGATGTAGGAGTTTTTATTTCATTTTTCTCTTTGCTACCCTACAAACTGATCATTCTTGCAGACTGTGTTTGAGTCATGGTTATACCTCACAATATCGATAAACTCCATCCACAGATTTTTCTTATAATACCTTATCATTCTGATATGTTTTATCTAAACCTAAAGTGGGATCTTACAGCGACCCTTACAGAAAAAGACTAATATTGAACTTAGTATAAGAAATATAGTAATTGTCTGATGTCTCATCATTATTCTTGTCTCTTTTTTTTCATATGTTATCTTAATTTTTACTGAAATGGCAGCTGGAGTTTGGTCTCTTAATAAATATCACCCTTTAGAGCTGTAGGATGTAAAGGCTTAACAACCCCCAATTAACTTTAAAAGAAACATTATATTAGTATTATAAATTAATTAGGTGAAAGAAAATGTACTCAAATATTGTAGAAAGTGTAAATATACTAGACAGCATTTGTAATAATGTGAATAATTTTTAAAGAGAGGAGATCAGACAGTGAGTTTGCTAGTGCTCCTGATGAAGACTTTCTTGCTTTGTTTTATATGCACTTAGATGTTTTTTCAGTGGAACATCTTCACTTCTGTTCTTCTCCGTCCACATGTAAACAGCACATTCCTCTCAGATGTCAGGGTTTCTGTTTCCTTAATGTGACTGTAATGTGTACTATGTCCCCTGGACTAAAACGCCTAGCCACATAGTAGTCACTTCTGACATCCTTTAGGAAGCATCTGAAGACACCAGTGTTTCTAACATACAGTCACATCCAGCTCTTGATCTCTAGGAGGTTGTTTATTTCCAGCTGTGCCCCGTAGTCCAGTTGAGTAAAATAAAGATGTTTACCTATGTAATCCCTCACTCAGCTCTATTTCTATTACTTCCTGAGATGAAATCGCACTTTAAAACTATTAATCACAGGCCAGAACTAAATGGGATAGGTTTTCCACTCTGAGCTTGTTTTCTTGGTCCGTATGACATGTGGTGGGAAACATAGTTTTCAATTCATTCATCTTCCTTCTACTTCCTGTGCTGGAAAAATTCATTGTCTGGGTAGCCCAGGCGATCACTGAATACACAGGGTAAATGGAAAGATAGTGCCTCTCAAAAGGCTGGTTGTGTTTGAACATTAAGAAGTTGATAGGTCATAAGTGGGCGCTATGATCTGATCTCTGGTATGAGGGTGTTGGCTCAAGACAGGAATTCCCTTGCTAAGTGTGGGTTTTAGGACTTCCTCTTAAATGAGTGCCCTAAGAAAATTAGGTGTAAATCTCCCATTTATTTTCCATTCAAATATGGGTTGAGAATAACCTTGCTTATCACACCACAATTGAGGTTATTTTTAAGCTTTTCTAAATTATCTGTAGTATCCTGTTTTTTGCACATATGCAGAGAGAGAATATTACAAAGGGAAGTCATATCTCCTTCCTGTTTCATCTCTATATTCCTTGGAGCAAAGGCAAATTTTATAAGTAAAAAACATCTTCCGAATAAAATTGCCTAGAAAACCATTTAGAATCATGTGCTTGGTCAATGATCAACAGAATATGTTTCACTACCACCAACAGAAGACGTTAGCATATATTAAGAATTAAAATGGGACAGTGATTCTGGCACATGTTTGTGAAATATTTTAAGTTCAGTAGTTTTAGAAAACAAAATAAATGACAGTAACACAATGGGTTTGTACATTCAGTGTTATCTGTGCAAAGTAAAGGGGTTATAAACAGCCTTGCTCCAGCTGTTAACAGTTGAAGCTTTACTGATTACAGCGGCATGATATCGGGGTACACCTGGAGTAGCTGTTTGATGTAGAAATTTTACATTTACTTGTTGAAAGCTATGACTCACGTATATTCAGAGGCTAGTGGGTCTTCGAGTTATAACTAACTCTGAATTCCTAACTGATTTCCTTAGCAGAACTTATCTAGGTCCCAGCTTCATTTTTATCCAACTTGAATTTAAGTATCAAATGTCTCTCTACATTAAGTGTTGTAAAACTACTGCATTAAAACTCACTTTGATCTAAGTGAAGAGAGAAATAAGACCACAGCATATTTAGAGTATCCAGCTGCAGACACAAAAGTGCAAGCTAGATTTATGCAAGTCATACATTAGTTATATATGCATGAATGTAATGCAAATGGGCACCCACCTGTATGGAAATATATTAATAATACTTCATAGTATTGGTAGAATTCATATGAAGGAAATACCAGATTTGATTTTACACATTTTCCTATTTTGTTTTTCATTTTTAGTTTAAAAAAAGATAAAAAATAAAAAGAAAAAAATTCTACTGCTTATATAATTGTTGTGCCATAATAGATTACTTAAACTGTAAAGAGCCTAATTCACTCTATATGGTCCCTCTTTGACACAGAGTTTTTTATTCCACAATCCCTAACAAGAGATCTATTGACTGGTTGGACTGTTCTGGCTTTCTCAGAAAGGCAATGTATCATAAAATTAATTAAGTCTCTGGGTTATCCTAATATGAATGAAATTAGATATTTGTTTAAAACAAGGAATGTGCCTAAATAATTCATTGACCTGAGGCATGAAAGAAGGAGAGTAATGGAATTTACTGTATGTGATTATGTCATTAAAGATAGCTTACCACTGACTGTGCAGAAGTGGGCTGAGTTAAGGCTATCCAGAATCGTTCATATCCAAATGCTTTAGGGTTTGGGTTTTTTTTTGTTTGTTTGTTTGGTTTTTTGTTTGTTTGGTTGGTTTTTTTTTTGTGTAAGTAGAAATCACAGAATCACAGAATTGTCTAGGTTGGAAAAGACCTTGAAGATCATCCAGTCCAACCATTAACCTAACATTGACAGTTCCCAACTACACCAGATCCCTCAGCGCTATGTCAACCCGACTCTTAAACACCTCCAGGGATGGGGATTCCACCACCTCCCTGGGCAGCCCATTCCAACACCTAACAACCCGTTCCATAAAGAAATACTTCCTAATATCTCGTCTAAACCTTCCCTGGTGCAACTTGAGGCCATTCCCTCTTCTCCTATCACTTTTTACTTCGTTAAAGAGACTCATCCCCAGCTCTCTGCAACCTCCTTTCAGGGAGTTGTAGAGGGTGATGAGGTCTCCCCTCAGCCTCCTCTTCTCCAGACTAAACCCCCCCAGTTCCCTCAGCCACTCCTCGTACGACATGTGCTCCAGACCCTACACCAGCTCCGTTGTTCTTCTTTGGACATGCTTGAGTAATTCAATGGCCTTTTTGTAGTGAGGGGCCCAAAACTGAACACAGGAATCGAGGTGTGGCTTCTCTAGTGCCGAGTACAGGGGCAAGATCCCTTCCCTGTCCCTGCTGGCCACGTTATTGCTGATACAAGCCAGGATGCCATTGGCCTTCTTGGCCACCTGGGCACACTGCTGGCTCCTGTTCAGCCAGCTGTCAATCAACACCCCCAGGTCCCTCTCTGACTGGCAGCTCTCCAGCCACTCCTCCCCAAGCCTGTAGCGCTGCTGGGGGTTGTTGTGGCCAAAGTTTTACATTGTTTTATAGTTTCGTAAGATGTTATATACATTATGGCACAAATTGGAATGTCCTGAGAATTCCGGCTACCAAAGCATAATATCAGCACCAAAACCACTCAGGCTGCTATGTATTATTTAATTAAACAACACGGATAATTTCCAAGACTATTTTGACTATAAACATAGCCTGGTATCTAAGATCTGTATAATCTTAGGAAGAAAGTGCAAATGTTGAGAGGGGAAAGAAATTGAAATGTGAGGAAGACTACTTATGCAAATAGTATTTCACTTTTTTTTTTTTCTCTTTCCAAATTTAAGTTGACAAAATCATAAGCTAAGGGAACAGTCCACCCAGCACAGTTTTTTCTCCTCCACCCCCAGCCACGATGATTGTGAGAACACTGATTACAGATTTTTTTTTAAAAAAAAATCCATTTGCATCCTCTCCAGAGAAATACAGAGGTCTAATTAATTGCTCTGACATATCTGAGTCAGAAACCTCCTTCAACCACAGGGAGACTATCCCAGCAATTTAGACAATCTTAAGCTTGAAAATATTTGCTGGAAAAGCTCTGTGGAAGCATCATTGTGGTAAGGTAAAAATACTTTGCTGCATAGCACCAGCACACCACCTCTGAATCTTTGTGACTTAAACACCACCTATGGTCTATGCTACCCATTTAAAGAGAGGTAAATTTATTTCTTCAATATTTTGAGTGTAATAGATCACTCCCTTTTGCTAATACTTTTCAGCGACTGTAGGATTTCAAAAAGTGTCTTTTTGATTTGAAAGAAAGAAAAGTTAGGTCTGACTGGAGAGCTTTTGAAAAGCCTACTCCAAACTAACAAAACTATTTCATTTTCCATTCTCTGAGTCACTCTTATGCTTAGCCATACTGCACTATGTTTTTCAGAGGATGCCTATAAAACTCAAGTCCGAATTGATGATGAACCAGCCTATTTGGACATTCTAGACACTGCTGGACAGGTAAGTAATTTCCCAATGTGAATTATTCAATCAGAAACAAACCAAAAGATTTTAACCTCAGCTATATGGGTCATAGAGTTATTTAAACATAAAGGGAACACTGGCAGAATAACACTGAGGAATTAACAAAAGAGAAGAGTGTTACAGTGGTATAGTAAAACTTCAGAATCTGACCACAAGAGAAAGACAAATTTAATCGACTAGAAAATAAAAAAAACAGCTTGTTTCTTTTTCTCTTGTATGCAAAAACATCTATCACAAACACGGAATGAATAAATGCTGTTGTTGGCTTGTCCTATGTGTTTATCCTCCTGTTTTTCTATACATTAGAGGAATCTTCTGGTCTACTTGTAGGTCAAGTATTTTGTTACCATTCTTCTCCTCCCTGCATTATATTTAAACATCAAATGCTCATCCATAAGGAAAAGATCCTAATGTCAAAAGTAACACACAATGTACATATAATGTGTATATGCATGTGTGAGAATCAGTCAGGGAATTAAGTTTCACATACAGCAAGGCGAAAGAAGGAGTTCAATACAAGAATTTCTTCTGCCTGACTCAGTTCACCCCCTTTCCATCTCAAAACATTTTTATTGTTTAACTAAAATGTTGCAACTGGTTGATCTTTTCCTGAAGTATGTGTCAGGTTCTGTTTGAAGGCTTTGATAGTTTCATGAGCTTCCATAGTCTATGTGCACCTTGCACAGGAATGAGTCAGTCAACAAGGACAGTAGATCCTTAAAACAAACAAATGAAAAAAGATTTAGGAAGTATAAGCCTGGAAACCTTGATCTCAGCTTACCAAACATCTGAATGCACCTGAGCTGGGCATTGCAAATGGTGGGAAATGCAATCTGCTGCTAGGAATTAGAATGGCATAAAGTTATATAAATTGAATGTAGTTCAAGTGGAATGTGACATTTTACATGTGAATGAAATATAGGTCAATTTCAAAGTGAACTCAACCCAGTTTCAGCAATCAAAAGATGCCCTGAATTATTCTTCCTGACCCAAAATTATACAGTCTCAGCAGTTAACCGGTGACTTGCTGCTGAGTCTCCTGTGAAAGTGTTTTATTCCTCAGAAAATTTAACCTAAATTTCAAAGAATGTCTCCAAAGCTGTGAATATAAGTGACCTAGAATTTATTATTATAACAGGCCCAATAAGTTTCTTATGCATAGTAGTCCTAGAATAGCTTCAGCAACTCTTAGGCTGAGGGAAAGAAGGAACATCATAGTTGCCACTCAATATGTCTGAAAACATTTGTACTTCGATTGGAGAAGGGGAAGGAACATCTTTGTTCATTCAGGAAGTCAGAGCCTATAGTAACTTCAGTCCTATGTTGTCATTAGTACAAAATCACTAGGGGAGTTACATCTCCAGCTGTTCAGTCTTGTAAGGCTTTATGTGTTAGGGACTTCCTGTGTTATCCTTCAATATAGTTCACTGTCTACATTTACTTAATTCTGTTCCTACATTCAATGTAATCCTATTTTGTAGAGTTAAAATGCTAAAAAGTAAAATATTTTCTTACCCAGAGCTGAAGAGATATGATAAATCAAATGCAAACAGTGGAAGCTGGTAAGAACGATAGTAGAGAAAGGCTGGAGAATTTTAAGTTTTGTTTCAAGAAGAGACCAAAATACCCACAATATTAGAGGCCAATGGCATGTAGTGACCATGTAATTAAATGTGGTGCAGAGATTTTGTAGCAAGTAGAGACTTGTGACAGTAGCACCACACTCTGCAAGATACATCAATCCAGGACATTGTACAGCCTGGGCATAGTTATTCTACCTCAAGATACAAGTTAAATTGATACCAAAAAATCTCTGTTTTAAATTTCCCCGTTCTTCCAGTGCAGACTGTGATCACTGAAACATGTCTCAGTATATCTGTGCAAGGAAGCTCTTCCTACTTTCCTACACCTCTATTTTTTAGAGACTGTCCATTCGAAGTATCCTAGATTTAGCTGCTTGTCTTTGCAGATGTGTTTGAATTTGTTGCCTCTCTATCTGCATTACACAGCTCCAGAATAAATCAAGACCTAATCCATCTCCCATTGAAGTCAGCAGCTAAAATAGACTTGTTCCTCACAGAGGACTTAAAGTTGCTCTCACTGAAGTTCAAACTGAAATCCTACTGTTACTTTGGTGACTCAGGGTAAAAACCCGAAGTGCCCAGTTATGCTGATGTTGGTGTGCTCTGACTGTACCTTGCTGGGATTCATGTTAAGCAGAGATGGTGTTGCAGCTTCTGAATTGTGTAGTGGAAATCTCATATCTCTCTTGATGTCCTCACAGCCATAAATACTTCATCATCAACTTTGAATAATGACTTTAATTACTTCAGAAGATCAAGGAGCTAAAATTATAATTCTTCCCTATTTGGGAAACACAAGATGTCAATAGTGACTAAAGTTAATATATTTTGTTGTTGTTCTAGAGAATGTTTCACCAAATATGTTTCTCTTTTGCCTGCTGTACCTATGCACTAATTGAACACTTCAACACTGACTAAATATTGTGATTTATTAATAATTAATATAGTTCTTTATTTTCAAGTCCAGAGTTAAAAATCCGTATCTGATTCCGTTCCTGAAACTGGATAAAAATCTTTGATATTTTAATAGATACAGTTTGGAACACGAAAAACATAGATGGTGTTTCAGATATACATTTCTGGTTCTCAACTACCTGAAGTTAAAAAATATTCAAACAAAGTGAAAACCAGAAACATGAATAAACTATTAGTATTGCTCATCTAGTCGCTGGTCTTCCTCTCTTTATGCACATACACAGACATCATTAAATACGACAGATTTCTCCTCTCAGGAAACAGACTGATGTTCCATGAACTCTGGATATGCATTTTCTACATCATCAGTTGTGCTCTAGTGTTCTTCAATATCATTTTTCCACTGAAGATACAACACAAGGCACATTCTTAATGTATGTAGGGCTAGTGTAAGTAGTTATGCTTCACTGAACTCACTGCTGCTTTTCACCCCCTGCTACATCTGCCAACAGGGTAGCCTGTCTTTACTCACTGCAGTCAACTTCAGACAGAATAAGGTTACATTTACCTCAGAGAGTTTCAAGAGCAGGTATTGCTGATGCAGCTGCTTGTAGCTGAATTGTCATAAACAGCACCTACTTGAGCAGTTCTTACCATAAGGCTTGAAAACATGGCATACAGCAAGAAGAAAAGGAACAAAAAATTGATGTTGGTTTCCTTTTCCAACGGCACAGCTGAATCTAGAAGATATGTATCCTTAGGCTCGTATTTGGTGGCAGAAGAAACTATCAGTGACGCCTTTGGCTCTTCTTTAACTAGAAGTCTTCTTTTTAATCCAAGAGTTTTCTTTTTGCATCTATATTTCCATTAAAACAAAACCAAAAAACAAAGAGCAAACACAGCATAAATGTAAGATTGAATTTCAGGAGAAAATTTATTTAGCTTGCTTTTAACCCCCTTAGTTTAGGTACAGTTTGGCATGTGGAGTAAATAATAAAACCTTAATGGAAATCTGTAAGTGCAAATTATTATCTTTAAATATAGCTTGATCTTCCTTGTTCAACTATGTTCATAGGACATTTTTGAGTGACTCTCCCTTGAGATTCACCCATGTGTCTCTCTCTATCACTTAAGGCTGGGAGATGTGTTGGGGGGATGTAGTTCTGGTACTTCCCTTTTCTTATCCAATGCATCATAAACCTCACCTGCTTTTACATACATTTGATTTAAACTGGTGTAAACTCTTTGATTTCCAGGAAACTTGAGGGTGCAAATGAAAGGACATTCAGACCTTAAGTCCTTTATTCTGTGTTTAGTTCCCTTCACAATTATTTTCAGAGAGTGACAACCCCCAACTGCTCCAACTGTGCACAAAAAGCCTCCACACAGTTATAGAAACCTTCTGTTCACTCATTTACACTTTCTCACTCTCCTAACTTAAAAATATGTTTCTACTTCTAGAGCCCAGTTTGAAACCCTTCTTGTGGAGTATACACAGCAGTTATCTCTCCTGCTGTATTTATAAACTGTTGACTGACACAGGAGCTTTTATTCCTGCCACAGCTTTCCTCCTGATGACACATTACCCAGCCTCCCTGTTTAGACCTCACATCAAATGTTAAAAGAGCATCAGATAGCATTCCCTTCACCGAAAACCCATTTGAGATGACCATATGTAGAAAAGGCACACTTGTTTTCAGACATGAAGCAGTCAAATATGAAAAAAAAATGGATTTCTGTACCTGTCAGTGAGACACTATGTTTCAAGATTATTGCACCAATTTTTGCTTGTTAAAACGTGAGCTTTTTATGATAAACTTAGTGTACTAGTATATTTCCCAGGTGTGAGTCAGAGACTTGAAAAATTGGCCTTAAAATGTGATGGCATGCCATTTCAGGGAGATTTTCCTTTGTCTGGAGCTGTGTGCACATGAATTCATTTCCAGGCAGACACTTTTCAACCTGACAACAACAGTGCGCTCTGTAGTGAAATCCATCTCTCAAATTGCTAGCAAATCACAGGACATGTTTATCCTGCCAACCTCCAGGACTATGATTTTTGCCCCCTGCTTCAAGCTTTGAAGAGGAACCATATTAGTCCCAAGAGCCCTTCAGATAAACACACTTTCTCAGACTTAACGCTATAGTCTGATGACTCACTCAGGGTGTTATCTGAGATACTTCTGCTTATTATCTAAACATGCTGCTCTAATCCTGAATCAATGGAAGTTGAATTTCAAAGTATAATATTGCAGTTTATCTCAAGGAAATGTAAATTCCCTTTTTGGCAGTAATTATATTTTAATGGGCCTTTACAGTATGTTCTTTTAAGGGGAAAATATTTTTAGTGCACTTTCTGCTAGGTACTGTAGTAAGTAAATGAAATCCATTTTATTTTTAAAGCATAATGGTAGTGAACTAAGTAGCAAACATTAACACTGTGTATTAGGTGAAGAACATTATTTTCTTTATATGTTGCTGTTTCATAGGCTGATGATGACATACTTAGGAAGTCTAACCATAGCACTGATTATTTGGTGGATTCTCAAGACAAGCTGTTCTGTACTTTCTAGGGACAACTAAAATCTCTCCCATGACCAAGTCATCTAATTTGGGAATAGACTGAGTTTTGAAAAAACATTTATTTGGCGCAGATATTGAGTGAAAATGCAGTTCCATTAAATCATAGAAGAAATTACAGACCTGACTCCAATTTCCTTTAAATTATGGGCAAAATATTATTTGGCCTCAGTGGGAAAAGATCTAGGAATATACTGTCAAAAAAAGAGTATATTAGAGTAGCAAGAATAGGCAACTAGCAACTAAGATTCCCAACTTCCTTTCCCTTCTCTGTCAATGAATGAATCATGGTGCAATAAAGGATGAATCAGTTTGTATTTCTAGGTCTGCATTTATCTTTCTGACAAACAAGTGAAGTAAGACTTTGCACGGTGCAGACATCTAGGGTGAGCATCAGAGTTGATTGAGCCTAGCAATACTGATTTCCTGTCCCTCATTACCATTCCACTTCAGTAGAGTCAATGCTAGTGGTTCCATATTGCAAGTGGAAAAATACTTTCCACTGTTGTCTGTTCTTTTCCAGAAGATTCTTCTTTTTTCTCCTGAAATATTTTCTCTCTTGCTGTTTTTTGTCTTTCTTTAACTAATAATTCCAAAATTAGATATACAGTGATACTGTTGAATGATTTATGACTTCTTTAAATAAAATAAGAACATTTAAAAGAAGAAAACACTTTATTACAAATTCTTATACAAGTAACAAAACCTTTTTTCTTCTTTCTAGATCTTTCTTTGTGGTATTTTAATACTGTAAGCAGTACAAAATCAGTGCAGCTATAACATAACTATTTTGCATTTGTATTGGTGATGATTTATGTAGTCTTCAGGGAGCACATCCCTGAAATAAACATCAAGCTAAATTTCAGTGGCAGAAATGAGCACACAAATGATTAAATGCTACAAAAGTCTAAAAAAGCCACCCTGCAGGTTGTTGGCTTATTTTTTCCCCCCTCCTCAGATTCTTAGTTCAAATTATATCTCTGGTGGTCAGCAGGGCATAGGGGAGGGGAGAGAAATACCTATGCTGTGGAATTTTTAAGGTAAGCACACTTGTTATGGAAGTCATCATGAGAGACTATATATGCAAGCCAAAATATCATTTGCAGTCATTTATCAGAGCAATGAGGTGTCTGACTTCGTAGCCTCCTGCTTCACTTCTGTATGGCTGTACAAGTCTCACCGGGGAAGATGGAAAGTCTGCAATGCCCATGTAAGCTGACAAGAGCTTGTTTGAATCCCCGGTGAGCTCTTGCTTGCAGCTGCAGTCATTACCTTTTCACTAGTGGGTTATTGCAATTTTTTTGTGTGTGTGCTGTTTACTAAAATGTAATTACTGAGCTATTAATTTTTTCCCTTTACCATTTATGATGCATTTGTGATAAAAGGTGAAATTTGGCTTTATTCTTTCTTGCATACAAATAAGGAGGGGGGAAAAGTGTTATATGGTGCACGATAAACCAAATGCAGTTGGGGGTTTTAGAGGTAGTTAACAGTGAAGATTGCTTCAGTGCCTGCATTTAGGAGAAAATTACCAAGGTGTTTATCCCTAAGAGAGACACCATTAACATTAATATGAAAGAAAAAGACAGTTCTCTGAGTTAGGGAGTGTAGCATCAAAACATTTTTACTGGCATTGTGGAGAATTGATGTGGTGATTTCATCCATATTTTGGGGTGAATGAAAAGTAGATATCATCTCCCAGGTGATGGACCGCATATTTTCATTACTGCATAGGACAAGCCATATTTGGAAGAGCAGGATTAATAAAGTTAACAAAAGCACAGTTGCAGCAAACTGGCAAATGTATTATCACCTGAAGATAGGAGGGCAATTAGAGTGGGAACATTGGGAACATCAGTGCAGAGAAGCTACAGGAGGGAGGGTCTGAGTGCCAGGGCAGGTTATTTAGTAGTTCCTTAGTGAGAAAGAAAGGTCACTGTGCAATTCTATTTTTTGAAGTCCTGCATTATTTTATTGGAAGTTGTTCTCATTTGTTTGTTTGGGGTTTTTTTCCTTATTTATTTTTCTTTACTTATTGTTTTCTACCAGGCTGATGTGGTTCAATCCTACTTCATAAACTAGCCATGATGCAGAAGAGTACGTGAATACAGAATAACAAGTGCACACAAAATGTTCTGCAGTTAGTGAATGGGGCAGTGCAACAGTGATCCATCAATGTAAAGGGTTTGGAGGAATATCTACACCTTCCTTTCATGAAACTTAATTCTGCAGTCTGTGACTATGAACAATACCAGATATAATGGGAAGAAGTATCATAGCTGAAAAGAGAAGAGGAACGTGAATCTTTAAGCCCACATATGGGAAATGACATGAATTCACAAATGATGAAAACAGATTGTGTCCCACAATGGTTTAAAGAAGTCAGTAATCAAACTCATGAACTAGTGATTTTCAGAAAGGGTGAAAATTTAGACATACCAGTTCAAAGTCTCAGACTCATCTGAACGAAGATGAGATTAATGTCATCATGAATTAACCTGATAGAGTAACTCAGATTAAGAAACAAAAGTCTTTACTTTTAATTATTTCATTCTTTACTTTCAGGACTTTAGAGGTTCATAAAGTCTCTCCAGTAGTCAGAGATTAAAGATGTATTAACCAGTGTGAAGGAATCCATCTCTTTCCATGCAAATACATTAGTTTTCAGAAAGAATCCTGAACTGAGGTCTAGTGTAATACCAGCTCCTGTCTGGGATGGAAGACCTAGAGGGAGCAGGTTGATGCTGAAGAACAGGTGTGAGGGAAGGGTAAGAGAGGGAAACTATTTTAGAAAGCTTTTTGTCAAAATTTTATGAAAATTAGGGATATAAGACTATACTTGCATTTCATGTGCAGTGCTAGTCTAATTGTGTTTCTTAAATTGCCAACCATACATTCAGTTGACTCACTCAGCTTAGAACATCTTCTTGCCCATAGGCAAGGTCTTGAGGTGCTCCCTGTCATTCATTCTCCCTAGATGAGCCTAACTTGTCCATTTCCAGAGCGTACACTGACCCCCAGAAAACTCAGGAAATTAGCAGCTAAGAAGAAATGCTGCTATTTGTCACAGAATTAAAATCATAACTGTGTCTTCCAGAAAAGATCACCTGTCATGAGTATTCTCCTTCTTCCTGCCTGTTTCCCTTTCCAGGTAAATAAATTAGCTTAAACATGGGGAGGAGTAGACAGATAAATAGGCACTGATTTCAACAGGGTTGATATAGTTGCTGCTGGTTTCTTCTAAATTACGGATTAATTTCTGTATCTGTCTCAGCTTTCTATTTACACATTCTCAGAGTTAAGAAAAGGCTACTGATTTTGTACAATGCAGAGTTCATAATATTGCCTTGGAAGGCTGTCAGATTAAGTTCAAAAAGACATTAGTCTGCTAGGCACATGGACTACATCTTTTACGTTTTCTATCTATGTTCCCATCATCAGTGATGTGCATTTTGTCCCCAGTACAAATTCACAGAAGGAAAGGGATATCGCTGTTTTATAACAGAAGCAAGGATTCCTTCCTGTAATTATAAGGCGTGAGACACTGACTGATCATTAATCAAGGGACTGATTATAATAATAATCCACTTCCACTGCAGGCTTATGGGCTGATTCTCATTTATACTAATCCCATTTTGAACTGCTCCTGGATCATTACTAGAGCAGGCAAAAAGGGTCGTGAGAGAGGGGTTTGATGTACAACCAGAACAGTGTAGAGACCTGTCACAGAGAAGGATCAGTCCCTGTCCTCTAGTATTTAAGCCAGAGCCCCTGCATTTTCTTTGGTCTGTGTCTGAGCTGTTATTAAGCTCCCTTCCTTCCTCCCAGTGATGTGGCAGATGGTTTAAGCTGGCACAGGTGGCTGAGTACCACCTGCTGCCAATTCTTCTGTATCTTTTGCTATATAATTCCTTTTGTTGTTGCTGTTTGCAAAGGATGACTAGAAGTAGGAGGGAAGCAAGAAGAGAGTGTTAAGTGATACTGATACTGTTCAGTGCTTTCCTGTATTTTTTTTTTAATGTTGTTGCTGGGAACCTATAACTAGTACATGCTGGGATCTTGCAAGGAAATGCAGCAGATTTGGAACTTTGACTTCTGTGATGCAAAAAGTGTAACTGTTTATTATTTGCTAGTGTAACTTAACCCATGCTGAGGGATAGTATTTCCCACTGCTGAGTGCTGTGAAGGGAAAAATCCTCTATTGGCTTTAGACACTAGATGTTACATCCTCTTGACCGTTTGAACCCTGTTGGAAATAAACCAGCCTTGTAGAAACTAAATGAAGAGTTTAAAATGAAGAGTAGGATAAGCCTTATCATCCAAATACATGAAGGATATGAATGGACAGGGGCTGTGGCTGATATTGTGGACCTCAGAGGCTGGGGCTGGTATTTAGTCTCTGTTGAGGTAGTGAGAGAGGTACGAAGGAAAGTCACCCCTGATGTCTTAAACACTTCTTTGAGGATAGGTTGAATTACTCTCTAGAGTCAATCATCTCTCTCTCCTGACTAGAGAGATACTTGAAGACTAATGTAGAAGAGGTGACTATCTCTTGAGTGGCAGAAACCAGAGGAAACAAGTCCCATCCTTTGCATCTGGATTAGTAGCGGTATTATAGTGATTATAAGATATACTATCCACCTAACTTCCTATCTGGATGCTTTCGCATTTGAAATGTAACTGCTGCAGGCTTCTTGCTGCTTGCTTTTACAAAGAAGCTTTTAAAAGATTATTTGCTTTTACACCTCACCCTTCAAAAAAAAGGCTAAAAGAAATTAGTGAAAATCAAATAATTATCACAGCACTTATTCACCAGTGAACTTTCCTTACGTAAATCTATTTCAGGAGGTAAAACAAAAGAAAAGCACACTTTATGAGAAGCAGTGCCAAGTGAATGGTATGTAATCCAAGTGAAGTCCACTGTAATGTTTATGTATCTAAGAGAATTTATTAACAAAGAGATATGGGAGGGTTGCACTTTGGATTAAAAAAGTTATTTGATGTTAAAAAAAATCATTGATCCTATTTGCAAAAACCTTTCCTGAGATAGAAGAAATTCTCAATTTGTTTATAACCAAAAATTCTGACTTTTTTTTTTTTTTAAGTGAACAATTTTTTTTCACATATTTCTTTTATGTTGTATAGTCTTTACCTCTGATTCTCTCACTATTGGAAAGACTTTTTTTCCCCACTGAGTTTCCCGTGTCCTTTTTTTTCATTTTACCCTTGTTTGTTCATTGTCATAGATAAACAATATCCTGCCTGTTTCCAAGTATATATCCCCCCCTCTTAGTGTTCACTAGAAATGTAAAAAAACCCTTCATAATAAGAATGACCCCTGTGGTAATCAGGGAGACAGCTTTGATTAAGAACATCTGTTAGCAGATTCCCGGTTCTAAAGTCAAGCAGAACATAAGACAAGAAGATATAGAAAGTGGCATTTCTCAAACTGTGAGGCTGGCCTCCCTGGGGAGACTCTGACCTCTTCCAGAGATACAAGCCAAGATCATAAAAAAAGAACAGACATCAAAATATGTGGAGTGTGTGTGTAGTTCGGAAAACATGACACCTTTGTTTCTGAGGTGCTGCATCTTTAAATTTCTAAGCACTACACTTCTGAGGGGTGGGGAGAAGGACTGCACTTCTAAGCCTTGCACCGTGTTTACTTCTCAAACACATCACCACAAAATGAAAAAGGAGAGATATGTTGACCCTATGCTCATTGCCTGTGTCCTCTTTTTTGTTAGTTTTTCTCTTCCCCTTGCTTTTCTCTTATCCTTTCAGGGTTGACAAGGCTATCTGTTAGCAATGCGTAACAGAGGGATCCAGGAAAACTGACTTCAGTTCTGAGTTCTGCTGGTGTAAATTAGTAATGTGGAGGAGGTTGCTTCTTAACAATTTATATTCTGAGTTGGATAAAAGCTTTTCTAGCCCAGCGTTTTTTCTCCAACATTTTTCAGGACAAAATACTTAAGAGACAGTAAAGAACCAAGCTTAGTTTCAGTGAACATTGTGATACACTTTCCTAGATTCTTTCAGTCAGCAAGGTAGGGTTGTCCTGAGCTGAATGTTAGATCCAGACTGTTATATTTCATAACAACCATAAACTAAACCTTCGTAAGTATCTAGGTATGTAAATATAGTCTGTCTAACTTTGTTGTTCAATGTCTTTATTTCCTCTTCTGGAGACATTAAGATACTGATCTTATTTGAAAAGGATTCTAATCTCTAATGAAAAAAATAAAATACACGAATTCTATTTCTATTTCTATGAAAACAATATGAATTTTAAAACTAATTGGAAATATTGCTCTTTATGAAAAACTTTCTCTTGTTTATTTTGAAAAGTGGGGCAAAAGAGAATAAACCAAGACAACAGAGAGAAAACAGAGGTTAAGTATTTTCTTCTCTGCTAAGTTGTTCTCCTAAAAGTGAATAGAAAAAGCAAGCATATACAGAAGGATGAAATGTGGAAATGGGGACAGTATCCCAAGGGTCAGTATGGAAGTATGTCTTGGGCATGAATGGATTGGGTTATGAAAGCCAAAATGTTGCTAGAAGTGGAACTTTTGAGAGATGTAAGAGGCAATGAGATAGTTTTCTACAGGCACACGGGCAACTATATAAAAACCAGGGAAAATATGTAGCTGATGCTGAAATTAGTGAGTAACCTAATGATGAGGAACATGGAAAGAACTAACGCTCTTAAGGCTTTCTCTATCCTAGCCTTTACAGACAAGCTGTGTTCTTATCCCTCCCAGCTCTTTATGCCTCTCAGGAATGTTTGAGAAAGGGATACACTACCCCCAGTAGAGAGGGATCAACAAGGGACAAGTTAGTTAAGCTGGATGTATGCAGTATGATACAACAGAATGGGATACATCTAGGCATGTTGAAGGAGCTGCTCTATGTCATTGTGAGGTCATTCTGTCATCTTTCAAAAATCATGTGAGATGCCTGATAACTGATAAGAGACAAATGTGATCACTATTTAGGAGCAACATAATCATTGAGAGGTTTTCTTGCTAACTTTCTTCAACAACAGGTAGACATATAAAATCATTTGAGGATTAGTATCAGGTTTTTTCTGCATTCAATTATAATGGAAAAGAAAAGGAAAAAGTTATGCTGCCTTCTTTCAACTTTTAGAAAAGTTTTATTTTTGTTTCTATCCAGACTTCATGCTTGTTCTTAAGTATAATATTTCTCCCAAGAATGGTGATTTTGTTTCAAAAGATTTCTTACCACACTTTTAAGTTAAGTCTTAGTCATAATACACAAGAGAGTATTAGAGACTGATGTCAAGCTGCAAAGTGCTATAAGCATGACAAATCTTCACTTTAATTCTCAGAATTGATTTTCTTTTCAGGAGGTGTGATTTCCTTCTGCCTCTTCCCTTTCACATTTACTGACTTGGGAATGTTTCATATTTTCCCCTTGTTGAGTAGCAAATGGCATGTAGTGCTATTCTTGAATAATTTTTTTAAAAGCCACTTCTACACCAGAAACAATTAAAGAAGATATGAGTGTGCCAGCTGCACAGATACACTGTTGTTTATTTTATAAGACAACCAGGCAAAATATAAAAATAAAACCACTGAAAAATCTGTAAAACTTTGGGTCTACCTCTGAACATCCACGAAACTGAGGTGAACTTGGATTTTGGTTCTGCTTACTGTAAAGATACATTTAAAGTGGGAAATTTGGAGTAAGACTTGAACTAAAAAATAAACAAAGATTTAATTATAGCTTAGTCCTTTTTCTTGTATATATAATATGCATACATTATTGCAAAGTATGTTTATTGGAAATAATATTTATTCTTTTTCTTAGTATATATTATTATGTTGGGGTTCTTGGTGAACAGAGGGAAAAAAAAACCACTTTTTTTTGAAATCCAAAAAAAACCTTATTTATGTTTGACCTTGGAGTCCTTGACTCTGTAATGATCAATCATGCCAAAGGGAAAAAGCTGAGAAGTGAAAGTCAACATCAAAAAATGGAATGGAAATGACTAATTATGTTAACAATAGAAAACCAAGTAGATGTCCCCAGTCCAGTATGCATAGAATAACTAATACGTCCAAAAATGAATCATTGCAAACATGATGTTAAAGTATTTTGGCTGTTTAATACATAAACAGCAGTAACATGTCATAACAAAAAATTGCAGAAGTAAATTAATTCATATCCTTAAAATTATAACTATGCCCAGTCGTGAACAAGAAGGCGTAGGTAAATGACTCCAACTCAAGAATGGCAGTGCCTGAAAGCTGAGGACTTTGTCCCTTTGGAATGATTGGAATGTTTAAAATGGGGAACCCAAAGTTTCCTGGCAGTCAAGGAAAGCTGTTAAACATTCCTGGGAGTGATCCTGGGAGTCCCCATGCTACAGAAAGTCACTTACTGTGAGGAACTTGAACAGGGATATGTGACCTAATTCCTTCTTAGTTTGCCATAAATGGCTATAAGTGAGTGTACAAAGTTCTGAGCACTTCCCAGAGGTGGACCATCTCACTTAAGCAGAGCTCATTCTTTGTAAAAGTGTGCAGAATAATCATATGGTGTTACAGTAGATGATTTATCAAATCTCTAACCCAGGAAGACAGGTCATCTGGGCTGGGATTTCGGTTCCATACCAAGACATCTACTTTTAGGTGCCTACATGGGAGCTAGTGTCCCTGTTCAGTTGTATAAATGTTCAGCTCATTCTACAACAGATAAACAAAAAATAGGTAATTAGATAACTAAAGAGATAACTATTTTTTGTCAGCAGAAGCAATCTGTACTCCATAAATTACACTGACTAGCTTACCATTATTTATAAGAGGGGCTTAGAGAGTGGCCTGCAGCTACACAGACAACTAAATTCAGGAGCCTTAATCCACAAATTTATTTCTATCTAAACTTTCCATTGTCTGCTAAGCCTGAGGGGATCCTGGCCTTGTTCAGCTTCTCCTACAAAGGAGACTACCCTACTAATCATGGTACAGAAGAGTTCTAAGTGATTAATGCAAAGACAAGAAAAGCTGGGGCCTGGGGAATTGGGGGACTGAAGAGAGACCCATGTTCTGGCACAAAAGCCTGGAATCTGTGGGTGAGTAAGGGAGAGGGTGAATGTCTCTGTGTCTAGTCATTAACACTCCCTGCCCATAACTCTGAGACCTTGGGTAAGGTCTCCAGTTTGATCTTGCACTGTTTATTAATCCAGTGGCTATCTAACGTAGATAGCAGGCAAAGACCTGGGAACAGAGACAGATCTTCATTCACTGTCTCGCCTGAACCAGCAGAGTGTAGAATCCTTTCTGTCTGATATCTTCTGTGTTTCTCCCCACTGCTGCCCTGCTTACACATCCAGATTCAAGAGGATGAGATAGAATATGGCCTGATCTTCTCTGTGCTGTAGCTTGGTAGTTAATAAACTCTCCTGGGATATCAGTGGTGATAGTTTAGAGATTTTGAAATTCTGAGTAAGTCTCAAAGCAGAATCCTACCCTTAAATTGCCTATTAGTCTCCTATTTTGGAGCTTAGTCTATGAACTTTTTCCTGTACTAGGTGAAATATTTTGAATGATATATATGAAAGCTCTTGGGTAAAAGATACATCATGAATAAATGATAACGGTCAACATGAAAGTCTATTCACAGGAAGTATTATCAATCAACATGAGTGACTATTGAGAAAGATTTAAGGCTGAGACTTTTAAAACAGCATAAGCAATCCACTTCCCTTCAATTTTTAGCAAGAACTAGATATATATATAACTTAAACTGTTTTAAAAATCCTAGCCTAAATTCACAACAGAATAAAAAATACAGGACTAGATATTGCATCCTGCTGCTCATAGAAATGGTCCGATGTTGATATGTGTATTCCTTGCTTTATCAGACCTTCCTGCATCTTAATATCTCTGGAGAACTGATTCTGTCAGGAGGATTCTGATCCTGACCGGCTGTTGCCATGGTATTGGATTATTCTGGGCTGTGATCAAGAAGAGCAAACAAACTTGAAAAAGGAACAGGCTTTAAAATATATTCTCAAGCCACAGTGCCTGAGACTAGTTTTTGAAAACTAAATCTTTATTTTTGTACAATGTGGCAGTTCTTAAATAGTTCTGAAAACCCATACCGATAACCAGAAGAGTTTCTGTGACACTAAATACATACATAAATAGGAAAAAATGCAGGAGGAGAAAATTGGGCCAATTCTCACACTATTTGAAATTGTTCATTTTCATTTAATGGTATTATCCCACACTAAACTGAAACCCCCAGCTTCTCTGAGAACATTTGAAAGAGCAGAACTTTTTGCAGATATTATTCCTGTTTTACTAGGCACTATTCCAAAGCTGGTGGGAGTCAGTGAATGTCTTTTTGATATTACTGAGCTTTTGAATTGAGTGCATAATAAGGAGTTTCTACCTGTCTCCAATCCCTAGATAGTAATATAACTCTTCTTTTACACCTGTTAATATTCATCTAATTGCAAGTCATCTATGCACACTGAAAGCGCTGCAGATGGTTCTAGAAATACAAGAGACAGTATTTTCTGTATACAAGCGCTGGCATAATAAGTTCACAGTCTTAGAGGACAGAGTTCCCTTCATGGGCAGAGAAAAAAACAAAAGGTCCTTAAAGACATCCTGGTGGTGTATTATTCATGATGACAACCCCAGAAGGATGCACAAGTTTCAGCAAGCAGTAATCAAAACAGTAAAACAAGCAATGAAAAAATATATAGGGAATGGGGGAAGTTTTTAGGAATTTTGTTATTTACAGATGGATAATTTTGTTTGCCAAATTACTGAGCGTGTTCTTCCCATTCCACAGGCAGAATTCACAGCCATGAGGGACCAATACATGCGAGGTGGAGAAGGTTTCATTATCTGCTATTCCATCACAGACCGTCAATCCTTTCAAGAAGCTGCTGAGTTTAAGGAACTCATTTATCGCGTCCGGCATACCTATGACATCCCCTTGGTGCTGGTAGGAAACAAAATAGATCTGGAAGAGTTCAGACAGGTAAGCAACTTTGTTGGTTTTGGCTTGGTTTTCCTTGACTACCTCAGGGATTTCTGTAGCATATGTTGTAGAGTACTACTGACAATTATTAGTACAAGATGAGGTTTAATCGAAGAGCAACACACTAGGATTGGTAATAAATTAAGGACTTGACAGTACTTTTCATTCATATGTTATGGATCTTAAAATGTTCTTTGTTTTTACTTGAAAAGGAATTCCATTATTTTTGTTGGAAGTTATATATATGTTCAACATGGAAAAAGATTCACTCAGGATCTTTACAGCAAAAAACCTGTTTGCTTTGGATTTTACAGGCCATTAAATCCAGAAACTTTTTTTTCATAAACATACTAGTTTTCGTTAAAAGTTTCTCAAACTCAGACTGAAAAAACTTATAGATAAACCAGAGAAATACATATGAGATTATCTTCGCCTGAAAAGCCAGCAGCTGTTATTAGAGTGTTCAGATGGGATGGGAACATTCAAGACTTGAACTCACTTTGATTTGTATACAAGATTTAAGCCACCACCACCCACAGAACAATAGACTTCTCTGACTATGAGGGCATTGGCTGTGGCTCTCTCAAAGTTGTTAGTAATCTTAGCTCACTGGTTTGCTTCCTTTCTGCTTCCTCCTTGTTGTTTGTATTGATGTGTGCGTGTGTGTGCACGGGAGTGAGAGACCATCTTAGAAATGGCTTGGTTGTGACCTGGTACTGAATGGTAAATACCCTTAATCTTTAACAGAAACTTCAAAAATAAGACAAAAAATATTTTCCTATACAGAAATCTTAAGAGGCTCTTTATACACACTGTGATTGCTTCCAAATGACTGATTTCGGTGCAGATGTGTGTAACAGTTAAATAAAATGGTGGTTTTCAGTTCATTAGCATCTGTGCTCACATGATCCTGCCTAATTTTTCCACTTATTGTCACTCTTCTCCCTATTTCTTTGTCTTTCTTCTACCTGAAGAAAACCCAAGACAATGTTAAATCTGAAATTAGTCCTGAAGATCTGATGATGTACTTAAAACTTCACATCTGTTTCCAGATCATTGACTTTCTCCCTATATCAGACTGTGAAAAAACCTTAATGGTGACAATCCAGCTGCAGTTTAACATGCAGCTTGAGGCTTCAAATAACAGTGCCATGTGCAACACGCAGTACAATCCATGCAGTTTCTGGGCTACTTATATACCAGATGGGGAGGGGTGTGGACCCAGTTCTGCTGTGAGAAACAGGACATTGCACCTGATCCCAACAGAAATAGGATAAGACCAATTACCTACAGTTACCTATAGATAAGGTTGCCAGGAATAGTCTAGTCACTAAGTGATGTGAAGACTCTCTTCCAGTGATATTTGGCACTACCTCTTTTTGATCGTATGTTATGTTGGGCTTTCATATTTTAATCACTGTCAATGCATATAAAAATATATGCTTTATTTAGATGTTTTACATACTCCTTGATGGTCTTCTCTGGTCTCCCAAACAGGAATATTAGTGCGCATGAATTGAGTATCACAAACAGCACTCAAGATTAAAGGGTGTGGGGAGGCTCTTGGGAATTGTATTAGAAATTATGTCTTTGAGATGTGACAGACACACAGAAAACTGTTACACAAGGTTGCCACTGAAGATTCTGCCTGAATTTGTAAGAAGGCAATTTCAAACCATGGTCCTATGTTTCTTAAAAGCTTTCAGTGAGCCAGGATTTAGGTCTTCAGGAATTATTCCTCCATAAGCCCTCCACAACTGTCAACAAGTACGGCAATGTTAGAAGGGTTTTCTTGAATATTCAGCAATCCAGATTTTGAGCCATGGGACACCCTTATATCATAGACGAGTAAGACAATACAATAAAGATCTGCTCCTTTAAACAAAGCACTTGAATATGACTATGTCTACATAAGCAAGTAGTATGAACCAACAGGAACAGAGCTGTAGAACAAAACAGTTTATTCTGAAGTCCACATTTTGGGAATTTGATTTTAACTTTGGACTAGCTCTACTCCAAGGCCATTGTCTCTATGATTAGTTGGTGCTGAGGTGTATAAATTGTGCTCCTGGAGCATATCTTCACTTAAATTTCATCCATAGTTCAAGTCATGTTCTCAGAGACCACTCCACAATTCAAAGCAAAGCATGGTTAAGTGGTAGTGATTAAGAGATACTGCTCACTGCCTCGCTGACCTTAATTAAAACACCACTGTGTGGGAGGTCATCTCTGTGTCCAGCTTTAAGTGCATGTTAATGGACTTCAGCAACTTATTATTTCAGAACTGGGATGTAGGTTGTGCTGTATGTTTAACAAACACTGAAATAAGTTATCTATGCTTACTTGTTAGGTTAAGCAATATCTAAGTAACTTGATGAACTGTGGGAAGGTGGATTGAAAGGAATCTTTTCAAGGTCAAGTTACAGCTTCATTAAAAACACTCGGATGTTCAAGAGTGGTAGTCAGCTCACTCTGGAGTGACAGACAGCAATGAGCAGACAATGGCATTAACATATCAATGAACAAGCAGTGAAGTACACAAACATACCAAATTCAAACAGCTGAGAAATAGTAGGTGTCAGAATGCAATTAGCCAGATTGGAATTTGGCCAGGTCACCAGGGCTAATGTTGTTGCTTTGTTTGACATTTTTCTACTATGAAATTCATTAAAGCTACTGTAATATTATTCATGGTATTTGGAAACATAACATTAAGTTCAACATTCCTGGGCATCATTTCCATTTAATGGCAATTCCACAACAATCAGACAGGCTGTAGTAGCTCAGTCAGACAAAGCTCTTGTTTGAAATGCGATCCCCTGCACAATACAATTAATGATGTATGTCGCTTGCCTCAAATCTATCAACAGGACTACAAGAATAAAACTAATCTGCAAGTAAAATTTTGTGTTAGGAGAAACACTACTAAAAAAGAAAACCAAGAAGCTTATTATTTTAAAAAAATGTTTTTCTTTTCTGATGGCTTCAGTGAAATTATTGTTGTGTTTAAGTATGCTTGTAATTTTTAATGTCTTAAGAAATGGGTTTGTCTGTAGTCCTTAAGTTTTAATTACATTCATTAACCTAAAGAATAAAGACTTTCCATTCTCTCTGAAACAATGTGGGGGAACAAGTCTGTAAAAACTATAGGGAAAAATACAATAACTCATTACCCTGATGTGCATATCTGGTGTCAAGCCTCCCTCCACCCTCCATTCCTTTCCATTCATTTGTACTGCAGCTGCATCTGCTCCTTTCTGACTTTGTTCTGTTTTGTGTTCAGAGATTCACTGGAAAAGTGAATGGGCATGAGTGATTAAGGTTAAGACCTGTGTCCATTCCTTGATTTTTAGCCATTGCTCTAAGAAATATTTAAGTATTATACGTATTTTATCCCATAGATGTTAGATGTAAAAAACAGAGTGGTAAGTGCTTGATTAGATACCATTTTAATTTCAGTGTTTTCTAACATTAATTAGATTAATAAAGATAAGCTATACGTCTTTTAATGTCATTAGAGTTTCAGAAATATTTAGGACCAGCTGATATGAAGTACAATAGATATTTTAACTTCAGATAAGCTTTGTTGCTTTACCCCAGATAAACATCGGTTCTTACTGAATTTTTAAATCTGTATAATAGATAAATATATAATTAAAACATATGCATCTTTAAAAATACAATAAGCAACTGATCCTATTTAAGCTCATGCCACACTAAAGCAAAATTTTAGCTTTTAACTAAAATATTTTATAATAAAGACATGTGGTACTGCTGAAATATTTTTTAAAAAAAAAATCCATAAGGCTTTGTCTACTGATCATTGCAATATATTACATTCAGCAATTCAGAGGGGAACTAACTACATAAGCTCCTTTGAACAATGTACAGCTTGCTGTAGCTCTGAGCTGGAAAGAAGAAATACTTTCTAGAAGCTTTTTCAAACTTTTATGGTATATGTGAGAACCATTCTGGAAATTTTACCTATGCAGAAATTGCACAGCCTTCATGAAGCAGTTTTTCCTATATGCTTTTGTCTGACCCCAGAGGAATAAGCTGTGGACTCAGTCAAGCCCATGGATAACATGTTGATGTCCACTGAGTCCAAGGTTATGAGGGCAGGTCATGCTTCGTTCAGTTCTTGGCCTCTCTGGGAAGCTTGTCATCAAAGCTGTTAGTTTTGATAGTACAGTCTTTGTCTTGAAAAGAATTATGTAGCTGTTTACCCTTCCATGCATGAGTTTTCTTATTGGTTTCAAGCACAAATCTGAGCAGCAGCAGTGCTTTTGAAAACATTTCCTTCTTTCTCTCTCCTTCTACAGTCTCTGTCCTTCAGTAGTAAATATGAAATCAATATGAAATCTGTCTTTAGCATGGAACAATATCTTACTTGAAATGCAAATTAATTACAGGGGCTTCATTAGATTTTCTTTCTAAGGTTTTATTATATCATAAAATAGTTCTCAAACCAGGATTGCAGTGACTCAATACATTCACATGATCTCAATCAGCTGCCCACAGAACATTCTCACTTTGATGAGATTTTACTCTGGAATTTGTTCAAGAGGAGCTGACTGGTTATCAGATACTCTGAGCACCAACTTTTAGATTTTTTATTTTGGCAGTTGTTCTATTTTCATGTTGGCTTCAAAAACCTTGAAGTATCTGTAGAGTCTGACACAGCTAATTTATTTTTTTAACTTCTTTTGTTTTGGTTTATTTTCTGTGAATAACTGTTCAGTATATTTCAAACATTGTTAGTCTATACCTTCTGGTGCCTCAGTGAGACACCTAAAATACTTAAAGAATATGATATTATATTTTATTTTCATTTTCCAGTACACGACTATGAACTACAATTTCTTAGATGCTCTCTTATCCATATTAGTTATGAAATTGCAGTATTCTGAACTTCTTACCTTAACATTAGGCTGAATTCCTTTGCTTTTGTGATTAAAACTGCTCTCAAATTTTTAAATGTTCTTTACTATCACCAGTTCCATTTTCTCTTAAAGATATTTGGGCGGAAGAGTCTGTCTGCTGAAAGCTCTTGTTTCCCATTTATCAGGCCAGTACCCTACACAAAGAATGAAAGGTTTAATTGCTTCTTCTGAACCTTCTAACTGCAAGTGAAGGGAAATACGTTTTCTGCTATTTACTGACGAAAAATAGTATATATTTAACTATAGACATGATAAAGTGATTAAACCAAATGAATTGTCCAGATTCTCTAAAGTCCATGCAAAAAAACCCCAGGATTTATCACATATCATAGAAGTGTATCATAAAATGAGATGTATATGCCCATGAAGATGTCTGTCTTTCTCTTGACTGTAGAGGGAGGCATGGACAACTAACTTCCTAGCTTTTATACAGAAATACTTGGGTCAGAGGAAGACTAACAAAATTGTTTATGACATCCTTTCAGTTGAGAATCTAAGCTTACTGCTTCATTCTGTTGTTATTGTGGCTGCTAACTACAGACTAGACTTTTGAAACATGCTCAGCACATGCCTTTGGTTTTTGAATTAATGAAATCTAACAACTAGTCATTCTTAGGTGCTATTCCCTTCTAAAGATCACTGTGAGCTGTGATATTAAAATATCTCAGATGTATTCAGGCAGGCTTACCCTGAATAACAACTACAAAAACCATAGTGGTATCCTCAGTGGAGAACAGCTAGAGGAGAATACGGCACAGAAGAGCAAATTCTTCAAAACTTTTTATTTGAATATTGAAACAAATTTTTAGATTAATTAATTCATCCATCTTGATGTCATGTTGGCTGTTCATTTTCCATGGATGCCAATGCAGTTACATTTTGCTAGCATGAATACCTGCTGAAAATGAATTACATTTGTGAGGAGCTGCCCTCATCACTTCCATTAGCTTGCCTACATATTACCTTTCCCACATGACATCATATCATGGTCTTTGTTTGGTCTTCAAATTCTGAATAATATAAGCCATTTTTTCTGTTTTGATAATGCTATGACAGTTGCCTGAATATTTGGCACTAAAACCATTGAAATTGTCATGATGTTTTTTTATCTTAGAAAACTGTCAAACCTTTGATAATCACTTTTTTACATTACCAAAATATGTATCTGGATTCTGTCATGTTCCTCTACATATCTAATTTCTATTTAGTTTTATTGATTTTGTTTTTTCAACGTTTCTTTCACACTGTTCACTTTCCTAAGAAGACTTCCTTATATTGTTTAAAAAAAATGTTTTTAGTGTTTGCCCCACCCTCTAAAAAAAGTGTGTGCTTTCCTATGCCAATTCAACTGTAAAAGTCAATTTTATTATTGTAGTCTCTTGGAAGGAAATTCTATTATTATCAACTTAACTGTCTCTAGTAAATGTTCATTTATACATAGTTTACCTCTTTGTCATTACAACGCTTTTATATTTCCACAAAACCCCCAAACCACAGTTTCATATTACCCAGGCTGCAGTTAATGCAATCAGACACACAGACAATTGTAATAAAACTGTTGGCTCATTTCTCAATTCACAATTTTGTTAACCTCTAGTGAACCATCCAGTAAACCTTGTAATCCCTTCAACACAGAGCAGAAGACACTTGAAGGGGCCTAACATGCAGATAACAAGCTGCTCTATAAGAGAAGAAACAACAGAAAAGCGATAGCTGAACTTCAGATAAAAAAACGTTTGTAACAGAATGCCTAGATATTCAGAGATAAATACAGAGGCAACTAATTGCTTGTAGCCAAAGCAGGACAACAGAGGACATGTAGCAATGTGTATACACTGGGGAGGGTGCTGCAAGGTCACTTCACGGCTATGGATTTTAAACAGCAACACACTTGATATTGTTTTAAAAGACCCCCAGTACTTCTTACCTCTACCTGCTTTACCTTCACTGTCAACCTCTTCACCTCAGAGATTTTGTCCTCTCCATGCACCAGGTCCTGACTTGGTGAGGCCATATTTGACTTCAGTGAGAGAACACCTTGGAGGAGAGGTGTGAGAGCTGCTCTCTCACCTTTTGTCTTCTTGATCTAGGTTGCTCCTCGAGGTGATCTTGGGCTATGAAATTTGCCTGCTTGGTCTGTAATTTGGGAGATTAGCAGTTGTGAAGACTTCAATACTTTTTTCATGTGGCAGCCATGACAGCAGGATCTATTATCTTAACTAAAGCAAGTGCTGTTAGAAAACTCCCACACAAGCCTTCTGCAGAACAGCCTTGTGTAGGGCCTCTGTGAATAAGTTCAGGATGCTGCTGCTTCCCTCAGAGCCTCCCAGAGGGAAACCCATTGCTTACACAGTGACCATACAAAGAGGTGCAGCTTTGCAAGGAAATCTACAGTGGTATCATTTGCTGGCTGGCTAGGGCTTAGTTGTGAGTCTGTGCAAATTCCTCTGCTGGAAGGGAAAATTTGCAAGGAAGTTAATTATCCTTGAAGGACTTCCATAGTTCACTTTTTTGCCAGCAGAGAAAGGCGTAAGGAGGGAGCTGTGTGTGACTCACTCCGGTTCCTGACCTACTCCAGGTCTGGTTGTAAAATTCCATTTTATTAATTTTCAGTTTGTTTGCTGAAATCTTCATTGTCTTGCCTGTGAATCTTCTTCTTGCACACTGTGTATAAGCCAGGTATCAACCTGTTCTTAGTGCAGAAAGGGGAGAGACATGAACATGCCACATCAGGCAGTACTAATTGGGACACCATTTTGTCTCTCCATCATCTGTGCCTGAAGCAATATGACCTCCCATCTCTCAAGATTTATCCTCTCATTTTCTCCACAGGGACGTGGAGAGAGAATGACATGCAATGGGAAGGTATCTTTTTATATACTTGCTGCTATTTTTACATCAGCAAAGTTGAAGTTTCAGCCTAACACTTATATATTATTTACTACAGTTCCAGTTCAGGAAACTATTTAAACATATGCTTAATTAGAGTGGAACTAATGCATGTTCTTCATGTTAATCTGCAGTTGAGTGAAGATGCTGTCCTGAAAGTGAGACAGTAATGAACAACTTTGTAAAAATGTAAGTCCCTTGGCAAAGTAACAGATTAATATAGGAGGCAGCATTTACTGAGTTCATTGTTTATACAAAAATGTGAATACTTGGTAGCAAGGATAATTTCCTGTGTGTTTTTGCAGCAGTATCTCAAATTACTTGAAAGAAGAAATTTTGCCAGAATTTAATTATAGCTCATCATGGTGTCACAAATAAGAGCATGACGTGGCATTTAAAGAAAATAAGATTAACCAGTTTAATCATCTTTGTTCTTTGAAGATTGCTTGTATTCTTGTCTTAATCACTTCCCCCCCCCCCCCCCCCCCCCCCGATGAATTAGAAAGTTAGAGAGATTTGTTTTTATCCAGATCTAGCAACTTGGCTAAGAATAGCAGCATGTTAACTTCACATGGTGTGATATTGTTTAAGCTCTGCAGACATGACAAGCAAAAAAAAAAAACCCAAACCCCACAACCAAAAAAACAACCAAAAAAACCTCACCCAAACAAACCAATCTGAAAAAGAAAATAAAAGGAAAAAAAGTCTCTGTGTTATACCCATTCTGGAAACTTCCAATCTCTCATTCATAATGTCCAAATTTTACAATATAAAGTCTATGTATAATGGCAGCTTCTAAATCTCTGAGTAAATTGTTTGATATAGCATAGTTAATTCAAGAAGTTCCAGGAAAGTACCTATGATAAATTGACATTAAAGTACATTACTACAGTTGAAACTCAAGATGTTAAATGTCTATTAAATGTCACAATTCAGGTTTCAGCTTTAGTCATTTACAGTATTAATCCCATAGTTTTTTAAATAGGAACCCCAGACCCAGTCTGGGAATAAAGGTATGGTATGTTGTTTACAGTTTAATATCTTCATCCACCCTGTCTTGATGGGTGTTAATTCAAAAAGAAAAAAAGGATGAGCTTTCTTTTTGTCATTGCTGCATTTATTTTCTCTGTTGCTCAGGGAATGTTCTTTCCCTCTGTTTCCATCTATGTCATTTTTAGCACCTACTACAATCCAAAAAATTAAGAAGGAGGAAAATAATATGACTTGTTAATTCTTTTAAATTGTCTGGTACAGGCACTGACAGAAATGTGTGGGGTTTTGTGTGTGCTTGTGTATGTCCACATGTTTTAACATTGTAATCTAACACCAACATTGTACTTAGTACAGGATATTCATCAGCACCACAGGCCACTCTTTGGGTATTCCTGTCATATATAATCAGTCATTGGAACTTTGAATTGGCTTTACCTCTCCTCTGAGATAGTGGGGAAAACAGTGTCTTTACAGGTAGTGTTTATCATTAGCAAAACCATGGGACAATTCTTCCATTATTTTTCCTACCTGTGATTCATACAGGATCTCCTTTCATTATTATTAAAAAAGTAAACTTTGCCTTTGTTTCTGAGACTCATTCATTTCTACAGCTTAGATTTCTTGGATTTCTTGGTTTTTTAAACCTGAAGAATGTATGAGATAATAGGTTTTGTTGTTTTTCCCTCTCTGAAATCTGAGTGACATTATCCCAGACATGCTTAGTCTTAGCCCACTGAAACTACAGACCAAACCTGGTCAGCTTTCTGTCATTGTGTCAAACCTTCCTAACAATTGCTTCAAACCACATAAAAACTATTACCACAAAATTCCCTGTCTATTTTCCACTAAGTCAAACACAAGATTTATGCTGGCTGCAGGTTATCAGGCTGGGAGGTAATGTCAGGTTCTCAGAATTACCTGGGAATTTTCACTTAATGAATTCTGAACTGGTGCAGGAATGTGGGCTTCAGGTGGCATTCCTGATCTCTTTTGCTCTCTTTCTTAACGTATCATATGAAGAAAATTTTGTGGATTTTCTCCATTTAGTTAAAAATAGAGATTTTTTTAAAATAGTTTTTTAATAGGTTATTTGCTATAGGTTGGGAAGGAAATGCAGGTGGTTGTTTGTTTGATAGAATCAGAGGAGAAGGTGGAAGAGCAGGAGGTTGGAAGAGGGAGTAGAGATGACACATATGTTCCTTGGAGTGAAATATGAATCACAGAATCATCTAGGTTGGAAAAGACCTTGAAGATCATCTAGTCCAACCATGAATCTGTGCATTGAGCATTTATCAGACCTAGTGGCATCTGACTTGATTTGGGCTACAGATTTGTGTAGCTATTTCCCAGTGCACTCCACTGAAAAACTGTTGCTTATGGAGAATTTGTACTCACTTTTAATCCCGTTTTCTTTCCCATCTGCAGTGAATGGGATCGTTTCGTTTGTGATTGCCTGTGACTACAAAATGATTGGTGATGCCAGTTAACCTTTTCAGGATTATAATGCTCTCAAAACCAGGAGGGGGTTAGAACTTGAGAATGGTTTGATTAGATTGCAAGGATCTGCAATTCTGAGAATCCCTAGGATCTGTCAGCACAAAGGAGGAATGAGAGACTTATAGAGATCATAGGTGGGTCAGCAATACTTTGTGATTAGTGAGACTGAAGCCTGAAAGTCCTTTGGAAAACACCAGGCAGGACTTCAGACATAGTGGTGGTTGCAAGAAAATAATTCCTGAGATCCTGAAAAATTGTTATATAAGACTTTAAAAGTATTTAATGTTACCATACTTCTGAATTTTGAGACAAAGAGTATTTCACTGATACATCTGATGTCTTTGCTCTTCCTAGGGTTTTATACCTCATTTGATAAACATTTGAGCCTGTGAGAAGGAAAATCGAAATGTGGGGGGCTCATAGGTCTCAGTTCAAAAATTACAAAGGACTGAAAACATATGATTCAGTCCTTTCCATTTTATTGGCAGGGAACCAGTACCAGAAAAGTGTGCATAAGGATAATTCCTAGATGAAAAATGTCCATATAACTTATTAAAAATATGGGGAAAAAAGTTGCATTTTGTTTTCCAAACTGTGGAATCTGGGGTATGAAGCCATGGCTTGATGGAACAATGATAAAAGTGCCCTTGTGCTCTCTTCTGAAAATCTTTCTTGGCATTCTTAGTAACAGGGGTGAAAAATTTAAAGGTAATAAGAACTGAGTTTTCCTCTATGCCAATGCTCTGTCCATCTGAGGTGCAGCTAGTTTTTTAGAACATGCTGGAGAAACTCCCACTGTTTGTACCACTGTTCTGTGCACAGAAAGAGTGCTTCATTCTCCAGGGCTGTCAACCTAACACTATTTATGTCATTTAAATTGAACATAAAATATAAAAAATACTGCGTTTACTAATTTTGGAACTATAGCACATAAAAATAATTTTATATTTGTCCTGATTGCCTGACATTTTCAATATGGAACACCCGTAAAAGAGAAATTGGTTTTTATGGAACACAGGTAAAAAGGTCATAATGGAAAGAGAAGATAATTAATAAAAAATAATAAAAAACTATAGAGTAGTTCTGATAGGAATATTTGTATTCCCCTTGTGCACTTAAAAGCTTTTGTTATGCCAAACTTACACAGTAGCATAGAAATCTTTATTTTTGTAATTAGCAAGTTCCTTAGCCTTGTGACTAGAAAGTCTGTTGGTTTTTGGAGGTGTGTTTCATTAAAGCAAAATAGGATTGGAATGTCTATTTTCCTTCAAAAAGTAAAAACAGAAAGAAGAAGTAATAAGCTTCATAGTATTGAAGTATCTGTCAGAAAATAGTTGTGTAAGAAAGCTGTAATATTTAAAGAGAAAATGAACACAACACAGTAATAAAAAAAAAATCCTATGATACCTGAAATTAAGTAATAAGTCGTTACTCAGAAACTCCATAATACCATTATCCATTATAATGTATTAAGACTTCTGCTTCTTCCATGTATCATTTTATTTGTCTCTGTAGTGATTGAAAATAGATAATTTAGGACATCTCAATTTTTCTATATTGATGAGAGTATCAACAGTGCCTATATCATATCTTTTTTCCCGTTTGTGATTCTCATTTAAATTCTATTTAACGTCTGAACAAAGTCAGTAATGTTCTGCCTTTACCTGCCTCTGTATCTGTGGCTTTATCTTGATGAATAATGTACCTAAATGAAAGGATTTTGTGATATTTGTATTCTGAACAATCACAGGAAAGAGGGAGAATGCTGAGGTGACTTTGAATGATAGAAATGTGAGTACCTAAAACTGAAAAATGGGACTAGGACATTAAGTTTAGTTCATTATTTATGTCAGAATAAGAGTGATAGTTATAGAAGATCTGCAGTCTGATCATAGCTTCCCAAAATTTAGAAGTAGGACTTCAGGTCTGAAGGTTTCTCTAGGAAGCTGTCTAAATTCAGTACTTGGGCAGCTTATAAAAATGCTAGAAATGGGAGGTTTTAGAACTAACTGATAATATGAATGGTAACAAATGATCAGGAACAGATGGTATTCACCCAAGAGTTCTGAAAGAATTCAAGTATAAAATTGCTGAACTACTAACTGTGCTTAAAATGGAATCAGCACCAGGGAAATGGAAGATGGCAAGTTCAGAACAGTCCAGGGAGCTACAGACCAGTAAATCTGAGTTTTGCTGAGCAAATTGATAGCTGCTATAAGAAAGATCAGAAATAACAAGTATATGAATAAATATGTTTTACAGGAAAAAGTCATCATGGTTTTCATAGAGGTTACACATACCTAACAAGTGTTTTAGAGTTCTTTGATTAAGTCAACAAACATAAAGGGACAAGGGTTACAGTTATATTTTCCAATTAAATTTCCAAAGAGGTTTACATGAATAACAAAAATAAAATTGAAGGAAGACGTGACACATGTTAATAGCTATCAAAAGGAGAAGAAACAAAGGCAGGGATAAATGGTCAACAATGAACAGACATTACCACTGTAATTCTGTGTAGATATAGCTATTCCTGTTTTAAATACATCCATCAGTATCTGACAATAAGATGAAATATTTTCAATGTTGTTTAACTATTTTGGATATTAAAAATGACAGTTGATCATGATGAGGTTTAAGATTGATTCTTAATATATTTAAAGCCTGTATGATAAAACGAAATTCAGTTCTGAAGATTAGAAAGTAGTAAAGGAAGAGTCATGACAATAAATACATGGACAAACGTCTGTAAACAAGGTACCACAACTGAAAAAAGGCACTTTGGAATTAATGTTGACTGATTTCTGTCAGCTCAGTGCCCTGTAGGAGCAAAAAAGTAAACCTGAATGTTAGCAAGGGAATAAAGAATAGAGCAGAACAAAGCAAATGTTACATATCATTATGTATTGCTTAAATACCACGAGAAGTGGTAGTGTCTTCCACTCCTCTCAGAAGTGATAGTACAATTTGAAAATGAAAAATAGGTAGACAGAGATAACCAGGGGGTACTAAACAGCTTCCATATGTGGCCACATCAAATAAATGTTGATGTTTTTGTCAGGAAACTGGAAGAATTTTGACATGGTGAGAAAAAGTTGTGGAAAACATGAATAAATAAAGAATATTCATTTTTCCTAACAATAAAAGGATTGAAAAGAATTAAATTAAACTAGATTAATCAGATTACATGATAAACAAATGAAAATGCTTTCCTACACAGTGCATAACTAAACCATGGAACTCATTGCTGCAGGAATTGTAAACGTGAAAGTTTTTTTTAATGGATTAGAAAAGTAATTCAACCAGCCATCCTTGGATTAAGTTTCTAACTCAGGAAATGCATGCCTGAGAAATTCCCAAAAGCTGCAAGGATATAGCATAAGTATTCTTTATTCTTGGTCTATTTTCATGTCCTGTCCCTAAGCAAGTTGCTGCTGTTGATGGTAACATGAGGGATAAGACAGAACTGTGGGCTGATTTATTTTGTGTCACTGCTCTTCTGTTATAATGTGTATAAAAACTGAACCATGACAGCTAATTTTGATAAGACAAATACACAGAGGTCTCATAAAAACTATAATTTACATAAATATTTACATTTACATACACTCATACATTAATGTGTTAATATAATCACTGTACTTACATTATGATCATATGATTATTATTTAATCATAGAATCATAGAATCCTAGAATGGTTTGACTTGGAAGAGACCTTAAAGCCCATCCAGTCCCAACCCCCGTGCCACGGGCAGGGACACCTTCCACTAGACCAGGTTGCCCAAAGCCCCATCCAACCTGGCCTTGAACCCTTCCAGGGAGGGGGCAGCCACAGCTTCTCTGGGCAACCTGTACCAGGGCCTCACCAACCTCATCCTGAAAAATAATCATTTACATTATATAATAATTACTGCTAATTGTGATTGGTACTGGTTTCCATTGGGTCTCTTATTTTTTCTTCTTTGTTTCTTTTTCTAAGGTACTCTATTTTCCAAGCAAATTTTCACTTGAAGCAGAAATCACTGGATAAAGATGTTCAGTCTGCACTATAAAGCAGTCCAGAAAAATGGTCCCAAGAGGCTTTTCTTTTCAAAAGTCTGTTCACCTTTTAATAATTTACTATTTTCTCTTTAAGTGCAGGGAGATTCTTAACAATAGTCACATTTACTAGAATAGTTTATGAAAAGGAAAAACAAAGAATCATCACATGGTGACAGCTAATTCAATTCAAACTAAAGGTTTCCAGAAACTTTTCTTACGTGTGTGGTTGTGTTCTCTAATTTAATGTACATATTAAATATGCACATAAGACAGGAATCACAAGAGAATTAGGAATGGTGTCAGAGATAGAGCCCAGGAATCCTAACTTCTACTCATCAGATCAAACACCAGATAATGTTGTCTCCCTTGTGCATGATTATATGCTTTGTGTCATTTCACAGCAGAAAATAACAAGTAGTAAGGGGTGGAGAGATTCACAGATGCATCTGAGGAGGCAAGCTCCAAAGCCTAAGGCTGACATTGCCTTTCAAAACAATTTTGGCTATGAGTGCTGGCAAACAGATGTCAAGCTGGGGAAAAAACTGATCAGTACTGCCACTAATTTGATGTCCTCAATGCTTCACTAGCTGGAGGATTTCCCATACTGGACTACTGGCCCATTAAACCTGTCTTTTATTGCATAGTCATAAACCCAAATGACAGAAAATAAATAATTAAGACTAGTCAAATAGAAGGCAAAGGATCTATGTGACCCCATTTCTCTAAGATAGTTGGAATCTAAGGGCTAATATAGGGAAACATAAAAAGTGTTTGTTTTCTGTAGCACAGAGCTGAGATGCTTATAGCAATGTGGGGAAAACAATGGGTGCATAGACAGAGCTATTATCCCAACTATATGATGTGCCAGGAAGGAAAAATCAAGCATGTTTCCTGTCCTCTCAGAAATGCATTCACTTTTCTCCCAAGAAGAGGAGCCTGGAAAAGAGTGCCTTCGAAGCTGGATGTTTAGTGATGGGGCATTCTTAAAATGTTAAGTTTGTGTTTACTTTGAGGAAAAATCCTTGATTTCTTTTACATATCATGAAGTTACCTGAACTTTGAGAGTCAACGTTATTGAATCAGAAATGTTGAAAGTTCAAGTTTACACTCCCCATAATTTGCAGTAATTGATCATCACGAACAGCTAGAAATAAATGACGAACAGTGTCCTGCTATCCTTTGTCTTTTCCTTCAATAAAATCTATAGTCTATATTTTCAATATTGCTACTTTCTCGAGGTCTTTCTCCAAAGACAATGAAATTCATGTAGGGCTTTCCTTTAGCTTCAGTATACTTCAAGATGGACCTTCAGCAAGTCAGAAGTGATTCAAGTTGTTTGCTACAGAACTATTGATCCTTCCATCAGGAGGAATAATGAATAAAGTCAGTATAACTGAATCTTCAGCATCATAAGTGCATAGTGGGTTGTATATAGTTACCAAATTAAAAGATAACATGTTTCATTTGTCTTTGAGCTGCAACTTTGACTACAGAGACATATCAGAGATGGTTGACAATTGCTGTTTCATTCTCATTTCCCAAAGCTGCAAACAACACCACTGCATTCAGTTGTTCAGGAAGAGTCTGTATGATTATCCTGGGGTGAAATGCTACATTTTTAAACACAGACTACTTCTACTGAATAAATGTTAATATTTCAGGAGAGTTGAGATACTCGTTCTACTCTAACTACCTATTTCTTTATGCAGTTTCTTTTCCTAATATTTACCATCCTGTAAACTTTTTATCAGATAAACTCCAGATAAATATTACAGCATCTCTTTTGTTATTGAAATCCAATATGAATTTCTGAAGTTGCTAGTCATACTAGATAATTATAGGTATTCACAAGGTGTACTGTCATGTACTATAATGCACTATATCTCACTATTCCTTGCTTTAGCCTCTCGAAATAAAGGTTGGAAATGTGAAACAAGATTGATGACTCAGACCTAAAAATAAGTCTAATCTAGTACCCTTGAATTTAATGACCTATGAATTTAATACTGTTTCTGAGACTGCGTACTCTGAGATCAGTCTGTCTTTCATGCAGTGTTTCTGTGGTATCTATAGCAGAATGTCTTCTGGTCAGTGTAAATGAGGTACCTATGAACTGACAGCAGCAATGTAACTGTTTATAATGTTGCCTTGTCCTCTAGACATCTCAAGGAATGAACTGACTTCCTTCAAATGTGCTAATACGTTGGATCCCATGTGAGAATTGCACCTAATAATCCCATTTTCTATTTCCCATACATTCTTGATGAACTCAGGAATCTATACAACTTAGTTCAACAAAAAATCATTAGATGTGACATTCATACAACTCCAGAAAGTCTTATTTTTTAAGGAAGTGTTTCCCCCAAGTATTAGGTGTCACTCCAGGTTTGGCAAGGCTTTTCTGGAGAGTTTCCTTTATTTTGGTCTCTTAATTCTTGCCTAAATGGTGAACTGGAAACTATCTGAAGATGTCAGTAATAACTAAAACATGTTCTTTTAGATTGGTTGTGTTGCCTGAGTCCTGTTTTACTAAGACATGTGGGTAGTATGGCTTTTTCCATGACTGATCCACAGATTTTCGTTTTGTGGCCTGCATTTTAATTAATTTTATTAAGAATCAGTAAATAACTGTGGATGTTTAATTGAAAAAGATACACTTAAAAAAGCCTTCGGCAACAATAGAATGTTGATGTGGAAACTGATAAACCTTCTTTGTAATTTCTGTTAACAAGTTTCTAGTTCTTCATTTTTTTCTTTTAATTCTTCTTCTTTGAGCTTTTTCTTGTGTTTGCTTCACAGAAACATCATTAACAGGCAAAGCCTGGAAAAAAATCAGATTATTTCTTTTTAACAGAAAAGAAGATTAATTTGTTGTGCTGAAGACAAAATAACATTTTAATGATAATTAGAGGTATATAAATAGTTTTCAATAAGAAAGATTAATGTAGTTTTGATAACCATTATAACAAAATATAGACGGCATACTGCTAATACACTAGCATCACTGATTTTATGAACTCATTTTATTCAATTCCTGCTGTCAGAGAATACAGTATCTTTGAATGTTGCAGAAGCATATATAAATATAATTTTCTACGCAAAATAGAATCGTTAGGAATACACAGTGAAAAATGTCTGAACAATTATGTAAATTGTTGTGATTCTTGGAAAGCAGAGTAACTAAGCGTTTAAGTTTTACTGTGATATTTTTATTATTATTATTTCACCTTTAATGAAAGCTATTTTGTGTGTGGGTGAACCAGAAGATTATGTTGTAGCTAGCAAGAATGTTAACATAATTTTTGGTACACTGCGTTAATAAAACAAGTCTAATGAGCCATAGTGGTGTGCAATATCAGGTCAATGTGAGAATTAAGCTTCAAGTAATTGTAATACTAAGATTGGTTGTATTCTAATTATCCTATAGCTAGTAGTACAGAGACAATTGGCTGAAACAAAAATTATTTGGGCTGGAGTAGTTTTAGTATAGATGAATATTAGCTGTTACTTTGTCTTTGTGCTTCCATGAAACAATATGGTCATTTATTTTTCTGTAAAAACCCATATTCCTCAAAGAAGCAGTTAGGTTTTGCTTCTAAATTGAAATTAAAAATGTTGTTATGTTGTGAGAAGCAATGACACAAAGTCCCTGCATTTATTCTAAGTTTTATGGTGTAAGTAATGTTAAGCAAATTTTTATTCCATATATCTCATAATGCAGGATCATGACTGAAAAAATGATCCCCATGAAAATAATAATTAGCAGAGGGAAGTAGTGGATGGATATAGTTATGTTCTCAACACAAATTGGACACCAGTTCTGAGTTCAAACTTCATGCACAAGATATTTTAATGCAATTTATTTTCAGATGGAAACTTTAGGAAAATTTCCAGGCATTAAAAAAAAAGGGAAGAGTTGGAGTTCATTACATTAGCACGTCAACACCAACATAAAAGGTACTGTTAGAAATATACCCTCATTGAATAGGATTCCCCTCATCTGCTTAACCTGAGAAAGCTACAATTTGCTGGTTCAAATTTGATCTGGTCACCTATTCCCTTGTTGTTCAAGAAGACAAATAAATGTTCTGTGCAATCAGATAATCATTCATCCTGTTTAAGAGTCTTGTGGTAAATACATATCTGACACTGTTTCATTCTGATGATTATAAAACATCTGTGACTGGTTCAGTATTAGAGACTTTTAGACGCATTATATAATACATCTGCCTGTAAGGAATATCATGTTTAAGAGGAGACAGAAAGGTCAACCACTTGGTTCATCACTGACATATGCCGAAATCGAGGGTTAGAGGATTCAAAGGAATTAGTAGGAAGTCTCCTTCATATGGCTCTTTAAAAGAGAATATCTGAATTACACCAGGCTGTAACTTCCCTACACTTGGCATTCAGATATAGAGAACCAGGTCGGCAAAGTATACTGGACTGTGGTTCTCTTTCTGGCTTATGATTTTGGGAATAAAACAAACATACTCAATGCAGGGGAAATAAAATAAAATTAAAAATATGTATGAATCACAAGTTTATCCTGAGGGATATTAGCTGTGGAGGGGGTCTGATATTTGAAAGCATTGTATGTTCTGCAAATTGTACAGGTTTAGTAAAGAAAATGGTCTGACTAGGTGGAAATTTTGTCCAAAGAAAATGGTTCCTAAAGGGACCATTCCACAGAGGTCTCTGCCCCATCCCTAGAAGCAACTAACAGAGCCTGGTTTTGTCATTTACTTGTTGCTTTGATTGAGTATGTGAATTTATTTCATATATAACTTTCACAACTAATAACATTCTCGGTTTTTATCAACAGTGGAATTTTCAGCAAATTTATCCCTCTTTCTCACTGTAATTTATCACTGAACATGCTTTTCCTTACATGAATCTCTTTATTATTCAAAATCTCTATAAAGATAAGAATGCAGTTTATTTTAGAGATTGTTCATCAATTTTGCTCCAAGACTATTACAAAGAATACTGGCTCACCATAATTTGCAATTCATGCTGCTTAATGGATCGCATCACTCACAAGTTTCTGGTTCTGCTTCTTGTTTATTTCCCCATTAAGAGACTTATAAACAGGAGCTGAAGCAGAAGCAGACATGCATTTCCCCACTGCTGAGACCTAGGGAGATACTGTCCTACTAGGCTCCTGTCTCATTTTGAGAAACTTCACAGTGGAGATTACCAGCCAATTCCCCTCATTTTCTAAGCTGATGTGGACCCAGGTAATAAATTTTCTATGAGCAAGGGAAGTATTCACCCATGAACAAATTCTTGTTATTGAAGTAAATGAAAGATCATTACATACATCAGCGACTTCAATATAAAAACCAGCACTGGGCTAGTTACTGGTGTAACTGTAGAGAGCAGCATGGGCTGACTGCTCTGTAAGGGCAGAGGAGCCAAGAGCCGGGAGCCAGGAACCGTACATAGTAACAGGGCAGTGGCTTTGCCAACACAAGGCAGTCCCACAGCACTCAAATGAGGTGAGCAGAGCATATCCAGCTACGGGAACCAGGGCTGGCTGAGTCCAGATCCTCAGATGACTCTGTAATGAAGAGGCAATTCCAAGGAGAAGAAAACAGGAATAGGAGCTGCAAAGTCAGGGTCAGGATCAGGTCTGGTGACTGCAAGCAACACCAGCCTCAGTTCAGGGATCATCATGCAAGTCCATAGAGAGGAGATCATTTCATATGTGAAATTATCTAACAAATCTTGTATCAAAAAGTTATGGATAAGTTACATGTAAAACCATATTCCAAATAGGAATATGCAGACCCCAAAGTTCTCATCAGTTTTTTAAGTTCTCTAGCTCTTTAAAGAGTCTAAAATTAGTAGTAGATCTTCATAACACCTTAGCATATCTGCATTCAACCAATGAAGATTTCCAAAGTGCAGATAGTGTGGGTGAGGAAACTTCTCAGAGCTCTTTGTAACCAGCAGGATTATAGTTGGTTTTCATAAAGGTTAGTAAAGCTGGGAAAGCATTTGTAGATATCTGAAGTCAAATCATCTTTCTGTCCTCTGTTTTCAAACTTATTTAATACACTACAATGTGAATGATCCATGTTGTTACATTATAACTATTATAAGCAGTCATCTAGATTGTGTGTGTTGGGACACTGGATTGAAGACTGAACAGGTCTGTGGAAGACAGACATTCGTTTTATGGTTACACTTTGCACGTTTGTAGTGGTTTTGATTGTTTTATTTTTTTAATGGCAATTAATACCTATGTCTAATTCAAAATCTTTGCAAAGAAACTGTAGTTTCTATTGCATACAGTGATGATTTTATTTTCACTCTGTATCATATATTGTGAGAGTGATAGTATATCTTCACTGGAACTGTGAGAAAACATTCAGAAGAGATTTCTTCCTCTTTTTCTTTCCAAGTTTCCTTCACAGTTCTGTTTTTTCAATTAACATAATACAGACATCATTAATATTTATATTTTAAAGACAACCATTGTGATCTATGTGTCTCTGGCTCAATAATATGTGGATTGTGGTTTTTTTTAAGGCAGTAGAAATGGAATTTAGAAACAGATCTGGATTAATAACTAATAACACTGGCTACACAATTCCATTACTTTGCAATTACCTTAGAAGAGAGAGTCCATTAGACTGGTAGGTACATCCTGTTTAACATAGGCTCAGAGGAATATAACTTTCCTCCAGAAGAAGAAGAGTCACATTTCATATAATTTAAGAAAGAAAACAAAGGAAGAAAAGTATAATGAACATTCTGCAGTCTATACTGAAGATTAAGGGCTTTTCACCCCAGTAAAACTAGTAGTTTGTCACATAAAATTCAGTTCAGGTTAGTGAAATTAATATTATAGAGCTTCCATCAGAAAACTGGTTAATAAAGAGCTACTTGGTTTTATTACAGATGCAGAAGACCTTCACTTTTTCAACAAGGGAGGTTTAATCTGGGTCTGCTATATAGTCATCTTCTCTCTCCCCCCAGCCTCTCTTTTATATATGTTCTAGAGTAGTGATAATCTGTAAGGCTGTAATCAACCTTATGTACACATGCATTAAGCAATGAAGTTTCTACCATTTACTAAAATATTATTAACAAGGATTTTCCCTCTCTTCTTTTGAATGCCAGCAGATTGACAGAACATGTCTAACTCTGTGATTTCAAAGAAACACAGACAACTTTGCCCAGTTGCAGATAGCCAGACAAAAGCTCTTGTCTGACAATTGTATAGTTTCATCTATATGACATCATATCCTTCTCTGTTACATCTGTATTTAGACTCCAGCCGAATCTTTATTCTTCTCTGACTAGATGCATCTGGCAGCATACAGAAGGAAGCTGATGTCTGCCCAAGTAGACATATCTCCTATATTTCACTCACAGGGTCAGATCTTAAATTCACATCCATTAATATCATTTTGGTTGGGACTATTCTCTCCTAGCTTTGGAAACCTAAAATGTAGACTTCTACAGCAGGATGAGTGACATCCTAAAGAGGATCTCTGAATGAACCATATGTGAGAATGTTGATTTCTTTTCAGTGATAAAGAGAAAATGGAGTCAAGGTGACTAGCTCAGATGTAAGATTATTACAGTTTATGGCAGCTGAAAATCTAATCTATTTTAACTATTCTTAAAAGCTAGGATATGTCCATATAAAATCTCATTGAAAATGAAATTCACAGCAGCCCATCTGTCATAATCTACGGGTAGAAACTGCTGTATTATTCTTCATGGAGTTTTGCGTTTTTATTTTTGGATGGTATGCGTGGTGTGTTTAAAGAAAACAATTGTAAGAACACAGCACAATAGGTGTTTAATTAGGAGCATCCATAATAGAGATAAATTAGGGAGACTGAATAGTATACAGAAACAACCTGTTAAATAGGATCAGAAATAATAAAATGATAAAATGGAAATCCTTTGTGGCTAATTTCCTACCAGGTGCACCTATGGTTTAAGAGGCACAGTGATGAAAATGCTATTCATTAATTGTTTCCTACAGAACTTTCTTGCAGAGTCAATCACCATCTGGAGACACAATTAGTTTTTTGGAAAAGTTCCACAGATATGAATAATAGTAATAATAACAGTGCATACTTATACTGAGTCTAACTTTTGGGAATCACAAGCACTTCATAAATACAGTGAAAACTTTCAAAACCACAGTAAAGAAGTTTTATGATAGACCTAAGAAGTCTTGTGGGTCAAGCAGAAAAAACATTATGTTTCTCTGTTAAATTTAAAATGACCCTTGAACTGTCTGAGATTTACATGGACTTCTAATTAGAAGGTTTTAACCAGTGAAAACCTCCATTCCAAGGAACAGAGTTTGTTCTTCTCGGAATTGTTTGTGGTGTTTGACAAGTAACGATTACGGTTTTTTATTCACTGTCCAAACTGAAGGTGAATAAACTATTTAGAATGACCTCAAATTAATGTATTTTTTAAAGATTATAGCCAATCAACAGAGTATATCAAATGAGACATTCTGACCAAACTGAAAACCGCTTTACAGCACTTCCAAAGAAATTAAAGTTATGGGGATGTCAGTGTTGTATCAACCTCCTGCTTATTCCTTTTTTTGCTGGTAGTCCTCGAAGGATCACTATATGAAATATTGATGATCTGTACGCAGGGTTTTTTTTTTCTTAATTCAAAAGAAGACCTCAAAATCTCACAGTTTTCGCAAGGACATGGTGGTTACAGTGTTTGATCTATTACCAGGATATATTCTAAGCCATGTGATGACCCTCAGAATAACTATTTTAGGAATCTGAAGCTATACACACTCTTCAATAATCAGGAAAATTGCTGTTCTATAATTATTTATTTATATAATTTGTTAAGTTATTTAATTTCACTCCTTTCCAAGTACATATTTATATGACTCTCACTGATGTATTGTCTGAGTTGTTTCCTGTAATACAATAAGCAAAATGTTCGCCATCTGTCACATGTGGCTCATTCTCAGCATAGGAGGAGTGATCTATGATCGTAAGTGTTTTGTGTTGGCAATGTTTTGGGTTTTTTGATTTTTTAAATACATTCTGCTGTATATTTATCTTAGGAAAAGTAGTTTAAAGAAGAGTAATCTTGGCCTTGGAATGAAACATGACATTTCCGGTTTAGATCCTTAAAAATAGTAATTCCTAGAGTTGGTTTTAAGAAAGCTTTGGATAAAGCTTTGTTGTTGCTGGACAGTAGCATAATGGTGGTTTAGAAATCCTTTTTACATCTGAGAAGTAAAATTATCAACTGTAGTCTTTATTCAGGCACTTCAGATAATGTTTCAGAGATTATAAACCTAGGTCATTAAAAACCTTGGGTATAATATCAGAGGCTGTGAATATCTCTGACGAGGTGATGTCATGTGCTAGGAACCAGGTCTAGTGTAATCCTTGTACAAGAAAGATGCATACCTATCAGAGCATGTTTGATGACTTTGTGAGAAAGTTTGCTGCATCATCAACATGAAGTGGAAACATGAGTTTCAGCTATAAAAACCCGTCCCTGATTTCCCCAATGAACACTGTGCATGGCCCATCAGAAATCATACAGGTTTGTTTAAAAAGTAGCATGATCTTTTACATTTAGTGTATGAGATGGGCCGTGAAGCCTTTGAAAGGCAGCTTTTACAGATGATTGTACACTCAATGGGTCATCACTTAAGTCTTGAATAGACAAAACCCTTAGGATTTAGCTATAGCTAGAGTTATTCTTGAAAATCTAGTTAGGTGAGTGTTAAGAAATGAGATGCATGGCTTCATCAGTGAGAAGCTAAACAAGCATAATGCTTTTGCATCTATACTGTCTCTGCAAGTCTTTGTCATCTGACATATGGATTTATTAGATTTCTCAGAAGTACCTCAGTACTGAGAGAGTTAAACAACAAACCTACCTGTCTAAAAGACATGGGGAAAGCTTGGGATTTCTTCAGGTTCAAAAAGGACTGATGGAGGTGTGGGGCTGGGAAGGAAGGGGAGACATTCTTATTTAAAAACTAATTCAGAAATGAGAACCTATTCTGGAATCAGTGAGAAGAAGCCAAGAAACAAATAAATAGAGGGAGAACTGCAAACCCCATATTTTCTTAAATTTAAAAAAAAAAAAGGAAATCAAAGTAAACAATAAAAAAATACTACTCCAAGATAAATGACAAGAGAATGTAAAAGAACAAAGTGGGATCAATCATTCAGAGAGCCTCTGGCTGACACAATATACTGTTGAATTTTTAAACTAATACCTTTTTTATGTTTTAAAGGAGATTGTGTTGAAAATGAACAATGGCAAGATGTGTGGGGGAGGTGATGGAGTGGAAGTGAAGGTTGCCATGTCATGGTTAAAATTAAATCTTAAAAGTAAAATATCCTTAAATAAGAAGACTTGGACAATGTGCATCCTAGAGTTCCAAATTAAATGGAAGATGAAATTGCAGGTTTGGTTCAAAGAGGGTTTTAGTAAATGTCTTAAAAAGGATAACAAACATGGTGTCTGTGCTTAAGAAGAAGAGAAAAGGTTCTGTACGCTTGAAGAATAATAGTCTGACTTCAATTGGTATATATAAGAAAGTAAAATTTTTTGAAAGAGAAATTCTCAAAATGAATTGAATAAAGCTACACTGATTATCTAGAAAACACAGCTGACTTTAATTTTTTTCTGTTTTGTAAAGCAAAATACAGTAACTATTTTACATACTAAAGAAGGAAGGTGTCTTCAGTTTTCCTTTTTTTCTTTTTTGCATAAACGTCAATTAACTTACAACATTAAACTGGTTGCATCAGGAGTCTATTAAAGATTTAGTTACCTTCTGTGGTGAACATTAAGAAGTTATTACTCAAATTCTGTTTAAACAGTTAAAAGGCATTAAAATGTATAGGAAAGATCATTACATATCATGAGCTAATTTTCTAGCGAAACCTTAGCAAGTGATAGATTGTTTAAGCCTCTCAAAGGTTTTAGTTTTGTGCTCAATAATTCAGAGATGAGAGTGGGGTTATGTTGATTTATAATTTGTTACCATCAGTTTTTCCCAGACAGAGAATGCTATAGTACAGTATCTGGCCTTATTTTATGTTTGCTTTCATGTCGTGTTCTTCACACTTGAACCTGAAAGAAAAATAATAACTCATCTCCAAAACTGACCCTGCTCCAAGCACAGCTGAAATTTCTGGTCAAATCACCTGAGAAATTAAAAGAGGGTTTTTTTCCTCAATTGTTTCAGGATCTTAATTTTTCAGACATCTGTAACTGTTTTCATTCCACAATGAGCAACTATTTTTTAATTTTAATTTTTGTTATTGTTTGGGGATTTTAAATTTAATTTTTAACAGAATAGTTTGGTATTAATTTTTTGTATAAAACATTGTTGGGAAGACCCAGATGTGGGAAATAGAAAATGTGTATTTAAGGTTCACTTTAATCTCATAAGTTTTTACGAACAGTTCCCAAATTTTAAGAGACTCTGATAAACCTGAATCCACTGTGGTCAAAGATATAAGATTTGCAAATTCAGAAAACCTGCAGAAGCAGTGTAGAGTCATGATTACATCTTCAACTGGAAAAGGGTCTGTGTCAGTATCTAGGCCGTGTTATCTTATTATTCTTATTACTTCCATGCCACATTTAATGATATAAATCTCTAGGGGGGGTTTATTTATGTACCCATAATTTGCACAAGAAGGGCCTTCCTCCAGGACCACTGGGAGATCAAGACCATGTCATATAGTTCTGGCAAAGTGATTTCCTTAGTCTTTCATTAAGGTTTTAATTTTCACAAATTAATATAATCTTATGATGCTTTAAGTATTTTTAATATATTCAGCCCTCCTGTGGATATTTTTTCTATTTTTAAATGTCAGGTATGATTTCATATTTTATCAATCAAACCTATAGATAGGATTTCATTTTAAAGCTTTTTTTTCCCCCTCAATCAGCTCATGAAGTTAATATTTTTTTCAGAATAACTAATTTAAAAAAAAAAAAAAAAACCCTCATGTTCCATTAGCTAGTCTTAATGAGATTATCTGTTTCACATGATAACTGTGAATAATGTCTGCTCTAATTATAGAATGATGCTTCTTGAACACACTGGCTATGTCCGCTGTATGCTGAAAGATCAGACAGAGGTCTCTAAGAGTTCAGGAAGTCTAGCTGGCACAACCAGGGACTCGGTGCAACACTTGGACAAGATAGTCACCTGGATTTTGCAAGGCCTGTTGCTGGGTTAACAATACATTAGATGACTAAATCAGGCAGCGACCACGAGGATGCAACTGCACTGTTTCTTAGGTTTATAATAAAATGGTAATACATTCTGCGTCCATTACATGGGGCAGATGTTTCCATGCCATACCATTTACAGTATTACTGTGTAACTAATCAAATTAACACATTACTATCTCTCTTGTATACACCCTTTTCCATGTCTTGTTCATTTTACAATCAACTTTTGCTTCACTGATCACTGTATTACTCCCATATTAGTGAAAGATGACTATGCATAAATGCAAACAGCTAATTAAGATGCCAATTCAGGGAGCTCAGTAGTGCTATATGCATCCAGTGTTTTATAGAATAACCCACTGCACATTGCAAACATGTTTTTTAGTTCCTTTTTTGTCTGTAGTTATTTACATCTTCCAGACCTCCTGTGGAGTCAAGTGTAAGGGGAAATGCATCTTTAGAAAGATGTGAAAGGACACCCTCCTAAGAAGCACCAACATTTACTGTCAGTCTTCTGTCCTTTGACCCAGGGGATACCATCTCATTCTTTTTCACTCTTTACCATATGTGGACAACCTTTGGCAACTAAAGAAGACATATCAGTGCAAAAACCCCACCCTGTGACGCTGCATTCCCTGATCCTCAGAAAGCAGGCAGAAACAGCATTCCTACAGCCACACTTCTGAATAAATGTTCTTCGGATGAATAGGCTGGAGATTCAGTTTTCTGGATAAAGATAGGGTTAGCTGTTTTGAAATCTTCAGAAAGACTTCAGCTATTCCATTTGAAAAAAGAATAATGGGAAAGAACAGAAAAAATGTGAAATAAAGAGATTTCCCTTCTCTTAGGAATATAATCAGCATACACAGTGCAAAAGAAATTCCAATTATGCATCAACAATAACATTAGAAAGACTTGAGTAATTAAATGATTATTGTATACAGGGGTTTCGATGGGATTTGTAATTCACAAAACTTTTAAAATTATTTAGATTCCTAAGGTGGAATAAGCAAAACTTGAAAAGCAAATTGAAAATCCCATTAATTGTTCCTGCTAGCCCTGCACCTACACAGGCATGTGGCTGGATCCCTTTGCAACTGCAGATGTTTTAAGACAAAGGACATCTGTAAAGAATGACTGCCAGAAAAACACAGTTGGGTTGGGAAGAAGCATTGTCTATTCCTGTGGTATAAGCCAGGGAATTAATGAAAATCTCAGAGAACATTTTAAAAAATATCTGACCCTATAATAAACCTTCCATTGGCTGCTAAGAGTTCACTTGGGGCCATGTGCTGCCAAAATGTTTATTTGATAGTTTGCTGCCTATTACATGATAGTTTGCTGCCTAGTTATGACTGAATCTTGTAATTTCAAACACTCTAAATATTATAAACTTGACAGAAAACTCATCAAAGTAAATAATGGGAATTCCACTGACTTTCATCATAACCTGTGTCTGGTAGTAAAGACCTTCACAGTCAAGCTCAAATATGTTACAACAATCAGTTAATCATGTGATCATGTTTGCTGTTTCCGTGTCTGACTGATCTATGAAACCTATTTTGATTAGATACATTTTCCACTATCCCAGGTTTAGACTGAAATCTATAATGTCCTTCCAAAAGACTTTAACATATGTAGGTTTTTGTAATCAACACATTTTTGCTCATCAACTGTTACAGTAACAGGGAATATTTCCTCTGCATACAGTAGATATCAGATGTGATCTCACACATTTTGTTATGACAATAGATGTATATAATGCAATAGGTATAACACCTGTGTCTGTGTGGAACTGTAACAAAAGAAAAAGAGGGGTTAAAAAACTAAATTATATGCCAGATTAACAAAAATAATTAAAATAATTAAAATAGGACACTTAGAGATCACTGGAATCTATAATCCTACTGGAAAGAATTTAACAATGCTTTATTAACCAATATGAAATGTTATCATGGTACCATTAAAATTTTAAGGGAGAGTCCTTTGTTGCATAGAAATCATCCTTGCAAATACACTTGTCTTCAGAGAATCTAAAGGGCCAGAGACTTGTAAACAAAGAGATTGGTAAACAGCAAAGTTACAGCAGCCATTATACCATTGAAACACAGTGACATAAGGCAGCAGGAGGAAATTTCACTGGATATGCTATACTGGTACAAAAAAATTAAGGGCTTAATTCTTCCCTTAGAAAGTCTTGGAAACACTTCCACTGACTTCAGCAAGATACTGCTGATTGGGGACAATTAAGGAAAGAGGAAAACTAGATTTGAGGCTTGACTACTTGACAACTTTCATCATCACTTAATTTTTAAAAAGTACAAAAGCAAATGGCTCTTCTAGAAAGAATGAAATGAGCTGATGAAAGTGCCTGAAGTCTCTTACCACAGTTTCATCTGAAACCTTCATATAGAAGAAAAACAACCATCTATTTTGTAGCTTTACAGGAATCAGAGCTTGGATGATTGAGTTTTATGATGATTTGAGTTTGCTTCTTTCAGTTATAACATTAATTACAATTTGGCGACCGACATCATTGATTAGATAACGCCACCCAAGCACCAGTTCTTAATGATGCAAAGCGGGAGCCTCAGAACAAAATTGTGTTTTCAAAAATCACTGTGCTCACAGGACCTGTATAAGATTACCTTGCCAGTCCCATCTTTTGCAGCTTGAGGACAGCAATAATGTTTCTTTGTTATTGTAATATGGAGGAAAGAAGAGAGAGAAAAACAGAGGGAACTATTAGGCTGTATTTAGAGGAAGACACTGTAGAGGGACTTCGGTGAAGAAAAGCAATAGAGAAAAGTATCGATGCAAAAAAAAAATTGTTCAGACAACTTGTGATCTTTTGATCAAGGGTTTAGGAACATTATACTTTAATTTCTACCACCTCACCGGCTCAGCAGACATAAGCAATTTATTCCTTCCCCATCCTTCTCTCAAAACTTCAAAAGAATGTATAATAACTCTTTATTTCATTGCATGTCATCACGACTCGGACTGGAAGCCCAGAGAGTCAAACGGTTCTGTGATCCCCTTGTGTTAAATTAAGGTGCAATGACACCAAATGACTAGTTAAAATGTTTTACTTGTGGCAGAAATAACTTAAACTTAAGGATAACTTAAGTTTCTACTTGTGGTAGAAATAACTTAAGGATAATCAGCAATGTGATCTCTTGTAAATCTATAAGAAAGAAAAGAAAGAAAATAAAATAAAAAGAAAGGAGATAAAGAGAGTCAAGGATATCCAGATCACCACCCAAGGATCCAGCGTTGTCTCAGGTCTGGCAATCTTGGGTAGTGGTCACACAGAAAGTTTTCTGTGGCCTTTCAAATTCATCTTATCAGCTGATTAGCATACTAGACAAAGAGAGGCAGGTATTCTATGAACTCATTTCCATGAGAGATGGGCAAAAGGTGGAGCAAGGGTTCTGCGCATGCATTGGGGAGGAATGGGATACATTAACCCTTTTGTCCAACTGAGTCAGTGGTCGCAATCTCCCCCTACCACCTTTACCTTTTCTTCAGTTTTTGTTTCTTGGGCAATTATCCAGTCATTAGCTCCATCTGGTGTCTGTTGCTTATCTTTCTTATCAATCTTTTAGCTCTTCTTTGCGGCTATAGTCATAAATTAAAGTGTAAACCTTAACCTGAACATATGGTTTTACTCAGTCTACATCTCCTCTCTTCAAGGCTTATCTAAGGAATTTGGTTATACAGCTGCAACGAAGCAGAGCCATGCACCCTTCGATACACCCTGTGCTTCCCTAGGCAGATAATTCATTCCTTAGACTAATCACAAAGGCCACAATTTGTCCTTGAGGTTTTCTGTGTCAATGAATGTTTGAGGCATTACTTCCTTCAGTTCCTTACACATGTAAACAACTTAATAAGGATTGAAATAACACACAGAGCTTGGCATATTACATGTGCTCAAAGGGCCTAGGGTAATAAAAATTCTGGGCTTGGGTTGGGGCCAGCAGATGGTATTGCAGCACTATTTCATTGTTAAAAGTTGGATAGATTGGCTGTTCTCCAGTTCTTTTATTCACTGTAGGTTTATTTCTTTCTGGATGCTTTTAACTCAATGCTTTTTGTAAAAACATAATTCTCAGTCATCAGAGTGAATTTGTGCACACTAAGTAAGAGCTAACAATTCTTTAGTTTGAAAACCACAGCTGCAAGAAAAGTTCAACTTCTGAGGGAAAGAAGGAATGGAGATCTACCACAGAGCTCAGAATACCTTTTAAGAAATGATGGCAGTAGAGGAGCACAACTCACACAGAATAAATATATTGTTTTCTCTTCTCCTGCTTGGAACTACTGGAACTACTCTTTTTTCTTCAAAGTGAGAAGTTATAATACTCCACATCACCTTGTTTTGAAACACAAAATAAAGGAGCCTTCATCTAAGGATAAGTCACAAATTTGTGTATGTACTAGTCCTCAGTGAATTTTTCTCCTAGGAGTTTCATCAGTCTCTTTTTAGAGTAATGTAAAATTTTTAACATTTGAGGTTCAGTTCTGCCACATAATAAATATCTTGATTTATCTTGTTGTTTTCTGTTTGTTTTTTGAAGGTGAAAAATTGATCTCCATTCTCCTTGTTCCTACCAGTCATATTTTTATAAATATCTCTAACTAACAGTTTCAAAGCACTCACAACACTGGCATGAAATAGGTTTAACTGTGCAAACAAAAAATACAAAGATAGTTTGGATTCTAGAAGCTGTATCATTGCTTTAGAAAAGTATCAGACTCTTCAGAAATGTCTTTTTAGGGCCAGTTAAGAAGTTTGAAAAAATGTAGGCTCCAAGATTCTCAGAAACAGATAATATGAAAAAATATAGGTGGTACATTAAATAATAATATATGTAGTGTAAGGTTAGGAATAAAAACTAGTTAGCCATATCTGCAAGAGATGTTATATGAAGAAAAAAAAAAGTTTGTGGTGGACTGTGTCAGGAAAAAAACAGAAAAATTTCTAATAACATATATATTTCATGACAGAATACTCTGTCCCAAAGCACTGTTTCAAGTCAAGAAACAGGAATTAAAAATAATGTATTACTTGTTGTTACAGAGATATGATGAAGTGTAAGTAATAATTGAAATACTAATAGAGGGTTTCCCTCTGGGCTGCACATCACTAGAGGCCTTTTTCTCTTCTGAATATTACAGTCTCACTAATTCCTCATGTGCCTTTTTTTGAACTGTCTGCTTCCAAGCACATATTACTGCTGCTTTGCCATCAGTCTTTTCCTGACAATTCTTCTGTATTGCTCCCTCTACTATCTTCTTTTCTTATATTTTCTTATGTCCATACTTCTTCCCAGCTAAGGACACTCCCACTAAACTTGATGTGAAAGGCAGAAGGGGTTGCTCTGCTCCTCTGAGAACTCCAACTCTCTGGAGAGTGGAAGTCTTTTTCCCATAGTTTTCCTTCAGAAGTTTCTTGCACATATCACAGTAGATACCAAATCACTTCCATTCTCTCCTGAAAAGGGTCTAGATGGGCAATAAACCTCTACTAACACCACACAAGAGAACAGAATGACATCTATTGTGAGAGAAAATGAACCTCAATGTAAGAGGATCTCACATTCATTCAAAATAACAGGATACCAGTCCATTTACTTGAAAACTCACTTTAACTCAAATTTGTAAACACATGTTCCTATATAACAGTGGGAGGCATTCATCCTAATCCTCTGAGGAGACTGAAAATTTATCAGTTACTTGTATTATTGGTGTTTTAATGCAATACATGTCACAAAAGCTTATCTTTTCATTTCGTATTGTCCTCCATATTATGTCATGCTTCATCACATAATGTGCTGTCAACAGACATAGTAACAAAAGACGAGCTCATGTGGTGTGACAAGATGGGCAGAGGTCACTTTGATACTACATGATGTAGTTTTCCAGAATGTGTCAGCGATGTCATAGTCTTGACATTTTTAAGCTTTATGCTTTCATATAATTTTATGTAGTTCAGCTACCTCTTCACCCCCATATTTAGTGATATGCTGTGTACCATTTTGCTGTATTCTTATGAGATGTCCAAAATATTTAGACTTCTCATTTATAAGGCTCAAGGTGCAAAAGTCCCTCTAGTCATTTGAGACTCTTCATGAGAATCTTTAAATACTGGATACAGCAGAGTTTTCAGAATTGGCCTTGTATCTTGTATCATTGTATCATTGTATCTTGTATCATTTCTTGCAAATATATGGAGTAATTTGCATTACTCATATCTGTTGATTTCTAGCCTTTTTAGCCCCATCATCTATCCAAGAATTAAAACTGCACTAACCTTAGGATCTGGTTATAGGCATTTTGATCATGTCACTGCCTTTTTGAAGATGCGGCTAATTAATTTTCTTCATTTTCTTATTACTCTGCAGTTCATCATTAAATGTATCACCTATAGTGTTTCCATAAAATGGGAAGAAGTTATCTTTTTGTGACAACTGAGCATATCTGAATTTAATAAATTAAAAGTTCTAAAAGAAAAAGTCAGGTTTCTTTAAAGGAAGAATAGATATTAGGTAGTGGTTCAATTATGCATCTAAATTCAATGGAAATCTTGATTGCTCTTCTGTTCCATGGAAATAGGAATGAGTTGGGTAGACACTTTCAAATGTTTCTTTTTATGCATTTGTAGTTACTGCTCTCTAGTCATGCTGCTAGAGAGGTACTTGAGAGAAAAGAAGGTAAATAAAATCAAGAACCACCACTCAAGAATATAGCCAAGGAGAAACATCTGTTTTCAGTTGTGTGATCATTACAAGAATGGGTTAATTCTGGGCTAGTTTTTCTTCTTCTAGTTACAATCTATGTCAAGTGAATAGATGAATTTGTCCCATTTTCACTTCTCATTACAAGGTTTGTCATGAAAAGTGAGTTATCACGGGATTTTATTGCCTGATATATTTGATGAATTATGACAGTGTGCAGAGGACATTTAACCTCTTTCAATATTGCGTGGCTTGACTGATTGACTGTTCCTGGGCATGGAAGGTGGTACATGGGAATTCAGTGCATTATTTCTTTGCATACAAAGTCAAAGTTGACTCTTTTCAACAGACCAAGAAATAAAGTTAGATCACATTTAAGTGTACATCATGGTCAGGCAATGTTATCCCTGTGCATCAATCTTGCAAAGGAAAGAAAACCTAGTGTTGCCACCTCTGGATGCAGAACTGCTTAGCATAATTAAAACAATTGGCCTGTAAAAGCATTCACTTTTACCATACCTGAGTTCTGACCTCCAGGATGTGTTTCTTTAAGATACATTTGGTCCTTTGTCTCTGTGTTGAAAATGTTAACAAGCACAGAGGGCACTATTTCTCACAAGAAACATTGTCATTTGCTGTTTTTCTGATAAGGTCATATGTCGAGAGGACCATCACCTTCTACTTTTCTGTTATTACCAGGATACTTCCCAGAACATTATCCAATTATAATAACTAGGAAAGAGACAGCAGACAGTAGATAAAATGTTTTGGTAGGCTGTATATTTTGTTTTTCCCCTCTCACTCATCTGCAGCTAGTCTTACTATATTTAATACACAGGGAGTGGGGAAGGAAGGATTGATTTTACTTTATAGATGTTCAAGGAATACACATTTCCTTATGTCATACATTACAAATATTGCCGTATTACAGATAATCCCTTCTCTAGAAATCTACTACTAATAACAATAATGGCCATTATGTTAATGTTCTCAACTTAATATGCATGTAAGTCATAAATATCTATTACATGTTGCTAATAACCAAGTTACAGGACAGCCATGAGGAATGCAGTCCCAATATAACTGAAGACACTGAAGTTGCAGAGTCACAGAAGTGGAATGGAAGCACACTACACCAGTCAGCACTGACAGAGGAGATCAAAGCCATGTTGATTCCTCAGTAAGCCCACAACCGGAACTGTGTTACTTACATAGAATCTACCAATACTTGCAAGATGGTAGGTAGCATTATCTTAACCCAGCTTTGCAAGTCCACATGAAAGACATGCATAACCTCCTTGTCTGTCTGAGGAGCAGTTTCAGCTGCTACTCAAATATAACACATACACGTGAAGTACAGGCTGAAGTAAATATATAGTCTAATATATATATAAAAGATATGTAGATACATACATATATGCACATATAATATAATTTTAATTAATAAATATAGTGGAGACCTTGATCTAATCTAATACCAGGGAATGAACAGGGGACTTCAGTGCTGGAAGCATGTACTACAATGAGGGATGAAGAACACAGGAAAGAACAGGCCCTGTGGTCTGTTCCCTGGCTCTGAGGACCACTGCTATGGCTCATGAAAATCTGGGTCTTTTAATCAAGTAGGACTTTATCTGAAAAATTGACAAGTCCTCTCCATCAGCAGAACTGAGCTAATGTGCTGGAGAAATCCTGCAGGCACTAGGACTGTTTAAGGACTCTTTACCTTTGGATGAGTAGAAAAAGGAGGAATATTTCCTTAAAGAATTACAGTTCCTTTGATGAGCGACCTAAAGGACATCAAATGTGCATTTTGCTCTCACACAAACTTTTATCAGTTTTTAACTGGAGAGAGTAAATTGAATGATAAGCTATGTGAAGCTTCTCAGTGGAGCAGACCCATTGGCTTTGCAGGACTAAGCTCTGTTTTACTGAGTACAAGTCACAGAACTAAGGTCCACAAAGTGTGGTCAATCAGTTTCATGAATATGATTGTTCCAAGGAGAACCACCAGTAATTAGTCATGCAGCCCTACCCAGGAAAGCACATCATAATCTCTTTAATCAATTCCGAACAAGGGAATAGCACAGGCAGAAAGTTTAGTGTGTTTTAATCAAAGGCCACAATCATCTAAATCTAATGTTATAAAGATACTATCAGTCACCAACAATACTGCCTGCCAATTTCGCACTGCATGGAGGTACAAAAAAATCATGCGTAAACACTATTAACATATTTATCAAAGAATGAGGTCTAAAACCAGATTTATGTCTAGCCAAAACATTATTCCTTACACAACAATCCATTAGCTGTGCATAAACATGTTCAAGCAATTTAGATAATGTGGGTAATGGTGGAACAGACGATATCACTACCCCAGGGTAAAATGATTCAGAGACTTGTGTCACTCTGAGCTTCATGTCCAGATGTAAACTGACTATTCATAATAGCAATTAATCATGGGAAAGCCAAAGGATGGGGGATGTCAATGAAAGGTGTTGTCATATTCTGAAATCCAAACTCATCCATTCTGACCAAACAATCTTAAACAATCCTACTGCTTAGTGAAAAATGTGTAGAAAAAGATGAGAGGAGCAAAATAACTTTCTTTTGCTTTGTTTGATGTTAGAACGTTGCAATTTTTATTCCATAGCACTTATTCAGGCAGCTAAACTTGATGAAGTTCTTGGAATTACACTCATGGGTCAGCACTCATCATCTTGAAGGAGGTGAGTTATATTATTGATATAACTGAAGAATCAGGGTCACATGCTCAGACATCTGGTGTGATGAGATCTAAAAGCACTAATAGCAATATAATTGTAATTTGTTTTATGTTGCTATTTGTGTTTAATATTAGAATTGGTAAAATTCTTCTAAAGATGATTTTTTGAGGGAATCAAGAAGTTACACATTCTTAAAGCAGTGTATCTACTTTGTAATCATCTAAGCACCTTTCAAGACAGTGTACGTGAACTGGTTTTAGGAAGATCTGTCAGACAGATTGTCATATTTCTGCGATAGTAATCTGTTGTCTTTCTTTTTGTAGGGAAGGGTTTCATAATCCAATTTTTAATTACCAAAATTGTAGTCCTTTTATGTGAATGCTTTTGGATTTTATTTTTGATTTTGACCCATGGCACACTTAGGGAGTGAATCCTGGCCAGGATCAGCAGGAATAGTTAAACATTGCCTGTATAAAAATTCATATGCTGTCTGTAGAAACCATGTCCCAGGGATAATTTTCATCAATGTTCTTTGACTGCAGGAGGAGGAGTGTATATGCGTGAAGCTGCAGTAAATGTGTTTCATATTACATAGCTGACTGACTGCTGTCTCTCATTGAATGTAAATTAGACTGCAAAAATTATAAATCAGGAACATTTTCTGAAATATAAAGTACAGCTCCGAAGAACTGCTTAGAACTGATTTACTAGCAGTGATCAGGGAATAACACTAAATTATTTTTTGCAGTTGGGTCTTCATCAAGGGCCAGATTCAAAATTGCTTGAATTCAATAAAAGAATATCTTCTACTCCTTCATCAGATATTTCGTTGCACTTTGGTTTAGGCCCCCGAAATTTTATATCTGCCATCAACCAGGGGCTTAGCATCTCAACAAATGCCCTCAAACTTAGGGTCTTCCTTCTCTTTTTTATGTTGTCCTGGCAAAGAAGCAATATTTTGATTTGATTCTGATCTCAAACAGCTAAGTGGAGCATGTTTATTTTCACAAACACCATGCAAGGTTTGGAGGCGTCCTTCAGGAGTGTTGGCAGTCCGTGTACCAACAATATGAAATTGCACTGAAGCTGATCATTAAGCAGCCACACTGTAACCAGGTCATTTACCTCAGTCGTATAGGAAGAATTTGAAAAAGAATGGTGATGTAGTTTATTGTGAAAACTGCTCAAATCCCAAACATTGATGAATCCTGGCTTCTATGTTCTTTCCAAAGTCAGAAAGTAATATATTTTCCCCCACTTCTTGGACAATCGTATGCCAGACTCTAATGTTTATTGATCACCATTCTTTTATCACTTTCCCTTGACCATTTGTGTCCGTAGTTATGCATAAGGGCTATTGATTGGGTAGTAATTACCCTCTAATATAGGTCATCTAAGGTCACCAGTACAAACTTGCCCTTCTTGATTTTTGTTAATTTAGTTTATTGGGATTTTGTTTTTCTCATTTTCAGTTTTGGAATTGATTTCCTTTTTTTGCACCTTTTTACATGCCATGCAATATTTAAGTTGTTTACAAGCTGTGAAGAACCTTCCACTTTATTAGTTTGAGGAGGATTTATTTCCAGTTACTATATGACAGTTTTCAAGAAGATGATATATATTTTTCTGGTAAAATCTAAAGTGGAAATAATTAGTGTAAAAAATGCAACATATTCAGAAAGATTGCTTTTATTTGTTACCCTTTGGGACACTGGTAGACTGCAACTCAGATTGAATCTCCTTTTCAGAATGTGTAATGAATTTACCTTCTCATAGAAGCTACTGGAGTGTGAGTAGGTAGGGTGGAAGTACATCTGAAAACATGGGTGAGAACTTTAATTCTGGTCTTATAGTCACAATAGCTGAGCCAGCACAGGGAGTGGGAGTATTAATTTACTACTGAAGTGAGGGTCCGCAATGAATTATTGTGTTCTGAAGGCAAATTATTAGAGATGGAACTGTGAGATGGGGCTATTTTTTGTTACACTTGTCTGCTATGTCTGAAATTGAATCTTGAGTTGTTCCAGGGAGAGGTCATATCTTCTGATTCACTTTCACAGAATCTAACACAACAGGGATCTGATCCTCACTGAGTTTGTCTTTGAGATGACACAACCACAGAAGTTATGATAAGCAGTAATAGAATTTATTCAGTCATCAAATTGCAACAAATGTGGGTGACATTCAAGCAGACAATTTTGGAGGCAGTAAAGCTAATCAGCTAGTATTTTGCTTTTTTATAGACTGCTGAGTTTAAGTTAATTTTCATGCCCACACATACAAAGGACATTTGTATGCACGTACATATCTGAAACATCACCCAAAACTGAATCCAGCAAAACCGCTTTTTTTTTTTTTTTTTTTTTTTTTTTGGCTTAAAATACATACTTTTTTCTTGTATGGATTGTTTTTTTATCTAACTCTGTGCTATGAATATGTTCACATAACTTCTGAAGCAAATGTCTCCTTCTCCAGGCTGATTATAGCAACAATATTGGTGGCTTAATGAGTGACTAAGCAGTTAGGACATGTTTGTGGGAAAACTAAATCCATCTCTACAAATTAGGAAACACACTTCTGAAATTATCCATTATAAAAGATATCTGCCTGTCACATAGGGGAAAACAAAGCATAATTTTGTTAGTAAGCATACTTTGACTTAAAATGCTATTAGTTTTGTAAAGTTAAAAAGTTTGCAGAAAATATATTGAAATGTGTTAGATACTTGTGTCTTGGTTAAGTGTAAAATGAGTTTCAGACAGTGTTTCATTCATTTCAGGACTGGCCATACTGCTTCATCTTTGGAAGTCTGAAATTCCCCATGGCTGTTTTTCACGCTGACCCTTTACATTGGCTTGTTGTCCATACTTGACATGGGTCAGGCAGACAGAAGCTGCTTTCCTCTTGTCAGTCCAACTTTGTTCTTTCTAATTTGTCCTTTAAGGCCATGTCATGCCTTTTGTGAATCTTTTGGACATGACAAATCATATGAGAATATGTTTTTCGAGGAAGTCCAAAATGTTGTATTTTCCTACAAAAGCTGTGAAAATCACTTCAGGTATTTGCCGCTGCTACTATGTACAAAACAAAGCAAAACGTATCATGATGCATTACAGGTTCATATAGCTCAGTTATTCTAGCCCTAAGATTAAACTGTGCCATTTGATTTACCCTATGATTTTCCTGTCTTAAGATAGTTTTACCATGAAATAGCTATGCATGAGGAGTCACCTTCCTATAGAGCCAGACACAGACAGATGATTTTAGCTGGTAAAGAACAGCTAAACTCCTTTTGAAAAAGCACATTAACTTGAAATTCTGCCCACAGCTACATGTTTTCCAGCCCAGAACTGATGTTAGCCTTGCTATGGAAAGAAAGCACAGAATTAGTGTATGACTCTTTTCATTAGCTATCTGAATATGCCTTGCCTGCTGTTACGTAACAGTCTCCTGTGAAAACAAACCAAACATGCCTATGGGATATTTTGCAAAAAACAAAATTATTTCTGGTGTTAAATACATGGGCCAGAGGTAACAGAATGTTCAGTGTGGTGTGGTGGAATCAGGGTTTTCCATTTTGCCCAATAATCAGATGCTGCTACTTAAGTTTAGTTTCAGGACTTGATGAGCTCCAATGAAAGTGATAATATTAGTCCTCAAAAGAAAAAAGAAAAGCAGAAACTTTGGAAGTTTAGGTAAAAAAGGTAGAAAAAAGGCATAGATGAATAAGTGCAATGCTAACAGCTATTCAAGAGAAGAAAATGTCTTCTATAAAAGAAACCAGATTTTGTTACACTGAAAATATCTTCCAGTTATTGTGCTTATATACAATGTCAGCTGACATCCTGGCTGTAACAATTTTTGAAAGGAACTGAGAATCAGCCAGTGTGCCTGAGGTCAGCAGTTAGTTACTTCTCTTAGGATTAGGACTGAGCTACAAAGTGGAATGTGGCTCAGCTTTCTAAGTGATTTTGAAAAAAACAGCCTACGATGGTGGCCAGCTTTACACATCTGCAAAATACAGTTTCACTGAATTGTCCTTCATGAGTTAAATTATCTTACACTTCTGTCATATCGAGAAAGCAATTCTAAGACACTTGAGGTGAGATTCATCCCACTACACTTAAGGTTAAAAATAAGTGTCTAAACAAATTTGTTGTTTACAGACCCTTTCTGTAATCAATAGAGATAAAAACATTCAGAGAGCAATTCAACCACTCCAAAAGTAGAAATTCAAGGTAAGTCATTCACATGGCACTCTTGAGTATAAAAGGAAGCTAGAGAATGAGTTGAGAATTGGTTCCTAACTTGCAGGTGGCTAGGCTTGAGAGACATTATTCAACTCATGATGTATTTTTAAAATATTCACCCTCTTTCCACCTTTTTTTTTTTTTTTTTTTCCCAGCTGAACTGATTCAGCCACCCTTTCACATTGTCTCTTATTGCAGGTGTGACATGGAGCCTTGTTTCTTTTAGGATTTTCCATCAGACTATCATAATCACATTTCCAAAAATCTAGATTTTGCTTAGTAAATATATATTCAGCCTTAGCTGTGAGTTTCATACAGTTAACTGCTAGAGTCTGATAACTCTTATTTAGCCAAATCTGCCACTGATTTCAAGCACCTTCAAAATTGATGCATCAGACCATATATTGGGTCCACTAAGTTCTGCTCAGCTGAAAGGCATATCGCATTCTGTCTGGTCTCTCCCTATAATTCTTCTTCTAGTTATGTTTACTGATGGAATAAGGACAGCTAGAGGACTCTTACCTGATCAGCTCATTCAGCAATATTAAGTGAACTTTGTTTTATGTTCAGACAGTTTAGCAATGATGCCTTTTATATGACTAATTTATGTCAAACATGTCAAGAGTGTTTTTTCAGATGTACTACATCCACTATGGCATCACCTAGCTGCGGTTCAGTACACAGCTGCATACCTAAGTGAGCAGAGTATTAAACATACCTATCAGGCTTGAGGCATTCTTACTAAGAGAATTCACTAGAAGCAAAGACACAGCAGCAACCCAATATACAAAGTTTCTTGAGAACTTGCTGTAATTTCATGCATGTCAGCATCCCTTATTGCAATTTTATTTTATGGTACAATAACATATAATTTTTGTCCCATTCAGTTAGGGAGAAGTCAAAACCTAGTGAGAATTTGTAATGTACTATGGAAAGAACAACTGCCAATTTATAAGATAACTGTCATATGACATTTATAATATTGTGATCATTGTCATGAAGTCCAGTGATGTATCCTAGGAGGTGTTACGACTCTCCTGTGAATTATTTTATTTGGACCATGGCAAGTTTTTTAGCCATAGTTAGTACTTGCAAGAACACTGAAGTGACCTAAATGCTTCAGCACCATTTGTAAAAAACTATTATACAAGATTCAGGCTCCCACCTGAGAAGTTTTTTCAAAGGGTAATAGGTATTTAAATGTATCTAAAAATGCATATGCAAGCTTGAAGATATTTTTAAAAACATGTGATCATTTTAGGTGTTTAATTCACACTGAGATGCCTATCTCCCCCTCATCCACAATGGAAGGGTCATTTCCACAACACCCGGAGAGCAGATACAGGGGACAAAGAGGAAGAACTTCATTCCTTTTTAGCTACTCCGATGCCTTCATAAAACACTGGAGGACTTTATCGTCTGTAGTCCTAGGTACCAAAACATGTAATAAAACCATGCCAATGGAAACAGCCTGAGGAACACTAGGTCAGTTTGTAGTGCAATGCCTCTGAGACTTCCCTGATGTCTGAAGTACCACATCATTCTCCCAAATCATCTGCTCTTCTAGCTACTTCTCTGTTGAACAAAGATTGGATAACTTCAACAATGGTTTTAAATTATACCTTTGCTATTTTTATTTTAAGGTCATTGTATTCAGTAAATATAACATTAGAATAAGCTACCTCTCTTCAAAATCAAATAAAATATTTCTCTTCAGTGTGGCTTTGACTGTTACATATTGAACAGAAAACATGAATGTATATTATGTATTACATGCCATGATGACTCCTCAAGGTTGGAAAGGTTTCAGATGCAAAAAGATTTATTTGAGACAGACATTATCATGTGTTTGTAAGCCATTATTGATCTTAATTACCTAACTTAGATTCAGACACTAAATTAGAAACTGGTAATTTTTCATCTTAGACAGTGTATCAGGGAATGAGAAGTCCTTTAAACTCTTATTGAAGCAGTTTCTATATCATATTAAGTATTTTCAGTAATTTGCCATGGAAGCAAGAGTCACTACCAGATCCACAAAAATAAGAGTAGTAAAAAAGTTCCATGTATTTTTCTTTCTCTCTAGGTCAATTTTTCTGAATCCAATGAAAGGTTAGTCTTGTCTGATTTCCTTTCAGAAATGGCATCAAGGTAGCTAAACTGTTAAGAAAACATTGTTTTCTTAAATTTCAAAAATTGTTTGAGGGTATGAGAAAGGGAGAATGTTCCTTGAATATTTTGTCCCAATTCTTCATTTGGCTTTGAAAACTTTATTTGGCTTTGAAAACTGCATTTTTTATGAAGTTCCAGAAGACCGTTATTTAGTCAGAAAGGTATTTAAAACCAAAACCTATAGACTGAATATTTGGCCAACAAACATGTAAAAGAGGAACACAGCAAAGCTTGAAAACCAGTCAGACTATTTTACTGCTCCTATAGTTTCAGTTCTAGAGATGTTAGTCTGGTCGCTTTCAGCAAGAATATTTAAAGAAAATACAAACCAAGAAATTTTGTATGATCCCTTAAGTCCAAAGTATGATTAGAAATACTATTATCTCCCATCCTTTTCCTATTCCTGTAAAACATATCTGGGGAAAAAAAAAAAAAAAAAAAAAAAAAAATGGAGGGGGAAAAGAGCTTGGGTGAAACACTGAAAAGTTCTGGCAAAAAATAAAAAGCAAAATGTTTTCACTTTAAGTCATACAAAATACTTGTTTGATGATAAAGGATACTTCACACTTCTAGCCTTGTTGGAAGAGACTGATCGGGCTACATTTCCCATCATGATATTCACTGAGAAACAGTAGGAATTTCTTTTATGTCTCTATAGCATAAAGCAAGTACAGCTTACTTGTTCCTTTCCCAGATAGAAAAAAGACTCATATGAGGAGTAGGCTGGAAATAAGTTTCAAACTAGTCTATGACTCCGCTATTTAATTTAGAGAACTTGAGTTGCTAAGTGCATATGTAGGAAGGGTAAAACAGTTTAATATTGTTGTAGATGACCAGAAAACTACAACTCCTGAAAGGAAAGAAGAAATAGGAAAGAAGTTATGATTTAGATGTGTTATGGTACTTCCTAGGGCTATTACTGGCTAAATGCTACTCGTACATCAACCCTTGCTTTTGGCTGTATATGAAGTCAAAACAAGATACTGAAAGCTGAATTCATGAGGAGAAATCATAGCCCCACTGAAGTCAGTGAAAGGAGTCCCACTGGCTTAAATTGAACCTATATTTCACACCTAGCATTTGCACAATGTGATAGGAAGTATCTGTTCCAAATATTTCATAGGTTTAAAGTAGCACAGACAGCCTAGCAAAACAAGGGTGTACCTTATTCATAAAAATGGCAAAATTATAGTTATGCAATGTTCTTAGAATTTTTTTAAAAAATTTTTTCATGTGTAGCTTTCTCACTTATTAAAAAAATAAAAAATACTTAGAATAGTGTTAGCAAGAGGTTAACCTCAGAAAGTAATTTAATATGAATATCATTATTAAAATCCCACTGCTTCAAATTATTTTTTCAGATTAATAAATCTGCTGAGATATAAAACTATCTGATTTATAACTATGTATTAATAGATCTGAAAAGTCAGTTATTATCTCCCTGCTTAATGCTTAGATAGTTATATAATTTTATGCAGCTTCTAGAATAGGTTCAAAAGGAAGAGAAGCAAGAATTTTCTGGCTACCATTTCAATTAGATTTCCAGACAAGAGAATAACACTCAAGGTTACATTTTCTCTGATTAACATAATCTGAAATAAGATATCATAGTGTTAGTAATTGGCATGGTAAATAGTTTCATTTACAAGAGTAATTTCTTGTTTAATGGAAATCCAGGAACAGGGTACATTGAAAATAATTTACAATACAAAGACTTTGTTTCAGCTGGAGCCTTAGTCATTGTGATGCATATTCTGTTAATAAATAAACCAAAACAACCTATTGTCCATAAAAAAACACACAGATACTAATCTCAAAGGTTGTACATTAAGTAAAAATGCTTCGTGGATAATGACAAAATCTTGACCTGATGTTGGGCAGTGAGAACAAAATCACTAGCAGTGTATTCTTTTATTGATGATGGATCATAAGGTTAGTAATTACTGTAGATGGAGTTCTCTTCATACAGCATGAAAATCAGGAGCATGCCTCTTATTGCTAGAAATCGTTTGACACTAAGAAAGAACAGAAAAAGATCTGCTGTGCTGGTTAATTCACAATTTACAAAATTTGGCAACTGATTTCACTGAAGTCCTGAATTTATCCTATTCTTGACATAACCCTTTCTTTTAGACCTCATTTCCTTTAATGAAAATATTCTCATTCAGTACCTGTCCTATTTTGCTCTAAAATATAATGAATTGAGAATACAGCCCTTGTGTAGAAAATTAATTAATTCCTCGTGGGATTTCTATGTGAAAATTTATTAGATAAGCAGGAAGTGATTCTATAAACCATGACTGTGTTTTTTGCTGAAAATTATTTTCTCCCATACCAACACCACTGAAGTTTCTGCATCCAGTTCAAGACAAGTAACACAGAGAGTATGTGGCTTCTTCATTCCATAGTCCATAAAGACTCAGGGCATTCCCTGATGGAAAATGCCCTGGAATGTGATTTTTAAAATCTATCCCAACCCACATACACACAAAGAAATAAAGTTACTTTTAAGTAAGGATTTTAATTTTCAAGAAAAAGCACAACACAGGGAATAATAAAATGAACCCTAGGGCTTATTACTGGAAGAAAAGTGCATCTGTACGGTTATTGTAGTTAACAAAATCAGCTGTGTAGCTAGCAGGAACTCACATGTAGCTGAGAAGACAGCATCTGTCAATGACTGATATAAAAAAATATCTCTTTCACTTTACCTTGTGTTAGTTGCTTTTTTTTGGTAACCGCATGATACTAGCACAATTAGGAAAACATAAATCTCAATGTTGAATGTTATAAACCTCCCTCACTTCCTGCACTTCTCTAGAGTCAAACAACATAGAAGCTTTTCTGTAGGTGTTAATGCCAGGGACAATGCTGACTTTGCTTCTAATTCAAGATCCATTTTAGATCACTGAGCCAACAAACAGAGAATCCACCTGTTTGGGGTTCAGGCTCAACATCAGGTATTTAGTTGGAAACCTTCTGCCCATTCACAGTTCATTTTACATCTTACATTTTACATCTACTGTACTTTACTACAGTACTAGTAAACACTAGTTTACACTAGTGACAAACTCTTTTCCAATCATTTCTCCTACTTGTTTCACCAGTAAGGCTAGAGCTAATTTTGTTCTATTTATATCACATCTTTTTTATATTAATGTTCTGCTGGGCTCCAAGATCACTGGAAGATGTTTCCTATTCCCTCCCAGAATACCGTTAGTCTGTTTGGAGCAAGCATAGGGTGCCACAACTGAACTCCTAAGTCTGAGTTGTCTCATAAAAGACTGGCTGGATGGTCAAGCCTGAAAAGTGCTGGTAAATGGAGTAAAATCCAGTTGGTGTCTGGTCACAAGTAGTGTTTCCCAGGACTCAGTACTGGGGCCAGGTCTGTTTAATATCTTTATGAAAAATTTAGATGAAGGGATTGAGTGCATCCCCAGACAGGTTCCAGATAACACCAAGCTGGGCATGAGTATTGATCTGTTTGAGGGTAGGAAGGCTCTACATGGGGATCTGGACAGGCTGGATTGATGGGCTGAGGCCAACTGTATGAGGTTCAACAAAGCTCAGTGTCGGGTCCTGCACTTGGATCACAACAACCCCCATGCAATGCTAGAGGCTTGGGGAAGAGTGGCTGGAGAGCTGCCCAGCGGAAAATGGCCTGGGAGGTCTTGGTCGACAGCCAGCTGAACATGAGCCAGCAGTCTGCCCAAGTGGTCAAGAAGGCCAATGGCATCTTGGCTTGTGTCAGAAATACTGTGGCTAGCAGGACTAGGGAAGTGATTGTACTCGGCACTGGTGAGGTTGCACCGCAAATACTGTGTTGTTTAGGGCTTCTCACTACAAGAAAGACATTGAGGTGCCAGAGTGTATCCAAAGAAGGTCATTGAAGCTGATGGAGGGTCTGGAGAGCAAGTCCTGTGAGGAGTGACTGAGCGAACTGGGGTTGTTTAGCCTGGAGGAAATGAGACTCAGGGGGTACCTGATCGCTCTCTACAACTACCTGAAAGGAAACTTTAGTGAGGTGGGGGTCAGTGTCTTCTCCCAAGTAACAAGTGATAGAACAAGAGGAAATGGCATCAAGTTGCACCAGGGGAGGTTTAGATTGGATATGAGGAAAACTTTCTTCACTGAAAGGGTTGTCAAGCATTGGAACAGACTTCCCACAGAGAGGTTGAGTCACCATCCCTGTAAGTATTTAAAAGATGTGTAGATGTTGTACTTAGGGCCATAGTTTAGTGCTGGACTTGTCAGTGTTAGGTTTACAGTTGGTCTTGATAATCTTAAAGGTCTTTTCCAGTATAAGATTCCATGATTCTATGATTTTCTTATATACTGGAATTCTTTTGGTTTTTCCCTGGCTGAACAGGGAGCTTTCGTTGCAACTCAGGGAGAAGAGAGTTTATGGCTTTTGGAAGAAGAGGCTAGCTACTCATGATGATTACAAAGATGCTGTGAGGTTATGCAGGGTGGAAATCAGGAGGTCTAAAACCCAGCTAGAAATTAATCTGGCTTCAGCAGTCAAAGATAACAAGAAATGTTTCTATAATTACTTCAACAACAAAAGAAAGACGAGGGAGAGCCTCCATCTCCTGCTAGACGCAGGAGAAAACATGGCAATGAATGATGAGGAAAAGGTTGAGGTGCTTAATGTCTTCTTTGCCTCAGTCTTGAATAACAAGACTAGTTGTACTGAGGGAATCCAGCCTCCTCAGCCAGAAGACAGAGACCGGGAGAACGACTCCCCCACAATCCAGGAGAATATAGTCAGTGACCTACTGCATCACATAGACATACACAAGTCTATGGGACTGGGTGGGATACACTCTATGGGTGCTGAAGGACCTGGCTGGGGTGCTCGCCAAGCCACTTTCCATCATTTACCAGCAGTCCTGGCTGACCGGGGAGGTCCTGACAGATTGGAAACTGGCCAGTGTGATGACCATATATAAGAAGGGTTGGAAGGATGATCTGGGAAATTACACGACTGTCAGCTTGATGTCAGTGCCCAGGAAGCTGATGGAGCAGCTCATCCAGAGTACCATCATACAACAAATGCGGGACAGCCAGATGATCAGGCCCAGTCAGCATGGGTTTATGAAAGGCAGGTCCTGCTTGACAAACATGATCTCCTTCTACGAGAGGGTCACCTGCTTATTGGATGAGGGAAAGGTTGTGGATGTTGTCTATCTTGACTTTAGTAAGGCCTTTGACACCATTTCCCACAGCATTCTCCTGACGAAACTGGCTGCTCGTGGCTTGGATGGGCATACGCTTCGCTGGGTAAAAAAATTATTGTGTGGCTGGTTCCAAAGAGTTCTGGTGAATGGAATTAAATCTGGTTGGTGGCCGGTCACGAGTGGTGTCCCCCAGGGCTCGGTTCTGGGGCCATTCCTGTTTAACATCTTTATTGATGATCTAGATGAGGGGATCGAGTGCAGCTTCAGTCAGTTTGCAGATGACACCAAGTTGGGTGGGAGTGTTGATGTGGTCGAGGGTAGGGAGGCTCTGCAGAGAGACCTGGACAGGCTGGACCGATGGGCCAAGGTCAACTATATGAGCTTCAATAAGGCCAAATGCCGGGTTTTGCACTTTGGCCACAACAACCCCCAGCAGCACTACAGGCTTAGGGAGGAGTGGCTGGAGAGCGGCCAGTCAGAGAGGGACCTGGGGGTGTTGATGGACAGCTGGCTGAACATGAGCCGGCAGTGTGCCCAGGTGGCCAAGAAGGCCAATGGTATCCTGGTTTGTATCAGCAATAGAGTTGCCAGCAGGGACAGGGAAGGGAACTTGCCCCTGTACTCGACACTGGTGAGGTCACATCTCAAATAGTGTGTTCAGTTTTGGGCTCCTCGCTACAAGAAAGATATTGAGGTGCTGGAGCATGTCCAGAGAAGGGCAACGAAGCTGGTGCAGGGTCTGGAGCACAGGTCTGATGGGGAGTGGCTGAGGGAACTGGGGGGTTTTTTTCTGGAGAAGTGGAGGCTGAGGGGAGACCTCATCGCCCTCTACACCTCCCTGAAAGGAGGGTGCAGAGAGGGGGGATGAGTCTCTTTAACCAAGTAACAAGCGACAGGACAAGAGGGAATGGCCTCAAGTTGTGCCAGGGAAGGGTCAGGTTGGCTATTAGGAAGTATTTCTGTCCAGAAGGTGTTGTTGGGTGTTGGAATGGGCTGCCCAGGGCAGTGGTGGAGTCCCCACCCCTGGAGGGGTTTAAGAATTTGGTTAACATAACGCTGAGAACTGTCAGTGTGAGGTTAATGGTTGGACTAGATGATCTTCAAGGTGTTTTCCAACCCAGATTATTCTGTGATTCTGTGTTTTTAGCTTACTTCACCACAGTCTATCAAAAAAATATTTAAATTAATCTTTTGAATGTTGTAATGTAATAATGAGTCTCATATCTGAAGCATAATTTGGACTAGGACAAAAAAAATCTCAAAACTTTCATTCCTTCGTTCTCACATGTAACAGTCTTCAAAATACTCAGACTTCTTCCCACCTTACTAGAGAAAGAGCAACATTTAGAACTTCAAAAGAAGAATTTTTGAAAAATTATTCTTGGTAACCTAGGACTGGAACATTAGTAACACATCTGGAAAATGCACAACAAAACGAGTTATGACTATGATTTTGCCTAGTTTTTCAGTGCAGCAAAAGTTGTGTCATTTAGATAAATCGTTTACACTTCTCAACAGAGATTTAAAATCACTGCTAGCAAAATCAGAAAAAAATATTAAATGGGTACTAATATTGCAGTTGGACAACAGGCTCCTGTTAATCTTTCCTAAAAAGCAGATGAAACATAATTCCTCACATAGAGCTAATTCTGTGTTTTCCTGGTTCCTGTGGGCTGTACTAGCAGATGGTATCAGCAGCATCCCTTCAGCTTTGGCTAAGAGTCAGCTTTTCATTTCAATTTGTCTCTTTTTAATTTCAACCATGGGCACTATATACAGTAACTGCTCAAGTTAGTCAAATAATTATTGCAAAATAGCATTTGTGGTGAAGTTTAATGTCTACCTACTGAACAACAACTTACAGATACATTTTTTTTTTCTGCAGCCAGATACAGACAATCTGAATGAACTTTCTTCATAAGCTATACAAGTCAGATCCATGCAGTGTCATAGAGTGTTTGCCCTTCCTAACATTTGGTATCTCTTTGCTGTGATAACTTTCAAATGCCTTTCCATATTAGTCATGGGCCCAACAGGCAATGCAAATATCTTTAGATCCTAGTCTGAGTTTGGGATTAAGGAAGAAAATTTTGGAGCTGTCGTTGTATCTCCTCAGTGATGGAGATGATTCTTCAGGAGATATATGTTTCCCTCCAACAACCTAACTTCCTAGAGCCTGGGCCTGTCCTGGGGACTAACGTGGTCCTGGAGACCAACCTGCCTGTCCTCAAAAGCAGAAATCGTACGTCTGTCAATGGCGGTGGTGAATCTGTGGGGCACATTCCGTTTCCTAGCTTGCTCACTGTTGAAGGACAAACGGAGAAGTCAAAATGAATGAAATGGCATTTTCCTGGGCAGGTTTGCTTTCTTCATACAAAATCAGGATCATTGTCCATAGCCACACTTTCTGTTTTTTATGGGTGATGGAAGAGTGGATCAGACAAGTAAGGGTAAGAGAGCAGATTATCTTTCTTGGCTGTTAACTGGAAACCCCATTCTGTGCAACCCCACAAGTGGTAGGGTTGTAATGCTACAAGAAGACTGATTGTACACCAGTACAGGCATTATTAAAATGGAGTCACGTATGCCTAACAAAAATTTAGAAAATCTAGCTAACAAAGTGTTACTGATTTCTATAACAAGATTGCACAGGTAGATGGGCAGAATTAAGACTGCATGGATAATATGATATATATATTTATATATAAAAGTGAACATATGAGAATAACCATATTTTTAGTGGTAATTTTTTACACAAGAATGTTCTTTGTAAGATTCCTTGTATTATATACATAAAATTAAACATAATTGATGGTCAGAGACTGTTGGAAAGGGGACTGTAAACCTAGTGGGATACTTGAATATGAGCTATAACTTAAGGATAACAATTTATAAGTTTTAATTTTAACATTGACCTCATGTTGAGATCCTTAACCTTATTCTGCACTAACAGCATCCAATCTTATGTTTTAGTTTTACTGATGCGATTATGTTATATATTTTAAAAATTATTTTTATCTACAAATAATGACTGTTTTTAGCAACTAAAAAGGTCTATTACTTAAATATCAGAGAGTACGTTGCTTGCTCTAGAGCAAAAATGCTCATTTTAAAGGAAAAAGAAAATTCTAAATTTTTGGCTTTTACTAATATTCATCAGGACAGTAACAGTGTATTAGTAAAATTCTGCCTCTAGTCTTATGATAAACATAATGCCATGCAAACCTTTTATCCTGACATTATGAAAAGGATATCTTTTCTCAGTCATTTTAAATTACAGTAAAGAGTTCAATGAGATTAAAATAGCAGCATTTTCATTCCTAAAGTAAAAGCATGAATTTAGTTCTGTGTGTCTTTGTAAACATCCCCTAGGCTACCCCTTAGGACCTTTTAGGAAATAGAAGATTGGTGCTCAGAAAGAAAATCCTACAACTTTCTTTTATTAATTTTAAAGTTCTTAGAAATGTAGCTCTGTCCTTGTCTTGATGACATTCATTAAATATTTACCAAATGTGTCCTTCCACATCATCTTAGCATGTAACTGATGAAACATTTAGAAGCTGTCAACAGTGGTATATTTATAAGTTTGACTGCAAAATCATTACATTGCCTATAAATGTCGCCATCATGCACTAAACTATTCCTATGCAGGAAAGAAAGGAGAGAAGGTCCCTCTGGTATTTTCTGGACAGGTATTCTGGGTTGCTGAGTTAAAAGTTTGATTTCACAATTGCCAGGTTTCTTCTTCACCCACTGAAGTACTGGGGTGGTGCTAGGAAATACTGGATAAGAGGGTTAGCATTGATTACGGGCACTTGTTTTAGAACTTTAACAATAAGAAGCAGACAAAAATATCTCCTTAATATTAACTCAAATATCACAATACTTAATATCTCCTTAATATTAAGGAATATAAGGACTATCCTTAATATTAAACACCCTTTATCTGCTTTGCTGAATCAGAGCTATAGTTGCATCTGTACACCTATTAGGAAGATAAAGAAGGACAATGCCCAGGTGATGGGCAGTGATCAACTGTGGCAATGGATGATCAATTTAAAGCAGGCAGGTCAATTAGAATAAATGGAATTAATAAGTGAGAGGATGAAACAAAGAAAAAGAAAGACTCAACAGCAAGAATAAAGTTCCTAGTGCTAAAGTCTATTAGTATATGAAACTTTCTGCTGTAGGAAATGATAGATACTCTATATTTTGACTCACTGCACACTAGATGGGTTAAGGTATTCATAAACAGACAATAGTATGGGAAAAAAATCCTGTTCTTACAAGCAGAAAGACAACAAAATAACCTTAACAAGGCTTCCCAATTTTGTAATTTCCTTGATACTGTTTACATGACTTAGTGGCAGATACTGCAGAGCAGTCTGTCTGTCTGAGATTTTTAATAGGTTGTTTTAATAAGCCTTTCTTGTGATTTGTGTTTCTGATACGAACAGCAATTACCCAGCCAAGTAATGAGACTCTAATGAACATGTCTTTCCTAGATTACTTTAGAAGTTCATCAGAGAAGCTTGATAGCATTGTAAAACTAAAATCTGCTCTTTTTTCCTGTCACAACACATCTGATTGTTCTACTAAGTACTTTCTACATAAGTAATTGAGAGATTAAAAAAAGGATATATATATAGGTGTGTATGTGCGTGAACATGAAATATATATTATTTTTATTTACCATTTTTTTTATTCTAGAATGGTATAGAACAAAAAAATTAATTTGTTTCTGCATACAGTCTGATCCAAATCTGTGCGTCAATATTTGTTTTCACCACAGATTTCATGTCAAAGTGAATCTCCTTGCGTACAGGGGGGAGTTTTTCAGTATTCAGTATTTCTGAAATTTTAGGTATTTAGTATTTCTGAAAAAAAATAAAATTAGAGGACCTAAACAAGCCTATGAACTTCAGTTCAATGCAGTGCAGTAAAGGATGACATTATACGATGAACAAAGGAAAAGTAGGATGATTTACCTCTGCTTGCAATAGGTATGAGCAATAAACCTGACTCATTGGACTACATATCAAGATTTCTGTACAATCAAGTGTTGCAGATCACATACCAAATAACTTAGAGGGATAAAAGGTTAGGGTGAATTTTTAAAATAGCATACTGGCAAAAAAGTAGAGTACTACACATCTTTTTTTAAACTGTTTTAGGCATTTATTTTATGATGGGTTGAAACCCATTCTAGAAAGGCTTATTTCTCTCTCTTAATAGACCAGGAGTCTTGTAAGATTAATTCTGATGTTGAGGTCCCCATTAAAGAGACTAACATTTGATCAGAAGAATCCCACCACAAACTGTAGCTCATGAATGATGTGACTCAAAAATTTTCATGGTCAGAAGTCTTAATTTAAGCTATGAGACAAAAGCTTCTTTTATAGGATAATTAATGTATGCTTTGGGTATGCAACAACCTCATGTTTTCAACTGCTCAAGGTTGACCTTTAGTCAGGCAACAAAACAATACTGTGAATTGCTTTACAGGAAAAAAAATTAAAAACAATTTCAATAATTTTGATAAAGTTTTATTTTTTGCCAAGTAATTTATTAATTTAATGATTTGTTCATTTATTTTAGAATATTTTTTCCTCTCACAATGTGCAAAAAGAAAAGGGGGAGAAAGCAGCATAGAGTTGATACCATTAGTTAGAAATAGATTTTTTCTTTATCGTATCTATGCATTTCCCAAAAATATTTCCTTTACAACAAATTACTTCATAGCAATGTGATCAGAATTTAACATTGCTTCAGTCATGTCAGCCACTCATATTAAATGATGATCTGAACTCCAAGCAGGTGCATTCCTGGTTTGGGTATTTAAATTCCTGTTTTAGGTTTTAAAAGCTTTTAAAGTGTTGACTGTTAACGATGGCTATGCTTTTAATGCCAGAAAGAAAAAAATAATGTTCAAAAGCCAGGAATTTTTAGTTGTGTTTTCCTACAGGTAATGAGTACAAATGTAGAAAACCAGATACTGGTATTTTTCCTGTCACTGCTCAAATAAAAATCCCCGATAACTTGTCTCAAACAAGATTCAGGGTAAAAATAGTTAATTCAGTCAAGCTGCTTTGACTAAGGAGAAATATGAATAGCAACAGCAAAACCTCCTTTTATCCCAGAATGAGAATTGGGAAACAGAGTCCTAGCCCAAGGGCTCCAAAACTTTTTTTCCTGGAACTCAGTTTCTTTCCTGTGATTTAGAAATTACACTCTTTGAATTTGAAGTATGTAATTGCTGAGATATACAATTCAGGAACAAATCTTTCTTTGCAAATTGATGTCTGGAGATTGTTGGTGTACAATGACAAATGATGACTGCTCGGGATGTGTTTGCAAGTGGAGAAATAGAGGACGGTCTACATGCATCAAACACTTAAATTGCGTTGAATAATGTGACCAGTTGTAGTCAATAGTAAGTAGAAAACAGAAAAAGGCAGCAGTGGTTTACAGAGTGAAAAGAATGGCATAATATAAAGGAAAGAATATCTGTAAGGTTTGGGAGTGTATGTGCTGAGAAAAAAGTTTGAAGTGTTTGCAGAAGAATAAAGAAACAGCAGGAAAGATACAACATAAGAGGTGGAAGGATGGTAACAACTATTAATTTTAATGAGAACTTACTTGGATAGTTATCTTCACAGCATGAAAGCAGTGGTCATTGAAACAGCATAGGCCAAACCTCTTAGTTCAGTAAATGGGGCTTATTAGCAAAGATGTAGTGCCAGCAAATTAAATCTTGCAACAAAAGCTCATGTTTGAACTTGAAATGCACTCTTGGAACTAGATAACTTATGTAAGTACACTCCATCACCAACCATCTCCACCTATGAGTGTACAAACTCAAACACCACTGTAGTGCCAGACTGACCAGTGATATCAGCAATTTAAAACTCAAGTGAACAAAAAATATAGAAGAAGGGAAATCATAAGAAAAAATATAGTTTTAACAGCTATATCTTTATATCTTTGGATACATGTTTTCTTGAACAAAATATATTTTGACTATTTTTTTTATAAAAAGGGAACATTATTCTATTTTGATTTATTCTATTTGACAATATATTTTTCAGAGAGTTCTAAAAATAGTTGACAGACTTTTAGTTATCTTTTTCTTCTAACTCTAGCTTATATAGTAGCAGGTACATTATAAGTACTTAAAAAAAAAAAAAAAACAATGGTAATTTTATAAAATGAGACTTGAAACAGATCTTGTAATACCCTGACAGTTTTGCTTTGCTCCATGAAAAACAAATGACAAGAAAAGGGATGCTGCTAGTGAACAGTGCTGCAGAGTGCTGAGCTAATGTAAATCCCTCATTTATGTAAAATAAAGGGTGAAGAGAGATTTAGTGAATGAACTCAAAAATCATACATAAGAGAAAACAGGTTTCAGAATTGACCTAAGCAAGATAAATTGTGGCATTACTCACAGAATGCACACAGGGAAATGGATTATCTAAGAGAAAAGCAATAACAAGGATATTCTTATTGAATAAACTTTCTGTGTTCATCTCAGTATTTTTCCACTCAATGATGACAATAAAAAGAACAGGGAAGCTTATGCAGTAGAACTTTGAAAATGTCAGTGTCTTGTGTACACTTAGTACAGCATTTTCTTAATCTCACTTCTTCACTTTCTCTCATTCCATGGGCTACCACTTTGTGTAAATTCTCATGGAAGGGACCATTCATTTACTTTGTGTGTACAATGACCTGCACAGGGTAGAAAACTCAGGCAAATTGTGCATCTGGATATCACTGTTAGCTGTTGTGTTATACATTGTCAATAATCAAAGCCATGCAAAAGCTTTGAAACAGAAACCTTTTAATTTCAGATACATTTTTTAGATATTCTTGTCCTGTTATTTGAGTTAAGGTCCTTAGAATTTTCTCTATGATGTTCCACATAGGTTGTTGAAAACCAGGATATAGCTCTTTGGCTTTTACTACCTTCTGTAATTTGTGTATTTGTGTGACTGCCATGTTCAACTCACAGTTTATATCTGAACCACTGTTTTGTTTTATACAGGTGAATTAAACTGGATATGTCAAAGCCATACATTCCCACAATGTCTGTAAAGTGAACTGAGATGCATGACACTTACTACTGCAGTAAATTAACTAGATTAATGGGAGATTTCTTTTTACCTTGTGAACCCAAAAAATCCATCTCTTTGTTCACACTAGATTAATTTTACACTTTGCAAGTGGCCCGTTCCTAATTTTACATTCTTCAAAGATTATGAATAATACCAGACTGTAAATTTCCAATGCAGCTCTTCAATGGAATGTTCTCTGGGATTTTATTTTCAAGTTTATCTTGAGACTTGAAGAGCTATCTTCATCCAAATATGTACTGGTCTCTGGTTCTGCATATACCTATCCTTTGTCTTCAGATTCAGAGCAGATTTACATGGTGCAAAAAATCCCCACACAAATAAAACTCAGATCATGGGAGTGACTGTAGTCCAGGAGGCTTGAATCTTGTTGCCAGTGTAGAAAACCTATTTGACTTCTCTGTATCCACATACAAATGAAGCAAGTTGTTCTCAGCTGGAGTAAAGATAACATTATGCAGATTTTTGACCTTTGGCAAATTATCCTTGCAATGACTTACTATTTTATGTATGTGGAATTTATTGTTCTAAACAGAGCAGTACAATGATCTACTATAAAATATATTCCTTTCCAAACAGGTGACTAATTTAATAAAGAGAAAATTTATTTTGTTAATTTTATTTTATAAATAAATTAAAATTTACTTGTAAAATCATAGAATCACAGACAAAGACTACTTGAGGCTTGGAGGGACCTCTGGACATCATCAAGTACAATATCACTGTTCAAATCAGAGTCAACTAGAGCAGGTTGCTCAGGGTTGTGTCCAGTTTTGAATATCTCCAAGGATAGCATCCACAGCTTCTATGGGCAACTTGTTCCAGTCTCTGACCACCCTCACAGTAAAGAAGTTTCATCCTATCCTTAACTGGAGTTGATGTAGATTCATATAAATAAATAATTTCAGATGCAGATAAAGATGGGAGAAGGCTACTTTTTCAATGGTTGGTGATTTTTTTTTGAGGGAACATCCTTGGTAACTTTCCTCCATCACTCTAGATGATGCTGTAATTCCAGTCTATTTTAGAATGATATTGCAAAGGTGATAGGATAAAAAAATATTACTCCTAGATATAAACCCCATGCCAAATCCTTACTGTAACAACTAAGTGGAAACTCAATCAAGTTTAGGTTCTTGGTTTTGCTATAAGACAACCCATGTCATAAAGAACTTGAAAGTTAGTATCTGTTCTGGTACGTGTGGAAACTATGAATGTGCGTGGCACAAGTATAAACATGAGCAGATCAATAGGAATCTAACTTCAAAGGGGTGAGAAAAGCATATTTGTCCTATTTTATGGATGTAGAACAGTGTCACCATAACAGTTTATCCCACAAGATCATTAGAACAGATCTGGAAGCTGGAAACAAATTTAAAACCTGTTTCATTTGGAAAAAGAATCTCCAGAAAAACTGCCAACAAGGTTTGTAATAAACTGCTAGTCTAGTATATTCTGAGCCAGGTCAGGATTGTTGCATATATTATTTTAACTTCTTCCATTATTTAAGTAACCCCAGAAGTGTATTAGATATTTTACACAAATATGACAAGATCTATTCCCTTTTTCTTAGAGGCTAGATGTCAGATGAGGCATAATGAGTGATAGTAATAAATGAAAAGGGAGAATTGGAACTGTGAAGTCAAAGAAAGTCATATACTTAGGTTGCAATATGAATTTCTAGACTGAGCAGACATAAAGATGTTAAAAATACAGAATCCCCAAAAATATAATTTAAAAAAAGTGTTTCTATATTTTCTTTTTCCCTTCCCTTCCCCTTCCCTTCCCTTCCCCTTCCCTTCCCTTCCCTTCCCTTCCCTTCCCTTCCCTTCCCTTCCCTTCCCTTCCCTTCCCTTCCCTTCCCTTCCCTTCCCTTCCCTTCCCTTCCCTTCCCTTCCCTTCCCTTCCCTTCCCTTCCCTTCCCTTCCCTTCCCTTCCCTTCCCTTCCCTTCCCTTCCCTTCCCTTCCCTTCCCTTCCCTTCCCTTCCCTTCCCTTCCCTTCCCTTCCCTTCCCTTCCCTTCCCTTCCCTTCCCTTCCCTTCCCTTCCCTTCCCTTCCCTTCCCTTCCCTTCCCTTCCCTTCCCTTCCCTTCCCTTCCCTTCCCTTCCCTTCCCTTCCCTTCCCTTCCCTTCCCTTCCCTTCCCTTCCCTTCCCTTCCCTTCCCTTCCCTTCCCTTCCCTTCCCTTCCCTTCCCTTCCCTTCCCTTCCCTTCCCTTCCCTTCCCTTCCCATTAATCTAATTAGATATGGTCCAGAAATCAGAGTGGAATTCCCCTTTTCAGATAATGATCTGAAAAATATATAGGCACTTATTTATTATCTAGATGAAGACATTTGATTTTGGCTTATGACTCAAACTTTCTATTTCTCTCTACTGAATATGTCACTTGCAAAAGAAATGTAAATAGCTACTTACAAAGTTTCCAGCAATTTTATAAAATAATTAGAGGCATACTTCAGAAGGTGATGTTTACACACACATGAAAGTAAATAAATTCAACTTAAACCTCTTTAAATCCATCATCATTCATTTCCCAAAGTCCATAGAAAACCATCAGTGTATACCATTTCATATTCAGGATTTATGATAGCAGTTCAAAGGATAAATAAGTTGTAGGTCCAAGTTTCATAATATAACCTCATGACAGTAGATATTTTCATGAATGTTCATAAAGGTATAAATAAGGATGAGCTACAGCCTAGATTAGGCTATTTTTTAGATAATTAAAATATTGTATGTAATTAAGGATTAAGTCATCGTGGCTTCCTCACCACTAGAGGAGAAGTCTAGGTCCTTCAAAAAGCAATTCAGATGTTAGGTGAACTGACTGTTACCTGTTAACTGTAGGCAGCAAGACATGATTATGCCATTAACTTAGTTAAGTGCTTAAAGTTCATAGGATGAAAACAGATCTTTGTATTCAGTATGTATTCTGAATCATGGATATTCTCAATTTTGATCTCCTAGCTGAGATTTAATCTAAATATTCTGTATCTCAAAAGATCTCTGGGTTTCAATTTGTGGTCAACTCTAAAGCACAGAAAAATCCTCTCATATATAAGACAGAAATATGTAAGTTGTAATGTAAAATGAAAATGGAATCTTCAGAAATATAGAGGGGAAAAAAAAAAAAAAAGTAATGTCACCAATTAAAATTAAAACACATAAATATCAAGCTGAGGATTTAGAAATTGAAATTGTTTTTTACTTTATTATCTAAGTGTTTTTTACTCAATATATTAAATTACAGGTAATGAAAGCTTCATGAACTCTTTCTAGCAAAGCTATAGTCACATTTTTGCTGATCTTTTTTTCCTTTCTGCTGTACTGCAGTCTTGAAGACAATAGATAATATTTTCTTAGTTCACTGTTATCCTGCAGAGAAGAGAATTGGTATAATAGCATTAAACCCCAAACTGGTCCCAGGTCTGTAATAAGATTCAAATTTTGTTGTTGTTCTTTCAGGTCATAGAGCTTTCTTGTAAGGGTAGATTGTCAGGATCATCTTGTGCTTTGGGGAACTCGAGTTATCTTCAGCGTGATTTGAAAATTGCCACTAAACAAGACAGCAGAAAAGCTATTTTTTATATTCTACTTGGATACTATGAAACCAATCAACAGATACAAAGCACAACCTGCAACATTTCAGCAAGCTCCGAGTTGCTTTCTGTTTGGTTACTTTTTCACTAATTTTCTTTTTCATTGCCTTGCTTTTCAGAATTTTTCTCTCCTTCTCTCTATCCTTCTCTCCAAAACAGAAGGGAAAACCTTATGAAAGTGTGTGTGTGTGTGTGCGCTCGCGTGCACGTAAACATTTGAAAAATTCTATAAGATTTTATTTTTGTACTAAAAAGGTTTGAAGAATTCTTAGAGAATGTCACAGGTTATACTCAAATTACCTGTTTAAGGCTTCCAATTACTGAATGATTGTTCAGATAACATGAAACAAAACCTAAATGTACATCTTTTTTAACATTCTTCATATGTTTCATTTATTTTAATTATTTTCTTCACTATTTCTTATTATTCAGCTAAGAAAAATCTTGTATAATTTGATCAGGTGTCCAGAACAGGGTTCTCACTCTGGCTCACTATATCTCTTAGAGATAAAAGTAGAGATAAACATGTTAAAATTCCTGTAATCTTGGGTGAAGCAAATCCTTTTTTTTTCTGATGTTGAGAAAAAGTTTTAATACTGCTTCCCAAGCACTATGCAAACCCCAAGGGGCTGGGCAAGCATCACTTCCCAGTGGAGATGCGCTGAGAAGAGAGGCAGTTTGGTGACACACGGAGGAGTCAGGGGTGGCTTCTGCATATTGATGCATTCAGAAATCTTTATGCTACAAAGGTACCTTCTTCATCCAGCTCAATGCGGCATCAGCCGTCTCCTGACTTGTCTCTGCGTAACTTTTCTTGGCTATGTAGCACAAGACATTAACACCATGTTTGACACTAGACTCATTCAACTCAAACTTAAGCTATAAGCTGATATATGTCCATGCACATTCGTTTTATCCCTAATAATCAAAGCACCTTCTGAATCATGGTATTACTGCAGCATATGTCTTCCTAGGAGAAACCATCAAGGTGCCATATTTTCACAGCATATCATTTGTAAATTGCTTGACAGTTATTTCTCCCATTATTATTTATCATGTTTTACTCCTCATAAAGTGGAAAAAAGGTTTATTTTCTGGTTAACAAGGTCTAATAAGAAGATGTCTCTTGATAAATTACAGGATATGAATCAGAGTATGTTGCACATTGTGAAACATTTTCCTGTAGTAAAAGTGCAACAAATAATAATTCTATCAGCTTTATTGGATATGGGCTGCTTTTAGAGTTTCTCAGACTCATACGTTAAATGGATTTCTTAGAGCACCCATCAAATCTATTACAGCTGTAAAACACACATCCCTAAGCATTCAGCACCTGCTTTTATATGAGAAAGTAAAGTTAAAACAGAAATACATTGTAAGAAGGCTATATCAAGCAGGGGAAATAACTGATACAGATAACTGGAAGAGTGAGGAAAAATGCTGTAGACTTGACGCAAGGATGTGTTTTATAATTGCAAACATCAGGAACAAAATCTTCCTTGGCAGAAAAAAGTCCACAGTAGTATCTACAGCTAAGTCACAAATGTGACTGTCCCTCTGCTTTTAACTAGAGTAAATGAGCAATAATAATGACAGTATTAGTAACAATAATAGCAACCATCATACTAGTACTAGGTCTCCTGAGTGGAAGACACTCTTGGAAACTGCTCAGAGACCTCTGCCTGGACTAACGAGTGAGTCTGCAGATCACCATGTACCATCCCTGTGTCTTCAGCTCTCCTTTGTCCTCTCTCCCCTGACAGTCCTGAGCAGCAAGTATAGTAACAGACTAAAGAAAACGCATCCAAATATCTGCCATAACAATTCCAGGCATTCCATGGCACATATCACACTTGGGCAGCAATTCACCCTATTTGTAATAAGACAATGGAGGCTGGGAGGCCTGTCTCTCAGCTTCTTCACAACTGGGAAAGGCCTCTTCAGAGGGTGGTTTAGCATTTTGTCTACTAAATATAGTAAAATCTTAGGGTGAGCAGATCTATACCATAGGTATCTCTGGAGTCAAATTTGTGTGATCCCACTTTTTTACACAACAGCTTATCTCAGAAAAGCATACTGACACAGAGATTGGTCCAAGATCTCTTCTGAAATCTGTGGTTATGGCCAAGGACCAGGCTAAAGCACTGACCTATAGTTATTTGTGTTGTTTAGTAGTTAGCATGCTTGCCTGGGAGTACTGATGCATGGGAAGTAGCAGTTCCCAGGATGATGTCCACAGGTGATTTGGAGGGAGGTAAGGCCACAGGTTATTTCTGTTAGGCAGTATAAGCAAGGGGGTCCTTCTCTGGAGTACAGAGAAAGTTTAGCTATATAAATTTAGGATTAGAGAATTGTGTCCAGTCCATTTTATATATGGGGATAGACTTAGACTGGGAAAGTAAAGTCTCTAAAAAAAAACCTTACCAAAAAGACAGTCTACATAAGTCAATAAATGGTCAACAGAGTTTGTTCCCTGATTCAGGGGCTGCCTGACATAGTCTCTGGATGTAGCTTTTGTGGTTATGCATTGACAATAAAAAGTGTGACATTCTTGTAATTTGAAAGTTTTTGATAATGTGGAGACACTCCAGTACAAGACATTTCATGAAGTGATAGAATTATAGAATGGTTTGGTTTGGAAAGGACCTTAAAGATCATCTGGTTCCAGACCCCCTGTCATGGACAGGGACACCTTCCACTAGACCAGGTTGCTCAAAGCCCTGTCTAACCTGGCCTTGAAAACCTTCAGGGAGGAAGCATCCAAACATTTCCTGGCAACCTGTTCCAGTGCCTCACCACCCTCACAGGGAAGAATTTCTTCCTTATATCTTGTCTAAATCTATCTTCTTTCAGTTTAAAATGATTACCCCTCATTTTATCACTGCAACCCCTGATCAAGAGTCCCTCCCCATCTTTCCTGTAGCCCCTTTCAGTCCTGGGAGGCCGCTCTAAAGTCTCCCCAGAGCCTTCTCTTCTCCAGCTGAACACCCCCAACTCTCTCAGCCTGTCCTCACAGGGGAGGTTCTCCAGCCCCCTGATTATCTTCATGGCCTTCTCTGGACCTGCTCAAGCAGATCCGTGTCCTTCTGATGTTGGGGGCCCCAGAGCTGGACACAACACTGCAGGGGGCATCTCACAAGAGCTGAGCAGAGGGGGAGAACGATATCCCTCGACCTGTTAGAAAGTCCTCTCCACCCACTCGCTAATCAGCCTTAGAGAGAATGTGTTGACAAGTAGTTTAAAAAAACAAGTATTACTTTATTTGTAGTGAAAAAATTAATTAGTCTCTTATCTTCCAGATGTTTATCCATACCCATATAGTAGGGCACAGTTTGGGGAGGAGTCTAAAGGTAGTAAAGCCCCAGTATCGGCACCAGGAGAAATCTGTATTTAGATATTATATAGAAAAAAGACCAAAACCCCCCACCCAACAATGTGTGATTTAATGCACCCAGCCTATTTAATGTGGGGTTCCAAGTCATTTTCTGATAGGAGATAGCTACTATTGCAGAGAAGATGCTGGCCTTGGTGATGAAGGAGAGTCAATCACCACTGCTCTTTCTGCGCTGTTTTTATTTGTGCTTCAGAGACATATAGAGAATATGTCCAAGACCAGTCAAACCATGCAGCTCTCACAGCCAACTCAGACATATCCACCAGCAAAACCCAAAGAACTCTGTGACAGTGCAGTGACTGAGCAAAAGAGATCTTGACCAGAGGCATCAGTTTATAGAATACATTCATAAACTAATTTAAAGCAAAAGGGAAGCAGGAGGGAGAATGCACAATGACGCAGGAGAGCTGCTTTTCATTCTCAACCTCCTTTTAGACCTTTTCTGTGAGCTAAGCAAGACATTTTATCTCTTTGTATCTTTTTCTAGCTCACCCCTCTTTTCTTTGGTCTCTGTAGACTAAATCCACTGATGTCTAGGTTGTATTTTATTATGGAGTAAAAAATCTAGCCCAACACTGGCTGCAGTCTCTAGATACTGCTGTAATAAAAGATCTACCCATTTTCACATTGTGGTTTACTTTAGAATCAAGTTGTCTTCAGTACTACTATGTCCCTACTTTTCTGACTGTTAGAATAGCTTCTGTATCTCACTGTTATTGAACCAGAATGGATAAAAATAATATTATTTTTTCATTTCATAAAATGTATATCATCCCAGGAATGAGGCCTATAGAAAGCACATTACTAGGAGAGATTTTAAGAGCTCAATCTGTTTGCCTTATGAAATAGAAGGTTGAGAGGTGACTTGATTGCAGAGTTTAAATACCCTAGGGGGAATAGAGATGGGGGCAAAATCCACACTAATGTTTAGTGTAGCCAGCATTGAAACAAGCAGCAATGGTTGTGAGCTAAATTCAATTACGGTTAAAACCCATTCGCATTTGAAAGGAGGTTCAGCATTATCAGCAGTGCTTGACCACTGCAGCATGCCACCACAGAAGCTTTCCTTCTCTTGTTTCTACCCTGACAAGGTTGGATCCTTTCCTTTGCAGATAATTTTTAACACAAGGTACTGAGACAAATGAGCTCTGTAGCCTATGTTACTCTGGAGGAGGTCTGATTAGTTAATTATACCTTAAAGTCTATAAATATTATATATTACATCTATATATTATGTGCATTTGAGACTGAGGTAATGAGAAAAATACTGAGTATTATAGGTCTGCTGGCACCTCTATTTCATAATGTTTGAATAGAGGCACTCATAATAAATAAATAGGTGCAGTCTGAGGCTTAATGAGTCCAAAACTGTGCAGTGTAGCAGTGAAAAGAGCTCCTTATTGGTATCATTATTGGTATTGCTGCAAGCACAGTCCTAGAGGTCAAAATTCATGACATTTGCCTTTGTGGGACAGAAGCTTTTGCTTTGAGGGGGATATGTGCAAGTCTTAGAAAACAGATCTACGGACTGTGAAGGAACTTATTCTGATTAGTAATATAAAATGGGTGATTGCGAATTTCTTTCAGTGACAAAGCAGCACCCTGCTTTATATAAGGACAATAGTTCATAAAACACCTTTTGATGACTGCTTTATCTGATAACCACAATTATTTACAATGGGAAATGGAGGGCGACATGTTGCTTAGTTAAGAGAACTCTCCGCATGCAGAGATGATCTACGTTACCTCTAAAATAGCCTACTTTTTTTTCTCGTTTTGTGCTCCATGCCTCTAAATATCTGAAAAGATAAGAGGAGGGGGAATAGGCAAGTGAAAACACTCTTCTGCAGAATGCATCACAAAGACAGCACAAAATAAAAAGAAAATATAGTAAAGATTAAATCTTTTCTGATAAATGACTTAATATTGCTACTTAATTGCCTCTATAATTTTATTACTTTTTTTTAAAAAAATATGCATGGCACCAAATGGAACTGGCCAGATTCGAGTGAGTGTCTTTTCGACCTTTGTTTGGTTGATTAGGTTTTCTTTGGGTGACCGATGACTGTCATTGATTTTAAAGTGACTCTGATGATGATGTATGTGTGATATGTGGCTTGATTTTCAAAAGCGCTTCTTCTTGGTCTCTCTCTAAGTATTACAGGCCAGTAATACAATTGTAGTGAGAGTAAAGTTAAGTCACTGATGAGTAAATGAAAGAAAAATATCCATGTATGATACATTTTTGGATCTTTTTTCAGGGAATATTTAGAAAGCATCTCTTATTTACAAAAGACTGTAGAAACTGACCTTTGAAAATTAAGACCAGTCAGCAGCTCTCAGTCATAAGAGAAACAATGGAGATACCCAAATTAGTCAATTTTGAAAGTATCAGCAAGACATGGACATGAAAGAAAAAAGAAGGTAACATGCTCAAAATGTATGATAAATTTTACTTCAGTAATGAGAAGGAACTGCAGTGATATGCTCACAGAGTTGAATTCACCTTGCATAAATTTGAATGAAACTACATTATTCAGACACCATGGTATTCTGAAGGATGGCTAGACTTGATAATTATTTTAACAACCTGCTACTTTCTAGCACAAAATTAAAGAAGTTATATTACTGAGACTATATTAGGCAGACTGGTCAGTCAGTACATTTATGAGTCTCTGAGCACAGTGGAAAAGCATCGTAGAGTGAGGAGTGCCAAAGAGATTATACTGCCTGGGTAATTATTTAAACATTTTTAAACTTATCTTTCAAAAGATATGAGTACATTTAGGCATCATGGAAGTACTGAAACTCACCGAAACATCTGTACTGGAGAGCAGTTTGGAGAAATACTGCACGAACATCCCAACACAGACCTTTGCCAGTACAACTCAGTCCTGACCTCATTATAATGCTGAGCTTAATTCCAGCAAAAACTGACCCAGTCTGCCAAATTCTGCAGCACATAGTGGTTTCATTGTACAGACTCAGACAAGATGCCAAGCTTATTCCTGTATGTGACTCATGTGAAACAAGGTTTAAATGAATAGAAAATACTTCAAGAGCCCCCTTAGTACGTGGTAGGGTGGATAGAATATCCACCCCATAGGCTAAATAAAAAAAAATGAGTAATCTGTTAACTCTACGGGTAAACAGGTATGACATTAAACTGTGCTTTAGCGTGGTGGTTACAATTGCAGCTAGAATATTCAATTTAATACAATTATTGAATAAATCCTTACTTTAAGGATGATAGTATAGATTAAAAATTATTTAATTTTCTTCTATATATTCCTTGTTTTCCAAATATGCTTTGGATATTTATCATTGGATTTGATGGATATTATAAAATTATATCATATAACAGGTAGATATAAAACTTAACTCATTATCTGCAGAGTGCTTTGAACTTGAAAGGAGATATGCTATATAGCATATTCTATTTGGTATATGAAAGTATTACAGAAGAAGAAAGTTAGAAATTTGCTCACAAATTCTTGTCTCTTCAAGGACAGGTTATGCATATTTAAATATACCTTTTTAAAAAAAACTTCATTACTTAATTGAAAAATAGAAAATACACACCATTTATATGTCTTATGTCTCAGAAAAACCAAATATACCCAAATAAAGGCCCAAATAGTGTTGATACTGTGACAAAACATAGACAAATAATATCTTTAAATGACTTAATAATTGTTGGATTTATCTGTTAGTTTCTTCTGCCATTTTTTTATTTCATTTTTTGTATAATGGAATTCAGTATACTCTCTTGAGAATGACATTACAACTGTGTTGCCAGAGGCAAACAAACAAGGTACAGATGCTAAAGGGAGATAAAAAACCATAAATGCCAATATTTTAGTGATGTTAAAAAAAACAACCATGTCAGGACAGGAGCTGTGCTCAGTGCTTTTTTCTGTGCTAAATGTGCAGTTCTCCCATATATGGGACAGTTACAGTTTTAAATACATAGATGTTATTTCCATGGGTTTTAGTGTTGGGGAATGTGACAAAGTAGTTTCTGACAGATTGCCCTGAGCTTATATCTGATCTTTCCAACTGATGCCTCTATGGTTCACTGAGAGGAGATCAGAAGGCCTGAGGTTGGCAGGTGGCAATGCAAAGCACACGAACTAAAGGGTTGTCTTTCACAGTTGTTTTTTTCTTTTTTCCTTCCCCCTCCCCCCCCCCCCCCAGCTTATCACTGGCTTCCAACAGTTTGGCCTGTACAAATCCCCATCTGCTCCATCCCCGTCTCCAAAAAATGGCACTTAGAAGCAAGCTCGTGCAGTTAATTCATATAGAGGCCTCGAGGCACTGGATTATTGGAATTAAAACTGCGCCGCCGACCAGCGTGGGTTGTGAACCAGGGTCACCGTTGTGCTAGGGGCCGTGCAAAGGGCTATTCACAGGTTGGGGTGTCTGGAGCAGGACAGCTTCTGGCTCCTTGCCATGGAGCATTTAGTGTCTGTCAACTCAGCATTTTCACATGGAAAATGATGGCATTAGTCTATTTTTGCCCAAAGTAGCTGGGAAATCATAATCATAGATTAATAAAAATAGGGAGAATCATCCAGCGTTTCATAAATCAGCCTTCACTCCACTATGTTCTGTATAAACATAACAGATGGGTTAGTTGAGATGGGCCAACAGAGATGGGTGATTTACTGGCAAAAAACTTATGACAGCTGGATTGTACACATATACAACCGCACACATTCTTAAATTTAAGTGATATTTTAAAAAGGGACAGTTTGGTTCTGACCTCACTAGTTAAAACCGGATCAACCCCCTAAGAATATTAGGTATTACCCTTCAATTTGCTGATCTTTAACATTTTCATTAATGACCTAGGCATAAAAATGCATAAGTGTACTGACACAATTTGCTGATAACACGAAGTGGGACGATTTTCTATATAGAAGAGACAGGATTATTGTAGAGGAAAAGCTGTGTGACCCAGAGGAGTTATAGAAGTGGAATTAAATGTAATTGCAAAAAGTACAAGGCCATGCCCTTAAGGACTAATAGCGAGAGTGTTTGCTATAACGCATCAGCTGGAAGGTAGGAGAGAAAGTCTTGGATATATCAGCGACTTAGAGGATGATTATAAACCAGAAACGTTATGCAATTGTGCATAAAATAAATGTCACTTCATGAGGTGTTGGGAGTGATATGCTTATCAGTGGCATGGAAACATCAAAGGTATTATAGAAGCTATAAGTGAAATCTCAGTTAAGATTAGCTGTAGCTGCTTGTGGACAATGATGGAAAATTCAAATTGGTGCAGACAATATGTGTCAGGTTGTTCCTATCAGGAAATTAAAGACAGCTTAATTTCTTTAGCCTAGGTAAATGAAAGTAGAGAGATGATAAAAGTACAGTGCATATGTTGATAAGAGGTGAAAAGACATAAAGAATTGTGAAGAAAACCCATTTTAAATGAAATAAAATGATGGGAAAACATCTAAGGGGTATTAAGTGTCAAGGAACAACTTCTGCCTAGAAGTTGGGTGATGGTTACTGACCATCTCATGACAGTACAGAGGCTCCAGGACAGCTGTTCAGTGGTAATGAAATGGGGCACAAGCTTCTATTGTCTTCTCTTCTGTTTTTGAATGGGGTATATAGTGTCATTGACAGAAACATTGAAAGACTGAAATAATGACAAGGAGCTCTTAAAAGACGATGTCATTCTTCTGAGCATCCTTCACAGGTGCTACAGTACCTATTTCTCTAGTGTATGGATAATTGATTTCATTAAACTAAAACCAAAGCAATTGTCTCTAATCAACTTTAAGTTTGCAGCTTCTGATTTAGACCTGAAAAACAGATTGCATAGTTTAGTTTTTCTATGGTTTTTTTTTTTTTTTTCCAGTTATATCAGTTGATTTGACAGATAAAATACTGCATCTCCATTGCTTTCTGGTCTGTATCAATGAGTGTTAAAATAGCATTCTAAATATAGCTATTCATATACTCATGGCCACCAGTCCTAGCAAGATTACCTTCGAAAGGTTTCCCTTCAATAATTATTCTTTATTCTTTATTTATTTTGTTCTTTGTTTAGTGTTCTAATTTTTGGGGGGCTTTCAGAAAAACTTCTATAACATCTGAAAATGTTGCTCTAGAACTATTAAGTTACAAACTTAACAAAGAGGAAGAAAAAGGTAGCAAGAGATGACATATTTGGCATATTTCACTTGAATCCTTTAATTTGACATCAAAAATAACTATGTATTCTGGAGTGTTAATGTTTTACCTGAGACTATGTGCTGCTCCAACTCTAACCTTTCCAGCCCATCCATTTGCTTATATGTGAGCCAGGTACACTTAGGCAAGTGAAATACCACTGAGATACATCTCATGGTCTCCTGTCAGCAGGGCACTCAAGATGCTGACACCTAGCTCAGCAAACTTTTGTTTTAGTTGTACCCAAGAAAGTTGAAAGGACAGAGATCCTTGCTCAAGACAAGAGAACTATTACAGCTGACAGGCAGAGTTAAATATACATATTTTCTGTGAGTAACCTTATTGATTTCACAGGACTACATGATTTACAACCACACAGAACACTAGTAACAGAAAAGAAAGTGAGTCAACATCAGACATTTAATCCTTAGAAGACCAAAGAAATTGAAAACTGTTAAATCCTATTGCGGATGAGCTGTAGTGTAATTTTCATTTAAGCTATTTACTCATCCCATAGATACGGCTTTTCTGCAGTCTGCAATGTGCCCCACCATCAGATTATGGAGTGCAAAGTTCAGCACATGTTCAAAAATGAAAGCAGTATTGAATAGCAGATATAGATCAAACCAGTTCATCTTTCACTAAAGACATCAGAGAAAAGTATCCATTGCCATAAATGTCAAATCTACATAGGAAAGCAACAGCAAACCACTTTCTTCATGGGTGGTTTGCTTTTTATTTTGTGTACTAAGGTATACCACCTGTTCAGAGATGGATGACTGCTTGTTACCAGACTGATTCTTTAGGGCCTGTACCAAGATGTAATAGGAATTTTTCCATTTACTTCAGTAATTTTGCTTTATTTGCTCAATGATCTTGCCCATATGGCATGGGAATTGAGTACTTCTACTCTCTTTTTTCATTGTCTCAGGCTGTGAGGCTGTATTCTGCCCTTCTTGATAATCTGTGGTCTACTTTAGCTTTACACTTTTTTTCAACAAATTACTAGTAAGAAAAAGAAAAAGGATCAGAAGCATTTAACTAAGCTTTTAAAACATGAAAAGGGGTTAGAAAAACAAAGGCAAAACCAAAAAGAGACATCTAGCAGGTAGAGAAATTCAAGTTGTGACCCAAAATCTTTAATTATCAAAAACTTCCACCTGTCTTTAGTTACATGGGACAGGGTTATTTCTTGTTATGTTTATCTGAACTCAGCAGTTACATTTGTCTGTAACATTCTTTGAGCAGCCTTGAAAGAAGCTTCAGTGAGGCTGAAGTGACAGGGGGGTCAGCTGGTGAGTGTACACTCAGGTTCCTCGATAGGACTGTACAGCCTGTGCTGATGTCTGTATTTTTATCAATACCTGAGCTAAGTCATCTAAAGCTAAAACAATTATGTCCATAATTTTTTTCAATCTAAGTTGCCTTAAAAGAAATGGATGATTCATTTATAAAGCTAATCCTCCCAAAAAACAACATCCAGGCACATGAAGGATAAGAAAGTGCCTGGGAACAGCTAGCATGGGTTTACCAAGAGCAAATCATGCCTGACAAGCTGACTGAATGTTCATCAGATGAGTGACTCTGTGGATGAGAGAAGCGGATTATGTTTACCTTAAATCTAACAAAATCTTTAACTCAGTCTCTCATAGTGTCCTTTTAACCAAACAAGTGAGATATGGTTTGGATAGTTAGACTATAAAGTGGATGGGAATCAACTGGACTGCCAAGTTCAAAGGGATATGACGAGCAGTACAAAGTCCAGCTAAGAACAAATTACTAGTAGCTTTCCTCAGAGGTCAATTGCAAGACAGTATTTTGAATATCTTTACTAACTGCTGAATGCTGGGACAGAAGGTGTCTTCATGAGCGGCACCTAACTGACTGATGTGGTTGATAGGCAAGTAGGGTATATACATAGAGGGGACATTGCTAGACTAGAGAAATGTTCTGACAGGAGCTGCATGAAGTTCAGCAGAAACATACTGAGCCTGCACCTGGGATGGACAACATCATGCAGCAGTACGACCTGGGCACCACTGGAAAGAAAACAGCTTTGTTGAAAAGGACATGAAAGTCATGGTGGCTGAGCTGACCATGAGCCCTTACAGTGAAGGTGACCAGGTGCCTCCTGGATTGTATTAGTAAAAATGTAGCCAGCAGGTCCAAGGAAGTGATCCTTAGACCTTTATTTGACCCTTGTGGGAATGTATCTGGAATATGCTGTCTGTTTTGGGCTTCACAGTGCAAGAAATAACTTGATGTACTGGAGTGAGTTCAGCAGAAATCCCCAAGATGGTCTTGGGGATAGAGCACAAAAAGTAACAGGAGAGTTTGAGAGATCTGAGCTTGTGGATTTGTCTGATGAATCAAAGGGAATAATTTTGCTGACTTCAGCCACCTAATAGCTGACAGAGTGAAGACAAAACCAGATTATTCTTGGAGGTGCACAGTGAAAGGAGAAGAAATGAAAAAAGATTCACAGCACAATAAAATCTAATTAATTATGAGGAGTTTTTTCCACCATGAGAGTGGTTAAACAGTGGAACAAGTGCCCAGAGAGGCTGTGAGATTTCCTTCTTTAGAGGTATCAAAACTTGATTGAATATGCCATGAGTAATCTGATCTGAGTGAACCCACTATGAGCAGGAGTTTGGACTAGATAACCTACAAAGAACTCTTCCATCCTAAACCATATTATGATTCTCTGATTTCTATACATACTTTAGCAGAATATATTTAATTCCAGCTTGAAAAATTTGTGTCAGCCATAGCAACTGCCTTTTCTCTCTGAAATGGGATCTACATCTCTTTTTCTCACACATTTTTCTCAAAGATATCATGCCTATCCTCTTATTAATATTCCTTCCGTCGAGTACAACAAAACTTTACCACAGGCAGTTGTCATTTTCTAAACCATTTAATAACACTCATTTTATTTCTAAGGGTAAAAAAAATAATGGGGTGATAACATGTCCTGAATTGCTAGTGACAGTAACTGTTAAGGCTTCAAGCACTTACTGGTTTTCATCAGCTGTTTCTTTTAGTACGAGCAATTTTATTCCTCCAAACCTAGGCTTATTTATGTATTTAAGAAGAAAAAAACAGCCATTAGGAAATTGTGAGCAAGCTTCCTGAGAGAAATCAAATGACTTATTGTCTCTCTTTGTCATTGTTATACCTGTGTGGCTGGGTGCAGATGTTACATTTCCCCTCTGTAGTCTGAACCATGATGCATCCAGGCATGCACGGCAATCTGCACCAGTTACAGTTTTACCTACCAGCCACAGTGATTACCAGTGATAAAATGCTGTGAATATTTCATTGGCCAGATTAGGCTACTCCTGAGAAACTGTAACTTTCTTCCCACCAGCCCTTAACACTCTATGTTTTAAGATATTGTTTATTTCCCACATAGTATTATTTATTTATTTATCATAACTTATGTGTTATCTATTTCCTGTCCTTCATTTTCTTTTCTGTCTGGGAGGATGCAGAAGCAGCAGTTCACCTGCCTGCTTGTATTCCAGGTTACAACCCACTATTTTTCGTCTACAAATTTCTGGAAAAACTTAAGAAAGGACAGAAGGGCAGCCTGGTTTCTGGCATCTACACTACACATGCTGTCCTTTCTCCTTTTCAGTGCTGTTTCCAGAGCCCAGCCAGACTGCAGGTTTGAACTAGTTAGCTGGCTGAAACACTGGAAGTAAATAAATGTCAGAAACCAGCTCTAATCTGCAGAGAAGCTGATGCTGAAAGCCTTCTGGTACTGAAGTGACTCTTTAGAGCAGTGTTTTGACAGCACCCAGCTCCAAGTTTTGCTGCAAGGTCAACCTTTTCTGTCAGGTGTATTGGAGACACTTGATCTAATCCCAGCAGCATTTGGTGTGTGTAGATGCACATTCGCACATGCTGCTAGGTAAACTGAGCTACAGCACTATCAGTGGTGGACTTAAAAGTCTATTATCTGGATAAGAATATGAGTTTTTCAGCTGTAATCATGATTTGGGCTCCCAGGGTGTGTTAATACAGCATCTTTTACACATCAAAATACTGTCTGCACAATTGAATGGATACATCATGGATAGAGGAGGTTAAGCAGATGCTTCTAGCAAGGAGTTTCCAACATTCTGTTTGTTAAAATTCTGTTTTCTCATTCTACCCCTGAGCTAGCATAATAAAGATATAATTTGTCTTCCTTCCCTCCACCATCCTTCCACCTTCACTCTTCTGCTTATCTCTCCTTCTCTCTTCACTATATCTTTTCCTTTGTGACAACAAACAAGAACTATCATCACAGTCGACTTGTTTGGTTTCAGTCAAAAATTAAGATTCTAGACAAAAACCCTACTGATTAATCCTCAAGCATAATCATTGCTTAAGTTTCTGATGGTAAAGTATCCAAGATGCCTTGGGCATATATACAAGAATGTTTGGGGCTATATTCAACAAAGTTAAGGTTCTGCCAGCTGTTAGCTGTTACTTTGCTTGCTTTAAGGTGCTCAGTCTTCTGAGTAAAAATCAAAGCCCACAGGCAGCAAATACAGAAGGGTTATCCAAAGAAACGTCTTGCTGAATGGGGAGCTTGCCAACAGGACAAGCTAACCACAGATGTACTAACAAGTTACCACGGAAACTATCTGAGTGAAAGTTAGCCTGCAGCAAAAGTGAGGCAATTTGAGTGAGGTTAGCAGGCAATAAGAGAGCTTGTTATGTCTAATTAGCTAAATGCATTCTTACAGCTCTTCTTACCCACTGGCCATTTAAGATTTTTAATTTTTCTCCCTCAGCGCACTCATTTCTCATTGCTATCCCCTTCATATGCAGTTCTTCAGACTCAATATTTTATTATGCATTGTCCGTGCTGGTGGATCACATCACATGATGGAGCTAAGTGGATGCTCCTTATGCAGCTGTCATTCGCATTTTAAGCTTCTTATGTCACAAACCTCTCCCAATGTTCCTGTGACCAAGAAGAGACCCTTTGCTCATCCATGAGCTCTCCTTTCACCACATTAGAAAGGAGCTGATAAGGAAGTCTTCAGTGAAGATCTCATGAATTTTTTCAGTCAATTCATATTCTGCAAAAGTGTAATATTTTGCTTGAACTAATATTGACATGGGGAAGATCAATGTCATTAGTTTAATAAAGATACTGTGCAAGTATTTCCCATAAAGAGATTGTTTGACAAACCTTTCCAATCAACTTCAAAATTACTAAACACTCAAAATTAATTACATGTTCCAGGAAAAAAGACAACAGCTCACCACTCCCATTTTCTGATATAACATCCCCCTCACATTGGATCAATTAACTTTTTCTTTGAAAAGCAACTGAAGTAATAGGTGGAAAGGTGAAACATTGTCCTGTAAATTGCGCACAAGGCACTTTGAAATCTCATACATATCAACACTTGCTTCAACAGACAATTTCTGAAAAAAAAAAAAAAAAAAATTCCATTGCAGTCCAAATCTCTATAAATCCATTATAAATTCCTCCTCTGCCTCCCTTCTGTCAGATACCCAGTTCGGCAGCCAAGACAGAATCCCTGAATCCCAGCAGATGACAATTGCGTGGAGATGAAGGGACAGGGAGAGATCTGTTGCAATTTTATTTTCACTGCCAGGAACTTATCATGGTGTTCTCTGTCTGCCTGCAAACTGCATCTGGGAGTATGTTTAGATGTGAAAACAATACACCAGAATATATGTGTATTGCACTCCACGTAGAGTGAAGCAATATGTGGTGTCAGGACACACAACACTATTTACTATATTTGGAACTCGTATTTTTTATGACCTTTTTATTCCAGTGTTGGAAACTGATATTCAGCTTAAGCACAAAGGGAACTTTCAGAGCTTAATTCCAGTAGTCTGTTCAGATGTCTAAAAATGACACATTTAACTGAACACAAGCTTTGGATACTTTGGCTGGAAAGATTATTTCAGTTTTGCAAATCACCAATATTTTTGTTTAGTTGTGTAGGGCTTTTTACTTCATTTACCATTCTTCTTTGTGACTATATATACAAACACACATAAATAAATATAAAACTCTTTCTACTTCTTCCTTGTCTTCTATTTAGTTGTCAAAATTTCCTTGTGATCTCCTTCAAATTTCTTGTATCACGTTTCCCAGTCTTCAGCAGACAATGGTGGAAAATAATACACTGAAAGCAGTGTCCTGCTCTGCTCTCCTCACTGACTCCTGCTCTGTTTTCTTATCTTCTCATGTCAGTGAAGTGATTGCAGGACAAAATATTGCTGTTAGAGGCTGTGTTACTCCCATCTTCAAAGTAATATAATGACAGAGAGATTTGCATAGGTTATGAGGTATTAAGTAGATTTACTCACTACCCAGTCTGCTTAGTGCCTGAGTCCTAATGAAGAACTGAATTCATGTGACTAGTGGAATTTTAATGTCTAACAAATAAGTGAAAATAGCTTACACCAGCATAAAGATAGATAAAAGATATGGGGGCTGGTTGTACTGGACTGATAGTTAACTTGTGCTTACAGAGCAATAGAAATCACTTGCTGTGTTAAAATACTACTATTAATGCTTTATTTGCTTAAAAAAAGTCTAAAATGTGCAGTTTAAACTTCTTTTACATGTAAATTTTTAATAAACGTCTATTGTTAACAGATGATAATTGATTTTATTGTTGCTTACAAAAAATTGAAAATATTTTCCTTTCTTGTAAACTTAAAACTACAATTCCTAAATTTTTTCCCTACAAAAACCTGGTCCCCTCTTGTGGATGTTCCAAGCTGAACTGATGTAGAAATGTCTGCTTTTTGTAACCATCTTATGGCCATCTATGTCTTCAGCTGAGTGTTGCAATCAAAGTACCTTTAAAGATGATGGACAATTTAGAAAATTGTCAGATCTCTGAAAAATGCTTTGAGCAATTGACCCGTACTTGTTCATCTTGAAGATTGATGCTAAAAATTTAACACTTCCACATTCTCTTCAAATTAGACCCAGAGCTATTGCTGACTGATGCAAGATCATGTGTGGCTTTGAGTATCCAATTCAGTCAGATCCTGAGGCTATGTCTCTAGAAACATTTCCTGGTATAAAGATGCTTTAACCCACTCATCAGTCTTACTTTTGACAAGATGAAGTCAAAAGAGTATGGTCTGTAGTAGAGAACAACTTCAGTCTAACCTGCAGACAGCACCCTGATTCCATAGTGATTTTTACATGAAATTAGATGTTGATTTAATTATTTAGCATTACATCTGTGAAATAATGAAGTAACATTATCACAAGTTGGAAGCAATAGACCTAGGACCCTCATGTGTTTTGCTTGCTTTGCAATTAGACAACTGCATGGACAATGTTTCTCTTTATTGAAAACATTTGCCCAAAGCAGGAATGAAATTATCTGAAGTCATAGCTCCTGTGTTGCAGGGATACTGTAGATCCAAAGTGTGGAAAAAATAGATCCAAAAGGGAAAGAAAGACTAGACAGAAATGAGTGCTGGGCAGTAATCTCTATCACAAAAGATGCTAAAAAACTCCAGGAATTATTCAAATGTGCATTAGCATTGGATCTAGATTTTTTTTCATATGAAAAAGCGTAAGACAGATGTATTTAAAGAAATAAGTAGTAATAACTTAGAGTTTTCATAGAAGAGTGTAGCAATGACCATAGCAGTTCAGAGGAAATGTCAGTCTCATCTAACAGTGGTCACTAGTGAAGAGCAGGAGAGTTTGGTGATATTTCATCTGATTACTTTCCCAGCCTCCAATTTGCAGTTCCCTTGCATTTAATGAGGGTATGATTCTTCCTAGCTCAGAACACAGAGTTTAAGCTGTGTTTCATGTCCCACCTTCGTGACTAACCAGGCCAGAAGTACATAATTTGGGATAGATGAATCTCTCTGGTTTTGTCAAGAAATTTAATTTTTCTCAAAACTATTATACAGTTTTCCTTTAAAAAATGAGCAAATTACTTTTACAGTCCCACACTCTCCATCCTCCATCCCCTAAAAATAAGACACAAAGCTCATCACAGAAGCTCCAGAGAATCCTATCATTTTCCACATGGCAAAAACCTCATTTTCCTTCCTGTTCAAATACAAAAGCCAGGTTATGAGGGGAAGGGAAAGAGTATCTGAGCCTCTGTAATTCAAGTGCCTTCAGAGGCTGGAACAGCTGAGGATGTGAGATATGTAGTGCTGTTCCATGTGCTATTTCCATACCATCCAGTCTGTCAGGGCAAAAGTTCACACAGCAAGACCACATCTTCTCCTTGGTCCAGTCTGTTAATCCTGTCTACAACCATTCACGCTAAACCCCATTCTGATCACCAGTAATTCTTAAGTGTGAAACCAGTAAAAAACATCACAGAGTGGCAAGGCAAGAAGGAAAACATGGAAAACTCTTACAAGACACGAGCTTTCATGTAAGTCTGGGGAAGGAGAAAGAGGAACAGAACTAATTGCAATTCCCTTACAATAATGATTAATTGTATGGCAGCTTTTATCTCATCTACCCTTGTAATCTAGAAAGCTAGCAAAGCTGAGCCTGCAGAATTGCCTGCCATGAAGTTAGAGTGAGGTTTGTTCAGCTAATTACTTCTGAAGACTTCCAAATGGATTTAAGAGTAATGGTGTTGACATGAAATTCTCCTCTCACGTATCTGCAGTGTTACTCATTTACTGCTCAGGCTGCTGAAAAGAGGTGTCTGCTTCTGCATAGACTGAGGAAAAAAATAAGGTGCACATGTGTGGTTGAATGACAAATGCTGGTTTGCGTCAGCAGAAACTAGTTGTGAATTCTAGTGGAATCTTGGCCAAATCATATTGGTAACTGCAGTGTACACATTTGTAAATGTGATCTTAAATAAAGGTTAAACTGTTTACGGTTGTTGAAAGAAAAATTTCAACATTATATTTTTAAAGAGCAATTAACCTTAGTTTATTTAAAATTCTGAAACAAAACAGAATGTTTGTGTTGAGAGAGATGGAAACTGAAGATTTTAACACCAAGGATATTTGTTTTACTTTTGTATTTGCTGTACATTTGTTTAGACCTGAAACATAGTCATGCTGAATGTCTCACCACAGAGAGGAAACAATGGTTATTCAGAAAAGCCTAATCTTCAACATTTCTTTCAGCCTGAATTGATTTCCACTTGATCTTGTTTTTTCCACTCCTTTCAGGGGTGTTATTGCTCAGTGGCAAGAATATGATAGGCAGTTTATAAATGTAAATATCTGAAGAAAGAGAAGAAGGGTAAAAGGGCTTGGAACAATTTTTTCTTCTTTATAAAAAATATTCCATGACAAATATTATGTGAACAAATAACAACAGTGCTGCTTGTCTTAAAAAGACAAAAAGATTGATTTTTCTGTTTTTTCTGGTTCTGCTCAGGTTTTCAACCTCAGCCACTGTTGTAATATCCAAGTATTTGAGCTTTGACCTGAACAATAGCATTTCACACTTGGAAAGTTCCTTATACCAGCCTGTAGAAAGTCTCTGCCACCATGCCTGTTGATACAACACTTGGCCAAGGAAATAATAAATAACTGTCAAAAATGACATAGGTATAATAGATCTGCTTTTGGGTTAGTGGATTGGGCTGCGTGTTTCTCAAAACAGGAATCAAATGCTTATGATGAAAGCCTTTGGCTCTGGTAAAGGCAGGTACCAATGTAGAAACATTCAGCTCAACCCTCTCCAGACACAATCCCATCTATCAAAATATAGAACCTGTCGCCATCCAGATTACTGGGTAGGTCCCTGATGCTTGTCAGTGCTGGGTGGCCGAGGACCACCTAATTTCTTTCTGGTACTTTAGACATAGAATGATGAACTAAGACTAGTGAAAATTGGTCAGTCCTTGTTCATCATTAATGAGAAAACTCACAGGTCCTGTGCAGGAGTGCCTTCAGCATAAACTCAGTGGTTAGGGCTGGGATTAAAACTATTATCATTCGTGTCAGATAGGCAATACCCATTTTTTTTGCTTTTTGTTGTCCAGGATGGTATTCACCTTCTAGACCCATGAGATTACTTCCCTTTTTCTCTTGGCAAATTTTCTTATTAGAGACTGAGGAAATTGTGAATACCCTCACAGAAACACAGAATCATCTAGGTTGGAAAAGACCTTGAAGATCATCTAGTCCAACTGTTAACCTCACACTGACTGTTCTCAGCTCCACCAGATCCCTCAGTGCTGTGTCAACTCAACCCTTAAACCCCTCCAGGGGTGGGGACTCCACCACTGCCCTGGGCAGCCCATTCCAACACCCAACAACACCTTCTGGACAGAAATACTTCCTAATAGCCAACCTGACCCTTCCCTGGCACAACTTGAGGCCATTCCTTCTTGTCCTGTCACATGTTACTTGGTTAAAGAGACTCATCCCCCCTCTCTGCACCCTCCTTTCAGGTAGTTGTAGAGGGCGATGAGGTCTCCCCTCAGCCTCCACTTCTCCAGAATAAACCCCCCCAGTTCCCTCAGCCACTCCCCATCAGACCTGTGCTCCAGACCCTGCACCAGCTTCGTTGCCCTTCTCTGGACACGCTCGAGTAATTCAATGTCCTTTTTGTAGTGAGGGGCCCAAAACTGAACACAGTCATCGAGGTGCGGCCTCACCAGTGCTGAGTACAGGGGCAAGATCACTTCCCTGTCCCTGCTGGTCACACTATTTCTGATGCAAGCCAGGATACCATTGGCCTTCTTGGCCACCTGGGCACACTGCTGGCTCCTGTTCAGCCGGCTGTCAATCAACACCCCCAGGTCCCTCTCTGACTGGCAGCTCTCCAGCCACTCCTCCCCAAGCCTGTAGCGCTGCTGGGGGTTGTTGTGGCCCAAGTGTAGCACCCAGCATTTGGCCTTATTGAAACTCCTCCAATTGGCCTCAGCCCATCGCTCCAGCCTGTCCAGGTCTCTCTGCAGAGCCTCCCTACCCTCGACCACATCAACACTCCCACCCAACTTGGTGTCATCTGCAAACTGACTGAAGCTGCACTCGATCCCCTCATCTAAATCATCAATAAAGATGTTAAATAGGAGTGGCCCCAAAACCGAGCCCTGGGGGACACCACTCGTGACCGGCCACCAACCGGATTTAACTCCGTTCACCACAACTCTTTGGGCCCGGCCATTCAACCAGTTTTTTACCCATCGAAGCGTGTGCCCATCCAAGCCACGAGCAGCCAGTTTTGCCAGGAGAATGCTGTGGGAAATGGTGTCTAAGGCCTTACTGAAGTCAAGGTAAACAACATCCCCAGCCTTTCCCTCATCCAATAAGCAGGTCGCCCTGTTGTAGAAGAAGATCAGGTTTGTCAAGCAGGACCTGCCTTTCATAAACCCATGCTGACTGGGCATGATCATCTGGTTGTCCCACATGTGTTGTGTGGTGGTACTCAGGATGACCTGCTCCAGCAGCTTCCTGGGCAATACCTTTGATCTCTTCAGCTTTTTCCTACGGCATATTATATATTTGTACCTGTACCAAAAGTTTATTATGCTTGTTCTCATATGTTGAGGGAATGGACTGTGATGGGAAGGGACCTCAACATTTGTATGGATTATTCAGGATTGCCTGCCTGTCTCTAAACTGATATCCAGGTGCTAATAAACAACCTAACATCTGGTTCTTTCTTTCTGGAATGGGGCATTTTGGGAAACAGAAAAAATCCTCCAGAGATGAAGGGAAAGGACATGGATCTTTCCTAGACATCATTCAGAGTACTTGTGGCTCTTCCTACTGATTTTATTGCTCACTGTGGTGCAAAGAAGGCTGTTCAAGATGCTGCTTCACTCTGTATGTTCTTAAACAGTTATCTTTTGTTTACAGCTCACATAAGTTATTGCCTGTCAAAAATACAGAGCTTGATCAAAAACCACTGGAATTCCTCCTATTAACCTCAGTGGGATTTAGGTGAGCACTCTGTTGAGAAACATGTGTCTCCTTCTGTCTCTGAGTCATCATTAAAATGACATGTCTTCAGCAAAGAAAAATCACAGAATGAAGCTTTTGGATTTATAATTATCACCCTATTTCCCATTGCAAAATTAATGAGACTGCAAAATTAAGTCTGTAACAAAAATCTAGGAGAAACCTTGCAATCCTTACCACTCCACCTGCAGTTTCCAGACCCCTCCATGGCAACCTGGAGATCCCAGTCACAGGGGGAAGCTGCAAAACTGTCTCAAGTAGACTATGCTGTTGAAGGGATGAGATGCACAAATGGAAATGCACTGCTTTCCTGCATGAAGACCACCACTAGTTTAGCCAAGGTGTTACTGTTGACTCTGCTAATACAATCTCTGTCAATGAAATCTACTTTGGGATGTTTCTGTTGCTGCCTTGACCAAAGGAGAGACAAAACTCAACATAAAATAATCTGATCCTGATGGAGATTTTCCAGATAATGACAGTCCAAGGGCAGATGTAGACTATTGATCTGTTTAGTTTCTTTGCACTTCCCTTCTCAGATACAGATATTTTTATGTTCTGCCTGTGGGGACCAATGATTACCAGTGCCTCCCCACCCACCGCCCAGCCCAGGTGGCTTTGTGCTCTCTTTCTGGTTGTGCAGAAGCTGACCTTAGTGGGGAACTGACTGTCTTAAAGATGGCAGCTCATCCATCACGGCTTTCTCAGGCTGTCAGCATTGCATTTAATCTCACTTGTAATTTTCTGAGGGAGGTTTGCAAAAGCCACAAACAGAATTTTAATGCTATAAAATGTGGTTTGTAGCCAGTGAATACTTCTTGTCAGTATGAAGTTGTGCTGTGTTCCAGCTGCCCTGAACTGTCCAGAGATGAAAACTATGAAATTCAGTCTACAGTCCCATATGTTATCCACAGTCCACATGCTGTTGTAACCGGCATATCTTCCCTCTCAACACACACATGCCCAAAAGGGCACTCAGAACCACGCACTTTTCAAGGAAGATGTGAAATGACTGTTTTCCTGGGGGGTCACACATCATGTCCATGAGGCTTTATTGCCCATTTTATGGATTCATCCTGAGAGATCTTACTCTTTGTTTATACTGCAAGCTTCATGCCTTGCTTCTGGAAGTCCTGATTCAAACCCTTCCCAGATAATCACAATTTTTAAAGTTTGGATCAAACTCAGAAAATTTCTGCCAGCTTTTAAATTTTCATTTTTCATTATCTTAACTACATCATTCTTTCATTTCATTCCCTTCTTAAGGTTTACCAGCAAAGGAATGAGCTAAATTGGAATCAATATAACCAGAATTATACTCTGGGAAACAGTGGCAGATTCAATCACGGAGGGTTACTCTAAAGTTGAGATATAAAGCTCTGCCTCCCAGATATATATTCAATAGAGTGACCTCGCTCTCTGACCTGTCTGTCCGTGTCACACTGACAGATCATATCTTCCACTGCTACACACCCGCGGAAGCTGCACTTTGTCAACAAGTCCCTGAGCTGTGCAGACCTGGGATGGATTTCTATGATAGTTTCTCTTCTAGCAATAAAATGGGAACAAGGTAAATCCCTGGAATTATGAGGGTGTCAGTGACCTCATCAAGGGCTTTATCCCTTGTTTCTCATTCCATAGATGTCTAGCCTCTTGACCAAATTATGAACAGAAAGAAAAATGTGTATTTTTCCTGTAGACATCTCTCTATATTTATGTTTTCTTCAGCAAACAGATTAATTAAATTACTATAGCTATATTTTCGTTGTTGCTGGAAGCAGTAATGATAATTATGACAACATTAGATTTCAGAGAAACCTCTTTTCAGCCTTGAAGCTGAAAAGCTTCAGCTAAACGTCCTGACTTTGTTTGTGCCAGGTGTCCTTCTCATGCTGAATTAGTTCATTAAACTTCACCAAAGCAGTTAATCTGTTCCCGAGGGCAAGATTTAAGAAAAGTAGCAGGCTTTGAAATGAGCTATTGTCATTAATAACTTTAATGTTTTCTCTGTAATTTGACAGGAAACTGGAGTCCAAAACCAAACTTTTGCTGCTTTATATAGAAATCCAGCCAAATTTGGCCAAGTTACAAGCCTCCAGCCACATAGACACTGGGAGGAAGTTTTTCTGCACAATTTATTTCCCTTGAGTATTCTCCAGTTCTCACAGCTCTTAGCAGTCTTGTTTCATTAGAGAGCATAGCATGCCTTCCCTGCAGTTGTTCTTCCTTGCAGGTGGGAGAAAACATAGTTTTGATCCTAGAAAAGACAAAAAAAAAAAAAAAAAAAAAAAGAGTGGAACAAAAGAGGAATTACATGGGCAAAGACTAGACAATCACAGAGCAAAAACAAGACAATGCTTTATATTTGAGTATTGTTGTGCTTGCACCCTAATTATATTTACGACCTCACCATTCTTTAACATGAGGAAGGTTCAATTTATGTGTATTTTTTTTTTTCTTTTTGGGTAATGAATGTATAATGTCTTTACTGAAACTGCAGCTCTGTGTAATCATTTGCTCAGAACTGCAGTCTCTTTAACAAAATGAAATAAAAACCCCCTTTCAGCTCAAACAATGCATAGCAAGGAAAAAAATGATTATAAACTCCAAAATAGACCAAAATACTCTTCTATCCAGACAATCAATTTCTCAATGGTGCCCAATAGACATATTGAATCACACATTTTGCTTACACAGCTGCCCAGAGAAAAACAAGGACCATATTGCTACCCATCTCCTTTTGCTAAAGGTTGGCAATTATAGCAGTTGGAAAGCGGTAACAATCTTTCATTGTGTCAGTGAGTATTGTTCAGGTTGGCATACAACCTTCCTGCTTATCCTTACAATATTCTTAATTAAATTAAGATTATACCTGTAACATAGAGGAATGATCCTACTAATGTTACAAACTGAAATGTAACTCAATGCAAAGGTGATGGGAAGGATTTCTGTGGTCTGTGTTATTCAGGTACATACTCAGTGCAGATTTACCTCCAGGTTGGAGTGAACTGATTTTCAGTTTCATCCCAAATCCTGTTTCTCACTGTGCCCATCTTTACAGACAGATGCAAAAACATCCTCGTGGTAGGTATAAGAGAGTTTGTTTGTATCTTGAAACATGGTTTATTTTCCTAATAAATATGAATGACACATTGGGTGCATGAAGGTAGAAATAAAATTTAAAAAATCCCACAAGATTAGTTTTGTGGTAGACAGTAACAATTGAGACTTTTCATAGCCTATTATGTAGCCTTTCACAAGACTGTCTCAAAGTACTTTTTTGCCTTTTTATCCAGATGGCTGGAAAGCTACTTGAATAAATCATGATATCCAAATACAAATAAAAACAAAGGCTGGAATTTCTGAACTAGAATTTGAATATAGAACATACATATCGTTCACACAGTTCATTCATTCTGTTTTATGTTTAAATACTGAAAAGAAAATATACTTTATCAGCTGGAAAGCTAGCTTAATATTTAGAAGCTCATAGAGTTTTCTCCTTGTTTTGCTGCAGACTTGCTACATGTTACTGGATGAGCTCCCAAGTGCAAAAAGTACCTTAAGTGGTAGGCAGCAGTACTCCTTATGATAAGCATTTAAACTCTGTTTAAAACACATGTTAATCAGCATGCTGAGCACCCCTCCATTTAGCAGACTGGCAGGTCACATGTCAAGAGGTAGCCAATATGGAAATTTTAGGAGTAACATCCTTGTTTCAAAATTCAGGCAAATTAAAAAAAAAATCTGTCTTGGCTACATCTAGAGTCATGGTGATTCCTCCTTTTACAGTTCCTCAAAATACAAAGATGCGCTTCCTCCGTGTTCTCTGAGAACAGTAAGTACATGAGGCCACTTAGGGAAGATGAGCTGAAAAACAAATAGATTTTGGATCTTCATACGGCTCAGGCATGAGCTAAGTGATAGGATTACAGGCCTGCCAAGACCAAAACACTTAAAGGCATGCTTAGAAATTAATGTGACTGAAAAATCTTAAGGTATGAAAACTGGTGTGCTTAAAGAGTCAAGTTGCCTCCACGGTTAGGTTAATGCTGAACAGAGATTTTCTAGGACCTTAATTCTGTGTAAGTCTTTCTGGACATCCATTCCAGTCTACTGAATAAAGATACCAGCACTATCAAACTACAGGATTACTGCACTAAAAGAGGAAATACATGGGGAAAAAAAAAAAAACCAAAACCAAAACCAAAACAAAACAAAAAAAAAATCAGAATCAGGGAAATAATGTACCTGAGCACATGAATATTGTTAGTATGCTCTCTTCAAATCTCTCATGGATTCAATCTGATCCTTTCATTCTTGAATCTTCTCTGTCAGGTACTGTTAGAATATTTTCCTGTAAAATTAAAGGTCAGTGATTTGCAGTATCCAGAAAGTCAGACTACATATACTGTATCGTTCTTGTGTTGATTCATGCTCTGTGCATTAGACAATATTTATGGACTTTTTTTTCCCTGTAGGTTTCAACTGAAGAAGGAATGAGCTTAGCCAGAGAATACTCCTGCTCCTTTTTTGAGACTTCAGCTGCCCTCCGCTTCTACATTGATGATGTCTTTCATGGACTAGTGAGGGAAATCCGAAGGAAAGAAACCTCACTGCCTATGGTAGAGAAGAAGATGAAGAGGAAGGATAGTCTGTGGCGGAAATTGAAAGGATCCCTGAAGAAAAAAAAGGAAAGTACAACCTGATGGCAGTTCCCCATGAGCCACCCAGCAGGAGCTGACCACAACAACCTGTAACATTTCAAAAAGGCAGCATTGACACAGCATCTTCCAGACTATGTCCTGGAGTTCCTTCCCTTCAGCCCTCCTGCAGAAGTAGCTCCTTGAAGGCCCAATTCATGGTTGCCCTGTGGCTCCGCTGTATTATAAATAAATTCACTTAACATACCCTCTCATCTCTTCTCTGCAAATCTGAGTGGAGAAAATACTGTGGTTTTTTCACCTGTGGTCCCTGGCTGGTCTTCAAATGCCAGGAGTTAAGCCAGCATCCAAGGCAGAAATAATTTCCACCAGCTCTAGAACAAGGGATGCACTTATTGCTTCCTCTCTACATGCATGGATCATTTCACCATCCCAGGAATGAATAACACTGATTTCAATGAACATTTTGACTATTTAAGGACTTTGGGATTTGACCTTCAGCTTTGTATTCACATGTAGGTTTAGGGTTAGACTATGCTCAGCCCACACGCACATGTCTGTGTGTGAATATGTGTGTGTGAACCAGGCCCAAAGGGAATGCTGGGGCTCCTGATTTTGACCTTGTAGAGCCCTAACATCATTGTGTCCTTTCCATTTAGCCAGAAGGGTTAGCAAGCATAACACCAGCCGTCTGGAGGCTACAGGGTCACTGCTCTGTCTCCTCTGCTTATTGCTCATCAGGACTGACTAGCAGAGGTGCCGTGTCCTACAGACATGCAGTACATTAAAATCATAGAATTGGGTTGGAAAGGACCTTTAAAGGCCATCTAGTCCAACCTACCTGCAATAAGCAAGAACATCTTCAACTAGATCAGGTTGCTCAGAGGCTTGTTCAACCTGACCTTGAACATTTCCAGGTATGAAGCATCTATCACATCTCTGGAGGATTTGTTCCAATGTTTCACCATTAGCCACACTCCTGCATACCACCAAGGAGTGCACAAAAGCACTGTCTGTGTGATGCTTCCCAGAGCCCTCCCTAGAGCAGTGCAGCTCTGTCCCAGAACATAACAACATCTGTGATGTAGCATTCAGCCCTTGACTTACTAGAGAGAATCAGGTTAGTCACCATCTTTTGCAGTCCTTGACCATCCAAGTGAATCATTTGATCGATCAGTTGGACAGGTCTTTTAAATACTCCTTTTTAAAGCTGGCATGAAGTTTAGAGTATAGTCTCATTGACCTTTTTTTCCCAAACTTCTTTTATTATTGACTTTATTTACAATTAAAATATGCATACATTTTGTCAAAAATAAAGATTGTGATTTCCATGAAACCATACTAGTAGTCAGTGTCATTTGTGTCTGTCCTGAAGTGATTGATATCATTAGAAAAATATGTATGTTTGTTAGTAAATGTTCATGTTTTCATTCTTCATCTTTGACAGTTTTTCAGGGTTTCAAATAATTATGTTTTGGATGATCTGGGGGATGGTTTATTTGTTTTGCTCTGCTAAACTTGGAAAGGCTATGGTTTCATGAAGAATTTTATTTCGTTAAAACCTGATGTCTTGTCCTCCACTTTCCTTTCAAGAAAATTCAGTGATATTTTTTGACTTGTCAATAATTCTCCATCAGAAGTATTACTTTATATAGTTACATAATATATGGATATATTTCTATTTTGGAAATATTGTTTCAGAGGAATACAAACACACACATGTATTTAAGCTGAATTTTTGTTTTCCTGCCTCCAACAGCAGAAGTCTGCATTTATACTATTGTAATTACTATTATTATTTTACCTTTATTGCCACAGAGATTTTAGGTCAAGCATCCTAGAGAAAAAAAGATGTGCTTGTCCAAAGAGTTTATGAGCTAAGTGTTGGGGGAGAGACAACAGGAGGCTGCACTGAACAGATGGCAGCTATGAGACAATAAATAACAAGGGGAAACATCTGTGACTGTTCCAACACTGCACACTGCATAGAGGGGAACAAAGCAGTCATTCCACGCATAAGAGACCATAGAAATTACTATCCTGAGAAACCTTGAGGGATGCTCATTGGTCTTTTTCAGGCAGATGCCTAAGCTTTGAGTCAACTGAAAACCATTTAGTATTGGTTATCATGTCATTACACCCACCCTACTGAGGGATAGAGTATAGCAACATTGGCTTGGCTCCGTAGCTTTAGGGGTACCTTAGTTCAAGCCAGTTTGCAATACAGTAAAGTTTGCAAAAGAGGGCATAGATATAATCTAAAATTAAATTTTAAATTGATTTATATAATAAACATGCCCCTTCTCTGACATGAAGGTCATCTGGCATGAGCACTCTTAGTCTTCAGAGCAGCGTTACCACACACAAGCTGCTGTTGGAAGCAGTCCCTGGACTATACTAGGTTCTACACCATGCTCAGCAACTGGTTACAAAAGTGCTGGCTTGCATGGTCTGAAACCAAGCTAGAGATCATTTTAACAATTTAACAGTATAGATGTGCTCAGGTGCCTCCTGGGGTGTGTTCAAACTACTAGTACAGACACAGCTTACATAGTCATATTTTTAAGTGTACCAAGCCCATGAAATCTTCAGGTTTCAAGTCTCTCCACAACCAGTCCCCTTTTCACATTTTGAAAAGTATTTGGTATTAGGTTAATCTCTACAAGAACGAGGTATCATACCCTCTGACGATACTCCGCTACGTCTTCCATTAACAATTTCAGGCATCTGAATATGTATTGGGCAGAAATGCCTCTGTTATCTCACTCCACTGTGATCTTATAAAACTTCAGCATGATATCTAGTCATTCAGAGTCTCTCTTAGGTTAATAAGGAGAGGCAGGTTCCTCTGGTTGGTGATATGTCCCATCTGGCTTGGATAATTAGCACAGGATGAATGACCCCCTGAAATGGCTGCCTCTTTCCAGTGACTATCTGTTGCTCCATAAAGAGCAGCTTCATCTCCAAGTCTAACCTTTAGATGGCTAAATTCAGATATGATAAACCCCATCTCTAACAATTTCTCCACCTACCTATCTATGGTAGAGTGTGGTGCTGTAAATTCTTGGCATTGAATCTTGTCTCTGAAACACCTGATCATCTTCTATTTTTAAATAGGGAAAGTCATTCTGATTTACCATCACCCAATTCCTCAATAATCTATAATGCTTAACCTCAGTTAATTGAGCAGAGCTGATGGAGGTTATAGTCAGTGAGGATAACATAAGTCATAACTGCACAAGAAGATGGGTGAAGGTGCTCTACCTAATTAATCATTATGATTCCGTCACAGAAGATTGTATTTTGCTGTCACACCTAGCAGACAGAATTAAAAACCAGCAGCTCTGTGTCTAAAGACTTTTCCATCTCTGACTAGTCTCTCACCTAATCATGCCTGGAAGATTTGAGGAAGGAAACCGATCACTTTATTTTGCTGTGTTGCCTATAGTCCCATGAAGGTGGCAGCTATAACTTACTCCGCTGTCAGACTGTGTTGCAGTTGGACCATAATTCAGTTTCCTCCAGGATTATAATTAAAGCCAACTAATAAATAAAGTAAAATAATAACATTTTGCAAATGTATCCATGGTGTCTCTTGCAAATACAAAATATATGGCAGTTAATTACCCTTCTTCCCAGTTATGGCAGATCACATGTTGTATCTAGTTGAGAAGTAATCTGAGGAAGGCTGTAAATCAAGGTGGAATATTGCAGTATTTAAGTTTTCCTTTTTCATGGATTTTGCATACAGGCCCTAGGACTCAAGCACAGAAACCTTCTGTGTTCCCTCATATTATAAGTTCATGAACTATGTTAACGGTCTGATGTTTTCACAAATGATTTAAAACAATTTCTTTACACGCCAAAACCCGTATATTTTGAGACTGAGTTGTAAGAATGCATAGCTAGATAGAAAAGAAGGAATTATCCTCATTTTGTCCACTATATAATATATATAAACTATATTATATATAGTTTGTATATGTCTCTCATTATTAGCCTTTCTTAGGTGTTTGAGCCCTCTCTGTATCATGACAGAAAAAAATAATATGCAACAATCAAAAGATGGGCCTCAGCAGATTTTAGTGTCTTCTAGCGATGATTTACACTCTCGAACTGTGTCAACATCTTCTCTCAAGTTGAATGTTACTCCCTGTAGGCCAGATTGCTGTACCTGCAGTAAGAAAATAGGTGCCAGTGGGCCTTCCTGTAGAGACAGTAAACAAAGTTACCTGCTTCAGGCACCTCAGAAGTGACACTGAGGTGATGATGTCAACTGTTAAAAGTTAAAGAGAAGACCATCAACTCATTTCATATAAATCACAAAAATTTTATAGTTAGTTATAGGAACACACCAGTGTTTGCCTGAATTCGTACTATCGATTGAAAGATGGATGTCTAACATAGACTATTGTACTAATACAATTCAAGTAAATATACTTACAGTAGTTAGCCACATGTAGACAACCTCCTCACGAATTATCTTCTGAGAGGTAGTAGGTGACTCTTTTCTGAGAGGTACAGAGGCATTCATTTGCTGACCTGACACACTCTCTAGAAAGGTGTGCTGCTTACCGGGGGCTCATATCAGGGATGTCACCAAGACACAAAACATTGTGCAGTCCACTGACAATTAGCTGCTGCTGTTGTTTAACATGGACACTAGTGACACAGCCAGGAGCAGTTCGAAGAGTATCAAGAAGGATTACAGAGCCCTGGGAATGGTGGTAAGGGACTCTGGAGTGCAGGTAGTTTTTTCATCAACCCTCCTGGTCAAAGGGAAGGGGTTTGAGAAGAAGAGTTAAATCTGGCAAATCAACAATTGGTTACTAGACTGGTGTCACAGCCGGGAGTTTGGCTACTAAGACCATGGGACTCACTTTGAGAAACCTGGGCTGGTGGGGGCTGAGGGGTCCATCTGTCAGAGGAGGGGAAGAGCATCTTTGGTCATAGGCTTGCCAAGCTGGTAAAGAGGGCTTTAAACTAAAGCTGCCGGGGTAGCGGAACCTCAATCCATCCCACTCCTACCAGTTTGATGTCAGTGTTAGCAACAGGTGTCCAGAGCCTGGAGAGGGATCACAGGTCAGCAGGAGAGCACCTGAAGAGCAGCACAAAGGAATTCTAGGAGTAAGTCAGCTTCATCAGGGACCCAACTGAAATGCCTTTATGCAAACACATGTAGCATGGAGAACAAACAAGAGGAGTTAGAGATGTGCACATGCCTGCAGGGCTATGATCTTATTGACATCACAGTGATGTGGTGGGATAGCTCCTATGAATAGAGTGTTAGAATGGAAGGACACAGGCTCTTTAGGAAGGAGAGGTAGGGGAGATGGGGGGGTGGTGTCACCTTCTATGTCAGTGACCAGCTGGAGTGCATGGAGATCCACCTGGGGATGCATGTGGAGCTGAGAAAGAGCTTATGGGTCAGGATTGACGTGAGGGCAGGGACAGGTGACATTATAGTGGGGGTCTGCTATGGACCACATAACCAGGAAGACTAAGTGGATGAGACCCTCGATAGACAGACAGGAGCAGCCTCACGTTCACAAGTCCCAGTCCTCATGGGGGAATTCAACCACCCCAATATCTGTTGGATGGACAACACAGCAGGGCATAGACAATCCAGGAGGTTCCTGGAATGCATTGATGAAAACTTCCTTCTCCAAGTGATAGAGGAGCCACAGAGGAGAGGTACAATGCTTGACCTTGTTCTCACAAACAAAGAGGGCTGGTGGGGAATATGAAGCTCTAGGGCAGCCCTGGCTGCAGTGACCATGAACTAGTGGAGTTCAAGATTCTTAAGGCAGTAAGAAGGGTGTGCAGCAAGCGCAGTGCCCTCGACTTCAGGAGAGCAGACTTCAGCTTCTTCAGGTATCTTCTTGCTAGAGTACCATGGCATAAAGCCCTAGAGGGAAGCAGAGCCAAAGAAAGTTGATTAATATTCAGGGATCACGGCCTCCATGCTCAGGAGTGATGCATCCCAACAAAGAGGAAGTCAGGTAAGAACACTAGGAGGCCTGCATGGATGAACAAGGAGATCCTGGACAAGATCAGACATAAAAGGGAAGCCTACAGAGGGTGGAACAAGGACAGGTAACCTGGGAGGAATACAAAGAAACTGTTCGAGCAGCCAGTGATCAGGTTAAGAAATCTAAAACCCTGATAGAAATAAATCTGGCAAGGGTAACAAGAAAACATTCTATAGTATGTCAGTGATAAAAAGAAGACTAGGGAAAATGTGGCCCTCTCTGGAAAGAAACAGAATACCTGGTTATGTGGGACATGGAGGAGACTGAGTGTAAGGGACTGTGTTGGACTGTGTTTGTCTCAACATTGCTGCTGTACTACTACCACTTCCTGACCCTAGCATCCTGTTGCCATGGAGGAGTACGCTCTGAAGACAAATTGTCCCTGAAGAATCCATGACATCCGCCTGAAGCTCGAACAACAACATCCTTGGCAGTGCCTACTAAGCTGCACTTGAGCACAAGCCGGGTGGAGAGGAAATCAGGGTGAGGAAGATGTGCGGAGGCTGAAGAAACCTCAGGTCAACCCTCCTTCTCCCCCGGCATGACCACCATGATCACCTAGGCATGCGCACATGGAGGACCACGGGGTGGCACTTATGACAATGAGCTCCATGGAAATGGGTGGACTTTTTGAAGAAATCATAGGGACTGGGGCAATAAAAGGGCTGTGTACCCCTCTCTCGGGAATCTTTATGATCTTGATCTTCTTGATTCTTCATCCACTTGGAGTTGGGACTTTGGCGGAGCTTGGAGCTTGGAGCACCATCACCTGCACCGAGATCGAGCCAACAGGACATTGCTGGATTCGTGGTGGTGGTAATTAATCTTGCTGCATCTCTACCATTTGATTGCTTAGGTATTCTGAATTTTCCTTTTCTTCTTTTCTCTGTCCTATTGCTATTATCAGTTGTTGCGGGAAATAAAGTTCACAAGGTTGTACGGCATCTGACCTCATTTGTGTCTTAATCTTGCTCTTGGGATCGTTTAAGAACCCTCCCCGATACTGGATTGGGACACTGAGTTACTCAATGACATTTTTCCCTCCGTTTCCCTTCGTTGGCAAGTGCTCCAGCCACACCGCCCAAGTCGCAGAAGGCAAAGGCAGGAGTTGGGAGAATGAAGAACCTCCCACTGTAGGAGAAGATCAGGTTCGAGAACACCTAAAGAACCTGAAGGTGCACAAGCGGCTAATCGGTGACAGTCTGGTGAAGTTCCCACTGACTGGAAAAGGAGAAACATAAGCCCCATTTTTAAAAAGGGAAAAAATGAAGACCTGGGGAACTACAGGCCAGTCAGTCTCACCTCTACGCCCAGGAAGATCATGGGACAGATCCTCCTGGAAACTATACTAGGGCACATGGAAAATAAGGAGGTGATTGGTGACAGCCAGCATAGCTTCACTAAGAACAAATTGTGCCTGAAAATTTAATAGCCTTCTACTACAGGGTCACAGTGTTGGTGAATAAGGAAAGAGCAACTGACATAATCTACCTGGACTTGTACAAAACATTTGACACTGTACCACATGACATCCTTCTCTCTGAATTGGAGACACATGGTTTTGATGGATGGACCACTCAAGGGATAAGGAATTGGCTGGATGATCGCAGCCAAAGAGGTGTAGTCAACAGCTCAATGTCCAAGTGGAGAACAGTGATGGGTGATGTTCCTCAGGGGTCAGTATTGGGACTGGCATTGTTTAACACCTTTGTTGGTGACATGGACAGTGCATGAGGTTGAGTGCACCCTCAGTAAGTTTGCCAATGACACTAAGCTGTGTGCTGTGGTTGACATGCTGGAGGGAGGGGATGTGTCATCTAGAGGGACCTGGATAGGCTTCAGAGACGGGCCCGTGCAAACCTCATGAAGATCAACAAGGTCAAGTGCAAGGTCCTGCACATGGGTTGGGGCAACCCCAAGCACAAATACAGGCTGGGTGAAGAGTGGATTGAGAGCAGCCCTGAGGAGAAGGACTTGGTGATGTTGGTTGTCAAGAACTTCAACATGACCTGGCAATGTGCTCTCACAGCCCAGAAAGCCAACCATATCCTGCACTACATCAGGAGAAGTGTGGCCAGCAGGTTGAGGGAGGAGATTCTCCCCCTCTACTCAGCTCTTGTAAGAACTTCCCCTGCAGTGCTGTGTCCAGCTCTGGGGGCACCAACATCAGAAGGACATGGACCTGCTCAAATGGATGCAGAGGAGGCCATAAAGATGCTCGAGGGGCTGGAGCACCTTCCCTGTTAGGACAGGCTGAAAGAGTTGGGGATGTTCAGCCTGGAGAAAAGAAGGCTCTGGGGAGACCTTAGAGCAGCCTTCCAGTACTTAAAGAGGCCTACAAGAAAGGTGGGGAGGGACTCTTTATCAGGGGGTGTAGGGATAGGATGGGGGGTAATGGTTTTAAATTGAAAGAAGGCAGATTTAGATTAGACATTAGGAAAAAATTCTTCCCTGTGAGGGTGGTGAGGCCCTGGCACAGGTTGCCCAGAGAAGCTGTGGCTGCCCCCTCCCTAGAAGGGTTCAAGGCCAGGTTGGACGGGGCTTTGGGCAACCCTGTCTAGTGGAAGGTGTCCCTGCCTGTGACAGGGAGGTTGAAATTAGATGATCTTTAAGGCCCCTTCCACCCCAAACCATTCTATGATTCTGTGATTCTATGACTCTTATTTATACAAGTGTGCATAATGCCCATTGCTCATTGTTTATGACTCTGAAAAAAATCCCTGAAAAGTAGCAGAAGCTAGACAGAATGGGACTTTAATACTGTATTAAAATGTCTGTTCTCATAAAATTGAATGGCAGTTGAACAGAATAATGTTTTAGACCAGTTCTGATCAGCTTCCTTTTTAACACTGTTTCTAACTTGATCTGTCCCTTCAAGTATGTGGAGCTCCTTAGGCTGTCCTCCTGGCGAAATGATTTGTAATAGGGATGGCATTGTCTCACAGATGCTGTGAAAGTCACCCCAAGAGGCATTGCCCTGCACCTCCAGTCTGATTTATCACTCCCTGATGCTCTTGGTTCTAAGCCTCCTCAATTCGAGCTCTCCAATTTTGTTACATCGTGCTGAATTATGAGGTTGTTTTGTGATGAGGACAAATGTCCACTCAAGAGCACCAAACTCATTTTGTGATCTGAACTTTTCCCCCAAGAGGTAATAAAGACAAGAACATCTAAAGCCATTGCATCACCTACTGTATATCTTCTGTCAATAGATAATTAATGTGGCAATGAGATTTTCCCATTCTAGCACTTTGTCATGCATCATTTTTTTACAGTGCTTTTAGACTTAGAACTGTTTCAACAACTACATGACCAAGCTCTATTTTTCATGGCTGCAGCTGGAACAGAATTGCAGTTGACGAACAATGTTAGGAGGATAAAGTAAAGCAAGTCTTTTATATTAACATTACATTGCCTTTATTTTTATAAAAGAACAAAATATCATTTTAACCTTATAGTTTAAGCATAATTAATAGAAGAGGAAGGCAGTCTATTTCACATCTATGAAATTCAATGGACAAAACTTTTATATTTGTCTGCTTTTACTGTATTCTGCAAATGAATTAGTTCTGAATTCCTGGTCCTGGAAACAATAAATCAGGATAGAAGTAATATATTCAGCATTTGTTTCATAAGTGATGGTTGTGACTTCATTCAGCCCATTCCAACATTGCAGACTGACAGATTCTTATGCAGCTTATTATATTTTCAATCTGCAACCCCAAAACATCAAGGCTAGCCTCTCCGTCTTGAGCTCCATCCAGATAAACTCACTCTTCTTCATTTTTATTTCCCTTGTTCTTTTGCATCACTCCCAGCAATGTAAAAGATGGTCTTGGGTGCTTTTAACAAACTAAAGGCACTGCATCTTCTGTCTTCTTCATAAATTTCCTATTAATTTAATGTCCATACCGAAAACCATACCGAAAAGAATAAGTAATATTTTTAATGATAAAGTTTTGCAAAGTCACTCAGCTTTCTGAATGAGAAGCTGACATCTCCTGCAAGCTACACTGCTAGACACTCCTGACTAATCACACATGCCTCTTTATCTAGGACACTGAATGAATAAGCTTCAACACTTAAGGTATTCAGTCAGTGGAAGTGGGCAGCTCTTCTGAAGGCAATGGAAAAATCTTATAGTTGATTCACATTCGTCTTTAGAAAAGAATTACACATTATTGCATGATGATGAATACAGTTCAATCACAGAGAGGAAGATGAGGTTTCTGTCCCTGGAAACTTACAAGAGCCATAACCCAAAGCAAAAGACAATTTAAGGAAGACAGAATAAAGAGATTATTAGCAATGGGAAGGTCAGGCAGAAGTGTAGTGGAGAATACATTATGAGTAAATATACGAAAATCAAGTGAACTTGGAATACCTTACACCATTCCCTACTCTGGATGTGTCTTCATGCCTTCTAGAAAGGGAATAAGAGCAGATATAATGGCAAAAATAGACAGTCTCTAGAGATTTGATTCAAGTGCACACACCATAGGAGGAGGATACTAAGATGAGATGCGTGATACTAAAAGTAATAAAAATTGATGATGAATTGCTTCATCCTGTGGATGATGCAACTTGGTTGGCCTAGAAAATGAAGGTGTCAGAAAAATTACTACTGCTGTGAATATGCAAGACAATTTGGGAACACATTTTAATAAAAAAACCCCAAAAAAACCCAAAAAAACCCAAAACACAGCACAGAATGGAAAATTAAACAGGAAGAAACAATACCAAACTCAGTTAAGTGAATGGGACATTTAGATTTCCTTCCCTGCAGTATGCATCAGGTTTCTAATGAGACTCTGAATACAGGTGACTATGGAATAAGTTGCCTATTCACTGAAGCTTCTTTGGATACTTATGAGAACCAATCTCTCTGTGTCTGCTGGTTCCCAGTACTGTGTATGCTTCAGAAATTGAAAGCAGCTGGTTTCAACTGAACAGTTGGGGAAAAAGTAGGATACTCAGCTCTGTAATTTTGGAATGATAGTAGCAAAACCTTCCTTTATATGCCTCATAACTAACATAAAAGATGATATGATAGCTCCCTGCTGAAGATTTTAAATGGTACTTCAAATATGTGATTTCATCTGGGAGAGCAGCTACCAGTTTGCAACCAGTGCATGCAGATCATTTGCTGCTGGCTTTTTCCCTCCCACTGTTCTCAGACCAGATGTTAGTGAAAAATGTAGGAACCTGTTTCTGCTCCCTTGTTTAGTTAATAAGGTGTACACCAAATACTCCTAAGTCTTTATCTAGCAAAACTGGATGAGATCCAAGTTATCAGAGAATACAGCAGGGATGTCTTTAAGGAGGCAGATGTTCAAAGGAGTACTTTGAAGAGTTCTTCGACCTGTGCAGAGTTGATTACCATGATGTGGATGAAAGATGTGAAGAAAAATAGATGAAACCACAAAGCCTAGGAGAATATGCTATACCTGCCAACAATAAACTTCAGAAAGACTTAAGTTATAGAAGCTGTAAAATATTGCTGTGATAAAACTTCTGAGCCAGGATAGACCTCCAGGGACTGCCGAGAAATTTGAGAACAGTCAGTACCATATCAGTTCTTTCACCTGACAGAGACTTTTCAATCCACTTGCCACTGAGTGATAAAAATCCTTATAGGGAATCACGGTGATTCAAACAGACAGGAGGGGAAAAAACATACTGTGGCACAAAAGGACCTTCACTTTTAATGGATAAGGAGGTCTGACTGGTTTGCAGACAGCCCACCTTGTGTCAGATTTTGTAAATTAAATCAGGTTTGAAGACCACTGTTAAAAACCCTCAGTATACTATGGATGTAAATCTGGGACAATAATTTCACTCATACACAAGCATCTGTGCTGATCTTCACCTTGATACTGAAGCAGACTGCTGTCCTTGGACAACACCTTCCAGATACTATATAGAAATTGCAGCCCCAGATATTTTATTATTGCCATATGGTGCACCAGTAATGTTGCATTGGTGTTGAGGGCTAAACCTCTGGCTCTGCCTTACAAACCTGCTGTTGGGCCTAAGGTCAATTGTGGGCTCACTTAGGGGGTAGAGACTAAGAGAGCTGGAACCTGGAGGAAGAATTCCCCTTGTTTCATCCATCACAACCCTCTGGGCTGCAGCTGGTCCTTTCCCCTGGGGTGGGTGTGAGCAGGAGCAAGAGCACTGTCACCTGTGGGAAGGCATCTGAAGGCAGATGTGCTTTCCCCACCATCCCTCAGCTGTGCTGATCAAACAGCAGGGGAATGACAGCTCTTCTTGACACATTTTTTTCCTGCAAAAAATGTCAAAGTCTTAGAGTTAAATAAAATGCTTTTTTACCATTTTGGAGCTATATGTATTCTTTTCATCTTGTAAAGCAGGGCAGACACAATATGACTGCTTTCTCACTAGAAAATGTATACTCTATACATCCTCAATAATATCAGAGACACACACATGTATAATCATACAAACACACACTGTGTTCAAACCCCAGAATTTAATCTGTCCCCATCTATCTTGCAAACTGCATCTGAAGTAAAGCTGGGGTGAAAAAAACCCACAGGTTTTTTTCTCCACATTTTTGTGCCACCAGAGGAAAATAAAATAGACCGTGCTCTTGATAGTATTACTGATAATACCCACAGCATGTATTTTCTACGTGCCTCATCTGATATCTTTCAGTTACTGTTTTCCTAACCATACAAACCAGAATACTCTTACTTTCACTGTGGAGAAAGCCAGGAAAAGTAACTTAAATTCAGTGCATAACTTTTATGTGGTTATATTTACCTAAAAGAAGTACTAAACTTGTGCAAGTGCATCATATTTGGCTTATAATAATTCATGGTGAGGATGAGTGGGCACTTGGTGGAGTACTTGCATATGACTTATTTCAGAGATTTTTAGTCTATATAATAAAAGTGGGCCAGAGAGAGAGAGGAGTCTACTGGGACAACTTTGGGTATGTACATTAATCAGTAGTAATAGAAAGAAGTAAATAGAAGTTCAATATTTGGCTAACTTCCAACTTGTGAGATACATCTGATGGTAGGCAAAGCTTCCAAGGGAACTGTTAAAGGCCTTTACATTTAGGTCACCTATATTTAGACAAGATAAAGCACTATGTCTTGTCCTACTAAGAACTGTCCCAGCTTAATAGATCATGTCTCTCTCTAGCTTTCACATTCCTACAGGGGGTTGCTATGCTGCTGACTACAAAACAATGCCTGGATTTGGAAGAAGTATGAGCATTATTTACCTAGAAATAAAATGCATTTATCTTTAGAAAATATTAAGTTGAAAGGAATAGGGATCTACTTCATGCAGATCAATTCATAGTATATTTGTGGGATATTATTTGGTTAGGTTTCAGAGTTTAAACACTTGCAATGACTTAGGTAACATGACTAACATCTATCATCTTATAGGAGGAAATGTTGTCAGTAGATTCCTTTTTCAGTGTACTTCCTGTTGTTTTATCTTAATTTAACGTTTACAATACAGAAGAATGTATGTTTTGTACTGCAGACAACCAAATACCTGCTTCCTGCTGAGGCCAAATCAGAATCCCAGGAAAGAGGATTAAAACATATTAGATATGTTGTGTATGGTCTCTCAGACACCATTCATGAGAAACTTCCTGAGCCTGAAGTTATTTCTGTGAATTCAGTGATCCTCAGTTGAACCTCTTCCATTAATTTGTTCTGGAAAACTTTTTTGGGCCTGTAAACTTTTGAATCCACAACATCCAGGTTAAGTTGCATGAGACCTTCCTGAGAAACCTTGAGAAACAAGAATGATTTTCCTTTTCTTCTCCAGGGGTAGAAAGAGTAATTTATGAATGTCAAAAATTCACAGACTTTCTCTGGTTATTATCTGTAGAAAACAGCGTTTGGACAACTAGGGCTTGATTTCATTAGCTAAATGTGGGGTTTTCTTGCCTATTGAGCAACTCAAATGCATTTGCAGCACCCACACAGAGCTGGCAGACATGGTACCAAGAGGATACCCCAACCTTTCCATAGCAGCAGCTAAAGGCCCTGCAGGACACCGTGGTACATCCCAGTGGCACGGGCACTCCTTGGGCAGAGACAAACACAACCCCATGATAAAAAGGTGTTTTATTGTGAATTACTTCGTGGGTTGATTTCTGACCCATGCCAATGTCCAAACAGTGCCAGGACATTGCTTCTGAGGAGCTGGGTTTGCCCTGAAGGAATATAGAGCCAGGTAACACCCTCAGTACTCTGAGATATGTTAGTTACATATATTTTACAGATAGGTCCATATATGTCTGCTTCATTCTGTGACTCTGGGCCACATACTCTTCTCCAACACAAAATTACAAATTTGACCTCTAAAGTAATCACTATAGAAGAACCTGTAATTTCCTACTATAAGGGGAGCAAGCTATTTCACGTTTCTCACAGTAGCTCCTTGAATGAAGGATAACAAAGTAGCACAGGACCAGTGCAGCCAACAAAATTTTTACTGGAATATTTTCAAGTCACTAGACTATGTCAGAGATCTTTATGTGTGTTCTGTTGCCTTGTAAATGTAAAAACAAGTTTGAGAGAATTGTGGCAGCTGTTCTGAGATGTGATAGAAGTTCAGTTTCTATGGGTCATCAGGAAGAAATATGAGTAACCTTTGAATTTGCAGGGAAAACAAGTGCTACGGAGTCTAGAAGCAGCGATGCATTGAGAAAGTTCATTTTTTTTGAAAAAAAAAAAGGCCATCCACAATGGAGAAAAATATTTAAAGCAGTTACTCATTTACTTGAACTGATCTTGAACTTTTAAGAAGGATGTCCTGTTCTGCATCAACTCTGGGTCACTCTGCATGTTTTTCTCCCACTACGTTCAGTTTACCTTAGTCCCACTCTCCTCATCTGAGCACAGAAATTTAAAATGAAACACCACCTGTGTGGGTTGTATAACCTAAGCTTTAGGGACATTTCTGAAGTCTCTCTGAACATATTTTCTAGGGTTTTCAAAGTCAGTTATAAAGCTGTCAGGAAATTCATTGAACTAATCACTTTTCTTAGAGGTCAAGGCAATAGTCTCACAAGGTTACCTCCCAAGTCATTTTGATAAGGAGGGTCTCTCCTATTACCCTCCCACACCCCAAAAAATCCCATAAACGTACACAATGTAAGTGCACAACAGTGTCATAACACAGCAAGATTTTATTCTGACAAAATAAGAATTAAGCTGGAATATTCAGATTTAATCAACTCTTGATTATTTAAGAACCATTTCAATTAGGAAACCCTTTGTGAAGTAAGAGGATTTAAAAAATCTTTTTAAGAGCAGTAAACTGGTTTACTGAAGGCTTCCCATGACAATACCATGTTCAGTGAGGCTTTTCCTCTGTTTAAACATAGCCTTAGAGTGCATTATTTCAGCCATCTTATATACATGAATTTAAGAACATAAATAATTTTTGCAGATCATATATACAAATTCCAAACATGTCAGGTTATTTGTATATAAAAATTAATACATTAGCTAGAAATCTGTAACTTCTCGACAGAAAATATTGATTATCGAAAGGCATGTTTTGTGTGTTTTCCTTGTTTCCAGTTAATGTTTTATGTAGTAAACACTGAAAAATTGTTTTCTTGTTCCCTTCAAGGTGACTTTGATGGAAATCTTTTTAAAAAAAACCCCAAAACACCAGAATTCAAGGGTTTTGAAAAAAAACATTTTTTCTTTTACCTTTTTCTTTTTTTTTTTTTCCCTTTGTGTTTTTTTTTGTTGTTGTTGTTTGTTTTGGTTTTTTTTTTTTTTTTTAAATCTGAGCTGGTTTATGGTTGTTAGGGATTCAGCAAAATCTGTCTTCAGATTTACAATGGCTTTGTCCAGGCAGTCTTTCTTTATGGCAGTGACATTCCCCATGTTACTACATGACCAGGTAGGGCTTAAAGCAATGATATTGCCTCTTGCTTTATGCAGAAATTATACTCACTGACCCTCTTTGTGAACCCATCCACATCAGCTAAACCTGTGGAGCAGAGATGTCACTCAGCAAAACAAGAGCAGCAAAATGATTAATTTTCTGCCAGTTTAGCTCTCAAAACCTGGCAACACAAGGGGGAGGGCAGAGCCATGGCAGTTTTAACTTGATTGCCTCCAACTGTCTCAGAAATGCAGCCTTGGGCCCTAAGTAATTCTGTGCTTGGCAAATGTGTTTAAACATTAAAGAAAATGGAGAATTTATAAAGCATTTTTTTTACAAATAATGATCTCTTCTAATTAAGCCTGTTAGAAAATTGGCTTACAATATTAAATGACAATTTGAAATGCAAGAGAATGGTGGAAGCATATTATGAAACTCTTTTTCCATCCTTGTTAAATATCTTAGATTTTTATGCTGTTGTACAGGAGGACAGCGTTGCTTTTGTTACATACCATTGCTATTGTTTCACACAATCTTTCAGTTATCAAATCTGGAGCATAGTTGAGTTTATAACGGATCTTCCAGTGACATAGGTGTATTTTCAGCTTCATGCACTCAAGGCAAATAGAAATTATAAAGCTGAAGTTGTCCAAAATGCGTTCATCTTTACATAGCTTTTGTTCAAAACATGTATGATGGCATTCAAATGACTCAAGCTGTAATAAAATCTTTCTCTTAGATATATGGAGAAATCTTCAACAGGGTGAGTGGAGTCAGCTACAATGAGAAGTATAAAATTCATAGGAACTCCTACCATTTCCACAGTGACAGGTGCACTTCTGTGCCAAATCAGACAAGCCCCACCCCATCCTATAAGGTTATCTCTGAGAGCACAAGATATTTTTTTAGGCACTAAGAGAAAGAAGGTATCTATAGAAATTTTGTTCCTGCTTGAAAATGTCTGCTGGAGTCTCCTACTAACACTAAACAACAGTTTTGTGTTTTTTTTCAAAATAACATTAATATATTTCTTCATCACTTGATGGCATCTGTAGTATTGTTAAAGAATATGAAAACCTAAATTACAACATGAGATTTGGATTTAAACTTTAAACCCATATTTTATATGTTTTAATGAAATATTTTCATTTTATCACAAAAAATAAAATTTGTTATAGAAAAATCTGATTCAATTCTTTTTTTTCTTCTTATTTTCCACAGTAACTCATACATCTTAGTCAAAAAAAAAATATTTTTTTTAAAAAAAAGAGATGTGGATGTGTGGGTACACAATTTCTACAAATCCTGTCAGCTGATGTAGGTGTGTGACTTAGAAAAAAGCACACATGCACACATCTACAGCCATGAACATTTCACATCAGATCTGCCCTCAGCACATATAACCAAAGCCTGAAGAAAAAACTAGACCTCATGTGAGAAGGTTTTACTCCCAGTCTCCTAAATCAGATACCCAAAATGTGTTTCTGAATTCTTTAATCAAAGTGTAAGCAGTGCTGGAAGATGAATGGGATTTAAAGTCCAGCACTGACAAATAATTGAGTTAGTCAGCATAAAGCAGTGTTCGAGGTGAGTATATAAGATCCTGCTTATTTCGTGATTCTGTGGCCTGCTTAAAACTCAGTTAAACTTTCTTAGGCTGGTGTCTTCTTCTGTTTTTAAGCACCTAAAAGTGTTTATTCTTTCTTGGAATGTACTAAGAAAGCAGACTAAGATAGTAAGTAAAGATCACTCTGAATTCAGGATGCAGGGGCTGTGAGACAGAGTTCATCCATCCATAGGCCCTAATTTATGCATCTGAGATGGCTCCATATGTTCATTGTCTTAGAAGTCTGGGCATACACAGCATTAAGACAACTATGAAAGTTATTAAAATGTAGCATGTGACGAAGCAGTCAGGCAGGGATTACGGTGCATGAATTTAGAATTCTAAATTTCACGTTAGAAGCGGAATATTGTTACCCTCCTTTTTGCATGTCTTGATTTGGAGCATGCTGTTTCTATTCTATATTGCCGTTTCTGAGAAAGTTTCAAAACGCTTGTCTGGATGAACATCCTCCTGAAGAAAACACCATAAACAATTAGATCTGCAGATGAAGATTAGGAGTTCTTTGTAAGGATGTTGCTGCCTGTTATAAAAACATACTTCATTTTTATCAGGCCTCTTCTGCAATTAAGGGACTGACCAGTACTAGCAGTTACATAAAACCATTATCTCACTAGAGCAGTAGAAGTAATGTTACCAAGGTGATTGCAATATTCTAAACATATGGTGAGACAAAAACACTGTAATAAAAAGGCTTAAATCTTACTGGGCACAAAAGCTACACTTCAACTCTCAACTGAGAAACTGGGACTTTCATTACTATGATAATTTCAGGTAAAAGGGCCAAAAATAGTCACTTTTTCTACAGACTTTAAAATGAAAATTCTTGCACAGCCTGGAATATCTTAGCACAGCAGCAGGTTTTTATGAAGATAGTGTTAGTTAACATATTTGCATTACTGTATGTTTCAGTTTAAAAAAAAAATATTCCATGTTATGTTGGATTCATATCAAATCATCCAGGCAAGCTTCCAGAGAGTGGGCCGTTTCCCAAATGACAATAATTTCATTAGTATACTTCCTGCAGCTCAGCCAAAATGCTAAACCAAGCACTTGGTAATAGATGATGTTGGCTAAATATTTTGTGCTCCTATAATAAGGGTTTGATAAGTGGTTTAACTCTATTTTCACTAAACTAAATAGTTGATTTACTACTGACATCGGTATGAAAGGAATCAAGGCAAGTACTTTTTGCCACTGCATTTTATAAAGTTCTCCCTTTGACTGAGCATATTTTGAGGTTATTGTCCTGTCTCTGAAGTGCCAGAGATTGGCCACAAGTGGACATTGGACGAGAGTGACAGCTTTAAAGGGGTAAAAAAATTGTTCATAAGAATCAGAGGTTACATTTCTGGGACACAAAAAGCAAAGAATATATTAAGGAAATAGGCACAGGAAATATATCAAGGGAGAAAGATTCACCAGCATCTTGACATGTTTTTGCATCCCGCTGCAATGTGAGTCAGCGCCATATAGGTGAGTCTCATCTGAGCTTTGTGCCTGTAAAGATCAGAAAGCTGTGCAGTTTCCTGCATAGAAAATTCATCAATTTCCTATTTCAGACTAAAATCTTTATTGCAAGTTCATCTTTTGTTTCTAAATTTATCAGTTCTGTCCTCAAGTTTTTCCTGTTATCTTTCCTTTTCTGAGTAAAAAAATGAGTGAATCCTGAGCAGGAGCATCAAGACTTCACTGTTATCAATGATAGCATTATTTCCTTTCTGTCTTTTTTGGGGGAGTTGTTGGTGGTAATAAAACATTATTTACAAATCCCGTCTCCAGACCTATCAGATGGCTAAGGAACTGTTTCAGTATGGGTTTTTACATGATGGGGTTTGGTTATGCACCTGCACGTGTCTGTCTGTCCGTGCACCTCTGTTATGATAAGTACTTAAATGTGAGAATAAGCAAGAGAGTTTTGGGAGGAAAAAACATGGGTTTCAGCATTGGGTTTTTTCATGGAAAACAGCCCTTCACAAATGATCTATGTGGTTTATAATCCTTGGTTGTTAAACATCCAGTGCTAAATCTGCTCTCACGTATTGTCGGATCTGAGAGAAGGAAAGCGAAATACTAATGACCTTAAGTCATAGATGCTACACCACAAGCAGTGCAATAAATCTTTTCTAAATAGTTTTATAATTTTGCTCCATGCAGCAGTTCTGCACATATTCTGATAAATTATTACAGAAAATTGGCATGCATTTGAAAATTCTAGTGTGAATACAATTTATTAGAGCAAAACATCATAGTAATTAACAATAAATCGGAAAATGCAGAGAAAATCCAGCTTTCTCATCATCTTATCCAAGCAGACTATGATGGTAAAATCCAAAAACACCCTAATACATATTTTACTCTCTTCAATGCTGCTACAAATAGTTATATGGAATCAGATATCTTATAACTTCAAAATTTCAGCTTCATCTTGTTGGGTCCAAAATTTTCTATAACCTTGATTAAATGCCAGCGGGGGATCTGAGTCTGAGGCATCACATAATAAAGCTGAGTCAAACATTAGTTCTGCACAATCCTGGCTCACTTTACACCACCTTTGGGAATGCTTTAAACTATTACTACCTAGTGATTTCAATGGCATTGCTAAGACCGCTCTGTTAGCACATTCCAACACTGGATTCCAAAGATTGTGGAGAATGTGCAAAAGTTCCTGATTTACATTTTATTTTCAGGATGGCAGTCCAGCTCCGTTCACATGGAGTTTATATTCTGAGTGTGTCTGGTCATAACCCATGGTAGTTATTTTTTTCCCATCAGCAAACCCAGGCTCCAAAGGAGGAGATAGAAATGCAATCACACTTCCCATGAAGGATTGTCATGGTGGTGACAAGAATGTCAAAATCTTTTGTGATTTCCTAACAGCTGGGTTTTTTTTCCATCCTCCTATTTTGTTCTTTTTCATTAAAGCTAACAAAACCATTCAAAAGCAAACAAATTGCCTTCAAGATAAATAAATGTTAGATTAAGTTTAAAATATTTTAATACGTTGTGTCTTTGTAACAGAAATTGAGATGATCTGGGAAATATTCATAGGCACTAGAATATGATATTTTATGCTGTTAGTCTGACAGAACATTTACCAGCTTGTTCCAACCAGCACTTTCCCTTAATAATTCTTGGATGTCATTCGATAATTAGAATAGCTGAAGGATCTTTTCTTGTGAACAATTAACATACAACCTCTCTCTTTCTAAAGTTTGATCCATTTCCTGCCATAGGCATAGGGTATTTGGTTCTTGTTGACCTACATATCCTAGAACATTCACAGGCACACTCCATTTATTGATATTGAATTCACCTCAAATTCCTTTATTCTGAATCCTTCTTGAATTCAATTTTTCATATCAATTTACAAAGCAAAATGAAACATCTATGAGGAAGGACCAGAACTAAAGAGACTTGCTGCCTTGTAGTTTTACTTTCTGTCTTTATTTGGTGTTGGTAATTAATTTCTTCCATTCTAAAAATGAATACATTAATTAAAAACTTTCTCGCATACAGGTAATTTTTACAGATGTTCCTTGTGTGCAGTTTCTGGTGTTGATGAAAAACAAATCTCACAGTGTAGCCTGAACCTCAGCTGGAATACTGGCAGGTTTTCTTTCTTCTCCCTGCCCACTTATTCTGATGAACCTAGTTAAAAGTTCATGTACTGAAGGTGCCCATTCTTTTGTCAAATATGGTTAAAATTTGTCAAATCGATTTAAAAGCTATCAGGACAACAGGTAAACCAACACACATAGATGTGTGCAGTCGTACAGTCATACCACAAAATTCTTGTTTTTCTTAGGAAATCCAGCCAGTGACAACTCTTCTTACTATTTTTATTATCTAGCTTATTCAGAGTTTTTTATTCCAAGATGAAAACACTAAGGGTTTCAGTAACTATTTCAAAAATATTTAGTATGTTATCGGTGAATTATGAGCTCCTCTTTTAGACTATGGTACATAAGGCAAAAATTAAAAAAAAAAAAAAAAAAGAAAAGAAAAAAATAAAAAATCAATGAAAGTACCTCACTCTGTCATTTAATTTCCCTTGGAGACCCACAACTAAAGCTCAGAAACCTCTTTGACTTCTGGTCCTGGTCCATCTGTTATGAAGTTTAACGATATACAATACAGTGTAATGAAGAAATAATTTCATTATACCATCGTACTGTCAAAATCCTATGACAATTCTGTATAGAGATTTGTCATGCTTTGGGACTACAGTGTTAACATAAGTCATTTCAGCTTTTTGGATTTACATCTGTTTCTCTGATGCCCTCTTAACTGTGATGAAATCATAGGTAAATATGCTAAAATAGTATGATGCAATAACATTTCAGTTTAAGATTAAAATTTCAGAAGTTTCTCGAGATCATACACAAAGAACAGCAGTAGTAAATTAATGAAAGTAATCTCCATCACCACTTGGATTTATATATAGTATAGCTCTGGAAACCCAAGGTTTGTAAAGTATTTTATCAACATTAATTAATCAGATCTCACTGCAACAACTCTGTGGAGCAAGTATGAATTATTAACCTTAGGTTTACACATGGGTGAATAGGCACTTAAATTTCTTCCCTCCATAGGAATATATACTTGTTTCCAGTATATTCTGAATTATCTGAAAGGCTTCAAACTATTACATGTGTGTTCTCTCTCTGTTTGTTTGGTTTTTTACAGTAAGAAAATCCCTAGAAGTTCTGCAAAGAACACCCGTATTTGCAACAAGATGTCTGTGTTGATTATTCCAAGAGCTGCTGCTCCACATGAGAGAGAAGATCCTTTTTCACCGTTTCTGCAGTTTAGCAATTGGTTTACTGTATCTTGCAATTGTACATACAAGTCTTATATCTTCGGCCATTCACAGCTACATTTATCTCTGATGGAGTTTAATTGGGGCAGTGTTTGTCTATCCCTGCCTGTGGGCTTATTATGTAAGACAGAAATTGGTCTGTGAAATAACTGTAATAGTTTTTTTTTTTTTTTTTAAGGTAGGGAGGAAATAAACCATATAAAGGAAAACAAAAGCAAATAATAAAATTACAAGACAAAGTTTAACCCAGCTCTTATTCAGCTGCAAATGGAAAATAAAGTTTGGTAACATTACTGGGATGGTTGGTGGGCTTTTTAATTTCTGAGGGAACTAGAAGGCTCTTAGCTTTAAAAGGCTGAGAAACACTGCTCAAGACACTGTGATTCTAGCTTCTGACCTACTGCTGTCTAGGTGAGTAACCCAGAAAAATTAAATTTACTTCTTATTGCTTCCATTTTCCTATCATTTTTAAGGGAAAGTTAGTTATTTTCTTCATTACAAAAAAAATTAAATCTATGTAGTTGAAAAGAATCTACTTTTTGTTAATTGGTTTGCTGGTTTATACCAATAGTAACTTCCCCAATTTCAGTCCCATGCCTACGTAATATCACTGTCAGAGATAGCCTGGGCCAAATCCTTTGAGATCACTTTGCTTCAGTAATAAATAAATGGTGTTCAAAACAACAACTTTTTGGAGACTCTGAATGCTGATGGAAATTTCAAGTTCATGTTTCTGACGTCACACAAGAAGAAATAGGAGGAATGAAAGGGAAAGCCTGGAAGGACTGGATGAAGTTGTATTTGTGCTGAGTCAGGACCTTGGTCAGGTATGTCCCATCTGGGGACTGCACCTGGTGGCTCATTCATGGGATGCCCAGTGTGTCCAGTGGTGTGCAGCTGGGGGACACTTACTACCTATAGCTTCCCTTTGTGTTCAGTCAACCCAAGACATCCATGACACACAGATCATTTGTTTTGCAAGTCTGACAATTCCCAGATGTGTCAAGCTAACTGTGAATGTGCAGAGCTATTTTTCACACATGCTGTGTGTATGTTCCAGATTCCTGAATATCTGGCAGCCTTATCAAAGTAATTTTTCCTCCCAGGGAAACATCTAGCCCAATAGAAGAATCTCCAGTTACATCCAGTCAGGATTTTCAGGTACAGAAAAAAATATTGGTTGTGCTGCCAAAAAAATTCTCATCCCTGCTCCCTACCTGCTTCTTCTCTCCCAGGGTTCCTAAAAACTTCTGGACTCCATTGATCAACACTGCTGTTTAGGAAAGCATGTTCCTGTGCTTCTTTCTCCTCTGACTTACATTTTGCACAGACTGCATAAACAAATGCCTCATTTTTCAGTTTTTACTTGAATATATTACAAAAAGGACAGTCTTAGAAAGGAGTGTAATGAATGTCACTTTGTCCTTTATCCCAGATGTGGATGAGCTGAGATGTTCTGGGACTAATCATTAATATGTCCTGGACAAATGAACCAGAGATGCCAAACTGTGTGCAAAACACAAGTAGATCTGCTGATACCATCCAGTAATACCAGCTGCCAGGGGGTATTAATCATCGAAATGGTCCACAAAATTCTGATCAAGGGACCTCAGGGGACTTGTGACAATAATTGATATTTTTGGCTGACCTTCATTTGTTTTTTTAAACTTGAAATTTGAAGGACTTTCCTTCAGCCTTGCTTGCTAGAAGTTGATGTTGTCAACATACAGTGGTGATTTTTGTAGCAATGAATCAAAAACCTTCTGACATAATGGTATGCTTGCTTTCTTTCTGCTAGGTAGCTTCTATCCAAAGTCCTAACATGTCTCTGCTTTGTCATTTTCTGCTACTGGGTCGAATTTGAACAATTTTCAAACCCCTGTGGGATGGCCACAATGAAGAGCACTGCCTGTTTGATTATGCGTTCCTTGGCACCCACACTGTGCCAGCATTAAACAATTCTAGAAAATATGCACTGTAGACTTGACATTTATTGTATCTCAGCGTGCGGCTGTCTGTGGTTTTGATGGTTTTCAAACAATGGTATGTGAGCCAGATTGCGTGAATAGCCTTGTGTTGTTGAACAGCAGTAATGAGGATGTCAGTTGAGAGTTTTAAATGAGCTTTCCTTAGTCATTTAAAGGATTTATGTACGTATCTGGTCGTTTGTCAACTTCATATTATATGAGAAGAGTGACCCTTATTTTTGTATCAATAGGATGTACTTGCATGTTCAAACAGGAGTGGAAGGGAAAAGTAGCACAGAGTCCCGGCTATGTTCTCCTTAAAGTTAGTGTTGCAAACAAAATAAGAAAATAACACAGATTAATTTATGGATAAGAGAATAGCTGTAACTAAAATTCCTTAGTTCCCATCCACAATTATCAAAATTTCATGTACTCTGTGCTGCACTGTTACTGCTGCAGTAACTACAAAACAATAACACTCCCTATGTAGCATCTAATCATTTATACCACAAGCCACGCTGATGCATATTTACAAATGCAGTAAGTGCTGAGTCCAAAATACAAGTAGCTCTTTGCCTTTGGAAAGGATGTTTGTTTAGAGGGTTTTATTTATTCAGCCAAACGAGATGTTGTTGTGTGCAAAGTACTCCATATAGTCACAAGCCAAAGACATGTTCGTTAAAGGTTTCATACTGTCTCACACCTGCAGCTGGTAAAAAATTGAGCCAGAGCCCAGCAACCAGAAAGATACAGGAACAGAAAGAGGGGAAACAGTGATAAGGAGAAGGATAGAGGAAAATAATTTCTTGTCTTTAATCACTCCATTCTCTGAACACACTAGCACTAAACAGGTTTCAGTCAACCACTTTTTGGTTAGCCACAATGAAAGAAAAAAATCCCAAAGTGTATTATTTGTTTTTTCTCTTGTAAACATAGTTATAAAGCAGGTTATTTGTTTATCCTCTACACAGTTTCCACAGTCAGATAACTTGTCTTTCTCTCACATAGACCAGAAAGGATGTAAAGAAGTGGTCTGTATTCCCCATTAGGAGAGGTTGTGAGGCTCAGAGTTCAGGATGCCATCTGAGAGTTTGGATGCTCCAGAGGGAACAAACTCTGCTCCATGACTTTAGACACACTTGGATGGATAGTGACTCATCTCTGAAACTTTTATTTCTTATTCTAATACCCAGGATTTCACCATGATCAGGTAAAAATTATGTTGGGAGAGTTATAGTAAGAACCCATGAGAGAAAGAAAAATAAGAGAACAACAAAAAGCACCACTGACACATAAAATATTATCTTTATTTTCTTTTTTCTCTCTTCAGGGGAAGAGTAGGGAAGGGAGGTTCTCAGATAAAGATAGGCTGTATTTCAGAACTTCTTTGAAGATCATCCAGAACAGGTAATCGCTGAAAAAGTTTGTTATTTTCTTCTTATTCTAAGAAAAATAAATAAATCCACATTTCTCAACATGATCTAGTTATTATCACCAACTTCTGATGTAAAACCAAAGCACAGAGAAATTATATTTCTAACCCAATGTCATGGCAAGGATTTCTTTCTTAACAGATGCTCTCTCAGAAAAAGATTGTAAAGACCTTCACTGTGGCCAGGAGAATACATCAGACAATCTTCTGATGGCTTTGTCCTTGTTTGTCTCTCTTTCTTGATATAAAAAATGGGGTCAGTCTGGCATGTGGATCTTTAAAATGCCTCTAGTATATTTCCCCACCTGCAAGTATTATGGGGTCAGGAGATTGAGGTTATATTTATCACTATGTCTGGAAACTTGCCTTATTCACTTTAAATATTTTAGGAATGTTCTCACTAGAATCTGAATATCATAGTGAAGTGACTTTCTCCTTAAATATTAATGAAAAAGAAAGCTGAAGGAAACAATGCTGCATAAAAATCATAAGCCATGTAAAAGGAGCTCTTTATTAATATGCACCTGTGCTTCTATGACTGGTGTAGTCATAATCCTATGTTTAGAAAACATTAAAATAACATGCATAGAAGCAATCTCTCCAGCAAGCAGTGTGGTTACAAAAAGACTGGTTCTGTAACCACATCACAAACTTGGCTTTGATTGGCTTTGATCTTGCTTAAAACAGGGATTTTGTTTCATTCTTTATAGCTACCATTGCATTTTTTATAGTGACTTTTTTTTTTTTTTAGTATTGTTTTCTCCTCCCACCTTAGTGTAAATCAAGTTAGAGTCAGTCTCTGTAAGTAAAATTTTCTGTTGTGTTTTGAGTTCAGTATGTGGAAATTAATGAGTTGGATATAAATACAGCAAGTATTAAAAATGTATTTGAGAAAAATGCACTAATTGACTTGAAAGGTTTTCTGTTCTGCAATAGGAAGTACTGAACACCATTTGGAAGAGTTGTGTGGAAATGCATTTCCCACCCAATGATTGTTCCCCCCCCGCCCTTGCCCCCCTACAGTTTGTCTCAGGACTGTTTCAAGAGCTGTCAAATTTACTATGAAAAATGAGGGTGAGAGACCTGCATCTACCCATAACAGCTAATAGCCCAACCATCACCTGCCATGTCAGAGAGCTATTTTACATTTCATTCCTGCCTTTTACAGATCAATGCCTTGAATCTTTTGATGCACAGCATCAACTCCTAAATATGCACTGCAGAAGAAAGAGTTTTCTAACGCTCCCAGCTGAAACAGTCCTAGTTTGTACAAACAGTTAAATACTAATTAGAGATGGAAATTGAACCCAGATCTCCATGTGAGATAAGGTTTGAAAATTATTCCAAGACAATCTTTGGCATTTTTTAGCTCAATTCCATTCTCCACCCAAAATTTCAAACTAGAAAATACATTGTCCAAAGGTGCCCAGCTGTTTACAACTTGTAGTTCTGAACTTTTTTGTGCGTGAGTGTCTGTGTGTGCATGACACTTCCCCAAATGTGTTTTCATCACTTAGATATGCATGTTCTGCCCATTTTGACTAGGTTAAAATTACCCTTGGTCTGTTGATTCAAATGCCCAGAGATAAAGTACCCTCCTGGAGATTCAGCTTCAGTGACATTCAGCCAATGAGAGCTATCCGCCTCAACTCTCTGAGATTCAACAAAAAAAAGGAAAATAAAACATAAGCTGTCAGGAGGCAGGAACTGGGAGGACAGCCCTTTGAGGATCTGTATTTTCACAAGCAAACTGAGTCTTTTTTACACGATTGTTTAATTTTTGCATGAGCCTTGTCATAGGCAGAGGTTAGAGAATATATTGTGTACAGAGAGGTTTTTACGAGGTCACATTTCCATCTGGAGCTGTAAAAAGACGCTTCTAATCTCACACAGGGGCTACAACATGGAACAAATGGTGCTTTAGTGCATTTTTTATTGGGAGTCAACCTGGTCCTTTTATTCTGGTTTTGTTTTCCTAGGCCTCAAATCACCAGCAGTGGAAAAGGTGGCATCTCCCAGCACGCAGGGGCTGCTAATCTTAACCTCCTTCTGTGCAAAAAATGGCTTAAATTGACTTAATTATTTAATATCCCCTTGCTGACACCAGCTAATAAAAAGATCAGCATGTTAATGCTCCTTTCTAACACTTTCTTTCCAAAAGCCTTTAAGAAGAGCATGAATATTTAATGTCCCTCAGTAGGTGCCGAGGAGATAGTACTATTAAGGGTGAAACCAAATGCCAGTAGTTCTCTGTGCATCCCAGAGATGCCCGAAACCTTGCAACGAAACCTCCTCAAATGGCTCTGCCTTCACAGACCAACCTTTACGACCAATCACTAAAGGATCAGGTTTTCCTTGCCTTCTTTTTTCCTCTTTTTCCCCCTCATTTTTCCCCATCAGAGAAGGAAATGGATCACTCAATAGAAGAATCGACCCGTGGCTGTGTGTATTATTTTTAAGTCTGACATCTGTTCAAAACTGTGTAAATGAGCCTATGTTAATGCATAAGTATAAAAAGTATTCAGACTTAAACACAGGGAAATTATGTTCACTCACCAGGGAACAGAAAATCTAGCTGATTTTCTTTCTCCTATGTACATTAGAAAAAAACCCCACATCTTTTTGCTTGGCACTCTATGAATTTGCTAGAGTGCATGATTTTTGATATGTCTGTGGTTAATGCACACTGTAATGTATGTGCTTTAAATTTTGCTTTTCTTGTCTGTCACTTAAAATGAAACAAGCAGAATAATCCTCCATATCCATATGCTTAAGAGGATCAAAGTTTGCTGTAAAGTAGTAAGTGTACACATCAGGTTCTGTAACAAAATGCATATAACTTATGATTTTTTAATGGAAAATTATATTCTTCATTGTCCTGGTTGGAGTGAGTAGAAGGGTTTTTGGTAGCAGGGAAGAGGGCTACAGCAATGGCCCCCTGTGAGAAGCTTCTCAAAGCTCCTTTGGCTCCAAGTCATACCTGCCTTTGCGCCAAGGTCAGGCCAATTAACGATGGTGGCCATGCTTCTGGATAATGTATTTAAGAAGGGGAACCTGGGAAGAGTTGTGAGGAGCAGTTGAGAGGAGAACATCTGTGCGAACACTGAGGTCAGTGGAAGAAAGGAGAAGAAGGGGGGAGGTGTGCCGGAGCAGACTCCCCTGTATCTCATGGTGAGATGGCAGGGCCACCCCTTGACACCTGTGGGGGTCTACAGAGGAGCAGATACCAATTTGTGGCATGTGGGGGGCTCCACACCAGGACAGCTGACTGAGCCCGAAGAAGGCTGGGACCCCATGAGAAGAAGGCCCCACTGTTGTAATACAGTACTGGGAGGACTGCAACACGTGGGGTGACCCACACATCCATGGGAGTGACGCATGTTGGAGCTGGTTTGTGGAGGACAAACTTCCTGTGAGAAGGGGACCATGCTGGAGGAATGCCAGAAGTTCCCCCCCACCAAAGAAGAAGAAGCAGTGAACTGACTGCACTCCCCATTCCCTGTCCCCTGCACTGCTGGGGAGAAGGAGGTAGAGATATCAGGAGCAAAGCTGAGCCCGGATAGAAAGGAGGGATGGGGGAAAGTGTCTCCAAGATGAGGTAATGCTTCTTATAGCCCTACTCTGTCTGTTACGTGTTGTTGTTGTTGTTAGTGTCTGTATTAAATTTACATTATTTTTTTCTTCCCCTAATGATCCTGTCTTTTGTCTGTGCCATAATGAATGAGACCATGCCCCCCTGTCCTTATCTTGATTTCCTGGGCCTTTTGCTTTATTTTCCCCTTCTCAGCACTGCAGGGGATGCAGGGAGGGAGCAACTGTGTAGTGTTCAATTTCCCTCTGAGTTCAGACCATGACATTCGTAAAGCTGTTTTTTCCATTTAAAATATCTGTGATGAAAATATATCATTTTGGTAACCTAACTTACCTTATTTCGAATAAACACCCAATAATCTGACTGAAGACTGAAGGTGGCAAATTTAATAAGATTTTGCATTGCATTCGGGAAATGGTGGGTTTGTTGGCTCCTGTTTTCCCATGTCTTCTGAGTACAGTTTGTGGGGAAGTGCATGATCAAGGAAACACCATGCCTAATCTACTGCTACTTTCCTCACTTCTGTAAAAGGGTAAAATAATTAAAATTATTATTTGATAAGACAGCCTGGCCCATAAATGTGATATAAGCATAAAGAATTCAAACTACATTATGTAGCAAAGAACACTTTAAAAAATTAAGATAGCAGCATATTCAGATATCTGAGCAACTCCATTATTTGTTTAAAAGTTAATCCTAAACCTATTTGAAGATGAATCAACATTATTGTGAGTTTCCTTATTTTTTCATTAAAATATTAAGGCATTTTTAATCCATAAATCCAGATGTTAATTAAAACACTGTTGTCAAAATGATAGATTGTTTTTTTTAATCTTGCCTTTCAATTCTAACTAATCCTCATAGAGGACAGAACCCAGGTAAGTTAATTTTTCTCAGGAAAATAACAGAGACCAAAGTTTGCAAAAAGGCTGCTGTAAAAATGGAAAAAGACAAGCTGACATCTAATGAGGTTACCATGAAAACATTTTTCTGTCTCTGCTTTTGATTTTAACAGACAAATAATAGCATAATAATATATTGGTAGACAACTAATATTATTCCATTCACAACTAGTATTATAAACAATCATCTCCAAAGTTCAGTACTTGTGAAAAATTTCCCATGAGCTTTAAGATACAGTTTGATTGTCCATAAGCTTTAAGATCTAGTTTGATTGTCTATCTTCAACTCATAGGAACAGATACTGAGGGAAGGCAATGCTGGATCTGCCCCTGTTGCCAGGCGCAGGTGTAATGTGTGCCACTCAAAATCTGACGGTGTGTTACTCCTGACCCACGTGACTGGTTAAATATCCTGTTTGTGTAAAACAAGTTTTTGCCATACACACTGGAGTTATTCAATTCCTCTGCCACTTCAGGGTGCTGAGGCCACCCCAGTGGAGACCAGTATAATTTGGGATGGAAAGGCAGCATAGTGAGGTCTCCAAACCACAAAGTTGAAGAATGGACGCTGCCACCATTTAGGAAACCTTCCTAATCTCAAGTTACCTGATGTGTTGCATGACTCAGTTTTCTATCTGTAATATTCACGGTACCATCAAGTTTTGTGGTGGGATTAAACAAATTGAAGACTCTGAGAAGTTTAGATACAACAGTTAAAATGGCTCATCTACTTCCTTCTTTTCAACAAACAAAAGTAAAATGAAATAAAATAGATGTGCAACAAATAAAAACAGGACACACTCAAAAATGTCTATTGTGGACTGAAGACCAGATACAAAATAATGTGATCCTAGATTTTTCTTTATTTCCATCAGTTTTGTGCAGCCAACAGTGCTTTTGTAATCCACACGAACAGAGCTACTGGTGCTGCATCCTAGGTCCTGGGGGACGCTTTTGATCTAACAAGGCATTGCCATTATTAGAAAGGCTGCGGCATAAGTACAACATCATTGCATTCTGTCGATTTAGTTTTGCATGAACCACTTGCTCATGACACTCTAAATTTAATACTGTGCTACAGATAAACTAGAAACAGACTAAATATTGTAGGAACAAAGCTGTCACAGAAACACACTCCGAGTGTTTCGACCCCAATCAAAGGCCCTTCACTATAACTGTCTCTGACAGAAGGCTCCTGTACAGTAACTACTTTAGTTGCCAGTGACCTTAAACACGATTATCATTAGCCTTCTTGTAATACCGCCTCTCCCTTGAACTCAAATTACTGTGTTTCTCAGATGGTGTTGTAAAGAGAGTTCAGTGTTGTAGTTAGCATAATTCAAGCTGTTTTAATCAATGCTGTGTCCTTTGTAAATAAAGCTGCGTGCTGAAATATACACTGTAATAATTACATCCATAATTTGTTACATTTATTGAAATAATTTTGACTATAGTAATTTGAATTACTGTTGCAAAAAAAGCAGTAAGGAAATAAGCAGGTAATAATTTATGCCAGTACATATATTCACACCAAGCCTAATGTTGGGTTTTGTTTAAATGAAACATTTGAATAATTAAACTATGTTTCACAGGCAGTAAAGCTACCTTGACTTAAGAGTGAAATTCACCTATGATCTTTAAACCTTCCTAATCTCAAGAGAAAAACAAAAAAAGTGCCTTTTTCTTCCCTCTGCTGAAAGTATCCAAAGCTGATGACTTACCAAAGACTGACCAGCACACAGCAAAAGAGCAGAGACCCCATCAGCCTTAAGATGGCTCTGTGGAAATTAATTTCCAACAGTTGCTAGGACAGGTTAATTACTATGGGGAACCTCTCATGGTGTAAATCAGCGAGTAAAAGTCCTCTGGAAATAAGCCTCTTTAGACACATTTTAGAATTTAGTAATTGAAGACAGAGAGGCATTAAAAATAATGAGAGAGAAACAAGGATTGCCACAAACCCATTTTTCCAGCAGCCATTTCATATAATCCCTTTCTAATCCAACCCCCTCTTAAACGGGATATATTTCTGTTCTTGTTATCCTAAATGGACAACTGCTTCCTGAATCTCACTGGTTTTATTGCTAGAAGCACTCTAATTTTCAGGCTAAACTTATTCATTCATTATTATTTATTTTCAGTTTATTATTATCCTTTTGCATAAACCTTTCTTCTCCCTTCTTGATATGCTGTAGGGTGCATTTTTTATGACCCAGGACCTTCAGGTGGTAAGGCTATATTTAAGATCAGTAGGAATTTTATTAAATTATTTCCTTATTGAATTGATTATTATTGAATTAATTAGTGCTCATTGAAAAACTAGTTTTAGTCTTAAAAAAGATATGACATCCAGAGGTTACACTTACGTGTTACTAGAAAATAAATGTACATTGTATTTACCTCTGTTTTACTAAACTTAGTCATACATTGTTAATATGATTGATTCAATGACCAAAATCATTCATAAAAATAATAAAAAATAACAGCAATCCCTGTCCTGACAAGTCTTGGAGAAACGCCATTAGTAACTCTTCTCCAGTAATACCATCCAGCTTTCTAACAGCTAATGGGTGCCTAGGTAGCCATCTCCTTATCCATTGCACAATTATAATACTCATCCCTTTCTTCTCAAATATCACTGGCATTTCCTATGTGCACCATATCAAATGTTTTACTGAAGTCCAAACAAATGAGATCTAACATATTTTCCAGAGGAAATCAATTATCTTCCTAGTAAAAGATACCCAGCTAGTTCAACTTGGTTCGAATCTGTTGTTATCTATTATAACAAGGTTTCTTTCTATGTCCTTATTTGTTAAATCTCTGAGAATAAGATACCAGGCCTATGGCCTTGCCGTGGTTTAATCCTAGGCAGCAACTAAGCCCTACAAAGCCACTCATTCACTCCCCTCCTTAATGGGATGGGGGAGAGAATTGGAAAAATAAAAGTGAGAAAGCTCATGACTTGAGATAAAGACGGTTTAACAGGTAAAGCAAAAGCCGTGTTCACAAGCAAAGCAAAACAGGGAATTCATTCACCACTTCCCATTGGCAGGCAGGGGTTCAGCCATTGCCAGGAAAGCAGGGCTCCATCATGCGTAACGGTTATTGGGGAAGACAAACGTGGTAACGCTGAACATTGCCCCCTTCCTCCTTCATCCCCCTCAGCTTTATATGCTGAGCATGACGCCATATGGCATGGAATATCCCTTTGGTCAGTTGGGGTCAGCAGTCCCGGCTGTGTCCCCTCCCAAATTCTTGTGCACCCCCAGCCCACTTGCTGGTGGGGTGGGGTGAGAGGCGTAAAAAGCCTTGGCTCTGTGTAAGAGCTGCTCAGCAGTAACTAAAACATCCCTGTGTTATCAACATTACTTTCAGCACAAATCCAAAACATAACCCCATACTAGCTACTATGAAGAAAATTAACGCTATCCCAGCCAAAACCAGTGCAGGCCTGTTGTAAAAAATGGAACTTTTTCCCTTTTCTCAGATATGTTACTGTGTATTCTATGCAAGGTATACTATACCATCTCTATATTAATAAGGCATTGAATTATTTTTCTTATTTATCTTAAGGAATATATGCAAAAGATTGTCCTCTTCTACTGTTAGCTTCACTTGCACGCAGATTTAGTTCCTCAGAGCCCATCACCAACAATTTTAATGGAGATTGGATGTGGTTTTGTTTTGCATTGTTTCATTTTTGGCTAAACAGGGACCTTTGGCTGGATCTCAAGAACAAAAGGAGAATCTATGACCTTTGGAAGAGGGGCCAGGTCTCTCATGAAGACTATAAAGATGTAGTGAAGTTATGCAGGGAGAGCATTAGGAGAGCCAAAGCACAGCTAGAGCTCAACTTGGCTACAGCTGCTAAGGATAACAAAAAATGTTTCTATAAATTCGTTAACAGCAAAAGGAGGATTAGGGAAAATCTCCCTCCTTTACTGGATGCAGATGGAAACATAGTGACAAAGGATGAGGAAAAGGCTGAGGTGCTCAACGCCTACTTTGCCTCAGTCTTTAGCAGTGGAACTGGCTGTTCCCTGGACACCCAGCCTCATGAGCTGGGAGATGGGGAGGGGAAGCAGAATGAGGTCAGCACAGTTGAAGAGGAGGGGTCAGAGACCTGCTACACCACTTGGATGCACACAAGTCTGTGGGACCAGATGGGTTACACCCAGGGGTGCTGAAAGAGTTGGCAGATGTGCTCACCAAGCCACTTTCCATAATTTACCTGAAATCATGGCTAACTGGGGAGGTCCCATTGGACTGGAGGGTGACAAATGTGACACCCATCTACAAGAGAGGCAGAAATGAGGATCCAGGAAACTATAGACCTGTCAGTCTGACCTCAGTGCCAGGGAAGGTCATGGAGCAGGTCATCTCGGGTGCCATTAAAAGTCATATAATGGACAACCAGGGGATCAGACCTAGTCAGCATGGGTTTATGAAAGGTAGGTCCTGCCTGACCAACCTGATGTCCTTCTATGACAAATTGACCCGACTATTGGACGAGGGAAAAGCTGTGGATATTGTCTACCTGGATTTTTGAAAAGCATTTGACACCGTTCCCCATAGAATTCTGATAGAAAAACTGGCTGCCCATGGCCTGGATGAGCGAATGGTCTGCTGGGTCAAGCACTGGCTGGATGGACGGTCCCAGAGAGTGGTGGTCAATGGAGCTAAATCCAGCTGGCGGCCGGTCACAAGTGGTGTTCCTCAGGGATCAGTGTTGGGACCATTTCTGTTCAACATCTTTATTGATGATCTTGATAAGGACATAGAGTGTATCATCAGTAAGTTCACAGACGGCAACAAGTTAAGCGGGAGTGTTGATCTGCATGCGGATAGGGAGGTACTACAGAGGGACTTGGATAGATTGGATTGATGGGCCAACTTAAACGGGATGAGCTTCAGCAAGGCCAAGTGCCAGGTCCTGCACTTGGGCCACAACAACCCCCTGCATTGCTACAGGCTTGGGGAGGTGTTGCTGGAGAGCTGTGTGGAAGAGAAGGATCTGGGGGTTCTAACTGACAAGCAGCTGAACACGAGCCAGCAGTGTGCCCCCGTGGCCAAGAAAGCAAACAGCATCCTGGCTTGTATTAGAAATAGTGTGACCAGCAGAAGCAGGGAGGTGATAGTCCCTCTGTACTCTGCATTGGTGAGGCCACACCTGGAGTATTGTGTCCAGTTTTGGGCACCTCAATATGAGAGAGATATTGAGGTGCTGGAGCGAGTGCAGAGGAGGGCAACAAAGCTGCTGAAGGGTCTGGAGAATAAATCCTGTGAGGAGAGATTGAAGAGGCTGGGACTGTTTAGTGTGAGGAGGAGAAGGCTGAGGGGAGACCTCATCACTCTCTACAGCTCCCTTAAAGGACATTGTAGAGAGGTTGGTGCTGGTCTCTTCTCACAGGTGATTAGTGAGAGAACAAGGGGGGATGGCTTTAAGCTGCAACAGGGGAGGTTCAGACTGGACATGAGGAAAAAATGTTTCCCAGAAAGAGTGTTTAGACAGTGGAATAGGCTGCCCAGGGAGGGGGGTGGAGTCCCCATCTCTGGATGTGTTTAAGGGTCATTTAGATGAGATGTTGGGGGATGTGGTGTAGGGGAGAACTTTGTAGAGTAGGGCTGATGGTTGGACTCAATAATCCCAAGGGTCTTCTCCAACCTGAATGATTCTGTGATTCTGTGATTTTTCTCCCTAAAAATTAAATTCCAATTCACATAGGAAAAGTCTAAAGTCTTTGTTAATACAGGGGGATTAAACCAGGTGGTTATAATTTTCTGTACCTATATCTCATAAACCTGGCATTTTAGTTATTCCTATAGCTATTAAGTTTTCACCTGTATCAGAATGCAGGCAGGGACATGCAATGTTAAAATATTATACATGGTAATGACATTTCAAGTTAGACATCCAAAACCTGGATATTCAAAGCTGATTTTTTTTTTTTTTTTTTTTTTTTTTTTTTGTGGTGGTAGTGGTTGGGGTTTTTTTTAATTTAGTTGGGGTTTTGGTTTTGTTTTTGTTTTGAAGAACTTGTTGATAAGCTTCGTGGTCTTTAGATTTAAAATATTATGAGCACAATTTCCAGACATTATTTTTAGTGTTACGAAATCACAAAGGTCAAAATCCATCAGTGGGACCCATTTTCTGTGAAGACAAGGCCCACCAAACTGTTGGATGGAGAGCAGTGTGACATTACTTATTGCTTTCTGTTTTTCTTCAGCTCCTTTTCCTCCACTTCCTAAGTTTAGAAGAAAACTTGGATGAAACATTTCCAGACAAAAAACATGAAAACATTTGTGGAGGACAAACTTTAGGACTCAGACCTTTGTCACCTAAGCATATTCATGAGACATTTTAGTGATGAAAGTCCCCATCTATCATTTACCTGCACACGGGTACTGCCATGTGACCTACTGCTATTTGCATCATGTGACCTACCGCTATTTCCATCAAGCCAGACAGAGACTTGAGTGATAAAATAATTGAACACTAACCATTTTATTAACCAGCTGCATTGTCGTCCCAGGTCTCACTGGAATGACTTAATGTTTTCTCACCATGAAGCTGATAGGTGGTACTTATCTCCTAAAGGGAGCAGCAAGGAGAATTTGCTTATAATGAGGCTTGTGATGGAAACAAACAAAAAAAAAAAATCACCAATAGTTATAAAACAGCAGGCACTAAAATTTATGATGTCTGGACTTGTAATTTCACTCACTTCCCCTCAGGGAAAGTTCCTTTCCTCCCTGACACTTTCTCAAGGGTTCAGTCTCCTGGTTTTGCTCCCTGAAGTGACAGAGAAACCACAGCTTTTTTCAGCAATGCAAGAGTTTATATCAAAGCTCTTCATTTATGGGAAAAAAACCTTAAAAGATTACTGGAGTAGGGAATGGCTGCAATTTTTCATTGCATCTTCCTCAAACTGAAGAATAGCACAGAGAAGCAGAGAAAGTCTAAATTGTGGTCATTGCTTGTGATCTTTCTACTCTAATTCTATGCCTTTCCAGCAGTGACTTAAGGCCACATTGCCTAACAGCAAGGAAGAGAAAAATATTTTAAAAAAAGAAGGTAATATACATATACTTTCTAATATAAGGGAATACAAAAACTCTTCTGCCTACAGGTAATACACAAATGCCTTGTGTGATACTAGTAGGCTCTTCTGCCTTCCTAACATTAGAGTCATGGGTACTTTAGGATCTTTACAAGACTTCCGTGATTCCCTATTCCACCCTCAGGTCATGCAGTTAGTTACAGCCTCACTGTGGCCTCATCTGTATACAGCAAAACATCAGTGTTAAGGTTGTCATGCTCTCAGACTTTTATCATCAGGCTTACCATCCCATAGAGAAACCAGCCATCACTATCAACATTTTCACTGGTATATTCCATATGGAGATCAAGAGTTAATGTCCTTTCGTAAGACCAAAGCACCCTTTCGTTTCTAGCCTTTAAATGACACATGGAGACGTATCCCAAGAATCTCTAATTAAATGAAACAGATCAGGGGAAACAGGAGTTTCTACCCCTAGTGCTACAGTCCAACAACACTTGAACCTTGAGGACATTGCTTTATCAGCATCAGAAAAGCTTCATAAATGGTGTCTGACAATTCCAGGAAACCCCAGGGGCTAACAAGGGAGAAAAAAGTGCCAGAAAGAAACCATATCGCAAATATGCCACTGCCCAGCATGGCAGGAAGATAAAAGAGCCTGGTAACTCTCATGTGAAAAGAAAAGTAAGTCTGGAGAAGTACAATGGAGCATGGAGAGCAATTAGAGTGGTTCATTCATACCAATACATGCATTTTTTTGACTGTAACCTTCTTGGAAGTTAATGGAAGTGCCTTCAAATAGTATGCTTAAAATTAAACAATGCAGAGTTGCATAAAATCTGTTATTATGCTTATTACAATCATGATCATTATAATTACTGTTGCCTAAAATGTGGAAAAAGAGAGAGTAATCTGCCCAAAAAGCTTAAATGACAGCCATTGAGCAAAAGGACACCAGTGGTAGGCCTTACTTAAGACTGTTCAAGACAGTTATAGCAATCGGCTTAGAATGCAGCTGTTGAAATCCTGTTTTCTACATCAGGGTGAGTTTTAAGATAGTTTCAAGAAGATTAATGAAGTGTCTCAGCAAATATTCATTATGTTGAGCTTTTCCTATGTCTACAAGGCAACATGAACAAAAAAACAAAATTATTTAAAACATTTGAGAGCACAAATGTACTATGGAAGGGAACATGAAGTATATATTCTAGCTCTCTTGAGCTAATCCTTTCACTGGGAAGGATCTTTATTCCCAAGGTTGCTTTTGATATTTGCAGATCTTGGGAATGAATGTTTCTTGATATTTTATAGTTTTCTTGCCAGCTTCATAAAATCTACAGCAAAATTTATTTTCTTATGGTCCTAATGTTTCCCAGGAAGCTACAAAGCTCATTGATGGTTCAAGTTTCTGCCCATCAGGACCCTTTCTTCAGAGGAAAGTCACTCCCAGGTGCAGGACTTGGCAATTCCTTTTGCTAGAATTCACAAGATCCCTACGGGTCCATTTCTCCAGCCTGTTGAGTCCTCTCTGAAAGGAGACGCATCCATCTGATGTACCAATCAGCCACTCCTCTCCGTGTTGTATCAGCACTGCACCATCATGACAATGTGCTTCATGTCTGGAAGAATCCTTCAGCTGCCCAGAAGAGTTAGGCCTTGCATTTCTGAGATGACAGGTTTTTAGCATAGTTTCCTAAAGAAAAAGGGTTTCCACAGTCATGGTCTCATTCTTCTTGTCCAGATGTCAATAAATTTAACTTCCTTTAATAACCTTTAATTTTCTTGTCAAATTCAACAAAATCTGAGAGAAAGTCTGAATTCTGAAATATATTAGGTCCCTACACATCTGGGTAAAGGAATAAAAACTTTGGATGCTACTACTGAAGAAAAGATAGAAAAAACTCAGTTCTTATCCATTTAAATTTGGCTGTTAATAGCAGATAACAAATCAACAGATACATATTTACAGGTTACCTTCACTATATTCCAATGTTTTTCCATGTGTAAGCCAAAAAATATATAGACAGAGGAGAGGGGAAGAGTTTAGGCATTGTGAAGAGAAATTGGTCAGAGTTACATACAAAGAGCATTACATAAAGGTGTTACACAGTCTCAAAGAGCAGGTTGGGGAGGAGGTGTGTATAATAGACGAGAAGATTTGGGGAACATGAGAGGAACCTGATGGTACGCACTTATGAATGGGTTTAGGAGTATTGGGGGAAATGGGAAATTGAGAATCACTGGAACAGTGAAGCACTCAGAGTTATTGACAGAAAAATGGCAAAGATAAAGGACACAAACCCATTATTTTCATTAGGTCCGTTACACAGATCAACTTCTATGTATTGTAGAACTTGTTTTATATTAAGTGCTTCTGCTCTTCTTTCCCGCAAATCACACAAATTATGCCATAAATATGGAATAGAATTTAATGGCAGAGGGGGTGAAGGGGAAAAGTAAAGATACTGAAAACAAGAGAAATATTAACAAGTTGAAAATATGTGCGAAATTGTTAAAACTCACTGTAGATGTAAACAAGTGGTATAAATTAGAGTATGCTAAAGAATAATGATTTTTTTTCATGGGAAAAGGCCACTGCACAAGAAAGTTTATCACTCTACCTTTGACTTCGATCTATCTGCATTATTTCATGAGTCAAGAATTTATCCTTGTGCTAAGTATAACTGTTGAGCTAAAACATTTTATTTGCAAATACATATTTCATATTGGATTTTTACTGTTATAATTACAAATAAGACAATTAAGCATGATGACCTTTTGGTAAGAAAATTTTGTTAGTACAGTATTAAATGGAGGGGATAGATTTATCAACATGGCCGTGAAACTATATATAATAGATGGGAAAAAATATTACTACTACCTACCAGAATGTATCATTTGCTTCCACACTTAAAGGGAGAAGCTATCAGAAGTAGATTAATGCTGCTGGGTCCTTTGCTAGAGTCCAGATCAAAATGTTATATATCAGCTGGAGAGAGCTGAGGAACATTTAGCTACGGCAGCTTCTTTTATTTTTTTTTTTTCCAAAGCACTTCTTTCACGTATTGAGAGGTAGCATAGAACCAGTCACACCAGCTTTTTGCTTGTTAGGATCCCCCATGTGAGAGATAGTGACTGTCATAAAAAGACCATTTTCCTCTCGCTTTTGTGCTGGCTCTGGACCATTGTCGAAGTGCAGTACTATACAGACACGTTTTTTGCAAGGATGTGATTAACATTATTGTCATGTTCTGGTATCATGTATTCGGTTGTTCTGGCATCCTGTGTTCAGTTTTTCTGGCTATATATTCTATGACTTCCCACCCAGAGACTCTACAATGTGTGTTACTCACCTTTTCTACTATTCAGTGTTTTTCTCTTGCTAGGAAATGAGATAGTTTCTATCAGTGTCCAGTCTGAAATGTCTCCCTGGGACTTTTAACCAGTCTTTGTTAACTAGCAAAATGCAGCTGCTGATTCTCTTTAAACATCCTCCCTTTTACAGCTCAGACCTCTCCACTCTCCATTTACCATCACCTCAAATGCAGTAACCCTTATACAGCTCTTGCTGATTGAACATCTATCATTTTTTTCTCTTACTTCTCTTAGCCATTATACAAGTGGTGTGGGCTACATCAAAGTGAACTCTTTTCCTGAGAGCTGATCAAACTCCTAATGACACATAGAACACAATGCTTTCCTAATGTTTCTTTCCTCTACACCGACATTTTTTATTCTTTTCAGTTCTCTGATGTCCTTCGCTTGTCTCTTTCCACCCAATTCAATGTTTACAACATCTACAGCATCTTTTATCACTTTGCCACCTCTTTTCCAGCTTCTTTTTTTCCTGTAAAAGTCTCATTGACATGTCTTCTTTGTCTTTTTGAGACACTCATATAATTTTAAAAAAAAATCAGCTGCATATCCATTTTTAACACATTTTTCTTGACAATTACAGCATCTCTTCCTCTGGACTGTGTGTAGTGCCAGCACAACCTAACTATCTTCTTTGATATGTTCCTTTTTTAATATTTGTATAATTTTTGTTTTCATATCACCATTTCTCACTTGTCATTATTCCACTGGAAATTTTACTTAATAAATCAAAAAATGCATGGACAAATCAGCCATCTATTTCCACTCTGACATGAGTCTGCATTGCCAACCATCTGGCTTAGTTTATAGAACAAGAATTTTTATTTTTCTCTTTTTTTAATTCAGCTTGTATGCTTAATGGAGCCAGCTGCTGGTCCAATCCAATTTCATCCTTATTGCAAAACCTCATTTTGCAAAAGGTGAAAAACATATCCTGTAAATTTTCAGTAACTGCATTACAGTTTTGAAAGATCTGAAGGATCTTTCTTACCTTTTGGAAGTGATCAGCTGCCAGCAGATCTTGCAGGCCACTCTATTGCAACAAACACTCCTCTCTGCTCAATATCAGCCATGTAATTTCTTGCATGTGAGCTAAACAGCAAGCCATTGACTTTAATGTGTAAAAAGTTTTTCCATATCTTATAGGTATCTTTGTCTAAGTTTTAGTAGCTGGAGTACTAAATCCATACAAAATTACCAGACACAGTTTCAATCAATAATCACACAGTGGCAAATCAGGCTCATTAATCATGTCATGAAATCACAGGCAATCACCACTTTGTAATTAGCGCTGTTCTGTATAGCCGGGTCACTGTATTCAGTAAGGAGATCTTGGTCCTACAGGTTGAGTGAGTAAATTGTGCTTATTTATTTATACAGCATATACAGCATATACTCTGTGGTTAGGGTCAAAGTTGGGTTAATCTGTAGCAAATGAACCTCCAACAATCAGGCTCCTCTTAGATGTGGATCCTTGAATCTTTTGGTCTTTTTCAATAGTAATGGTTATCAACCACATGTGTCTGTTTACCAAATCCAAAGGAATTTAGCTGCTTTGTACATCTGGTTAAGAAAGAGTTTCAATAAGGAAAAATTAAATTTTCTATTTACATTTTCTATTTCACTCCCTTCTATGAAATCAGTTGAGGGAAGAATAACTGCTCTCTAACCTTAACCATAGTCTAAGACAAGATATAGAATTTGTGGAGGACTGTGTTTTCATTTAGGACCTTTAAATTATTATGGGTGATTCTGATGATTTAGAACACATTAAGAAGATTTTAATCCACAATCACAATTTTACCCATGAAATCCCGACTGGGTATATACATGTTTGAAATTATTTATTGGTTTAAAAGTTACTATAAAAGTTTAATTCTATAATTTCTTTAGACTCCTATTGGATTTATTTTTTATAAAAACTATTTGGACATTAACACTTTTCAGAACAGCTTACACTTAGCTGTCAAAATATCTTTAAAGAAAAAAGAAAGAAAATGCTTCTTTGTGAAATTCCCATTTGCCACTTGCTCTACTCTGTGTAAGCCAAGATGACTCTATCGTTCTCCTCTCTCCCTGTAAGGCCAGGGAGAATCTCTGTCTCCTGCTGACTTAAGTACAATAAGAAAATTTTTATACAGTTTTACATAGCCCGCTCAGCAATCACATAGTTGCTGTTCTGCCTTCTACTACATGAGAATATGTTGTTTTTGATAAGCTCTTGGTGTCTGCTGCCAAACCGAATGTAGCATGCTTTATTATCAATTCCAGCCAAGTACACATTTCATCTTTACAGTTCACTCAGCAGCACCTTTTCCTTCAGTTTTGGTTCAGCAGCACCGCAGCTCCCCAGTCTGCCTTGCCACTTTACATTCAGCTGTGTTTCCTGGCTAATAACTGTCACACCACATCCCAAAGCCTGCCATGAGAAATCAGTCTCCTCCCCTTGCTCCCACCCTAGTACTCCACGTCCCAGGTCACTGATTTCTCATCTAAAAGGAAACCTCTCTGCAAAGGCTCCAGGTTTGGTCTGCTGTCTGAATGTTATTTTCATTCACTTGCTGTGTTTTATTGGGGATGATGAATGATTCCTTCTTTCCATACCCAAAGATGAACCATCTGAGAAAAACAAACAGGAGCAGTAATAATACAGCAGAGTAGCCGAGTCTTTATTCAAATGTAGGCTCAGATTTCCTGAGAAGTCTCTGCTAGCAAAATAAAAGGACAGGCTCTGTTTCTTACAATTTCCCTTCTAAGCCTAACACAGGAAACATAGATAGGAAAAAGAAAAACAAAACAAAACAAAACAAAACAAAAACCAAACAAACAAACAAAACAAAACAAAAAAAAAAAAGACAGGGTAGAGCATGAGAAAACAACAAATAATGAAATATCTGTATTAGTACCACTACATTACCAGAGCTGTCTTCAGTTGGTGGATCACTTTGTGATGAGCTTCATAAACACAGAATTAGGGGTAGGGACAAGAGGAGAGGGAGTTACTTGCCAGAAAGATAAGAAGACCTTGCACCTCTCTTTAGGTGAGGTTTAACTCTGCTGGACATATATGTCTTAAACTGATCCTTATGTGGGCTTCTCTTTACAGCTAATATACTCAGTAGGTATATCTGCCTAATTATTACGTTTTTAATTTGAAACAAGTGATTTGGTTCCTTCTGTATTCAGCCACACTGTCCATTTTCTTAATTTTGAGAGAGTTAATGTTAGGTGAGAAAATCTCTACCTGTTTTACAGAGTCAGCCTGGTGAATTCTTCAGGAACCCTCGGTGGGAGAGCTGGAGTAATGCTTTCTAAATAACAGAGCATACAGGCAATAATTTTAACTATGTTTTTAACTTTTCCCCTATTTTTAAAAGGCCTTAATCTACTAAGAAATGCTTAGAACTGAGTTTAAAAGTTGGTCCCTGACCAAGAAGCACTGCCCCTTGTCTCCTTCCCCAAGTGGCACAGGAGCACTATCTAGAGTTTTCACGACCTATTCTGAAACCAACAGAAACCAGCTTGTCACTGCTAAACCTAATGGAAACGCTGCTTTGCAGCTATATATAAAGATCTGGGCCTCCAGTCATGAGCATTTGTAGTAGGTTTATTGGCCAGTAAAGGGAGCCTGAGGATTTTGTTCTTTCCAACATCCATGGGCCCTTTGCATTTTTCAAAGTTTTTGGGGCATTAGGTTTAATTGAACGTACAACTTAATTACTGGGAGCCTCTCAGCCCAAAATACATGCTGTGCACTGTCAGTCTGATGCATTTGTAACCATACAACCTTGCAGGGATGCTACTTACCAAGGATCAGTGCTCCTCGCTGCTGAGAGAGGCAATCCTCACACCTCCTTCCATCCTCATCTCAGTAAATTTGCTCTTAGGACCTCTGAGTGATGACTCTCTGGGTGGGATGTTCTTATTCTTCCTACTGATGCTCACACTTCTCATGCGGAACATATGTCCAATGTATACGAGGTCACCTCAGCCAAGATATTTACCAAATAGGAATGAGTATTTGCAGCTGAGTTTGGTTTTGACACAGAAAACACAAAATCCCTTTAAAAACTCTTTTGTCATATCATGAGGATACTTGCCTGTGGAAGAGAAAAGTGCTATTGAAGTTAGAAAGCCCTTCTTGGACTTGATGAATTGGAGTTAGACAGGGATAATTCTTCAACCTAAAAATATAATGAGAAAGGTGTCTATATTATTCTCTTCTTCAAGAACAGGGGAAAAATATGGAAGAAGCAAGGGAATAGAAGATTTGACATGCATAAAATACATTTGTAGCTTGCGCAGTTATGCGGAGCATTCATAAGGTCGTACGATACAATTGCAAAAGCATTTATTAAGGCATGTTTCCTACTGTGACTTCAAACCATATTTGGTTCTTTCACTAAGATGACAGACATCAGTGAAGCAGCGGAGGCTCAACATTAATGTGGGGAAACAGAGTCTTCTTACAAATGCAGGAGATATTTAACAAGTACTGTTAGAGCTGAGTTTAACATTTTCAAATATATTTTTCCCCTCGCATTTTCTCCTTCCCCCTCTTTCTTCCATGAATCCTACACTGCCACTGATCTTTCCAATCACAGGAAAATATGACATCCAAGCCAGGAAAACACATTGTCTGCATTAATTTATTCTGCTCTCTGCATGGGAATTAAGCCAAACTGAAGGGTTTCCAAAAGCTTCTCTCCCTCCCTTTCTTGTTTTTTCCCTTGTTTCTTCCAGACGGTGAGTTTACAGAAACAGCTCAAAAAGCAATGGCTGAAAGGTTCCCAGAGCTGAACCTATTACTGCCAACTGATCGTATTCACCTCAACAGAAGCTATAACACTGATATATAGTGTCAGCAATAAATATGTTAAGAACAAAAAAGTGTTGAAGAAAAAGGTTTAACACGGCTTGAAAATTTTTTGCCATCTGTCCACTGTGATAAGGTCATGTCCCTTAGAGCCGCTTGGCTCCACGTTACAATGGCTGTGATTAACATTAAATGAACAATTTGAGACTGCGGTTGCTGCATACTTGTGATTGTGGGGATTTAAAATTGTTCAAGCAAATCCTGTGTTCAAGCGCAAATATATTTAAGTTGTGGGTCAGTGCAGTTAAAAATATGCCTAAACTTCATCATAATTAGACAATTATTTTAAGTCCTAAGTATTATAACAGACACGCAATTAAAAATATATTATCCTCAGAATTGCATTCCATCACTGCTGAAAACATTTCTGACAAGGTGGATATTTTGCCAAGTTTTTGCTTATCACAAGCATCAAGAAATGTTCAAATATCATTCTTTGCAATTAAAATAATGAAAACATTTTTGAACCTTCAAGAAGTCCTTACTTGAAGTTGAAGCAAATGAAATAACAACTTCTATGGTCATTTCAGTGTGATTTCCTATTCAAATTTTTAAAATAGGAAATTTCTAAACTCCTTGGCAGGGCTTAAATATTTATTCATAGAAAAGTTTAAGCTGAAATTTTTGAGTTGTCAGAAGAACAGTAGATGCATACATTTATCTTTTCAAGAATGTGATATTAAAGAACACTAAGCATCTGGCTTTTTTTTTTTTTTTTTTCTAACTCTTGTAAATATATTTATTCAGTTGTAGGAGAATTATGTGTGGGGTTTAGTGCTTATGCTTGTACCTGGAATTTGCCCTCTACCATTCTCTGTAACCTACAAGTTACATTATATATGTATTTTAAAGCCAATGGCATGCAGGCTTTCATCTTGTTTGTCAAAATAGATCCATTCTTAAGAAATGGACCTTTTCTTCTGTGTAATTACTGACTTGTCCAATAAAGACCAGTAAAGTTACAAAAGTTTGTGCCCTTGACCATGATCATAATGAAAATTATCTTGGGAAATTTGGGAAAACACAACTTTGTTCTTCTCTGTGACCAAATGTACCATAAAGGGAGATTTATCTGGATGCTAATGATGTCTATTATGTTCTTTAGGAAAGGGACCAGAGAAAGCAAGCTGCTCATTCACTGAGACATTATCACTACTGGCATTCTGACACCTTCGATAAAAACAGCAGCAGCATTGCTATAAAATCTTCTTTAAAATCACCAGGTTTATATCAGCAGTTAGCAGTAGAAAGCCATAGACATTCATCTTGCAGGACCTTGATGGCACTCTTGATTTCCTCTGAAAGGTTTTAATTGAGGTCATCAGTGCCATGAAATTTAGCATAAATACAGCTTAGGAGAATTCAGCTCTGTTGAATTACACAGTTAGCAGAATTGACTGGGGCCCTTTTGGCCCTGCCAGACCTTTGGTTCATTCAGGGGCTTAGCAAAGTTAGACACAATAATGTTGCTCTGTAACTGATGGCAAACTCTGCTTCATCCTAAATCAGCTCATCAGTTAAATGTGACTCCTACAATCTTGAGGAAGGACTGGTATGTAAGTCTTGATTTTGTGAGTCTGATAATTCTCTCTGCCACTACTTCTGTAGCTTTATATAAACCACCAGACCTTTTACTGTCCCAGTTTCTCCAGTTGTGAAACAGGAATAACCATGGTTCATTTGTCCATTTACATCGTATATTGCTTTTGAGCGAATATCACTTATTGCATTCATTTTCAGTATTTAGAATAGGTGGGTAGTGGTGGTGCACAGGGGAGGTGGTGGGACTGGACAGGGATAAGCACTGTTCCTAAGGACTATCACTCCTGGACTGTGAAAAATAGAGCAATGTTCATTGCTTGAGGGACTTCCAAGTGAATAAAGGATGAAGAGGAGACACCTGAAGAGTACAGCCTTGGATGATTTTTGTTCCTAGGTGCTAGGTGAAGTGTTAGGTCTCTGACCACAGCTGTTGGAGTAACACACATGAACAGCCAGACCTTAAGCAATGAACTCTTATTTCAAAAGAACTCAAAACCTCTTATGGTTTCAAGGTGTTTGAAGTCAACTTTTGGAGTGGAGCCTGAAACCTGGCTGAGTTGTGTCATAGATGTAAATGATAGGTTAGGAAAAAAAGTTTATTCTTTGAGTGAGTTTTGTTTTGTTATCCTAAAATTAGGATCATCTTCACTGAAATTAAAATGCTAATAAAGAAAATATTCCTCAAATCATAAACTCCTTTAAAGCATCTTCATAAACTGTATTATTCTAGCAGTATAGCAGCAAATCCTCGATATACTGAGTCATAAAATTCATTATGCTTGCAAATTATTATGGGAAGGATTCCCTTCATTCCCTTGGCTGGGAAGGAAAGGGGAAGGGTTCTCTCTGCAGCTAAGAAATTCTCAATTACATTAAAATATCTTATGGATCAAAAGAAACTAATCTTATTCCTATATGAGACATTGTTAAGGAATAAACTATAACCAGGACTTTGAAGCATGAATTGAGAAACAAGTTTCAACTCTGTTTTTAATATACTATTTGGACATCCTCCTGACTTTTAAAAATTACAATCCTTTGGGGGAAACTGAAAAATGTAACCCAGCCTTGCAAATTTCGAAAATTTGGTGACTGAGCTCAGTTCGTAACTGAATTACAACAGACCATTAACTTCTCTAAACTGGGGGTCTGAAAAACAGCAAAGAAAGATTAGAGCTGCATTTTCTGCATCTCAGTTAAGTAGAAACATGGCAGAAATCACCTTGGTTTTCACACTATGCTCGCAATTTCAGAAGTCACAGAATGGAGAGGGGTGTTGATGTATTGCAGCCATGCAATTTATTTTATATTAAAAATGTAATTTTATTGGAATTTTATTCCAGGTTAGTATCAAGTTGTATATATTTTGCCACTTCCTTCCCCTCTCTTTCTATAAACAAAATCCCAAATTGTGTGTTTGACACATTTCAGAGCTGCTGCTTTGCAGAGCACACTGTCTGTTCACAGCAGGTTGTGATAGATACATACGTCTCCCTGTATCCTAATCTGTGACTGAGACTATCGACTCAGTGGTTTTCCTCTTCTGAACTCAACTCTTTTGCATAGAAACGAGAATCATTTACTTCATCAGAAATAATTTTGGCAAAAATTAGGAAGGTCTGGGAGAATTTGTTGCTTGCTATGCAAAAGTATCCAGAGTCAGATGGTTTTTGCTTGGCCCTGCTTGGTAGCCCTGCGTGGTCGTATGGAAATCAGGAGCCACCCAGCAAGGTATGCATGGATCCAAAGCTTGCAACTCTCCAGGAAGACTAATTCTTTATTAACCCTGTAACTAGTCAAGCTTTAGACAAATTTTAACATCTTGACAGGGAATATTACCACAACTTTCATTTTCTAAACACAGTTGTGGAATTTCATGAGGACTCATCACTTGTTATGCTCCAATAAACCTATTGTAAGGAAATCTATTTTAACTTTTTGCATGCTTTCAAAATTTCCAGAAAACAAAGGCTCTAGTATCTGACCAGGTCTGATTTTATTTTATGAAAAGTTACAGTCCAATCTCTCAAACTCACCATTCAACAGAATAAAAAAGTCTTGCAAAAGATGAAAAACATTGTGAATTCCAGACAAATGATTTCTGGCCAGCTGGCACAGAAGCCTGTAAGTTCAGCAAGAAGGAAAGGAGCTGTTAAACCGTGTGAAACTACAGATCAAGCTTTGGGAAGTTACAGAGTTTTGAATGGTCCCACTTTAATCATGCCAAAACAGAGGCTGTCACACTGTCTGCTCCCTGGCACAATGATGTCTTGACCTGACAAGCTCTCTGTGTGATAATAGTCTGAAACCCTGAGGGGGGACTTGTCAGCAGCATTAGATGCAGTCTTAAAACAAGGTGCAAACACAAAACTCTGCTTTGGAGGTCCCTCTTTAAGGCATCACTCTTTCTTTTTAAACTGTGGCTTAGTGATTTATGGATAGCCTGGTCAACATGTTGTGCGAGGCATCAAGGAGAGACATATCCCAGACCTCACCTTTCTTCTTCATACCCCGTAGAGGAGTAAGAGAGAGCTGATATGTCTTCTCTCTCTTTCATGGCCAAAAAATCTGTGTTACAACACAACCCTTAGAGAACAATTCACCGAGGTGGGTACCGATGCACATGGAGGTTGATTAGAGAACTTCCCTCTCCTGTCATTACATTTTTCTGAGTGTACTGCTCTGGCACAGTTCTTTTTTACATGCAGATCACCCTGAGTGCACAGGAATTATTTTTTCAATCTTAAATATACTTTGTATTTTAGGTTTCCCTTACTGAACTTCTTTGGGTCACTGTAACAGATGATTTGAGAATGGCTTTATTTCCAGCTGTATTTATATAGTTTTCATTTAAGAACAGCAAAAAAAATCTTCTGTTCAAAATCTGGCTCTTACATTTTTGCACACTAAGGTTTTGAAAAATTTTGTCTTTTCTGTCTCCCTCCTGTGAAAGAACTGAAAATATACTTTATCCTATAAAAAGACATACAGAAAAGACCTGACTTTTACCTTGTGAGGACATCTGAAACAAGATCTTCTATCTTCTGAATCCTGTTGTGAACGGACAGTCTGCTCTGTGAAGCAGCAGCTCTGAAACAAGTTCTTCTATCTTCTATCCACAAAATTATCAAAGCTTTGTTTAAAGAAGAATAAAAATATACATGCATTCACAAACATCATTGAATACGTATATAAGTATGTAAGTATGTATTCTAGATGCCTTTAAAAAAAGGAGATCTCTGGCAAGGTTTGGCTCACCTTCTTTGGTGACATACTGAACAAATTCAATCATATCTTCCATGCAGCCCTAAACAAAGCTCTCTCATCTTATAGAAAATACGTTCCCTGAGTTCAGAAGACTTTGAATTTGGGGCCTTGAAATATGCAGGAGTAGGCATGGTGTTAGTATGGGTATTCTTGCTGTATGCGAGGTCTGAAAGGAAGAAAGAGCCCATCACTACAAGAGTTATAGATGAAGTTTATTTGCCCAGGTCCAAAAACTCAGAGAAAACTGCAGCCTTCCTCTGGAACAAATAACAAATTTATATAAAATTGCATCTATCTGCAAGATGCCAATAAATGGAACAGAAACATACCATTGCACATCACAATAAAAATAAATACAATTCCATATGCAATATATCAGAAGTGATAATTACACATACCCCCAAGGCAAGCAGAATTTAGCAAAAAGACTGTTTGATACTATTCATAGCATTGCTTGTTGGGCTCTGTGAAATAGCCCTAAATCCTCTGTTTTCTTGGCAGATGGAAATAAAGCCAAAGTGATGCATCTGTTAGCCTCAAAATACGTCCACTGATATTCAGCAAAAATGTGAGATAACAACCCCAAATTCTATATTCACCAGGGAAATTCAGTGCACTCTGTGCTTAGTTTTCAGTGCTTAGTTATGTAGGCTTCCTTGTGCTATCTGCAGCCATTGTTAGTCTGACATGATGAATTGCCTCCTCAGGTCTCAGCAAGGATAATTATTCTCTGAGCAACTCACACAACCACCCTCATCACACACGGAAAGAATGCAAAAGTCAGGAGAGCTTGGCCAAAAAAAAAAAAAAAATAGGAAAAGGGAAAAAGAAAAAAAAGACAACAAGAACTTCAGACTGCCTAGGCTCAACAAGTGACTGAAGTCAAACAGAACAGGTAAATCCCTCCCCAGGGCAGTGCAAAGCCACAGATGTACACCTTGATTTTTTGTCCTCTTCCCAAGGAGGTGAGGACATGTTCCCCCTGGCAGGACGCAGATCTCCTGTGTTAGCAGATTTCCCATCCACCAAAACCACCAGTCAGACTTTTGCATCTCAGCATGATACATGGTTGTTGTGATAAAAAGGATAAATCGCACTTGTTGGCCGATTCAAATGAAATGCCTTCCCTTCCTCAGCTGAGGCAGCTGTCGGGCAGTGCTGGTGCTCACAGCATGAAGGTGACAAACTTGGAGCCAGCCTAAGAGAAGGAGTGAAAAGGAGAAAAGCCAGTGAGAGCAGGGAGATATAACACCACTGTTATTGATTTTTTTTTTTTTTTTTTGAGAAAACTGTTCAGATACTGTGATAGGACAGTAATGTAAAACTAACACACAGATAGACAGGCAGATACGTTAGAGCAGATTGAATTTTCACTTTTATTTTCCTTAAATGTATCAGTGGGCTTTAAGGGCTCAAAAATACCTAAAAACTCTCCAGTTAAGCAGCTTCTGAATTTCTGAGACCTGGTATGTGCCAAATACCCCTGTTCACCTCATTCTCTCATTAATACCTGTACAACAGTTCACCAAGGACCTCTGACACTGAAATTGGCCCTGTTTACAAAATACCATTTTATCGCTGATAAGAAGCTCAGCCTAAGAACTTATATAAACATGATATGGGCAAGAAAATGTATAGAAATAATGATAGATTTTATCTCCATCACCAGGAGTAAGAGGCATAGAAAAACTAAGTGATTTTCTCAGCCTGTAGAAGAGTTGAGACCCAAATATATCAGCATCCTGTCCCTGAACCACCAGGGTTCATGCCACCTGTTAACTGAAAGGGATGGAGATATACACTAAGATGGATGGACACACTATAGGTCTGGAAGGCACAGGGCTTGGTTTGTGAAAGGATTCAGTTGATTACTTTTGTTACTTTGCCATAACTGAGGGAGAGTTGGTTCTCTGGAGCCTTTGAGAGTTTGCAGCTAAGAAGGCTATAAACCTGTTCCTTTCTGGACGGTTAATGAAAAAGTGGGATTCAGTCAATAAGTTATCAGCTGAAATCTTCTTTTGCAAAGTAAATGATCTGCAGACACGTTTATTTAGAAATATGTATGAATTTCTGATCTTCAAAATGTTTTAAGCAAAAGCAAACAAAGACCCTGAGCCTGTCCCTTCTCATTCCTCCACTCACCACTTCCTCACAATCATTTTTGTAGGAGTCCTTTGTATTTTCTTTCATTTGCTTCAATTTTTGATGAGTCTGTGTTCTCAGAACTCATACAGCAGCTGCATCATGACTGCTTGGAATAAATATAATGCAAGCTGCTGTTGTGGTCTTTTTCTGCATGCAATCTAAAACTGAAACAGATGCAACACATCTAAAATGGCTAATTCTTTGTAAAGAGTGGCAAAAGATAATGATGCAAGAGAAATAGTGGGTCATTGCTCTGGCCTACACATTTATGCTACCAAAAAATTCATAGCAACAATTTTAGCAGAGCCAGTTCTCCAATAACTGCCTTTTAATGCGTGTAAGTATGCCAAGATTAAATACTCACACTTACATACACAGATAGGTTATAAAGTACATAGAACAGAGTAAGCACCATAGAAGATTCACAAAATATTCAAGGAGATATTAATACTTTACATACTTCTGTTCTTCAGACCTTTTATTTTTTTTTTTTTTTCCACTGAAACATAGTCTCTGTTTTCTTACAGTTCTCGGAGTCTTACAGTCTTTGTGTGGTCTACAGGAAAGCTGACTCTTCTGTGGTGTATTAATCTATCACTTGATTTGATCTCCTTTCCTTATTTTACTCCCATCACCTCTTTTACTGTCCTTTTGCATCCACTACAGAAAATATTTTTGTCATAAGCCACAAGGAAAATGTGATGATAAACACTCGATTACTGACATCTGTCTGGCAATAATGCGTTTAGTGTGAAGTATTTATTAGAAGGAAATGAAAGATCCAGACTTTTTGAGGAACAGTAGCCAGCTTTCAAGACTAACTGACAAGAAAATATATTGTACACTACTAATGGGAGATGTGTTCCATACTGCTGCTATTGAAGCTGCCACACACACAAAAAAAATTCTACAAAACATATCTACAAGGTAATTTATACAGAACCAACACTTGTCATACTGTTGGTAGTGAGTGACCTATGCTGTTCTGTTGTGCTCCACAACCTCATTAGTTATAGTGACTATAGGGAGCTCTATGGACAGGTGTCCTGGGACTCTGTGATGGAGAGGAAAAGGACTGTAAAGCCAGACCTGTGCTGACTGCTGTCTAAGATTATTATAGGGCACATTTTTAAAGTTCCAGTAAAAGTTCCTATAGAGAATTGTCATAGTTAACACACAACCCTACTTTCAAATGCTGACCCAGCCACGATGTAAAGGGAAATGACCCGTGTCTCATCTCACAAACCGATCAGCTCCCTGTCTGCAGTGTTAGGGAAGGACAAAAACAGACCTATGCACGCTTGTGGTGCTTGATGGTGTATCACTCGTCTTCCCCTTCCAGCTGGGAACTGAATGGGTACAGACATGCCCCTCTTTAGATTATATCCCTATTTCAGTGTCAACACTAGCCTAAAAATGGTTCATTCCAGCAGAATAAAGGACCTTGCCTCTTTTACAGAAGTGTGTTCCCACTCTTTTCTTTTCCCTCTCTCTTATGTTGAATGGTAAAGAGAGGATATGATAAGCTGAAGGCAGAGATGGGGACCCTATCTGTATGACAGGCACTATGTTACTTCATAAGGGACAGTGTATACCACCAACAGGAAAGAGAAGGGGAACTTTTCCTCTCTTTGGAAAGTCAACATCTGAGCACTAAGCAGGAGATTTCTAAATCTAATTCTAACTTTCTAAGTTACCTTCCATTTATCTCTCCAGACCTTGTGCTCATTATCTGCAAAAGCATGCTAGTTACATACCTGTGTACAGTGACTTGAGATCAAGGACATGGAAATATATAAATTCTACCAGGAAGAAAAATTGGATGATGTGGAAAAAAATCAAGTCTAAATCACCTTTAAATTAGCATTAGAGAAGAACAGGATTAAATTTAGAAATTATGGAAACATTCCTGAGGATGTGTTTGACTGAACAATTGCCGTAAATGAAACCCTTCCTTTTGTCTCTAGCACTTTCGCAAACAACTTGAAAAAGAAAAATGCAATACTGATCAAAGTACATGTGTAACTAATTACCTGATTTTCCATCCTTCCTCCCCTCTGTGCAGGCATTAATGATGAACATGAAATACAGGAGTGAGAGAAGATCAAAAGAATATTACCTGAATGTGCACGAATCTCTTATACCCCCCTTTCCTCTCAGGAATCACTTCTCTTCCTTTCTCTGCTTTTAGATGCTATTTCACATCTGTTATTCTTTTTTGTCTGCTTTTGGTTTGACAGGACTGCATTGCACATATTGGGGACATGACCAATAATTATTTCAGTGTGTCACATTCACTTGATTTTAGCTATCCAAGCTTGCAAAATTTGACCACTGAGTCTAAATTTGCTTCAAAATGAGGACTACGTTTTCTGTTAGATTGCAAATCAAGACTTCTATCTCAGTTTGAATCTGGCAGCTTAGTGAGTTTAGGACATATTGGAATGACTTTCTGATCCTGTGTGAGTTTTTTTCTTCCCTTCATGCAAGCAGAAGAACTCTCATGAGAATATCCATCTTTATGACAATGCCTCTATCTTTTCCTGGAATGCTATGAAAGAATGTCTTTTCCTGTGGGATTTCAGCTGCTTTCAAACTGTAATCAATGACAATCCACTTTCCCATCAAAACCCCACATAAAACACACAATAAGAAAAAGCATTTAGTACACATTCCTTAACTTTATAATGGAAATCACATAAAAACTAACATGCTGACCAACATTAGAATGTGCTCACCCAGTTTGTTTTATTTTTTGTTGGTATTTTTCCTCCCTCTGTGCCCTCAAGACAGATCAGATGGTCTTACAGGCAGCATATTATATACATGTCACAAGCTAGGGACCATTTACCTAAGCATTTAAAATACTTGGTCAGTCTCCAAGAACCTGGAAGTCCTCTCTTCTGTGTGCTCTGAACCCAAGTTACTTACCCATTTTTCAGTCCATTTAACAACTTTTCGAGAATCTTCCTAATGCTGTTAATGTTTTGTAGATTTACCTTTTACAAACGCAAATTTGTGCTTTGGTGTTCCTGCACCGTGTCTCTTTATTTCTGTTAATCTTAGTACTAGTGCTCTAATACAAGTTGTTTTAACCACTGAACTTCCTTGTAACAGAAGACCCTAGTTGGGTTGCCTCTATTAACTAAGAATAACTGACAATGAAATTACATCCTAAAGGCCTCTTTCATTAGTTTCTTTTGAACTTCTGAATGCTTTCCCAGGGATTTGATTGCTTTTAGACTGGCACTTCCTAACAAGGCTTTTGATGTAAACTTTCATGCCACTGTTACTATGACAATAGTGTAATGCTGCAGCAGCATTAATTGGAATTTTGATTATTTCTTTGGCTCAGAAGACTCTATGTTTTAATAACTGGTTCAACTGTGCTTCAGATCAATGCTGCAAGGCAAAGCTGAAATCTTTATTTCTAGTAAATTTTGCATAAACGTTGCTGCTGAAGAGGAAGAAATGGAAGACGGAAGTGGCATCATAACATCAACACATCCAGTATTCCTCACTATTGTTTATATGATTCATGGCAATTAGTTCTCATATAGAAAAGATGCAAATTTTCTTCCATGAGAGGAAATTCTTATATAGCTTTCCATATTCTTCCACCTAAATTAACTTTGGTTCAGATGGTAAAATGGTGAAAAAGCATAAATGTGAATTCCTTATAAGAAAGTATAATATGCTCATGTTTGATCTGGAGCGGACTGGAGGAACTTTACAAAGGCACCGGTTACCCTCTTTACCATCTCTTAACGTTCCTCATTCCGCATAATTTGAAGGTGCAGCATATAACAAGGCAAGTCATAAAAGTTTTATAAGAAATATTTAACTTTTCCTGTTCCAGCTTTGTATCAAATCCCCAGTTAGATATTGCCAAGAGACAGAAATGAACAGTAGCACAAAGTTTATTAATCTCATTCAATACTTTTTTCACCAGAATTAATCTTCAGTTTTAATTCTCAATAATTCATCATAACTGTATGTTTGTGTGTGTGTATATATAGAAATTTGCATCTCTTTCTACTGAAACCAACCTGGATATCTCTTAAGCCAAATTCAATATTTTACTTAGGTCATTGCATAGCACTTTTCAATTCCTTCTATTTTTTCATTTATATTTTCAGATTCCAGACAATATCCTCTTAGAAAGGTCAGTCTAATGCAGCAGGGACCAGAAAGAAACTATTTCCCCTCAGAGGGTTCCAGCTAAATTTTTCAGGCTTTTTTTTTTTTTTTTTTTTTTTTTTTTTTCTTTTAGGTAAAGATAACAGTTGGAGAATCTCCCAGGAAAATTCTTAAATTTTTCAGATATTTCTTCTCTGATTAAGACAACATGTTGTCGGGAGAAAACCACACCTATTCGCATCATGGTCTAGCCATATAATGTACATGGAAGTCAATGAGTTATATAGCCTGTTTATCCAAATAACTGAGTCAACCTATTTGCACCATTATAATAAAATGCTGGACTTTGGAAGTTTTTTTAGAGACATGAAAGGAATCATCTAAATTCTTCACCTACAGAAGCTCTAGTCACTATTCTGTTCAGGTTTTTTTACCTACAATTAAAAAACTCTTAACAGTCTAGTCCCCAGAATTTACTAATGTCAACATGGCCAATAAAACAAACAATATACACATATAACGTTATAAAATCTTCTATCTTCTAACCAAAACCCAAACACACTTTTATTTTTATTTTTTCCTATTGCAAAACCCATTCCAATATTATTGCAGACGTGTAGGGATGCATATCTTCAAGAAATCGATGGGAACTGTCTTGAGCAGTTTGATCAATGACTACCCCTGCCCATTTCAGCCTGGACATTCGTCTCCTGTTGTTTTGCAGACAGTTTACAGATTAATAATGAAGCACAAAAACCAAGTTAGTGGTAACATATGAGCAGGGGAGATGCAAAGCTGAACATCTCACATTAAGGGCACTCTGCACCAGCAATCCATCAGAGTGGTTTACACTGCAACATTTGTATAGTTTCTTGTGCCTCCCCACAAACACCCACAAATAAATAAATACAGCTGCTTGTTAGGAATACCTCTATTTTATTTATGAAAATGAAACTGCTGGCCTTTTGAAGTGCAAGTGCAATTGGCCTGATTTTCCCATCAGTCACACAAAGTAAATCAGAAGTCACTATATTGAATCAAGAATCTGTGATGATTTACATTGGTTATTAAAAGTAATTATTCTATGTCAAATCCGAGAGCTTTTATTTCTTTTTTTAATTTTCAAGCTTTTTCTAAGACAGGAACAACAATACTACTGGGAAGAAAGTAGATTATTCAGGGAGGTAAGGAAAATAGTCACAGACTCATAGATTCATAGAATGGTTTGGACTGTAAGAGACATTAAAGACCATCTTGTTCCAATACCCCTGCCATGGGCAGGGACACCTTCCACTAGACCACGTTGCTCAAAGTATCATACAATGTGACCTTGAATACTTCCAGGGAGGGGGCAGCCACAACTTCTCTGGGCAATCTGCTGTAGTGTCTCACCAACTGCAACGTAAAGAATTTCTTCCTTACATCTAATCTAAATCTTCCCTCTTTCACTTTAAAACCATTATTCCTCATCCTATCCCTACACCCCCTGATCAAGAGTCCCTCCCCATCTTTCCTGTAGCCCCCTTTAAGACCTGGGAGGCCGCTCTAAGGTCTCCCCGGAGCCTTCTCTTCCCCAGTTGAACTCCCCCAACTCTCTCAGCCTGTCCTCACAGGGGAGGTGATCCAGCTCCACAACCATCTTTGTGGCCTCTTCTGGACCCGCTTGAGCAGGTCCAGGCCCTTCTGATGTTGGTGCCCCCAGAGCTGGACCCAGCACTGCAGGGGGGTCTCACCAGAGCTGAGTAGAGGGGGAGAATCCCCTCCCTCGCGCTGCTGCCCACACTGCTTTGGATGCAGCCCAGGACAACCCAAGTTGTTTTTTTGGGCTGTGAGAGCACATTGTTGGCTCATATTCAGTTTTCCATCTACTAGTACCCCAAGTCCTTCTTCATGGGGCTGCTCTCAAGCCATTTTCTGCCCAGTGTGTATTTGTGTCTGGGATTACCCGGACCCATGTGCAGGACTTTGCACTTGGCCTCATTGAACTTCATGAGCTTTGCACATCCCCTCTCTCCAGCCTGTCCAGGTCCCTCTGGATGGCACATCCCTTCCCTCCGGTGTGTCGACTGCACCACATGGCTCGGTGTTGTCGATGAACTTGCTGAGGGTGCACTCAATCCCACTGTCCATGTCACCAACAAAGATGTTAAACAGCACCAGTCCCAACACCAACCCCTGAGGAATGCCAGTTGTCACTGATGGGATCACCTGTATCATTTAAATATGATTTTGATATAAACTCAGCTGGAACAATAAATTTTAAATTTATCCTTTGAAGGCTCAGGCTATTTTAGCTAAATGGACACCTATTTTGCTTTAGTCATTGATTGTGAATGATTTCAATGTCCTTTCTTCCTCAATCACATCTTAAAAGAATGTCTAGAAACTGTGAGTTGACCTATTATTTTTCTCCTTAAAGACAGAGAAACTACCAATCTGTGACTCAACTCTGATATTATTTCTTGTGTTCACACATCAGCTGTTCATTTTGACTGTCAACTTTACAAGTTTTTCAAGCAAGGCCACGTGCATCAAGCCTTTTCTAAAGAAGCTGACACAGTATCACTGCACAGCAGATATTAATGAAGACAAGAATAACACATTTCAAAATTCAACATTTCACCTCCAATATCAAAATTAGAAATAAGAAAACAGAGAAGGTCACTAACAACAACTACAATTTATTTTAGAAAGTTTTTCAGAATAGCTACTCAAGCAACTTCATTCGTTTTTATATACATAATTTATATGAAAAATCAGGGTTGAAGTCTCTAACAATAAAGAGAAAATCAGTCCAGTGGCACATTAATATATACTGCTTAGATGTGGCCACTGTCTGCATATTCCATCACCTGCTAAAACTGCATTTTTCCTGAATATGAAAAGGTTGTTACAATAAGGATATTCCAGGTAATAGGGTAAAAATAGCAGGGATACCTTTCCAGTTGTATCCAAATCAACCAATTATTCTAACTCAGTTATAAATATTTTACTCTAATTTCCCCAGGGTTCCCTAAAGATTTCCTGGAAATCTATGGTTTTGGACCAGTAAGAGGAGGAAAAAAAAAAAAAAAAGAATGACATTTTCTTTTAAAAAACATTCACATCTGCTATAACGAATTTGCCTTGCATTTTATTCTTTCTGGCAAAACCAATAAACTGCAGTCAGAAATCATAAGTGAATCAGACTCTATTAAACATATGCAAACAGCCAGGAAAAGCAGGCATCGAGAATCCTTGTGACATTTTACTTGCACAACGCTGTGGAAGCAGCCAGAAAGATCAGACTCCAGCAACCCACATTGTACAACCCAACAAAGACTTAATCCACTCAGACCAGTGAACTGATACCTCTTAAAAGACTGAAATGCAAATTGCAATTATTTAGGGGATTACATGAGGATTTGGGTGTAGTGTTTATGCTGGCCTCTCTATTTTGGTAATGCAGGGTGAATGTCATTAGCAAAATTAGCAGTCAAATACAGAGATCATCTTAATAATTGCAAAGCTTTTTTGACAAGATTAGTTGCCTTTCATGACCTGTGTGGGAGATTCACCATCCCATCACTGTATTCACTGGTATTCTGGTTTCTTGGCCTACTTCTGCTACCCCACCACATTCAATAACTGCTGGCCATCTCAATGTCTCAGCTTGCCTGATAGATGAAACGCTGGTAAACTGCGTAATTGCTTCCTATATAAACTGATTTTTCCCTAAAGATTTAGTAACCACTGCAAAATATAAATCAAAGTGAACTGATGAGGCTTTCAGAAAATGTAAGAAAGGAAAAATAAGTGGAAAGATGATGAAGACTTTCATTTCTACATTACCCTTGCAGCTTCTGCTGATGGGATAAATTCAGTGATGGGTTTGGTATGATGGGTATGAGCAACTTGGTCATTTCCTCTCCTTTTTATTTTTGACTTTGAACTAGAAAGACAGGAAATAGTCTATTTCTGCATATTTTGAACATAAAAGAATAATATAACCATGAAGTGTATGAATATTTCAGCTGCCTATGTAGTCCTTATGAGGCCCTTTATTAAACATTTGTGAGAGCTGGCAGAAGGATAGACAGTCACATATAGCAACAGTCTGTGCTGTCTGTACGTTAGGACTGGGTTGGAGGACTTCAAGTTTAAAAACAAAGCAAAATAAAAAGAAAGAAAAGAAAAATAAACCCTCAATTCCAAAAAAAAGAGAGAGGAAAAATAGCCCAAGCTGAAAAGGGAAAGGAGATGTCAGTGTTTCAACTTTCTGTGAAGTACATGGTCATAGAAAAAATTGTATAGCAACTAATTGTCTCTCTCTTTTGTGGAGATTAAACATTTTTTTTTTTTCATTTTTCTTTGAATATCTTGAGTTACTGATATTGCAACCCATAACAGATGTTTTAAAAGGCTCCAGGCTGATTAGTGAAAAGTGACTCTGCTCAGCGTTGGGTCTCTCCAGATCATGCTGCTCAAACCACACTTCACAGAACTTCACACAGGTTTGGGGTGCTTTTGTACCACTAAGACATCACTTTTGTAGTTGTTTAACAGCAACAAAGTTTAAACAACAATTATCAAAATCCAATGTAACTGAAAACAAGCAGCTATCAGTTTAAAACCTTTGAAAGAGTGATATATAAACCATATCATGACACTGAAAGTATTCACTTCACTTACTGGTTCAGTTTCAGGATAAAGTCTCGTAGATAATTAAACATGGTCAGATTTGTTGAGAAGTCCTAATGCAATACTAAACAAAGCTAATCTAAATGTGGTTTCATTAGACTGTACATCAGAAGAGGTTAACGCCACTATTCACAAACATATATGAACAATCAACCTCATCACTGGCCAATTAGCAAGGAAGAATCCTCCAAATCCACTCACATATCTCTGTAGCAATGTGTATTTTCAGCTGAATTTCCTGATTTTATTTTTTTATTTGGAAACTTAAGTTGGAAAGTTAAGTAGAATTCATAATGGATTTTTTTTCCTATTCCTATGAGAAATTGCTTTAACTGACATTTTCTATGGTATTTTTGCTTTTCTTGTCACAAGCCATGTGTCCCTACTTGAGGAAAAAACAAAGGCATAATTAAATGGATAATTAAAAGTGATGTTTTTACAATTATATAAAGTGATGTGAATATGTCAAAACCTCAGCAGAACCTGTTATCTATCTTGGGTAAAGGTAGGATGAAAGATACAATGTTCAGAGATGTTCTGCATCCCTGAGCCTTAATAATTCTACGAAGTGTCATGGAACAGAATTGTAGTGAGAATGATGTTTTCTGTCATTTGGACTTACAAATAAAAGAAAAAAATCATCTGCTTGTAATTTTATCCTCTCTTTTCACAGAATTCAATTGAAATGTAGCCCTTCCTTTCTGTAGACAGGTGTGTGACTCCACCAAATAGGTCCCACCATATTTTAATATATTAACCTCTTGCTATTTTCCTCATAGGTATGCTCAGTAACATTATGTTGAGTACTTATGAGGCACACTTCAAAGAACATAATGGAGTATGCAGGAAATAGCTAACTTGTGAGTCCAACTTCAGATATATGAAAGACATAAGAATTACCAGTAAGAGAAGAGAGTACAAAATATCTAGAAATATATTAAAGGCAATCAAAGTGGACTCATAAAAAAGGCATCACAGCCAAGAAATGTATTAAAACTGCTCAACTTGTTCATTTTTATATTGATACAAGTGAGAAACCACTAATGAAAATTACCTAAATTTCAGGAAAGCACATGCTACAAGATATACACATTGAAGAACTGAAATATGAATACAGAAATTTACTGAACAGAGCAGAGAAGGCATAAGAAATGAAGGTGGGGAAAAAGAAGCATAATTAAAACAATGTATAAATAAAATGTATAAAAAAACTTTGAGTTTGGTCCTGTGCAATTTGTTGTTGAAGACTGGGATTGGGTTTTTTTTTTTTGATCAGAGTCCTAAACTTTTTAGTATTACTAGGCTGTCTCTCATACAACCAGTGTTTAAAGACTTGGTTTATATATTTGATATGGTTGTGGACTTTGTACAAAGCAGTATCTATTGTAAATGCTTAGAAAACTACATCTCCATCTGTCAATAAATGGAAACAGTTCAGGTTAAAGACAGTGGAAAGCTTTGGTTGTAAAAATCAGAATTAGCTAGAGTGTGCTGCACTAGCAGTTTTACTCTTCTGTCAGGTGAATCAATGTTAGTGCTTTTCTTACTTGTCAGTATACTGGCTACGTAGAGTAAATACCTGAGGTGCCAATATAATGTCAAGAGAAGCTTCCACAAGGCTGCTGAATCATAATGTTCAGATTCAAATATTCACCAACCGTTGATATTGGTCTCTGTGGATACCTGATTTAGAAACTGAGTCTAAACATATTGTTCCTCCTCCCTCAAATTTAATGGGTGGAAACAGTTCTGAGAGATTCTGGCTTCTCCAGACTCTTACTTCTTTATCTTTTCAAAAGTAGTTATTTATTTTGTTTAATTTGCACAGGTTGGATTGTGATGGGGTAGGAAAATCTTTCCATGTTGATGCCTGAAAACTCAAATAAAGATTAGATACTATTTGTATTCCTGGCTTTCTTCTTATCTATTACCATCGTTTACAGTGTATTAGGCTATAGATTATTGCGACTATTTACTAAGGCAGATAACACCTTTGACTCTAATAGTACCTGACTTACAGTACATCACATGAATTGGTTTCTATTATCTGATGCTTTATATTTATGGAGGAGGTAAAGAAGAGATGTCTCACTCCATGATTTTTCTGTGAATATTGTACTACACCCATTTTTTCTCTCATGGTTTCTTGATGACAAAAACAAATGCCTTCATAAAAATATAAACAGAGATTTCAACACTGAAAAAGAGCTACATAATTCAAAGTGTATTTGGAACATCTTTCCACTGTCTAGTTTGACACCATTTCTGGGTTTGTATTTTACAAGAATAAAACTGACTTTGGTTAACAGAGTTCCTCAATCCACCGTAATTTATTAAGAAGCCCAATAAACTTGGTTTGTTCTTGATTATCTGTCTGAAAATGCTAGTTTAAATTTAGCCTTGTTTAAATAACACTAAATCAATGGAAGATCAATGTTGAATATAGCACTGGCTCTTGGAGAGACTTTGATCAATGGAGAATTCGGTGGGTTTATCTGATTGAGACTTGGGCTGAGACCAGACAATTACATGAAAATAACAACTTGAAAGTTAATATATTTTCCTTTTCCTTTACTTTGTGCTCTGACTACAGTACAAGGGACCTGTGACAAATGCTGTATGGCATATGTTATAAAATACATGTGAAATATATGGTTGTTGATTGTTTCCATAGGCTACAACATATTTCTTTTCCTGGCCCCACATTAATATATCTCTGTGTCTGTGAGGATGGGAGAAGCTGGGAATGTTTATGTCACTGCTTTTTGCCATATCCTTTGACTAAGGGATCTCTGTCAGCTATTAAAATGCCCTGTGGGCCCCAAACATCAACACATGAAATCCCCAATTTGTAATTTTAAAAAAATTATATTCATAGATAACTGAATATGCCCTTACAAGCTATAGTTTTTGATAAAATCAGTTCTGTTCCTGGATATTTACAGATATATTGATCTCTGTCTAAACTCATGTGTCTACAAAACCACTTTAGGAGCATTCAGGTGAAGGAAGAGAGGTGCTGTGAGAGACCAAGGCTTCATACTGCCAGAAAGCTTCTTCCTCCCTGAAGATTATCCCTCCCATGGTTCATGGAAATATGAGCATCCAATCTACAATTGCTGCAGGAAACAGTACAGGGAGATCTCACTTGGTAAATATAAAGAGCTTTTTTGTTTTAAACCACAACTTCTTTTATTTTTTTAAACACCACGTCACTTGTCCTAATCCTTGAGTAGCTGCGTTTAAGAGACAGCTATTTACAATTTATGATGAAAAGTTTATAAATACTTCTTCAACCAGTCTGTCATTAATCAAACTTCAAATTGGCCAGGATGCAGAATGAGGCTCTCACTGGGCCTCAGAGGGCTAAATCTTGCTTTTCCTACTTTCATATCACACTAATGGTAGTGTTGCTCAAAAGAAGTGATTGCACTTTTGCTCATCACACAGAGAATCATCTACTAAACAGATTTTCATACTGCAGCTTTGCAGGTTTCTACACTCTACATCATACACAGCATCATTGTGGTGAGCTCTTCTACTGTGCCAGTAGAAATCTCAGAGCTCCTATAACACCGCTGAGTTTCCTCCCCAGAAATAACTCATATTGATACTTATCTGTGAACAAACTTCTAGACTTTCACTAATGTCTTATAATTTCAGACACTCTTTGCACATTCAATGATCATTTTATCCCTTCTGAAAAGATGAAGTCTACATTATCTATTTAATATTTTGAGAAATTAACTTTGAAAATAAGTAGCCCTTATATCTGCATCTTCAGTCTTGTAGTTTTATCTCAACACCTATAGTGTTAGGTCATTACAGTGTAAACAGATTTCTAAAGTTCCATGTGTCCACTCTTAGACACTTTAAGGAGGCTACTTATATTCTTCACAGAAATAAAGATAAAATATAACCTGAATACCCTTTATTGTATTAAAAATATAAAAATATAGTAAAAAAATCTCAGAAAAGTCCCAAAAGCAGAAGTCTGGAATCTGGTCTTCTGAGAGTATACTTCATGGTTTAATTGACAGAGGAAGAACTTGAGACTTTTTAATAGGCTTCATCCCTCAAGTCTTACTCAACCCAAAAGTCAACACAGAATTCTTTGCTTACAAACATAAATACGGGGTGTGCAGTTAACCCTTGAAACCTGTAATGAATTACACTGCCCTAAAATGTTCCATTTTTTTCTATGACAATCTGTTATATCCTAGTGTGATTGCCAGCTGACAGGTAATTTTCCTGTAGAAGGCTTTTCCTCCCAGTAAGCACTGTCATGGTAATATTCAACCACAGCAATGTAGTTAAAGGAAATTGAAAGGAATAGGCACTTCCCAAGGGGACTCAACACATCTGTAGACAGGCATACAAGGTGGGATAAATCGCTTTTGGAAGTACTTCCATCTCTTTGCCTATCAGAAATTAGACTACACACCAGACTTTTATGTGAATAAAGCTTGCTGGGATAAATCTTACTCTAAATGTTTGACTTCTGTGACAGGCAATTCTAGTAAGAATAACTATCAGGTTGCCTGAGATAAAGATACATTGGAAACCAAATATCATTGCTCACAGTATTATGTGGAAAGAAAGAGATGAACCTGGTCAGATTTAACATCGACAGATTTCCTAATTCCTGTGGTAAAAGGAACCAGACACAGTAAGTACAATTTAAACAATTCCAAAGGTAGATGAAAAAATTAACTGAAGTGAGAGCCACGAGACTAAATTATGGCGTTGATCATACCATGTCAAAAGTGAAATTGGACACAAATTCTTGTGACAAAAAATGAAAGAAGTTTCTCTGCCTCATCTGTTGGAGTAGTAGATCATGGCTACTGAGATACAGAATCTACTTCTTTTTATTGGTTAGAAAAATACTTACCTGAGCCTCAGTTTAAGCAATTAGGCACATCAAGTGCATTTCTCAAATACTTAAAACTGGCCTGATTGCAAAGAAATGAAGTAGGTGACTCCTGTTCACATTCTTGATAGACCTATCATTAATTTTCTATATGGAATAGACACAGAGGCTGGCAGAGACGTGAAACAAAACAGAATCAAACAGCAACACCACCACACTAATAAAATTCTTTATTTCAAGATAAAATGTTTATATATATATTTCTATACATATGTGTGTGTAGATACAACATAGATGGTTACATATAATTCTGCTTCAGTTTGAAATTCAGGTTCTGTGATTAATTATTCATGTTACTTGGCTTTGATAATCTATTTTAGTAACAATTTAACTAAGATGGCAATCATAAATTTAAGAAGTCGAAGTCTGTTGTAGGTCCTCATTTTGTTTCTTCCTTTTCTTTAAATTTGCTCTTCTCCACAGATGATACTGTGCATTGACCAGCTGGAATGTTGCTGCCAAAATTTGGATTCCTTAAGAGAGAACTCTCTCCCAGAGCTGAGTATTTATATAGTTAGTCATCTTTGAAGCTGGTTATAACTTTGGCACCTTGAATAAAGGTCAGAGCACAATGTTTTGTTCCAACTCAAGAGCAAATGATGAATATGTCTAAGGAAAATAAGGATTAGTCTCAAATCACTATTGCATACAATGAACTCTGCTTCCGGACGACGTCATTAGTTCACATGAGGAAGAGATGTATCTGACAAACAAACCCAGTTATCTGCCATGGTTATAAGAATGTCTTCCCTAGTTTTTATTAGTATAAAATCCCCACCTTCGCAGATCATCGGGATCCACTGTGGTAACAATAGGCAGATTCATGCTTTTTGTCCTTTCCCACAATGATGATTATAATTTATATTGAGTTTGCATTTGATTTACAAGGACCATACAAGTCTAACACGGTATTAACTTTGTCATGACGGTTATGCTGCCAAGGTGTTTGCATTTGCTCAGATGCCAACATTTTCATTGGTAATACTATTTATGGATTAAACTTTTTCCAGTTTTCATTTTTCTAGTCCTTCTCATCTCTCCTCCGAACAAAAGGAAAAGGTAATACTTTTGGTGAATAATTACAAAGTTCATAACATTTCCACCATTAATATTGTTGAAAATGACTTATGCTACCAAAAGAATTTATCTCAAGATACTAAAGGATGTCATAAATTATATACACTATGATACTCATTAAATATCATTTGTTTTTCTTCAGAAATCCATGCATTAAAATGCATTGGTTTAGATACTGGATTTAATAGATTTTTTCTCACAGCTTCTTTATCTTTTCCATACTAGTTTCCAGTGTGCTTCACTGTCAGTTAGAGAAGATAAATACATAAGCGATTATGTGACCAATTCAGGATAATACACCAAGTTTATTTTAGCACAGTTTTGAGGAAGTCTACTTTGAGGGTAGGACAAAGAAGCTACTTTTGTTTCCTTTGAAACAGTGAGAATGTAAAACTTACAGAATATAAACATTATAGATGCCGATAAACAACCAAAGATATCAACATAAAAAGTGTGAGGGGAAAAAACTAAAAACAGGTGGGATTAAATGCATTATTCTGAAATAGGTGCAAAGAAGTTGTATTTTCTCACACTTAGGTCTTGCTCTTACTAAGTTACCAGGAATTTGGCCTAAGCACTGAGGGTTTTTATATTAACAACTGCCACTTCATCATATAGTCAGGTAATGAAGCAAATCACTGTCTTCCTGTCAAGTATACTGGAAAAAAAGGATTAAGAGCTATAGTTTAAATTATAAGATTCAAATAGTCTTGAAAATGCAAACATTTGCCAGCAGAAACACAGATATAAAGCAAACAGTACATGATCTCAATTTGATTTTAGAGGTTTTACAACATGTAGTGGAAATCAAGGACTCCATTCTTTTCCATGTAATGTCTCAATATCTGCTTTGTTTTCCATCTTAATAGACTTATTTAACACTGTATGAGTTGTTGTCCTATCTTCAATAACATAAAGCTTTAGGCAAACTTTTTCTTCAGCTTTGATTCATAGTTGTCTGAGCATATTTTTCTTGGAAATACAGTTCTGAATAACACCAAAACCCAAACAGGAGACTAAAACTCCATGTTTAATTTTTAACTTGCTTACAATTTCAGTGTTCAACACTTTTGATTGTTATTTTGACTGCTGGGAAAAGCAAAAATTGATGCAAATCAAATGCCTATGTGCCACTGAACATGCAAAAGACCCAATGTATTTGATGTGATTCACATAGAAATATGAAACTCATTAATATAATAGAAAAACAATATTTCCTTCCTGTTTCTTGTACTGTCATTGTAGAAGAGTAACTTCTAGAATGCCATTAGTCAGCAAGCAAAGTCCCATGTTAAAAAAAAAAAAAAATAGAACAGGAAAGAATATCAAACAGCATCAGCCTGAAAGCAAATTAAAAGACAATGAATCGACTTTGAAAGTCTGACTGAGTTAGTACACACTATTTTTATATCTTTCTTCAGACTGACTGAAGTATATATCTTGGGAATATACAAAATTACAACCCTGTACTAACAATCTTATTTGGTCAAAATTACCTTTGAAACTGAGGAAGGAGACAGAGAACTAAGATTTACAGGGACCAGCCTTGAAAAAAAAAAAAGAATTAACTGCATAAGAATTGATTTACTGTATCTGAACTCATAACTTACAGTATTATCTCTTCAGCAGACAGCAAGAGCAGTTACAGTAGGGAAAGTATAGGAATCCAAGGGGAAGAACTGGGATAATTGATCCCATCTGCTAGCATCCTGATCACTAGCAATGATCAGTTTAAGGGTCCCTTGAACAAATTTAATAGATTTTCAAAGAGTGACTGTTAACAAAAATGAGTTTAGATAGAAGTGGAAATTTTGTTCCACTGGAGATATTTTATACTTACAACATTTTTCCAAGCCAGAACAAAAGAATAAAAGGTTTCAAAATTTAGCTCAACACTTTGATGTATGGTTTCCATTGCAGTCTAGAACTTCAGAACTGCAGTCCATGAAAACACAAGTGTTAAATTATACTTAAGCAAAACAAAATAACTCCTTTCCAATAATGGTCCAATAAGAGTTAGACTTGGTGAATATTGAAAGCAATTCTTAGTTTGCGTGAAGAGGCTGTATCAGTTTACTAGGTAATCTCCCTGCATGTGCTTGTTCAGGTTTTTTAGCAAGAAATTTAAGAAGAACTGAAGAGGCATGCTACTGCATACAAATCTGCAAAACAGTTTGAAGGGTAAAGTGCTTAAAGAGGTAAGGGCTTGAACTGAAGCAAAAGAAAGATCAAGCACCTAGAGAGTTTAGCAGAGAAAGTCTATGTGCAGAGGGTAACTGATGTCTTAAATGGGACTCTGACAAAGACATTACTGAAACCTACATGACAACATCCCCACACTCTTTTTTGTTTGAACAGGGGACTAAACAAGCCTTCTGTGAAGGACAAGTGAAGATGAAGGTCCAGAGGGATGTTCATATTTTACAGTTATAGGTACTTTATAGGCAGATTCAGGGAAAAGAGAAGTCTAAGTTTTATTGGCATCAATGTCATTCCTCTGCTTTAGTTAATAATGCTAGTTTCTACAAAGGATAACATCAGCTAAAAGTCCAAACTCCACTTTACCTGCAGGACTAAATTCTCTTGAAGACAAACAATGCTTTACACTTTTATATGTCTTTATGTATTCGTAAGTGAACTTGTATGTGTTGAATAATCAGTTGCCCCATTAGAAAAGTAAAACTATCAATCATCAGAACTTTTCCTGGCTGGAATGTCTCATCCACAGCTCCGTGAAGCTGAGGACATGAGTGTTATGTGTGGTCCCTGGAGGAACATCATGTTCACATCATGAAAGCAAAATGCACTCTTGCTCACTAGATTTCGTATCTGTCACAACAGACTGCTTAATCTTTCAGTGTGACACTTCCACACTGTCCAGAACAAAGAATACAATTGCTATCAAAACACACCACAGAGCAGAAAAAAGCTTTTTTCTGGGAAAAAAAAAAAAAAAAGGAAAAAAAACCCCAAAACCAAACAACAAACCAAACAAAACCAAAATAAAACAGAAAGTGACAAAAAAAAAAACAAAAAAACAAACAGTGATGGAACAGAGATCCCATCAGCACCATCCCCTCCTCCACCCTTGTATCCTCTGCTTCTGATATTCACACACACAGAGATGACCACAAACAGTTGGCACCATGTTTGCCATAAAGACTTGGCACTTGTGTTCACCGTATTTTTGGAAATGTAGTCAGAATGCTAAATTTGAATTTTAACCTACAGTAAAATCAGACAGGTTTGCAGGTCTCAGCTGGCCACATTTGGTCTCCCCAAAATTCCCAGTCCTAATGAATGTACTTGGAAATTATTTTCCATGGAATAACTACCCTGTAGAGGAGGGAAACACAGGCTTTCTGCAACTTTCCTTAGGGAATGTGAACATTCAGTGAAATCCTCCGACCTGATTAAATCCCATCTAACAGGACAGGAAGAGTCAGTGAGTCTAATGCTGTCTTATCTCAGGCACCTCTTCAAAATTTATGTTTCTGCTAAAATGTTGGTGATTCTTATCTTTGTTTTTTCACTCCCTTGCTTGTCTGATGTTGAGATATAACAAGTTTAAGGCAAGAGATATGCTGCAGAACCTCATTGCTATAGAAAATATAATAAATCCTTCTAAATGTATTGATTTTGACCTACTTAACTATTGAACAAATTGTACTACCATAGTATCACTGAGCTGCACCAAACCCCAGGAGGGTCTCACCCTGTAAGGGTGCAGGAACTTTGTTCCCATCCTCACATTATGGACCTCAACCAAGGAGCAAGGCAGTTAGTTAGAGCTGCCCACACTGCCATCCATCCACCTTCCCTACTGACTCGCATGAGGTGGCCCTCCACTCAGCATGTCCCCTTTCTGGATTGCTCCTTTTGGGGCAGTTGATCCATCACCATTCACAGCACATGAATCCTGTGGATGCGATTTGCCTTATCTCACTTGAGACATCTAAAGGTTAGACATCTAAATCTAAGCCAGTCGCCCTCAGCTCTTTTTTGTCAATGGAGAGAAATAGGTCAGAAAGATGAGTCTTTGGAGATGTTTATCTCATAATGGTGTGAATCGTCCTTTAAATTAAGCCTTTTCTATGATGTTAGAGAACAAGATTATGCTGTATTGTCTTATAGCTAATCCACACACTAAGGTACCTAATAAAGTCTCAGGCATGACCTCTCACTGTGGTATGACTACAGTTCTGTACTTTATTCAGAGTGGATCCTTGTAGTTTCTCCTGATGAAAATTTCTGGCATTTTTAACTCTAGTTTGAGTCTGAGATGGAGAAATAGTCACTATTTATATTTCAAATGGTATTTTCTAGGTCTTATCTATAGCAAAATCCTTGTAAACCTTTCAGAATTTGAAATTTTCACACAAACTTCACATATAAAGAAAAAAATGAGATGTTGCAGAGACTGAAAATAATTATTTTTAAAATACTAAATAAAACTGGTCAATAAAATGTATTATATTCTGGTGTGGTTTATTTTCCTAGGCAGTGTTTCAATACAAATATTTCCTCCATAATGTGCTGAATGGAATAAAAGAGGTTAAAAACCAAAAGCAAAGCAAAATCTCACAGTACTAAATTCTAATGAATGCAAAGACCTTGAAAACAGTGGTTCTGCAAGCCAAGTGCTGATCCCTTTGATAGAATATGCAGGAATAAAATGGTTAGTAGTTGAAATGCTGTGGCACAATAATAATTACTTTGCACCTGTAATTCTATTTCTCATTTCCCTATTTACTGTCTGATGTTTTTGTTTATCAGAGAGTCATATTCCTGTCTCTTCATTTGTAGTCTGTTTCTGGAAAATAACTTATGCTGAATGCTGAAAGACACAAAGGACCATGATGATAAATTAAACAATCGTTCTTTCTCTATTTTTTTTTTTTACTAATCAGGAAAGGTTCCGGTTGTCTCAATTTTTTCCTTTTGTCTTTTATTTATTTTTTTAAAATAATTAATTCCTGTGTGGAATCTCAGAGTTTCGTCCTATCGCATTCATATAAAATCTCAACTACTTTTGGCAATTGTAAACATTACTATTTTAGCATCACTATTGTTGTTAAGGCTCAGATTAAATTGTGTAAATTAATAAGCTTGTATGGAACTTATCTGAATGGAAAAAAAAACAACTGAGGTTTGGAAAATTAGTATTTCTGCTCTGGATGGCAGGAAGGGGTTTGCTCCACATGAGTCACAGAAGAGAAGATGTGCTGGAGGCAAAGGGAGATATTTGCTGATTTTAGTGAGGATTAAATTTTGACGGAGCCACTAAAGTTGGAGGCATGAAAAACTAGCAGTTTTAAGAACTGAAAAAAGTCTGAAGAGGAAAAATGAAAAAATTCACTTCTCCAGAATAAGTGTAGATTCAGTTTTGTAAGTAAAGATGAAAATCAGGTTTAAATGCAAGCATCAGAACTTGCTGTCCTGAAAGTTTAGGATCTTTGCTGGCCACTGTAGCTCAGACTTAATGTTTTCATGACATGCTCAGGAGCTCTGCAGGGGACCCTGATCAGGACCTGGGGACATGTCTTCATCAGAGGCAAAGTTGTCACCAAGAGGAGGACAAGACAACAGTAATAAAAGAAGTGTTGGAACAAATGACAAATAAAAACAATGAAAGAAAAAAAAAATAAATAAAAGCAATTAAGCAATTTGGAGATATTTTAGCCAGGAGGCACCCCATGTACTGCTGACACTACCCTTGAGGAGGAGGGAGGACTGCCTAGGGTCAGCTCAAGATGGGTTGCTGCTGCAGAACAAGGAAGCAGTCTCTGAAGGTGAACTTCCTGGCAGAAGAACAACAATGGTCTGACTTTAGATTTTCCACATGTCACAGGCTGTGAGGAGTCCCATACGGTCAATTAGTGACCACCTGACAATTTTTTAATATATAATGATGTATGTCCCTATGCATTCAGCATAGTCTGTCAACTGTCCATGAGTAGTGGAGAGAGGAAAGCATTGAGGGAGAAGAGATCCCCAAGCACAAGAGAGAAATATGAATACTTATAAGCAGACTTCAACTGAAGACTATAGTGGTATCTCAAAAACTGAGCATTGCACACCAAGTTAATAGACACCTACAGAAGCAAATTACACTCAGGACTAGTAATGAGAGGTTCAGGATGTGTCTTGAATGAAGGATGACATATGCTGATTTCATGAAGAAGAAAGAACAATTTCTCAGCCTTCTCATCATACACATCTTCTCTTCGTATTAGATATACTTTGCATATTTACATATGTTGAAAGTCAATTTGTTGTCTCCAGATTCTTGAAAAAGTTTCTGTATGAATGGCACCAGTTAGGCAAACTAGAGGTATACTCTTTGCTTTCAATATTTCAAGCAACAAGGTTTGCACTCTCTGTTCTCTGTATTCTTTCCTTTGCCCCTATTTTTCAGCAAACTTCTTCAATGTAATCTGTTTGTCATTTTTATGGCTTCCTCCCTCTTCTACCAAAATGTAATGTTGATAGATCAGCATCACCAAATCTTTTAGAGCCATCAGTGTCACTTCTGAAGCAGCTGCAAGAGTTATTGCTAAGTCTTCTCCCTTGGTAACTGCTGGGCTCCCATCTTAACTATTCAGTTGATGACTGAAAGAATTAAATTTTAGTTTCTTGTATGACTGAATTCAGTATTAAGCTGTACCATCCAGTAAGACATTATGGGTTACATAGCAATTTTCAGGAAGAAATCAAGGCTTAATGGTTGGTAATGTATGTACACACTCAAGGAAGCAGAAAAAAAAACCCATAAAGACCAAAAGAAGGGGGCTTATACAAAAGGGCAACTTAAGACGAGGAGAAAGAGCACATGAACTAGAGACTAAAGCAAAACAAACCAAAACCAGGGTCAAGAATAAGAGATCAGGCTTCGGAAGGAACATTTTTGAGCACTGCTGCAGCTAGCATACACACTGAGATGTACACTGACTGAGAAACAGAAAGAGTGAGCTACTACCATTCCCATATATACAAGCTGGTTAGATCAACCACCAGTTATGCTCACAGGCCACCCTTAGCTGGTGTAGGTCATTAGCACTAAGTAAAGGCCCTCCCAGGAGACTCCCTGAAAGTCTTGTAACATCTAAACACAACACCACAGAGATGTTAGTTTAAACTATTTCATCTACAGAAAGCAATATATATTTTTTCAGAAATATCTGAGTGTTTAGACATTTGCTAGATGCTTACCTCTTCTCTTGCCTTTGTACACCTAGATGTTTAAATCAATAATCAACTGAGTAATAGGCAGAGAACAAAGTTAAGTAATTTGTGCCTACTTTTCATAAATAAGGGCAGAATTGCTATACTAATAGCAGAAGACACTCAGTCACCGTGACAAAAATGTGTCAACCTGATAGAAAAGGCTAACGAGAGAATTAAATTTCAGCTGAATTTCATTAAACTCAGCCTCTCCCCACTGCAAGGGGGAAAAAATCAGTGGCCAATTAGGTAAAGACTAGGCTAATATTACCCTAATTTGGAAGTTAGCTTTGTCTCTGGTTTCACTGCACTGGTGTCTGATAACTGATTGCTATGTATGTCTGCATTGTAGCTTTCTGGTTGAGTCCCATACCTAAACTATCAATTTCCCTCAATTTCTCATTCCCTTTCTGTTGGAAAGACTGGAGTTTGTAGCAGAGCCTCAGCTATCAGTGACATCAGTCATGGTCCGAAATGGGCTGTTAATTCAGGAAAAGGCCAGTAGGACCTAGTATGGAGTCTATAATTATTAACAATATCATTTCTGAGGTAAAGAGGCCCAAATACACTTCAGAGAGTGAGTAGTTTGATATGCACCGTGTAGCACGTAGTAGCCACATCGAGTCTTGGCCACAGTGTTCATCTTAGACACACCTTTGAAGTCATTCCCCTGCAGTGTCTTGGAAGTCCCTCTGAAAATTCAGGTTGATTTGCAAACACGCATGAATACAGTCTTAGGTGTGTGAGTTCAAATACTCAAGTTTCACACTTCAGGCATAAATAGCTTTAGGGAAGGATTATATACAAGTGCTTTTAGAAGTGCTTTGTTATCTCTGGCTATAAAATGTTTAGAAGAAACAAAGTCTTTCCATTAAGAACACATTTTCTTTGACCAACATTGAAATACAGGAAAAGAAATAAAACTCCAAACTACTCTGTTGTGATTACTTAGGCAATGTGCTTTAAACCCCAGTCCGAGCGTGGCCTGTTCCTACAGCAGCTGAAAGTGGAAGGTTGTCACCTGGATTTATGAGTCTGACTATTACAAAACATTTATGGGCAACTATAACTGCTGGCCCCTAAGGCAAGTAAAAACTTATATTTAGCTTAAGTAGTCCATCCCCTACTCTCTGTTGAAATGCCAGCATTGCTTTGTAGCTCCAGGCCATGAAAGAACAGAAATGCATGACATGAAAAGTTCCTATATGGTTTTTTTATCTTATTTTTTTGTCTTTTTCTTTTTCTACTCCCAGGAGAATTTATCTTTCAGTCATGCTCAGTGTCATTTTTCACAACCGAGTAGCTTTAGCCTAGTTATAAGAAATGCTTTTCCTGGCTGAAAAAATGAGTAATACTTCAGGTTTTTTTTTTTTCTTGGTGGGTGAAGGAATGGAATCCAAACCCCCTTGCTATCACTAGGGGCAGGAGGTCAGGTGTAATTTGTACATTTTAGATTTCTAGCCAAATAAATGTTGTTTGTCCAAGAAGCTGCCACTTCAAAATAAAAAATTAGAAGAAAGCAGTTGTTGTATTGGAAGACACAAAGTCACAAATAAACTTGAGGGGATAAAAAGCTTTTCCATTCAGATGGGTTTTGGTTCTATCTAGGAAACTGTTGACAAAAGCACATGAACTATTAACTGAAAAAAGGTATTTTAAGTTCCAGTTCAGACAATGAAATAACTTCATATTTTAAAATATAGGCAACCATGTCATTAGAGCATGAGGTAACAGCAATATTATAGTGCTTTGTTAAAATTAGAATGAACCCTTATTCATATTAACAGCCTTACACATAAGTCTTTGATTAAAAATCCTCAGAAATGTCACAATTTGCTGTCCAGCCACACTGCAACAGTACGTAAACTTCTCACTTCCTGACACACTTGTTCTTGTGTGCTAGGAAAGCATAATTAGCCCCATTTAATAGATGAAGGCCTCTCTTGCAGTGAGGCATAAGCACTGTAAGAGATACAAATGACAAAGTAATAGGCAGAGTGAGAAATCAAGCTCAGATTTTCCTAGTAGAGCTACTTAAAGACTGTTTGCTTAAACATGTGCTTGTTTTGGTTTACTGGTACACTTTATTTAATTGTTGCTACCAGCAAAAACACAAATGATGTTTTTTGGTGTTTTTTTCAAAATTTGGAAAAAAAAAGTGACTCCAGAAATGAGAAAAATCTGAACTGCAAATTATCCACTTATTATTTTTTCTGTGTTTTGAAACAGTGTTTATTTTGAAGCATCCCAACGTCTAATGTAATAAAATATTTTTGAAGAGTTGAGACCCTGAAAATGATTTGAAATACTAACGTAAACTCAGAACAAAAGTGTAAAAAGCACTATCAAAGCAAAGGCTTCCTTGTCCACCATTTCTTCTCCCTGGCATTTTGAAGTCCCAAACCTTTGTCTTTATCAGACAGCAACAGAATAAATTTTTAAGATCATATCTCATTTTCCTATAATTATGAAAAACCTATTTAATTAGGGCTATGTATAATACTTCAGTTTCTCAGTCCAGTATATCTTTCCATTCACTTCAGGCTAGAAAGAAGAATAACATGTTTTCACAGAGGATCATTTATGGATAAGAAAATATTTGAGTTAGGTTATTTTAGCTTTGTAATACCATCAGTCACATCAGGGAAAACATGGGAATTAAGTAAATGACAAAACTACTCACTCTAAACTCCTTTGGCAATATATGAGGATCATTGGACTTTGCCTGAAAATTATTCAGATGGCTTAAGATCTGGAAGAACCCCTCTCTAGTACCAGCTGTAAAGAGACCTTTGGGTGACTGAAGTGGCATGATTAAAGTTAAGGAAGGTCAATCAAGATTGATCTAATATTGATTCTGTCGTGGTTTGCCTGTCCAGCAGCCAAATGCCACACAGCTACTCACTCACCATCCCCACACCCCCAGGGAATGGGGAAGAGATTTGGAGGGGTAAGGGTAAATAGACTCATAGGTTAAGATAAAAATAATTTAATAATTGAAATTAAATAAAATTAAAATAATAATTATAATAGTAATAATAGAATATACAAATGAGTAATGCACAATGCGATTGCTCACCACCTGCTGACCAATGCCCAGCCTGTTCCTGGGTAGCCATCCAGAGGAGAGAAAATCCAAAAACTGCAATCCCAGAAGAGCAAGAGCCAGCTTCCTGGCTGACCCTCATCTATATACTGGGTATGACATTACACCATATGGAATATTTCATTGGGTAATTTGGGTCCGTTGCTCTGGCTGTGCTCCCTCCCAGCTTCTTGTGTACTTGTGCACTAGCAGGATGTGAGAAGTTGAAAAGTCCTTGATTTCTTAGCAACAACTAAACACATCGGTGTATTATCAACATTCTTCTCATAACAAATCCCATACCGAATCCAAAACACAGCACTATTCTAGCTACTAAAGAGAATAATTAGCTTTATGCCAACTGAAACCAGGACAGATTCCAAATTGATTCCTGTTTTATCTTCTTCAAAATAGAAAGCATGGAGTGCTTGCACAGCTTTTGTTGCTTAGAGGGTGCTCTGTGGTATTCAGATTGACACCTTGTTTGTTTTAGGGTTTTTTTCCCCCATATAGGATTTTTTTGTTTGTTTGTTTCATTTTAATGAGCACAAAGGATATTCAAGGCTCTTGACTGCTGGATACTCCCTTTACCCTGAGGAGCCCTCATTCACACGAGGAAATTCATTATTGCGAAAAGGATTGCTGTTTGTAAACACTCAGTCACCATAATGAGGGTTGCACAGCCTCCTGCTCAGCACTTCCTACAACAGTTTAAAAAGCACTAAATATGTATTTTATGTTAGTTAGTATAATGCAAAGAAGAGTGCAGTGCTTCACCTTATGAAATGAGATTAGGTGCCCCCAGTGAGCTTGGTTGAATACCGTTGGAACTGGCACTGGCTTTTTGGGACAGACCCAGTTAGTGCTCTGGGTTGCAGCTCCAGTGGAAAATAGAAAATCAAACCCAATCACAAAAGCACGTACACCCAGCTCTCCAGGAGGCAGAATACTGCTATTTCAACATGGTTGTACATACCACCTCTTACTGGTAAGGTACAACTTGTGGGAAAGTCCTGTGACCACTGTTTGAGTACTTCTGGTGTGCAACAACGTGTTTGTAAAATACACTGCCTCATTCAAAGGATATATTTGGTTGTGGGCAGACTCAAACATGAGGAAGATGCTGATCCAAAGCATCTCCTCTATTTCAGGTAGCAAGTAGATAGATGTTATTTTAATTTTATCATTACCCTCCCCTCTTGCCCCTGCCCCATCCCCTTAGTTTACTTGGTCAGTGGCTAACTTTCTTTGTACTTTCTATTATTGACAAAGAAAGACTGTTCTACACAAGGAAGATAGCTTCTCTCTAACCCAGTTACAAAAAGATGTTACAAGGCCTGGAAAGGAAAGCTCACAGGAACAGTCATTTCAACAGGCATGGAGATGCCTTCTTAATGACATTGTAAGAGTGACAAGATCTCTTGCTGAATAGTAACAGAAAAAGATGAAGAAATAGCAGGGAGTTTACAGAAATAGTGTTAAATGCAGTCACTTGATTATGCTTCCAACTGTAAAGAATTGCTCTTCTATTCTTGTTATCAGATCTGATGATAATGACTGTCACTATTACGCAGTGTCCTATTTTCTTTAATAATTGCAAAAACATGATGAGATTTATTTTACAACATTAATAAATTCTTAAGAAAATGAAAACATAATTAACCTGAGCTGGTTAATCTCTTATACATCTTAATTTAGTATATTTTCATTACTCAGAGTGAGCTTGACCCTTGCATAATAGCCAGTGATTGCAAGGCCTGTGATGAAGAGATAGACATATCCTTTCAGAGAGAGATAAGTGAATCCTGGAGAGCTGGAGGATTTGTAAAATCAGTTCAGTATTGAACCTTTCACCTAGCCCTCCAAACAAAACAAATCAACTCCTGTTAACGCAAAAAACAATTTCTCAAAAACAAATTAGAATCCTCACCCCACCCCACCCCCACCCCCCAAAAAATGACATTTTTTAGCTAGAAATAAACAGAAACACAGACTGTCTTGTGTTGTCAGTCACAGCTACTTTATTCTGCCTTAATGTAAATGACAATCAGGTCTTTTGGCATTTATCTTTTATCCAGCTCATGCTGTGTGTCTTTCCCTCCCCCCCCCCCCACCCCTTTTTTTATCCTTGTTTTTAATGGATTTTCTTTACTCTTTTGTGCATTGGTGGAGATAAATCAGGAATGAATTTGGAACTGGTCTTCCTCTGTACAGATGATGAGTTGTATCATGCAAACTGAGCAAAATCACTTAGAGAAATAGGAGATGCCAGTCAGGAATATAAATAGGAATTTTCTCAAGAAGGTGACTAGACTAACACTATAATTTTCCAAATAGTGTGCTTGTCCTGAAACAGAATAAGTATAATCAGATCATGAAGTGTAATAGATTTTATAATATCTTTTTAATGGCTTTTTGTTTGTATGTTTTGAGAGATGTGCACTCCTATAATCCTCTCTGAGAAAGGAAATAATAAAGGGTATTAGAAATGTATCGCTGCAAGTGCTTCCTGTAAGATATGTCCAGACTAAACATTTTTATAAATCCATCCAATTTAATAATACTTTAGTAATGTTAATCAAAATTAACAGAATAGCAACCTAAAAGTGTACACCCTTTTCAAAAAGTGTTTAAACTTGTGCTTGTCCCTGACACAAGTACACACATGCTTTTGCAGAGTCAGGGATAAGTACAGGAGGGAAAATCTGACTGTTGATCTTCTCTCCAGTCTAGTCCACAGCTTTACAGCTTCTCTATTTTGCTATATTGTGTCTGGAATTCAAATTATCTCATACTCTGAAAATTTGTCAGTTGGTGTAGTTTGAATGTCTACTGCAGTGTTTGTGTAGAACAAAACTTCAGCATTCAAACCATCCTGTGAAAAGGATGATTGCTTAGATAGAGTAAAATTCATGAGATGAGCACCTCAGTTAGACTTGCAGCCTCCTGTAGTGTGGGACTTTCATTTCAGCTTGAACAGGGTTTTACAGAAACTAGAGAGGCTTGGAGACACCTGAGCTGCAAGTGCTTAAACATATACATGTGTGTGTATATATATATATATATATGTATTGTAGAATTCAGTGGGGAGGAATGATAATTTTACAGGACCTTTCTCCTCTCTTGGGACCTCAGGTTGACTTGCAAACATGTTCTACATCTATTGATTAGGAGCTACAGCAACAGGTACATCCTATAAAAGATTTGCTGCAACCCTTGGTCTTTCCAGGAAGCTCTCCCTATTGGTATTTCCTTCTTCCCCTTTCTCTGATCTGTTCTTCTTCATCTCCATAAATTTTAGGTGCTGACATTGCCACAATCCTTGTGCCCCCCTCAGAACAGTTTAATCTTTACACCCCACCTTGCACTGCAGAGGCCCAGACCTTGGAAACACTTGAGATCTTATCTGAAAGCTTGATTATTTCTTTTTAAGACTCAGCCCAGACTGAGCGCTGTCTTATTCAAGTCTCTTGTGATTCAGGCACTGGACTAGGAAGTGAGGGGAAAAAAAAATCTCTAAACCAGAGAGGGGCTGAACCACCAATGTGGTCAATATGGTGACGTGCTGGTGTATACCTCAATTCATTGGAGGGACATCCATGGTGGGGAGGAGTCTCCTGGTGGTTCATCTGGCCCTCTACTGATGACCCATGTTTCTCTTGAAAGGATAATCCTAGCACCTGCCCATCTTCTGTAAAGCACGTTGAAATCCTGTTTTATGCCTTGGACAAGCGCTGTTATTGACTGAAAGGGACCGTTCCACCTGAGTGATGGGTGGCAGTGGAGGCCCTGCACTGGGTCCCCAAGGCTTGGGCTGCCTGTCACTCCACCATGCACAACACGCAGAGTGACAGGCCCTTAACGAGAATGGCTGTAGCAGGCAGCGGTCTAATAAAAGTAATCCTATTTACAGCCTGCCTTGAGATGTTTCTGTGAGTTGAAAAGTTCACCTCTGGCAGTTTTCTGGGCTTGTCACCTTTTCTGCCATTTCCCTTGCATATAGCTCAAAGGCATGGGTTTTTATTAAATGAGAAATAGAAATAATAAAGGGAAAAAATACAAACTAAAGCATGTTCTTGAATATGGCAGGAGTCCCATCTCTCAGAGTTTAACTGCAGCACATTTTTGTCTCTCTGTCAGAGACAAAGCAGTTCTTAGAAACCTAATCTACAATATCACATATCCTTTGTATGGGGCTGATATTATTATCTCCTATCCATGGGCATTCAATCCTAACTTAATTAACTTGGCAAGCAGAAGTATTGTGCTGTGGCACAGTCAGTGTCTGTTACGCTCACAAACCATCCTACCCAGCTGGGTATCAAGACTCTTTAGCTGCCTACACTTACTTTTGATCTGCATGACATACAATAAATCCAGTCAGCAACCCCATAGAGCTTGGCTCTATATCACTACTTTGAGGAATGGACAGACTGCTTTTTTTTTTTTTCCCTTTTCTGTAAAATTAAAAGCCTTCTCTGCTCACCAGATGAACTCAAATGAAGCCTTATTTTTCACTATCTGATTGTATTTCTTAAACCGTTGTGTAGAAGATCAGAATGTAGGGACTATGAATAACCACTGGAATGACACATTAACATTCATACAGTAGTGGTTTCAGATTTCAATTATGTAGCTGTAAAACCAGAGAAGAATGTGGTCTGACATGGTTTGGCACATTGATGTGAATGAGAGAGACACTGGGATTGATTGACTAGATTTTTAATTAAGGAAATGGGCACCCTGAACCTGACCCTTTTTTGAGGTTTGAATGATTTCCAGGAATCAGCATCTCCTCTGTTCCCTCTCCATCGATGTTTGTTCATCCCTGTCATATTCTGATCTGCCAAAATTTAAATGGAGAGAGAAAAGTGTTAAAATATGACAAAGATCTTACAGCATGTCTGGAAGAGTAACCTTTCAGAGAAATAACATCTTACTGTAGTGTTCTAGGCTACAGAAAATTAAGAAAAAGATCTTGTTAGATTATCAAAACTCTTCTCTACATTACCTTATTTTAAATAAATTTAAAGTAATTTTTATTATTTTGGAAAAACTTCAATGGAAAAAGCTTCCTAATTAAAAAGAAAAATATGTTTTATTCACAGAAGTCACTTTATCAGCCAGAATTTGAAATGTTTAGCTAATAAGGTAAACATTTTCAATTACAATCTCTACCACCACATATACATACAAATTATGGCCAAGAATAACAGTAGGTAAAATTTGATGAGGAGTGCAGCATTTTTGCTACAAATCAAGAATAATACAAAATTAACATTTTTCATTGAAAAGGTATTTATATCTTTATATATACATATAAAATTAATTGTCAACAGATAGATGCAGCTACATAGCAGCACTGAGAACCAATGGCATTAGGCTCTTTGTCGCATATATGTGTCGAATAGTCACTACTTAAATATGAAAGTCCTATTCCAGGAGAGAACAAGGAAAGACTGAAGAAATCTGAACAGCTACCATGTGGGGTAAGGCAGGAATTTATTTCAAAATCTTCTGTAGGACTTTGTTATGGGACAAATGAAAATCAATATTTCTCATTCTCCATGGGTAATGATAGCTGTATATCATAGGTTAACTAAACTTAAAAACCAAGAACCATTTTTCTGTTTAGTCATTTCTACGGGGCAAATGTGTTGTACTTTCACTTAAAGTGAATGGGTATGTTTAGATACAGAGTTACTTTGAGATATTGAGCTCTATGAAACTAAGATCACCAATTCCTGCAACAAAATTTTTTGACTGTAAATCTTGCATATAATTTCAAACATTGTAATACCTATCTGATGTAAGCCAGATACTTCTTAAAGCTGTTTTTGATGTCACTTTGAGCTATGATGTCTTCTAAATATTAAAGACAAGGATGCCCTGGGGAGGGAAGCAATCTCCCGTTGTTGAATGACCAAGATAGGGAATATATGTGCTAAAAGCAGAAAAAAAAAGGTGATTAAAACAGTAGGTTCAAAATCGGTCTATTCTAATTAGAAATGGATTTGAACCAAATTCCAGGCAGAAAGCCATTTGTCCATCAGTCACTTTGGAATTTATGTATTAAGTATGCATTGGAACAAACTTTCCTAATAGTGACAAATTTATGTAAATACATACTTAACAACTTCTCAGACACGATTATCTTTACTTTGTTACAACATCTGTCAGCTGAAAGCTAAACAGTATGAAGTATGTTGGGAGTTCACTGGGGACTTTGGCACTCATGCATTCCACTAAAATTAGGGTGAGCTGGGAATAACTGCGATTACCCAGGAGTAATAATGATGCTAAAAATGAAACAAATTAAGCTAGTCCTTTTTTATTTTTTTTTTCTTGCAGAAACTGGTTATTTCACAGAAACATATTAACTTTAAATAAATACTTTTTAAAAAATTGTAAGAAACCAAAACAGTGAGGACAGGATCATCTTGGTTGTAATTACCTGAAGGTACCTGGCCTAAGTAGTTGCTTAAGATCTTTTCAATAGTCAATGCTGAAAAACAAATGTACCCAAACACACTTCATCCTATCATAATACAGATGTCTTAGGCCACTAATAATACCCACCATGGCAACTTCATCACAGTTTCTGCTCTAAGCTGGTTGCATGTGAAGTGCTGTGGGTACAAATGTTTTACAGGTGCTTCCCTCTCTTTGATGCAGGTCCTTTTTGCTTCGCTCTGTCTATGATAAAGACATACCCCAAGGGTCTTCGAAATGTTCCTCACACCACAACTCACCATACTGCATTCAGGTCAATGGGCATTGGATAAGGGCCAAGCAGTCACCAGGAAAGCACTTAATTTGACTGTCGTTATCTCACAGCACTGGAGATACAGTAAGCCTGACAGCTGATTTCCTACAGGAATTTGCATTTTATTTCTTCCTAGTAAGAAACAAAGCCAAAAGTGCTCTCTGTTTCTTTCCCTCCCATATAAACTATAGTTGGTACAGTTTTCTTTGGTTTACAGATTTACCCTTACAGAGATTTTAAGAAGTGAAAGGAAGGAAATGCAACCCTGCTGCATCTAATACAGTTAAGATCTAGTCCCTCCATTGCTGCATTGGAGAAAATTAGTGTCATGGTGATGAAATCCAGCTATATCACAATTTCAAGTGATGCACTAGTAGTCATGGCAACAAGGTATTCCCTTCCAGTAAATGCCTGTAATGGTGCTTTTAAGATTGTACATCAAAGCCAAAGCATAACACTGAATCACCCTGGAGCAAGTACTGGCTTCAAAGCAAGAAGGTCAGAACAATAGGTTATTCATAAACAGAGAATAATTCTTTTCCAATTTACAAATTTTTCCTCAGGATATGCTCTGAGACAAAAGTGGGAGCAATATAGTGGATCTTGCACTAGAGTTGTGTACTCTGAGCTTACTGTAGCACCTCCTATACTCTCCTGGCTTCCTACATGGCTTCTGCTATTCTCCATGGGCCTGATGCTCATTGCTGTGCCTTTGAGCTCTATAACAGTCAATGTGATTTAGTCTGAGAAGGGGTTTACAGAACTTTTAGGAATCGGAGGCAGGCAAATAATTAATATAGGTGGTCTAAGTGTTCTAGTCTGGTTAGGTATTCTGCTAACGTTATTGTGGAAATTTTAACACTAAAATAAAAAGCTAGGTGGTGAAAAGGCTGTTGAAGGGAAAAATAGTGCTTAGAAATGGCTTTTGAAATAAAAAGCAAACTAAAAGCTATACACATCTGAAGAATACTGATGTTTTTCAAGGACTGTTAAGTTTTTTGCTAATTATTTCTACGCAACTAAAAAAAGTGAGTTGATCTAAAATTCCTCATTACAGAGGAATTTTTTACATCATTCACGGAGTAGTTCTGAAAACTAAAGCTCCACTTTTTTCCTTTGTAAAAAGATTTCTGTTAAGTATCATTGCTACAGTTACTCTATTCTCTCTGAAATGTCTTATTTTTACTCCCATACATTTACAATGTAGTATCCTCTATTGTATAGTGAGTGTAATGACCAGGTCAGGACACTGATGATTCAGAGGGTTTTAATTAACAGTAACTATGGAGAATATAATGAACTCACAACAGGTAATATTTGGCTGAATATCTGAAATGGCTTACTAAGAGGTCAAAGTTTTTTTGTGATTGAATTCCTTATGAGGCAGATATTGCAATTGCAGATTGTCCTTTAGCTCTGTGTGCATATTTCTCTGTGTGTGTATATATATGCCTGTGTGAGATAAAATCTGCCACAATTCAGAGTTAGGGGCATATGAGTAACTGGAGGATTTAATAATTATTGTTTTAAACCCTGGAGCATAATTTTAAGATTTCTTCTAACATTTGGAAACATTATGTCAACTCTTTAGAAATTAAATAAACTTTGAAAACCATAAATGTTTCGTAATAAAGGCTACTAGACTATTGGTTTATTTATGTTTCTTGTCAATCTGCTGTAAGAAACAATTTTTAGCTTGCCATGTCTTGGTAAAAACTGTTTTCTTTCTTTTTCTGGATCAAACCACTATTAAGAGCAATGAAGGGATGACAGCAGTTTTGGTGCATGTGGGTAAGAAGTTAAAAATCACACACAAAAAAAGAGAAAGCCAGCAGCAACATAGACCTGAACATAAATCTGAAGCTTGTGTCTTTAGATGATGAAAGAATACAAAATTAAGTTAGAATGGCGCATAGCTTATTGATGAACGTGAGATGGAACTTTCTAACAGGTACATCTTATACAATCTCAGAAGGTATCCAAAGCCAATGTACTCAAACGAAGTGATAGGAGGAGCCTATAGCTCAAAATACAATGAAGAATAGGTTCTGAGTATCAGCTACTCACTGGTCATGGCAAAGAGCTGACGTCTTTCCCTTCAGATTTTCACTGACATTCTTTTCTTATTCAGCTCCACTCTCTAATCCCTCCTTGTCATAGCTCATCTATTGCATCACATGGATGTTGAAACCTTAGTTTAGGGTGAGGGTTGCATTCACTTCTGACTAATTCTATCAGGTTTCAGTAGAGTTTTTCTTGCATGTGTGTGTTTTTCTTAACTAGACAAGATGAGAAGACAATTGATTTTTCCAAAGGTTAATACTTCTCACTGTTAAGTCACCAATCCTATTTAAACAAAAATAAAAATAATACACCATTTGAACTATTTAACCAATGTTTTCAAGATGCAAATTATATATTGAGACATTCATCTTTGAAAAAGCTTTATTTCAAAGCAAATCATGTGCTTTTTGGTACTACTCAAAATTGTGGTTGTTTTGTCCATATGAAGGTTGATAACTACAGTACAATAATTGTATACTTATACTGCTGTTTGTCTGCTTCTCATTTGATAAACACAGCTTAATTAGAATTCCAAGTGTAATCCATTTGTTTCACAGAAAATCTGTCAAACACAAGACCTGACATTCAAAACAAAATCAATATTTTTGTAGAACATTTAAACATCTCGGGTAACATCACAGGACCAAAGTAATTTGCATCATGTAGTAAAGCTCTAATTAAAGATGCGACAGGAGTAAGAATTGTATTTCTTCATTATTCAGTCTGCACTTTACTGTTCGGTTCATACAAGGCTATTGATTAAACGTTCATGTTTATTATCGCTTCCCACCTCCAATCATGAGTGTGAGAAATGAGACTTAAGGTAGATGAAAAATATTAATTCCTTGTCAGGTAAGAGACACTCAAGGTCAGATGCAGATAAGGAGAAGCAAGGAAATTGAAAGGTTTTGTTTAGTTAGTGGTGAGCTATATTTTTTTTTTTTCTTATTTTGTTTTCTTTTCTCCAAGAAATATCCCTGAATTTCTGTCAAGGGAGTCAGATATTGGTATAGTTCTTATCTGTTTAAAAACTGTTAGATTTGATAAGTTCCTAATATCTGAATCTAAAAGTTTCTCTAGCCTCTGAATTGAATTCTTAAGGCCAAAATTTGAAAGCTCATTTAGATGTCAACATACCTCACTCTAGGTATAAATCTATTTCTCCCAGAGGAACAATTGATGAATTAAAATATAATTCAGTATTGACTTAAAGGGTGGCAGAGACTTACAAAAAAAGGCATCTTGTCCAGCTTCCTGCCTTAACAAGGATGTTTACCAAACTTCTTAAAGACTTTCAGTGCAAGAATCCTATTCAGTAACCTCTGTGGAGCTCCAGTGATTCATTTGTTGTTAAAAAGACTTTCTTCATGATTCCTCTCTGTGGTTGAAACCTTATTTCTTGGCTGTTCTACCTTGGACATAGAGCATATATTGTTCCTTTCTCAGTGTTGCATATTTTAATGTATTTGAAGCTAGTTATCTTGTTCTTACCAAACACTTGCTGGAATCTGGCTCTCAGTCCTTGGTTCATACATCCTTGGTTCATACCATTTGTGAATCTAATTGAGATCTATATGTTAGAGGGGTAATTGCCAATAAGAGGCAGGTAAACCCATCCACAGAAGTTCTCAGTCTTGAGTGGAATGAATCAAGCTAAGGTGGATGAAGCTGGGCTTAAGTATTTTGTTTTAGAAGGCTTTAAAGCCTTTATTATATGTGGCAATAAAATTTTGAAGATATAGAGGTAGGAATAATAGAGAAAGTACAGTTACATAGGTCATCTTCCGGTTGTCTGCAGCTGAAAGTCAAGAAATGAACAAGTAAGCCCTGGGGCATCTTAAATAATTTTGAAGAGGTCAGGTATCAACCTTAGAGCTAAGACCATTTGTTTCAAAAGTAGTTGAATGACTATTTCAGAGGAAAGAATTGAAGAGAAAGATAAAATACTGTCAGCAATATAAGAGAGAAAAAAACAGAGTTACTTTCACTGGACTTTTACAGGATTTAGAGGCTGAAGTCTTACCACCCCTGGTTAACATGGAAGAATACTAAGAGAAAAAACTGCAGTAGGATTTGTCCTCTGGTCACTGTTTTCTACAATACCAGTCTACACACATAACAGAAAATATAAGCCACATTTGAAACATAAACATTAAGGACTTTATTCAGCAGTCCTCACCTAGATGTCTTCTATGATCTGAGATAGCCCAGACAGTGTTATCTGGTCTCCAGCTGTTACTCCAGACATGCACAATCTCTCCCAGGTCCTGTCTGAGATCCACTGGTTACCATCTAGGTGTTTTGGATATCCAAGGATATCTCAAATAATCCTAGGTCTCCTGATTGTAGGCAGCTGAAAGAAAACTCTAGTCACTAGTAAAACTCTGCATGCTTAAAGAGATGGTCAAACAAGAATCAAAAACTCTATGAAGACATTAAGGTCCAATCCCAAAAGCAGTGTAACTGCATCAACATAACATTACAAGGATAACTGGGTTTAGCTTGCAGCAAAGAAACCCCGCTTCAGAATAACTTGTCAGTGTTACCTCTGGAGTTTTTGCACTGGTAGTGGACACAGAGAGAGTGGGGTTAACTCTGCTGAGGAAGACTTGATAAGAATATGTAGAAACATATTTTGAAGAATAATAATAAGAAATGTTCTGGAACACATGTATTTATGTACAGCTTAATGATGTTTTAAGACATGGAATCCTGCAGACATTAATCTGTCCCAGTTCTAAAATCCTAGTAATTTAAAATTCAGAAAAATGTCTAAAACAAAAAATATTTTGACCTTGAAAAGCCTGATTTTCTGGAATTCATTATTTTTCCTAATGGGTTTCAACAAACAAATCTTATGGATATAAATGCAATTGCTACATACATATCTGTTATTATACAGACCCAGTGGGGAGAAATTTTACTAAGCTGTTTCTACAGCACCTTGTACAATGATATTCTACTTCAACACCATTTTTTATAGTTGGATTGCAATAAAAATGATAAATTCAAGTATTTATACAGTTTCCATGCTATCACTGATCTTGTTTTCTTTTACTTTCATTTGAAATGTAAGGATGATAAAGAGTATAGATGAAATTTTCTTTAATATCTTTAAAGAACATATTCTTAATATTAGTGTATTTAAGGAAAGTGCAGCATTTATAGAAGGTGTTCTATCAAAAGAGGCATCTCAGAAAAAGATAAATTTGCTTATGAGATAACAAGGCAAATGGTGATAAAGGCTGCTATTCTTTCAAAGGAAGTGAGGATAAAAAGTGAAATAACACTAAGATTTTCTTGCTAGCAGAGGTGATATTTAATAATAAAATCAGAGAATACGGAGCTTTGGGAGTTTGATTTTTATGGTTCTTTTTTTAAAAGATTAAATTATATAAGAACGAATATTATGGAACAATTTTCTGGAATATATTTGCTGATAACAGAAATAAGGTTGGTTTATTCACTGGGGTTATACACTGAACAGTTCTGTGTTGTATTAAAAATTACTGAGTCTTTCAGAAGTAAACTAATGCACTGCATGTAGCCATTCAGGTTCTGTTAACCATTAAACTAAACAGAATACTATTTCATGCATGGTTTCATTCAGTTAGATTGAAGAATGCAGCACTGGGTCTGAAGAGGTAATAGGTAAGAGTGTAAGTTTAAATAAATAAATATTTCCTCTTATTGGGAGGCATGTCCCTGTGATTTCAAATGCCTTATTAAAGAGAGCTTTATGGATACCCCACTAATGTGTGCCAAAAATATTAACAGATGATTCTGTCCTCTATGTTGATAACACAGCTGTTTGTATCCCTGCTGTAAGGAAAGGAACAGATTTAAACTGGGTACTGATGGATCTGAATTTTGTCTTATAGTGAATTCTTTGTTTCTCTGAAAACACTAGATTGTGACATCCAGTCACGCTAGCAAACTCCTGCAACAAGTAGCAAACTTAAAATGTAGTTTACCTGAAAATAGCTGACATCTTTCCATCTTATTGATACCTCTTTTTGCATATTGAAGTGTGGGATTCATTGCATATAAATCTAATGGGACTGCTTCACTACTTCAGTAAGGACAAAATCAGTGCCACACAGAAAATCTGAGTAGATCTAGATGGTGCCTACTAGTTCTAGTCTGAATTACTATCCAGTTTATGCTGCTCACCTAGATTATGATGTTTCTTTGTTATACAACTTTTTCTTCTAATTGCTTCCTTTTCCTGCCACTGAACTTGCAAGCATAGCTGTTCTGCTCAGTGGTTATGCAATAGTGCACAACTAAACTATCATGAAGAAACTCCTAAATTTCATTCAGGTTTCTTACTTATTTTTCCCTCCAATCAGTATTCCTTATAACTTTTCCCTGTTCTTAAAACACACCTTTTGAAACACTAAGTACATATATTACTTGTGAATACTGGTTTATGTTTGTTCATATTAGGAGTAATTCAAACATGTTTAATTTTTTTCCTGACAATCATCAACTTCCATATATGTTTAATTTCTCTTCTGTCACCATAATAATCCCCCAAGTAGTTATCTCATGAGAGGAGGGAAGTACACTTCTTAAGATGTTTTTGGATTTTGAGCTCTGCTAGAGCTATTGCATCAAGCACAGTTTGTAAGGATAGAACATATTTAAATTTAAAATAGCTAGGGGAAAGGCAACATAGGAGATAGGCTGGCACGTAACTCACTAGGTCAGCTGCCAGAAGTTCCCCTGCTTGATAAATTGTGGGGTTTAGTGTGAAACAGGCTATACTTTGTCCCTGTTTCAGGTATCAATACCTAAGTTAATGGTTTATAGTAAGGTTAGATACATCCATGTGCATTGCACAGGCAATTTCTGGAAGGTTAGGGACAGACAACTGAGCCTGGGGATTTTAGTGAAAGTTATGCCACGCTAATTCATTCTTTAGTGTCAGGCAAGGAGGCAAGTCAAATCCACATGTAGCAATTGCTCTAAATACATGCAGGAAATCATTCCTGCGTTGAACAGTCTGCCTGCAATTTTAAAAGCACAAATAATTTTCTGGAGTTACATTCAAATAAGGCATATTGATGTTCAGTAGCAGTAAAAAAGGCTTAGCGTGAACACTTAGAGAATTTTATGAGACTGATTTTGTATTATAATGCTTTTAAATCATCTCAGAAAAGGAATTTTGAACTATACTGTAAAGAATCCTTAACAAGAAAGCTTTAATATATTATACATAAGATGGTATTAGTGGTAAGCCCCAGTGTCTTTCCTTGCAAATTTAGAATGTCCCACAGAAGTCTTCAACAGACTATGCCACCAAATTTTCTAAAGCTATATTAAAATTTTAAGAAACATCATAATTAACACAAACACCTCTCCCCACTATCTGACTCACAGGTGCTTTTTTTACCATTTTTACAACTGTACCCTTTGTTAGAACCCTACGTATTTTGCAGCAATAAACTTTTGTTATTCAAAAAAGGTCTTATCAATCCCTTCTTAACCCTTTAAATGCTTTTCTAGTGATAAATTTCTGCCCAGCTAATCCTGGTACACTCCTCTAAGACATTGGAATTGAAACAGCCTATAGAGAAACTACTGGAGATATGTGACCAATATATCTCTGGCATGGTGGTACAAGACTGTGTTGCTGAAATTTATCAGCATGTTTGATCTTTGTCTTTGTTTTTAATTTGTGGATATACTTATTATATGTACAATAGAAAGCTTTCTATCCCGTTTAAAAAACTTGGCACAACATCACTTTATCCTCGCGTACAGTGCAGAATTTATAGTTTACTGAGACTGGTAAAGGTTTTCTGCTCCCTTTGTACTTGAGGTATTAACAAATCATTTAAACAAAATTCCCATACAGCATTCATGCACTTTACAAAGCAGTAGGACAATAAACCAGGGCAATACTATTGAAGCTAGCCCTACAAATTAGAAGAAAATGTTATTGGTTGGCCTTGAGAGTCCATTTAAATGAGGACAAGGAGATGGTCTTTCTTTCTTTAGAGAGGCTAATCTACAAATAAATGACTTCAAAAAGAGAGAAACTATTCAATGTGTCGTTTCTGGGGAGTTGTTGGAATATGTATGAGCTGACAATGGAAGATCACTATGTGATGGCTGATAGGGAATGAGCAAGACAGTAAGACAAGAAGAAGATGGATTGCAAAGTCTATTGAATGGCAACATGTAGAGTTGTGCTGGCCCTGCAGCACTGACTATCTTGCACCACTTACAAATCTGTGTAATAATAAGAGATACTTAGTTCCTCTAAATCCATTAAGTAATGTGCTCTGGAAAAGGAAGACCAGACTGGCAGGAGGTTTAAGGATCGTCTATGAATCCTAATACCTGGCTACAAAATGTAGCACTTCTAAAAGGCACTAGCCCTTTTGAAGGAAAGGAAGGTTTTCTAGATATCAGTGGGAGCAGCAGATTAGAGGCTGGATTCTAAGTAGGTGAAAATCCCTCTAAAACTCCCTCTGCATGTCTGCAGAAAAATAATTTTTTTTTTTTTTTTTTTTTTAAAGAAGCAAACTGATACAATTGCTTTTAAAGCCGATCAATGATTTCTTCACCCAGAAGCCTAAGTAGATAGAGGTACAAAATATTAAACTGTACTTTCTTCTGCACTTGTACAAAGGTTACTTAATGTTAGCAAGAGTATTTGTTCTCTGTTAAATAAATTTAATCCACTGTCTATATTTCTGATCCTGTGCCTCCTTCCTTTTTTTACATACCAAGTTGCCTGTAGTAATCTTTTAGCCTTGATCTTGTAAACTTCTGGGCAGAGAACATCTTGCTCTTCTGAGCTGTACAGCACCTGTCACCAGGAAGCCCAGCACAACTGCACAACTATGATGTTGTTTGCTTTCCATTGTATACAAACTTGAACCAGTTACCTTCAGTCTTGTTTAGGGAAAAAGAAAATGTGGGAGCATCAGCTCTGCGCAGCTGTGAGAGATTCAATGTGTTATTGGTAGATGATTAAGAGGCAAGTTGGCATTGGCCTGTTAGTCCTGTGCAGCTGTGGGAGATTCAAAACTTTAAGAGCCAAGTTGACATTGGCTGGAGAGCTCTGCCCTGTGCTGCCCGGAGAAGTGCCAGCTCTGTTCTCTGCAGGCCTGGAGAAGCAGCAAGATTTTGAGGAGAAACAAGCCTTGGAAGAAAGATAAGTCAGCTCTGTGCAGGCCTGGAGAGGAGAAAGGCTTTGAGGAGAAACAGGCCTTGGAAGAGAGATAAGAAACTGCCAGGCTGTGCTAAGGTGATAGGGAGAAACAGTGGACAGCTGCGGCGCTGGGCTATGGAAAAGTATGGAACTGTCTGACAGGAGAGAGGTTTGATGGTTGACTAGTTGCTGATTTGTTTATTATGAAGAGTTTGGATGAGAGCATAAGTATGTATTATTGTAAGAAGAAAAAGAGATATTAAAGAAAATAAACAGCCCCTGCCCTGCAGAAAGAAAGAAGAACGTTGTGACGTGTGAATTATTTTGGCTGCTACAACTTAATAAAACTTAATACAACTTATTGCAACTTAGTATAATTTAATACAAGAAAAAGTCTTATGTAAAAATCCAGGAATTTATTTTTGGTATAACATAAATTTTAACAGTCTAATCCAAATTACTATTAGTCCAGATGTGCTTATAACAGGAAGGAATAAACTACAGAAAGAGTCTCAGTATGAACAATACAGACTTTTGCATCTATCTACTTAAAAACTACACTTGCACCATACAAATACAAAGTTAAACGAAATAGCCAGTGACCTGTTAGAAAACAGTCTGTTTCAGCTAAAGTAGCTAAGACTAAGCCCCACGCAAGTGAGCACAAATTCAGACAAAGCAACCTGACAGGCCTTACTGCTGAGGCCCTGCAAACTCAGCACAAAGCCTTTTAGTAACAATAACAATACCGTATTTACTGGGCTGCAACACTACAAATTGATATTCATAATAATTCCATTAACTATTTTATTAGCTCTACCTTCAGGAAGACAACAACAAAAATTGCAGTCTACAGTTTTAAAATTTTTATGACTTCTGAAATTGACATAAGAAATCCTGGGAAAACCCCATCTGTCAGAAGGAAGAAAGGAAAAACTGGAGCCACATAGCCCAGTAAATATGACCTGATCAAGGACATGCCCCAGTTCTGTCCCATGGTCATTTCTTCCTGGGGCAGAATATTTTCTTCCCTGGTCAGTGGTTCCATTGCATGTGATTGCCTGCAGCATTTTCCTCCAGGCTTTTGCCTAGAGGTTCCTTGTCTTGGGCAACATTATTCATGTAGCTGTTGCCTCAGGTACTCTATGAGGATAAATTTCTTAAGACTTGTAAAACCTTCAGATGATATAATAAGAAAGACCAGATAAAAGTTTTAACAAAAAAATGCAAGCAGGATACATCAGGGCTATGGAATCAACTTTCTAGAATATATTTGTGAGAGAGCTTGTGTTTCCCTGAATTATTCACTGTTAAAGTTTGCCATGTTATAACGAGTTCTGTAGACTGTCATCTGAGTAATTAAAAGCTTTGGGGAGAGTATCATAACTAATCAGTGAATCATTTGTTTAGAAATAGTTTTCTTCTCTTGAGCAGCTGCAATGTTGATTGATATGAGGCTCTCCATATGATAGTAAGATAAACCTACATTCATTATGTGTTGCTCCAAAGTCTGTTAAAATCAGTAAATTTCTTAATTGACTTCCTTGGGCTCTGGAATAGCCTCTATTTCTATAATGTCTAGAAGCTGTCCAGAAACACTGTTTCCAACTTTTTGCTTCTATTACTTATCAATAAAAAATAAGAGAATCACTGGCAAACTTTTCATTTTCTTCTTGTACACCAACCCAACAGAGAGATAACATTGTCTGGGGAATACTGGAGACGTAAGTGGAGATGAAACCATGTACATGTCGAGGAGCAATGGAAGAACAAATCCAGTGTGAACTATCAAGGATGAAACAGCGAATAACTTGATGAAGCTGAGGAACAAAACTATTTTTATGAAAACTTGTACAGCCCTAAACTGTCAAACAGGTAGGCATCAGATGTGACACAGAGGACATCATAGATTGACTTTTAAAATTTTTTATCTTTTTCTGATCTAATAATCTCACAAAGATCCTTTCTGTCTCTGGGTCTTCTAATTTCTTTGCTTTGGGCTATATTTTATCCCTATCTTGTAAGGTTATTATTATTATTTTATTACTCTTTCTTCTTCTTTTTTTTTTTTTTTTTTAGGCATGAAGAAGTTGCTATATTTTTTCCTGCATTTTTTCTGAATTTTTGTAGATATTTCTATTCATGAAATGGGGACTTTCCAGAAGAGATGGCTACTTGATATTAAACAAGTTAAATAATGAAAACTATTTACAGAATATCGCAGCAGGCTGAGGAAATGTTAGGTAGGAAAATAACAAAATTTAATCCTGGAATGGATGCAGGTTATAAGAGGTTATAGCACTCTGTAAATCAAGTAGATGGACTCTTGTCATCATGCACAATGAATGGATCAGGGCCATGATGGAAAATTTATTTTCTCAAAAAAGAAAGAAGCTTTGTGAGTATTGGCTTAGATGTATGGATAATCTTTAACCTTATTGACCTTGAAAACACATTTTGCAACCAAATTTCCCTTCTGCTTTGAATGCATAAGATGTTTTGAGAGGTTATTCAGTACTGGTCATAGTCTTATTCTTTGAAATTAAACCTTAGTCTTTCAATATTAAATGTTGTTACTGGACGGGACAGATCTCAGGCCTTGAAGGTTGAAGTCTAAAAATTTTCCAGGCATGAAAGAAATTAATCCTGTGCGCTACCTTATAACTTCTCAGTGACTCTGATCATAGACCTCAATTGATACAAATTAGAAGGAAGGCTTTTTCACTCACAGTTCAGTGGAATGATATATATGCCTGCAGAGATGAAAAATTGCTGGCTTGGTCTTGGCAGACATTAATAATCAGGAAGACGATATCTAAAACATTAGGTACTTATTACTCTCAGAACTGTAACATCCAGCTATATTAAATCCTTCTGGTGATCACTACTAATTATGCTATTGCCTAATTCCAGTAGCACCACAGTGACTGCTCCCATCTGACTTTTTCTGATATGCAGATGGGTCAACCGTTTACTTAAAAGAAGTTTATTAGTTATAAGATATTCAGAGCCATTTCAATTTCCTTTTAGTTGATCATGTCTAATCATTACTAAACTTAATAAAAGGTGGACTTAGTAACAGAAAAAGAAAAAAGCTTTAAAAATTACAACCTCAATAAAGAAATATCAGTGCAAGTAGGATAACTTCTGAATCTTCCGTGATATTTGAAGTGTTCTAAAGTTAAAAGTGCTAAAACAGTGTGAAGAAAAAGATAGTGCAGGAAAAAGGGCTCTGAACTTCTTTAATATATTATTAGATCTTAAGTGGGGATGACTGAGGAGGAGGCAGAAAGCATCAATCAAAAGCCTTATATTTTGAGGTTAGAGAGATCAAATAAAATGAAATCCAGTGATAATTCAAATCAATATGCTATGGGTTACGGGCTCTTGGCAAAGAATTTTTTCTTAATAACTGAATGTGTGGGAGGTCCTAGAGAAACAAAGGTCCCACCTCCACTATTATTTTTTTATTTTAGACCAACTGTTCAATCATGTAGGCTAGAAATGTATGAGAAAATTGTAGAAAGTCTCTGAGAAATGCTGACTTTTATTTTTCACCAACTGATGCATTCACAATCCCTTGTTCCTATGTTAATATTCTGGAAGTCATCGAGAGATGTGCAAAATCTGAAAAAAATATTTTTTTTTCCTGGGCAGTTATGCACTTAACTGTTCAAGATCTTTCCTCATATTTCATCATTTGATGAATATATATCCAAATATTCTCATCTCAAAGTTAGGTATAAGCTTAACTGAAATACTGTTGCTGTGTGGGTCCAAGCAAAACATTTGCAAGGGGGTTGTATTTATTAGCCAGTAATTATTAAATGATTGTGTATTTGGTGCTGCTATTATGCTGCTGTTGATTACTGTACATTGTTATTTAAATTCAAACAATCTTAGAAGCTGTAACTTTAAAGAGAAAACATCTCTATTCAGCACGCAACAGAAAATACTTCCAAAATTTAAGGTTCTCAGCTCTCATACAGAATGCTTACTTCATGTATTTTTAAATAAACTTGTCAAAATATTTGAGCAAACAATTTATTATGCTATCTCCTATTTAAGTAAGAAAAAAGGCTGATCATGAGTTGTTGATTTAGAATTCATTTTATCTGAGGTTGTCTAGTTATCACATTCAGCTGATACTTAAATATACTTGAAACTTGATTGAAACATGTACCTGAGAAGGTAGGGTTTGGATATTGAATATGTTTTGTATGATCTGAAGTACCCTTTGGTCCATCTCTTTCCATTGGCTGAGAGAGGAAGGAATAGTGGTCATAATCCCAGATAAAACACTTCGATCAGGTGTTTTAAATTGTTAGATGAATTAATGGAATTAATGCTTGGCCACAAGAGAGAGCGATTTGTTAAGAATTATTTCTTGTTAGGAGGCAGGAGATTGAGAATGCTTGTAACAAAGTACAAAAACGATCTTCATCACAAAGATCACTCCGTTATGATAAATGGACCTGATACATGGATGGAAATCCAGATACCTGGTTACCTCTAACAGGTATGAGACCTTTCATGTCAGCTGAATTAACTTCCATGTCTTCATACAAGGTCTTTTCAGAGTCATTACTTTTATTCCAGTCAGGTCTGATTTAACCTAATTTTAGCCATACGAAGAAAGTTTAGCTAAATACCTAGTCTCCCTCTATAGTTAGTAGAAAGGCAGAGACAATTCTAAGATACAATTCATCAAGCTTGAGTTGATTTGTTCATTTATATTACCTATCTCTAGAAAACCTATTATATTGTTTATTTACATGACAAAGATAGACTGATTGTCTAAGATTTATAAAGCTTAATGAGTTCCCCTTAGGTTAACATGACCACTCATTAGGCATGTTAAAAGTGGTATTTTGTAAACAATGGAGATAAAACAGTTGTGGTATGGGGCTACTTGTGATATTAAGGAACAGAATTTAAAAGTCCATTGCATTTTCATATAAACCCACATTTTCTCAGAACTTCCTTATGAAAACCCATTTGTCTGTCTCCTGTTGTTTCCTCTTATTTGTTACACTTTAGATTCTCAAGGGCAAGATTGCCATTTGTCTTTTGTTTACAAAGTAGCTACCACAATTCACTCATGATTTAAAACTTCCCATGGTGTCATCATCAAAATAATGGTATGTCCAGAAATCATAATCTCTGACAATTTTTCTGGTATTGATTTCCCTTTCCTTTGTTTCTTGCAACTAAAGATAAAGCTATGCTTTTACATATGATAATTTATTCATATCTGATGTATTTTCAGTCTGTTAGCCTGTACTTCTTTTTTTCTGATAATAACAAAGGCTGTGAATAGAAAGTTGTAAAGGAACTAGTGTGATAGAAGGGAAACATTTCTGAGTCTAGGTGAGGAGGAAGAGTATTAGCAATAAACTGCTAGTTTCACACTTTCTCTGGCAACCTACATTACCTTTTCCCCCTAATACTACAACACCATCGAGTAGGTCTCTGACACAATGACTGCATTATCCACTGATGGAATAAGCAGCTATTATTGGCCCATGTTGCTGCATTTGACAAGGGGCAGCTGTAATTTTACTTTGTGTGTTCATTTCACCTGCAGCCTTTCTGAAAGCACTCATCTGTATGCAGTGAGGCTGAGAGTCAAGCGAGCACACGTTCTGCCCCCGTCCACGGCATGTCATAATGGCAGCACCTAGGAAATGCATTAATATTTATGTGAAGGGAACAAAGAAATCAAAGCATCTCTGTCTGCCTCTCTCTCAATTTATTCTGCTTTTATAAATTTAATTTTGGAACAACTTTTGGAGGGACAAACCCTGTGCCAGTTACAGCGGGACAGGAATACACATATATGATAGTCAACTGTAATTGAGAGATTTCATGCTGATTTTTCTTCAGTGAAAAGTTTAACAATTTTTTATCTCTCTTCTAATGAAAAGGCATTTAATGAGTGCTTTCTCCTCATTAAGCAACTCTGTCTGCTTCTTGTTTAGGAGGTATAAGGATGCCCTTTTTCTCCTAAAGTCCAGAGATCATCTGGGCAGAACCAGAACATCAGGGTCCATATGTATGCAGTGCCACCTTCACACATGAAACCATCTCAGAGGTTCACAGTTAACTCATATTTCCCCTTCCCACACAAGCAGTACAGAATGACCAAGAGGTGTGTGTATTCGTTAGTGCTCTGGATACTCCCTCCAGCACCCTATTCACTTCTGTGTTCTCTGCAGAAGAGGCTGGAGGTGAAATGACTCATGCAGGGAGGTGGAATTAATACAGTTCCTGGTATAGGATGTCATCTAACAGCTAAACTCTGCAGTGCTGTAGGTTTTCCCATCTGAGCACTTTCAAGTACTATTTTTTTTGGTAAACTAATCTGTCACACAGTTAAGGCTTTGACCTCCTTGTGCTCTCTGGGATCTGAGTGTCTAATGAATCACCAAAATTCTTGAAGGTGGGTGAACAGTCTCCTGTAGACAGCTGTACTGCCCTAACAGGTAAAGTGATGTTTCCTGCAAGAAATGACTTGTTCAGCCAGTCAATGGATTTAGGTTTTAAAAATTGGGTTCAAGTCCTTTGCCACATCTCTGTGTCTCCGTGTCTAGTCAATGGTAAATTCTGCAAAACAGGGACTATCTCTTGCCTTGTTACAGCTGCAGTGTGTGGAAGCAAAAGGCTTTCAATAAACAAAGAATATGATAAATAATAACTTGTTAGAAAATGGGACAGATGTGGTCTAACTGTAAGTAAAAAAGGGAAGACAGTCATTGAACCGTCGCTTCCCATAGATGTGGTCATTACCTCACAGTCTCATGAAGAGGCATGATGCTCTTGTGATGGCAGCTCCTATATCCCTTTGTAGTTCCTTGTGGGAAGGGCCTGGGTGCAGCAGGATGTGCTGCTGCATGTTAAGCTCCTGGTTGCCATATAGAGTGCAAACTTTCCTATGGCTTGGAGTATTGGAAAAGAAGCTGGATGAGTAGCCAGAGCTGTGGTAGGAGAGCAGGAACTGGGGCCAAGGAAGGGAGTACAACCTGTTGCCAAGACCCTGCTTCTGTGCCCAGAGATAAAAATCTATTTCAATAGTCTCCTGGTCAGGTACCTTTCAAAGCTGGACATTAGGAAGCATTTCTTTATAAAGAGAGTGGTCAAATAATGGAACAGGCTTCCTAGGGAGGTGGTGGATGTCCCAAGCCTGTCAGTGTTTAAGAGACATTTGGGCAATGCCCTTAACAGCATGCTTTAACTTCATAAGCCCTGAACAGGTCAGGCAGTTGGACTAGATGATCATTGTTGTACCTTCCAGCTGAAAATAGTCTATTCTACTCTTACTTCCCTCTTTACTTGAGTTAAAACGTTCTGTTATTCCTCAGGACTTGTAAAAGGCATAGATTTTTCTGCTTTCTGTAGGAAAAGTCTCAACTTTCATCCCAGACATTTCCAGGTGCTCTCTCGAGCTGTAATTCTTTTCCAAGTCAAACTGCCTTATGCTAGTCAAAGGATTATTGAAAAAGGTGTCTGTGTGATTCATAAATGCAGAGTTCAGTCCTTGACTGTCAAGAGTGCTGTGACAACAAAAGGCTCAGCAATGTTATGGTCCTAGAGCTGTTAGCCTCATCTCCCTTGAGCTGCTTGACTTCATCTGAGAAATTTCACTTTTAATGTGTGCACGCACATTATGCTTTCAATTCCATTTAATAGTTTTTGGGTTTCAGCCTGAATTCCATTTGTGCTATATAGTTTACCATTTCAGCTGTATAAATTCTTCTTGAAAGTTTATCAGCCTAGTTACAAAATCTCCTGCACTTCTTCAGGATTAAAAGACAGAAAAAATACAAACATAATTCTCCATCCCTGGTGCAGATAACACAACTGAATGATTAATAGTTCCCAGTGATTCACTGTGATTTTTTTTCATATTTTGTTTCTGCGTTTTTTAATGGATTCTAATGCCTTGGAGAATAAAAAGAATGGCAAAGCAGCTGGTCTTTTAAGGGGAAGCCACCCTCCTCGGTGGGAGAGATTGACAAGGATCGTGAAGTCTCAATCTTTTCAGATGCTCACAACCAAAATATCTGGTTTATCATTTAAGAGTCCTCTGACCCTAATGCCTGCTCAAGTGTCCTGTTAATGCCTTCAGCTAAATGTAAAACCTGTTGGTCAACAACTCCGCAAGGCTGGATTTTACCTGTCCCTACAGCTCTGCTGAAAGCAGAGGAAGAATGAGCTGAGTCAGGCATTGTTTCTGTGAAATACCTCAAAGATTTGGAGTAAAAATCTGTATGTAGAAATCTGAATGTAGACATGTATTTTAACTGTTGATAGCACTCTGTGACATGAACCCTGCTTCTAATTTGCTACCATCACATGAATAAGTAATTCAATAATGATGCTGTCAGCAGCAATTTGAACTTAAATGGCCCCTGGGATATAAATTTGGCTCATCTCCTTTTTGGGGATGTTAGCTCAATAGTTTCTAATGTTGTCACTTTACTCCCTAAAGATCAGTCTTCCTTGAGACTAGTCTGTGTAAGCTGTTTTGGAAGGATAAGAAAATAAGAAATCAGTGCCACTTCGTCCATGATGGTTTAATGCATTGTTACTTACATATCAATATAATGCTCTTTTTTCTAAACAAAATATTACAAATACAGCAAATTATCACTATGGTTCTGCACACCTATTTAGTATTATTTGACTTGTTTAGCACATGAAATTGCTTTGCTTTCTCTACTTTTTTCCTGATTTAAGGCAGTAAACATCCCAAAATTTAATAGTAGAGCAAGTTTATTTTAATTTGCAAAGCCAGGCACTGGAAGAAAGGGGTTTAAAAAAATTAAAAGCTAGTTAATTGCATGGCTGACTTCCTTGCTGTAGTGATAAACTGTAAACTTTCATGAAAGTTACATTTATTCTAGCTATGTAGTAAAACAGCAATATCATATTTTCTGGATTAGTCATTCATTTTCTTCCATGGAAAGCAAAGTTTAAATTTAGCCTGACCAAAGTCAGCAGAATAAGAATGATTAGATAGCGATAACTAATAAAAATATTGATAAAATAAGTTCGATGACCCCAGTTAAATGTTGAATAAGCTGGAATCCCCATCAGAAAACCATTGCATATTTGACACATTTGATAGCATGTGCTCCAAAGAGAGATTTAAGATTAATTGAGCATGGAAAGTGAACAAGCTTCTCAATATGCTGTCCTCTAGCTAAAGGTTGACATGCTCTGGCAAAGACAAAGACAGCATCTACCACATTGAAGGGTATCTTATGCTAGAAGGAAACTGTGATTTAAAATTTAGAAATACATTAATAACAGTAATTATTAATTATTAATAATATAACCTAGTATTAACGTCTGCTAGTTGGGGAACAAAACCTGACAGCTCTTCACCTGTGAGTGGTGATTTTATTTCTGCATGTGTTTGCCACTCCAGAGTCAATGAAGGTGCTGAGTGCCTAACTTTGGTTCCTATAACAATGGAGTTAAGACAAGGAGGTAAATTCCCTGGTATGATCCATCTCAAGAAAGTACAAAAAGAATAATAATACAAGTTGTCTTTTTTTTTTTTTTTTTTTCTTATTTTAGGATCAGGAGATCACTGTGATTTTTTAAAAACAGTTTACCAATGTTCAGAAAGAATGGTCAAGTGGTTGGTGAAAAAAATTGTAGTAGCAGAAAAGCAACCATTTATTGGAAGGGCTTGAAGAACTTCACTTCTCTTCTTTTTATATTACTGATATACAGCATTACGTTCCACCAGCATTGTTTGGTTATTCAGAGGGACCTTAACAGGCTGGAGAATTAAATCCATGAGAACCTCATGAACTCTAGCAAAAAGAAGTACCAAGTCCTGCATTCGGGGAGGAATATTTCAAGGCACCAGCACAAGCTGGGGCCAACCGTCTGGAAAGCAGCTTCTCAGAGAAGGTCGTGGGGGTCCTGGTGGACAACAAGGTGACCATGAGCCAGCAACATGACCTCATGGCACCAGAAAGCAAACAGCCTCTTGGGGCTGTATTAGACTGCTCTCTGCTCAGTACTGGTGAGGCACATCTGGGGTGATATGTTGAGTACTGTGTTCCCCTGTCTGGAGAAATTGACACATTGGACCAAGTCCAGTGAAAGGCCACAAAGATGATGAAGGGACTGGTGTACGAGGAGAGGCTGTGAGAGCTGGAACTGTTCAGCCTGGAGAATATAAAACTCTGAGGGATCTTATCCAGGTGCATCTGGTGGGGCATGTGGGTGGACTAAAGAAAATGGAGGCAGACTCTTGTCAGTGGTGCCCAGTGACAGGACAAGAAGCAAAAGGGAGAAATTGAAATGCAGGAAATTTTATTTAAATGTTAGAAAATAATTTTTTTTTTTTTTTTTTTTTTTTACCGTAATGTTGGTCAAATGCTGGTACAGGTTGCCCGAGGAGATGGTGGAGTCCACATCCTTGAAGCTATTCAAAACCTGACTGGATGGAGCCCTGAGCAAACTGCTTTATGTTACCATGCTTGAGCAGAGGTTTGTACTAGATGGTCATCAATGATCTTTCTAGCCTCAGCCATTGTGGAAATTCAGACTTACATTTCTAAATGCTCTGTCCTGTTGATTTTGCTGAAAGAAAATTGTAAGTGAAGCAATATGAACTTGAAAAAGATACAGTTAAGTAACATTTGTCCTTGTTTATAGTTACAGCAAGGATTTTGAGGGGACGTGATGTTCAGCAGGCAGTCAGCCAAGAAGTCCTAGAATCCTCATGCTGACAGTCCTGCCACCTTGATCAGCTGCTCCTTTTTGAGGAAAAGAAGAAAAAACAAAATCCAGGAAAACACAGTTCGACATTAAGAAAGTCCTGTGGGTGGGTGGTTCTTTGTTGGTTTGTTTTGTTTGGTGTTTTTTTAATTATTTTATATTTAAGTTTTTAAGACAAAAGAATGCAAAAAGGCAGAGTAATGGAAAATTACACCTAGGCCACAAAGGGCAGGATTCAGTTGCTGACTTGTAGGTTTATGCTGCCATTTTAAGCAGGTGAAATATTTCACTTGTCTCTTGCTGCCAGTAGAGAGGAGCCTGGGTCTCCCATGATTCTGTGTTAAATCTTTTATACCCATGCAAAAATCTTGACTATTATCAGGCTTCTCAAATGGTATGAGGCGTGTATTTAGGATACCTGATTGGGATTCAGTTGTCTAATACTTGCAGCTATTTTGTGCAGTTATATCAACAGTGGACATATTTATCAGATTCTTTAACACAATCACAAAAAGACATATTTTTTTTTACCAAACTGTAGATAACCTTACCAGGCCACAGAGATGTGGTAACAGCTTGCTTTTTGTATGCATGTTCATACACTATTTCGTATAATTTTTTCATGAAAATTGTCTCTCTAATGAAGCATTATGCCTTAAAAATCCTCAGCTCCCTCCTGCTCCTAACAATATCCTACCTATATCCTTGGTAAGTGAAACAATATCAAATAGACAATCTATGTAACAGGACATGACAGCATCCTCAAAAAAGCAGAAAGAAAAGCAAATAAAGACCAAGCGCCCTCCAACCTTTCTGACCCAATTCCCAATCCTGAGTTTTAGTTTTGTTATTTCTTTTAATCTGTTTGGAGAAACCACTCCTGGGCAGGGCATCCTTATTGCAGGGATCATTAATTTGAAGAGAGGCAAACGAAAAACAGGGAATTTGTATTTCAGTCACAAAATGGATCAAAGAAAACTTTCCTAGGGCAAGGTGCTGTTGTCAAGATTGTCCTGAAGAAAGGAAAATCATTACAGAGGATTATCTATAACAGTGGTTCTCAACCTTTCTTTCAGTTTATGTACCCCAAGGCAGGAATACAGTGTGACTGATTATGATTACCACACACGCACACGAAGAGACACACTTCTACAGACAGATTTTTGCACATGTTCTATAACGTCTTGTGATGTTATTCCTAAAAACAGGCCCACCATACACTTATGCACATGCTCAGCTTAAAAATAATACTAAAAATAATGAAACGGTATATTCTCTTCAATCTCCCAGACAGTGTTACTCAACAAATATTGAAAAATACATCCTCTGTTTGGAGGATGATGTGACAGGAGATTCGTTCTATAGCATTTCCTTAGTTACTGCTCACTGGAGCTTCTCAAAGGTCACCATTTTAAGGTGATTTTTCTGGGGAAACATTGATTCTTTCACTACCAATTATCCCTAGATGTGATGTGACTGGTGAAAAGGTATCCTTTAATTTTATTAACTTGGAGCACCCTTGGAGCTTGCCTGGGTAGTGGGACACTACCTACATCTCTATTACCCAATAATGGATCCTGTTTTCAAGGCTACTCAACTTTGCAGCAGCTTGTACCCATAGAGCTAAATCTGCTTTCCCCACAGACCCCTGTTGCCTGATCCTTGCTGCCTATTGGGAACATTGTTTTTTTATGTTACACTTACTTCTGAATATCTAGGAGGCTGGGATAAGTTGTCATTAGCTAAAACCATGCAGGAAGCATGCTAACAAATAACTACTATAACTTAAACACAGTTGAATACTATTGAATAGTTGAATAGTATTCAGGACTATATTGTGCTCCTGTTTAGATTTCTAGTGGAAGCATAGCTCCCGGACACAGTGACATGTTCAGCTGTCAGACAAAATCATTTTTAGTGTCTTACTCTTCATGGCAGGGGTATTAGAGTTCTTGTAGCTGTTATTTAATACTCAGAGAAATGAAACCCTTACCCAGAGTGTGGCTCAGAACTTCTTCCACAACATAAATTTTAGAAGGAAACATGTTTCATAACAAAGGACTCAGCACTTGATTTCATAATATTTCCGCATACTCATCCTCAACTCAAAAGTTAAAAGATGTTGAAAGTCATGTTATGATCTTCCTAAAAACATACACTAATCTGTGTCCCACTGGTAATCATGAAAGAGATTAAATCACACCCAGGACAGGAGAAAGAAGTCTTGTTTCTTATTCTCTATCCTAGGCACCCAGATTGGTGTGGGAGTGTAGCAAAGCATTTCTCCTTTCTCATTTTTCAGTTATGACAATGGACATAATAATACTTCCTCACAGTCATAGTATAAAGATATTACCTACAGAGCCCTTTTAACTCCTTGGCTATAAGTTGTGAGTTGATAGTGAAGACATTTTGTACGACACATTATTATGACATTTGTTGAATGGATCCTAGTTCACACTTCATTTCTTCCTAAAATGATCATGAAGAAGAAATGCAAAGAAAAGGGAAGGACATCAACTTCCAGGATTACCAAAACAAAAACCAGTCTGCTTCAAAAAATGTAAGCACCTATAAAATCAAAAGTCATATTATGAAGAGAGGGCTGCAACAACATGTCTCCTATGAGGAAAGGCTGAGAGAGTTGGGGGCGTTCAGCTGGAGAAGAGAAGCTTCTGGGGAGACCTCACAGTGGCCTTTCAGTACTTAAAGCAGGCTTATAAGAAGGATGGAGAGAGATGAGACTTTTTACCAAGGCATTTAGTGATAGGAGAAGGGGCAATGGTTTTAAGCTAAAAGAGAGTAGATTTAAATTAGATATTAGGAAGAACTTCTTTGTTATGAGGGTGGTGAGGCCCTGGCACAGGTTGCCCAGAGAAGCTGTGGCTGCCCCCTCCCTGGAAGGGTTCAGGTAAGGTTGGATGGGGCTTTGAGCAACCTGGGCTAGTGGAAGGTGTCCCTGTCCGTGGCAGGGGGGTTGGAACTAGATGATCTTTAAAGATGTCTCCCAACCTAAACAGTTCTGTTCTATGAAACACTAACACAATGTACTTTAACAAAAATGTATTTTTCCAGACACACAGAAACAGAATTTTTATGTGATGAAATATCACAACTATTACTAGATCACAGAAACATTGAGAACAGGTTGTGTTATGCTGTGGATTATGGAGGTCATTATTTAGGACAGTGCTTAAAATATCTCTTAGTCTTTCTGTTGTTCAGAGCGCTGCTATTTTGGAGCTGGAAAAAAAAGAATGAAATGAAGTTGCCATCACAGCATGCTTCAGAGAGAACTCAGTTCATTGGGATGACAGATACTACACACTTCTGCATTTCCCTTGGAAGTAAGACAGCTGTGCATGGCCATAGAGGCACAGCAGATGCTGAATGCCAATTGTTAAACCCTAGTGGTTACTTTAATTGCCCCTTTCCACCAATCTGAGGTGTTGCAGTGGTAGAAAAGCAGCAGAGGTTGCTGTCACTCAAACTCTCTGAACCTACAGTTCTGCCTGAAAAAGAAATAAAAAAAAAGGATGTAGTAAAAAAAAAAAAAAAAACCAAAAAAACCAACAAATTTCACAGGCTCATGACAAGCTTGTAAGCAAAAATATAAAAGGAAGTGAAAAGAGGAGGGGGAAGTTTTGACTCAGTTGTAGATTTGAGGTTTTACCTGAAAGTTTCATAAGGCATCTGTGAGTGTTTTGAGACAAGATCCTCAGCAGCAAAGCTACAGCATGATGGGCTCTGGCATTTTGTAAAACTGTAAAATGTGTGAGTAGCTTTAACTAGCAGGAATGCTTTGACCTCCTGAGGTTCCTGTCCAATTTAGCCATAGCAACTGTTCGATTCACACAATTAATGGACATATTCAGTCAAGGGAGGGAGGGAAAAGGGTGACAGGAAACGTCACCTTAAAACCAAGACAGCATTTCTTTTTTTCTGCTCTAGCTCCATTACCAAAGAGTCCCCCACCACCACCCCTATTCTTCACTGTACATTAGATATTTTCATAGCTCTAATTTTCCCTTGACATCTATATTTGCAGGCCTCTTGCCCTGTGAATGTGCTTTAATACGATAATTCAAAGTAAGTCTGATCCGTTGACTAAAAAATCATAAGGTTATTTTGCAGACATTGTATTTTACATTTGCTAGCTCTTACACACACTCAGTGTTAGCCTGACTGGTTTGTTACTTCTTCTATTTTGAGGATAATCCTGCTGCTGTTTGTAATTTAGGGATCATGACTTTTCTCCAGAGCAAAAAAGTCACTTTGAGACCTTGCACATCCAAAAAGCAAGAGCAGATGCGTGAGGGACTTAAACCATGATTGGAGGATGAGTCTTCCTAGCTGTTAGTGAAAAGGTGCCACTGTAAGAGCACTCCACAGAGCGGAGTCATTTCCTTTCCTCACATTGCTACAAAACAGATGAGACGTTATAAAACAAAAGAATACTCATTTCTTGTCTTCTTTTACATGTACATTTCCTTATGAGGAGATTTGGAGAGGAAAGCACTCTCCAAAAACTTGAGAGAGAGAGATTTTGAGAAATATTGCTGTTGGTCATGTCAGCTACATGACAAGAAAATTCGGATCTCACTCAGGGATCAAGCACAGATTTACCAGCAAAGCCTTCTCTGCTGCTGCTACACAATACCATACATTTGTTCCAGATTTGTCACATCTACAAGAACAATTTTTAGTCATAGATTAAAACTGCAGTGTGCTCCTAGTGCATATTTCTTCCTGGGATTTTCTAGGTATAAACAGAAATTCAGCTGTGGAACTGCTTTCCCTGGGATGTTGCTGATAGTAAAAACTGACAAGGGATCAAGAGGAGACAACTGGACAAGTTTTCAAGAAGAAGATCCATCAGTTCCATGCAGTACATGCATGAAAAACACTCCTGTGTCAGAAAGGGTTTTTTTCCTCAGTTAGTAAGCGGCTGGGAGAGAAATTAGAGTTAGAATCATACATGCTTTCTCTGATGTACTTTTTCATTGGCATCCAGTTTAGACTGCTGTTGGAGACGTTACAGGGACCTTTTTGACTCATTATAGCTGGTCTTATATTTTTATATTCTTAGAGATCCTTAAAAATGCTCCTTCAAAATGTCTCTTTCTTTCCCCTCAATATGGACTAGGGGCATGTAGAGAGTGGAGATGCCCCAGAGACTGCTTCAGGTGTCCTGACAGGGAAGAAGACTTGCATGGGGAAAATTAACAATAGGAACAAGTAAGATTAAAGATATGTGACAAGCCTGGGAAAGATGTACAAGATTTGAGAACAGAGATGTAAATGAGGGCACATTAGACCCTGTGGCTCAGCATAAAGTCTGGCAAGAAAGAAAATCAGTCAAATGTCAAATGTCAGACTTGTACTTCCAGACTTGCTTAAATTATTGTTGCCAAAAACATTCACAGATATATAGCTTTTCTCTTGACGGGTTCTCATAACTCAGTCAGATAGATTGGAAGGTCATAAATGCTTGGAGGATGGGACTGTACCTCCCTGTTTGCTCATACAAAAGTTAGCAATAGGGATCCATCTCTTGATGTGAACAATTCCTAGTATACACATTATTATGTCTTTTTGAGATGTTCTTCTGTCAACCTTGTGGATATTTTTCTCTCAGAAAATCTACACATTAACACTTTGCATATCCCGCACTTTAAGACAACATAGAAAGAAAATAATCTTTTAAGAATTGTCACTTTTTCTTTTCCCTGGATATGGATGCTAAAACTCAGTTCATTGTTCATCTATGGGTCTCCTACACAGAAGAATGTAATTCCTGGGGCCAGATTACATTTCTTCAAATATACATAGGTGGTAACTAGAGCTGAGGTTGACTCCAGCATTCACTCAGTCACTGAAAGAAAACAAATTTTCTGTGTTTTAACATAAAATGCCTTACCTGGAAGTGTTCATACTAATTCTGTTTTCTCAGAGTAAATATGGGAGAAAACAGTCCTTTCATTTTTCCTTCTAGGTCTTCACTGATCATGAAATCTTTCCACTGTTACAGAGTAATCTTTGTTAATTTTCTGTAATCCTGTATAAATACTATATGAATAAAACTGCAGGATGAATAAGATGCTGACAGCTGAAATCCTTATATTTTGTCAATTTCTGTCTAATCACAAAGAAATTTATGTCACTCTTCTCAGAGCTGGTGATTTATTTTGAAAGATAATAAGTATATAGATAATTATAATGATACCTGAAAATGGTGATTCTTTTTCTTAAAAAAAAAATATGTTGTGCTTTTTCAATATATGAATTGATATTTATTCTTTACTAGTTCACGCTGTTCCATAAAAACAGGCTCCAGAAATACGATTGCATTAATAATTTACAATATATTTTATTTTTGTAGCAGTTCCCATACAAGGTGTATAAAAAGCAAATACTGGGAGTTAGGATATAAGCTTTTTAACATCCTTGTAAGAGAAACAAATATCACAGTGCTTATCTTACAGATGTGGAAATTAGGTCATGAATGATACAAGGGCTGTATTCTGGGGATATAAATTGCTCTGTGTCACATACCTTCCACAAGCTCTCTGAATGAGGTGTTTGAAACTGTAAGATTTCTCTATTGACTAATATAGGGACTTGGCTGGAGTTTATATGATCTGAACATATCCCAGACTACTTCTACAAATTCTTGAGAGGAATCCAAGATACAGTTTGACAAGATGTATGTGTTTAACCAATGAGACTCCTACTAAAGTATTTTCCATTTAGAAACCTAAAACAATTTCTGAATAATATAAACATGACACGGATTTTGTAGTGTAAGTTTACTTTTACACTTGTCCCAGTTTATTATTAGGTCCATAGAAATCTGTTTTTTGACAGTTCTCCCTTTCTTTTCCCTGATACCTCTTTTCCTACAGCACCCATTGCATTGTGCCTGTCTTGTGTCTCTTTTCACAGACAGCAGAAGTACATGCAGATCCCAGGCATGGATTTTTTCCTTCCAGGTTTACAAGGAAAAAAAAAAAAAAAAAGAAAGAAATAATTAGCTTTGTAATGTTCTTCCTTTCATCTGGGATTCACATCACCTAACTTTAGCCATACAAAAATTAGTCATTTAATTAAGGTAGTCACCTAAATTTTCTCTCTAATGAAAGGCGAGAACAAGGTCTCTTCAGAGAATGATTCATTGCACACATTTTAAATATCTATTTTAGGATGGGATGAATTCCTCTCTGGTGGTACCTTGCTCTCTCTCATGACTGTGGAGACAGTTTAAATAATGGGCTATGACTAGAAACACATAGTTTTAACTGGCTAGAGTTAGACAAGATAAATGTTACTCACATTTTTTTTTAGGATTTTATTCTTCATTGTGCTAACTGTTGTACGAGCATAGAAAAATCAAGCTATCATTTAACCCTTGGTACAAGATTACAAAGAGCACTAATTAACTGGGCAGAAAGCACTAGCAATGCTCTGTGCATGTGTGTCATTCAATACTAGACTAATTTTGAATTTCAAAGACCCAAGCAAAACATCGTATTATTGTCAACTGATGTTTAAAAGAAAAAGACTTCTTTCTTTTCTGCCTCTTCATGGACAGGAAAGGAAGTAATTGTCAGAGGGGAAAAAAAAAAAAATGTTACAAATTTTTTCTCATCTTTACTTCCTTTGTTCTTTAAAATCCACCTTTCTCTCAAACTCTTAATGACTTTCTGAAGGTCACGGATTTAACATGCCCTTCCATGAAACTGCGTAACATTATTAATAAAGGAGAAGGCTCTGTTTTGATTACCAGGCACATACAGACTTTCTGACATTTGGAGTCAGCTATTCAGGTCTGTCATTCAGGTTTATATGTATCCACAAACTGCAGCATTTCAGAAAAATAGGTTACAGACCGTGAGAACAATAGAGGGAAAAAGAGATAACACTTTCATGCAAAGCTTTAATTAATGTTAAGCCAATGCTGGCCTGTAGGAAATGTCAAGTTCCACTGGATAAATCAGGTCTGCTTCTCGGTTTTGCAACACATCATGTTCTGTGTTCAGTAAGATGCCAGGTTGCTTATTTGGCCTGTCATTTATGTGCAGTGGTTTTCATGTGGTCTTAGAGTAAGGTGCCAAAGTTTTCTGGTTCCCTGACTTTATTCTATGATTAATAATGCATTAGCCTAGCAAAATATTTGCTCCTGCTATTACTCTTGAAGTTATGAAATTAAATATATATAACTGAAAAAATACAGTAAGTATATAGGAAATAAATCCTTCTCTCATCTTCCCTTCCCCATTTTCATTTGGGCAGATCAATCACAGAATCACAGAATCGTCTAGGTTGGAAAAGACCTTGAAGATCATCCAGTCCAACCATTAAACCAGATCTTTTAGTTGTAAGACCACCTCTTGAATTTCAAAATACATATACAAAAAGACTTCATTAAACTTGCTCAGCTCTGATTTGTCTACCTCTGTGAGCTTAAAAGCCCATCACTGCATAAACCTAAGCTTTATTCACCACTGTGATAACACAGCTTTATACCAGATCAGTCCACTGATTTCAACACACACTTTGTTGCGTACATCAGAAGCTTCATCTTATTAATAATGTTTTATTGTATCTTAATATTTTAGGTTATAACTTGTACATAAAAGTATGTAGAGGTCCTGACTTTTTGCAGAACAGAGAGACTGGGGAAAGAATCTTTAGTTTCAGACCCGATGCCTGTCTGTGCCAAGCACTGCATCGCTGGGTTTTCTCACGTACTCGTCTGGCTAGTGGACCTCCAGAGGCAGAGAGTAACACTTGCCCTTTCTGCTCTTAGTGTTCTTGTAACTCCTTACAAGCCCTTTTTTTTTTTTTTTTTTTTTTCCTCAGTTCTTAGTTCTGTTTTCCCCTAAATATTTTCTTCCTATATCCATTGAAAGTTCCCTGGGATCATCCTCCAGTGATGAAGCAGCTGCTGAGGAGCCGGGCAACATCAGCTGTAGGTGCTGTCAGAGAAGTGCTCAGACAACACTGAAACAGGTTTTTCTATCTGATTTTTTCACCTTCATACACATCCTTATGATGTGTTACAGGAAAATCTTATTTGTCCAGTCCCTGCAAACACTTCCCAACCTGTCATCTACTATAAACAAATACCTATCAGTTTGGGACACTAAGGCTTTTAATATTCCAGCTGTTTGGAAAGTTGTGGGAGTAACTGATCCTTTGGTTCATCATCTAGCCACAAAATGCTAGATTTAATAATAACAAAGAATGGCTTACAATAGATCCCAAGTGATTATTCTTTTTTTTTTTAATTAGTAAGTTTGATGAGAACAGCAAGCTGTGTGGTGTGGTCAATGTGCTGGAGGGAAGGCATTACATCCAGAGGGACCATAAGTGGATTGACCATCCATGAGTGGATTGAGAGCCCCCCACGGAGAAGGACTAGGTGTTGGTTAATGAGGAGCTCAACACGACCCAGCAATGTGCACTCTCGCAGCCCAGAAACCCAACTATACCCTGGGCCGCAAGAGAAGTGTGGCAAGCAGGTGAAGGGAGGAGATTCTCTCCCTTTACTTGGCTCTCATTACGGCCCCCCTGCAGTGATGTGTCCAGCTCTGGGGCCCCCAACATCAGAAGAACACGGACCTGCTCAAGGGGGTTCAGAGGAGGAGCACGAAAATAATCAGGGGCTGCAGCACCTCCCCTGTGAGGACAGGCTGAGAGAGTCGGGGGGGGTTCAGCTGGAGAAGAGAAGGTTCTGGGGCGACCTTATAGAGGCCTTCCAGTACTTAAAGGGGGCTACAGGAAAGATGGGGAGAGACTCTTGATCAGGGCATGCGATGATAGGGTAAGGGGTAATAGATTTAAGCTCAGAGAGGGTAGGTTTAAATTAGATATTAGGAAGAAATTCTTTACTATGAGGGTAGTGAGACACTGGCACAAGTTGCCCAGAGAAGCTGTGGCTGCCCCCTCCCCGGAAGGGTTCCAGGCCAGGTTGGATGGGGCTTTGAGCAACCTGGGCTAGTGGAAGGTGTCCCTGCCCATGGCAGGGGGTTGGAACTAGATGACCTTTAAGGTCCCTTCCAAGTCAAACCATTCTGTGATTCTGTGATAAAAAGGAAGAAAAGTTTCAGGCCTAAGAAGGAGTTTTGTTCTGTTAAATATATGTAATTAATTTCTAATTTAAATTTAAATTTTTAAATTTAAAAAACCTACTGTTTGACAGTTTTCTAAACTAGAAACTGCATTTTGAAATGAAGAAGTGAAATGCTTAAGAAGTAAGCCTGAAATTTTTACTTTTTCTATTTTATTACTTTCCCTGTTCAAAATATTTGAAAAAACCAGACCCATGCTTCTGGCTTTCTTCAAACTGTCAGAAAAGAAGTAATAATTATTTTTAAAAGGACTATTTCTATTATTTCCACCTGAAATCTCTCTTTGCTAATATCCAAATCCTACAGACTTGTAAACTACAGAATATTATTATTTTAGACAGAATTTCCTGCTCTGTTGTCACTTTTCTGTATCAAATATGTTTGTCTTGATCACTTTCTTCCTAGACATTTATCCAGGAGTGTAGGCTAGATGATTTGCTGCTCTGGTGATGTAAGCTTGTTCTCATGTTTTGCTGTTATCTAATATTAATGAGTGTGGATGACAAGGAGGATTTGGGTTGGGTGTACAGATACCTCTGTAATGGTCAGAAGACAATCAGGGAGATAATTAGATTGTAACAGCAATACATAATTAATGTGATATAACGGGACAGATCTCAATCAGTTGTACCAGTGGTAAATCCAAAGGAACCCTATTAATGTCAGGGACGGTTTTTTGCATATGTTGTACATTGATTTAACCGAGGTTTGATTCAGGCTCATTAAGTGACACATTTTTTACTTGTATTGTTTGTATGGGCAGACTGTGGATGATTAGCCTCAGCTTGAATGCCACTATACATTAACTATTTTAAGACATGTGAATTAGACTCTGACCAGATGCCAGAGATCCCCTAATTAGAAGTGCAAGCCATTCCCAGTCTAAATTCAATGTTCCTTAAAGACAACAGACTCCACTGAATGTTTATCACCAGCTGTGGACAAATTAGGATCTTAAAACAGGCCCTAATCAAAACAGAGAATAGTATTTTATGTAACTTCATGCAGGTTTGCTTATTCATTTGTTTTAGTTTTTGTATGAGCAGCACAGAAAGTTTAAAAGAGGAACAGGATTTAATTGAAATGGTCAAAACTGTGCTCTGGAATAATGTATTAATATTATTTTTAAGAGACCAGTATTCCATAATGCTAAGAGAAGTTATGATAGAGAAAGAGAGGCACTTCAAATGAGTCACTCTCTCATGACGCCAGTCTTCCATGTGATGACAGGGAGAGCCCAGACACCTGGCTGACCTTAGACAACCAACTTTTAGGCATGCATGTTAGGTAAGACGGTTTCCAGCTGTCATATCATATCTAAATAGTCAATCTAGCCATGTATAGTTGGGTTCATCACTTTATTAGCAGTCATTTCTTTCAGGCAATCCAGACTTACGGAGTTGTTGCATTACGGTCAATGCAACAGTTTGCCTGCTGGAACAAGCAAACAGAAAGGTCAGTAATTTATCTTAGGCTTCAAAACAGGGTGACTCTATGCAAATTACCTCTGGGGAATAGACCCCCACTGGTCTTGCTACCAAAGCACATCTCAGTTCAAGTTTTTTGTTAGAATACTAGTTAGCCTTTATTATTATAGAAATAACTTACAATATTCCCTTAAGTATTGTACAGCATAAAATGATGGAATTAATATTCTAGTTGCCGACCCATATGTATTCTGAGCTGATGTAAACTAAACGATGACAATTTCTTGATGCACAGGATGACTCAAAGCCCAGTCAAATTAACAGAGAAACTCCTTTGATTTCTTTCGGTCTGAAACAGGCCCTTGAATCATGTTACACATCAGTAACACCCAGTGGCTCACCCCAATATCAGATTCAGAGAGAATTAGAAATGCTGCCCTGCTTCACAAAGAGGTTGCAGAGGTGAATTTGTGCATGTCTGCTAGACAGTTGGATACTACAGTGATTAACATTATGGAAAAGTCCTTAAAGAGTTGACAAGGTATAGAGGGTTTGGATGGTGTAAGGCAAATAAGCCCCAGGCCTGAACGTTGTTTGAGGGAGAATAAAATGTGGTATGTGGGTATGATATGTGTCCTATCCCACCAATGTTCAAAATTAAATGCTCTTGGGGAAAAAAAAATAAGACTAGAATATTAAGAATTATCTGATAATGCAATCCCAGAAAAAGAAAAATTAGAACTGGGTGGGAGACTGCAGGATTCCACGATTTCCTAGTGCTTATTTTTCCAGTTGAAGGCAAAAATCTTAAGTCCAGAATTTTATTTTTAATTGAAAGATGATGGTTCCTCCAGAGCTGAGATTTTGGCAGCTTTTTACTTGTTTCAGTGCTTTACATCATCTCTATTTTATCTTGAAACAGAAAAGGCTTTGGAAGCCATGTTAGAGTGTAAGGTTTCACTGACTTTGTGGTGTACTTTTACCCCAGACTTTTTGTGTGGCTGCATATGTAACTAAAATGTTTCCATTCTTCCACGAGCTGTACTATTAGTGTTCTGGCAATTCTGTCTTTTATGAAAGCTCTGGTATTTATTTGGGTCATTTTCTTGGTGTCATAGAGATGACAAAATATATTCATTCTGTCCTTTTTTTCCACTCTGTACTTCCTCATTCAGATTTCTTTATATTTCTACTTTCTGTATTTGTATTAATCTTTCATTGTTTTTATGTTTTTCCCTTTTCTCTTTTTTCCATTCTTTCCCTTTCCCCACTTTTTCTGTTTTAGATGCAAACCAAAATTCTTTCCCTTGAATCCTTGTCTATTTCTAAAGAAAAAATTAATAAATTTTAGAAACAGGTGACTTTTTGTTCCTCTTTTCTTTACCCACTTTCCAAATTTCTAATTGTTAGTGCTTCCACCACCTTGACAGCTGTTTGACAACAGTGTCTACTTCTAGTCACATCTTGAGCATTATGATAAACAAACAAAGCTTAGTTACTGCAGAGAAAATTCGCTCTTGTATCTCATGTTAAATTTGCAAGGTCTAACATGACACACAGAAACCAAAAATGAAGCTTTCTCATCATTATTTAAGCATGGCAATCATCTTCATTGTTTAATCTATGAAGTCACACACTGAGAATTTTATTTTCCTTTAGAAACATGACATCATTTTCAATATCATAGTGTGAAATTCTTTTTTCCTTTGAGAAACACATATAAACTTAAACGTCTGTACTAAAGTTCTGAGTCTGCTGTCAATAATCCAAAGGCAAAGCACTACATTGGCCCCAAACACTGTCCTCTAACAAATGTGTGAGAAACTACTTCAAGAGTAAGGTGGGCTTACTGAAAACAGATGGAACTTTTTAATTTTCATCTCTCAGCCAGAATATTTCACTGGCTAAATATTCATGGAAGATATTTTGAGGTCCCCATTTCACCCTGGCTTAGCAGGCTTGCATAAGACCTGTAAGGCAGCTGTAAGATCAGGACTCCAAAAGTTTGGGTCCTGAGTAGGATCATATATAAAATAATCTTGTTTTATTTCTCTTTTGCTATGAATCTAAAACCTTGTATTTGAATTGTAGCTTTACCAAAAAAAAAAAAAAAAAAAAAAAAAAAAAAAAATTTGAAAACAATTACCCAGTCAGAAATAGAAGACATCAAGAGTTAATGGTGGTCCCAAACTAAAAATGTAAGGCTGTAGATTTTCTGCCTTCATTAAATAGGCTGTGAGAAGATTTTGAAACAAACAAATTTACTTTCTTCTACTCTCTTTGGCAAATTTTGGAGGTGTTCAGGCCTCAAACCAAGTGTTGCACCTTTGTACTCTCTCTCCCATGTTTTTCGCCTGCACATCGCTAACTTGAATTGCTTCCAAATAGGCTGATAAATTTATAGCTGCTATTGCAGGTCATATAATATAGGTTAAACCTGTGTTTACAGCCTAATAATTGTCTTATGTCTTTAAATCAGCTATGAAGTATTTTGTAATGCAGATTTTCTCCTTTTTTATTTGCCAGTAAAAGCAGTGAAGGGAAGCTACAAAGACTCCGTGTTTTCTTGTCACTGAGGACAGCCTTGCTGCTGTATTGCATTGAGTCTGAAAAGCCAGAACCACTATGTGGTTGCATCCTCAAAAGAATTGTAGGTGCCAGAAGTAGCAGAGAAAGTGTACAATTGGTCTAAATGGGTCAGGAAAAGGCAATTAAGTCATATTTCAAGGTTTAGCCAATTTCGGCATTGTCATTGCCTAAAACATGAGGAAAGTACCTGTAAACTGTCTGCCTTCTCTTCTGATCTTGGGGATAACCAGAATTAAAGTACCCTCAATACATCAGTCATGTTGCTACGCTAGATGAGATGAAGTAGATGACTGCTGAAATTTCCCAGTTGATGATCCAGATAAATGAGAAAATCATAGAAATTGTATTTGGCCATATTCCCTCTTCTTTTTGTGCCACTATAAATGAAAGAGGAGAAAAACATGAAAGGATAAATTTGTTAAGAAATTTTAAATGCAGAAACCCAAACACAGTCTGTACACATTGTAACATGTAAAGATAGGGTAGGTAAGCTGTTATGTCTGGATGCAGGTCCTAGTTCAGATTCAATTTGTTGCCTTTGACTTCTTGTGAATTTACTCTGACATGCAAGAGATCACTTGGGATAAGGTCTTTACTGTGTTTTTGTCAAGAGCACCCAGGAATCCCAGCTGTGGGCCAGGACCCCATTATGAGAACTGCTGTACAAACATAACAACAAACAGATTTATGTCATCTTATATTCAAATGAAGCAAAATAAATGATTGGTGAGTTGTAGCTGAGCCAAAAAATTAAGGATGGGGTTTGTTGTTTTGGGTTTTTTGTTTTTTTTTTTTTCAGTTCATGTTCATAAACACATGAATGGCATCAGATTTTGGGCTTCCATCTAAACAAATACAAATACAGAAGATGTTAATTCCTTTTTTGTATGTTTATTTCATATGTTTTCCTCTTTACAGTTTGTACAGAATCTAAACCTGGAGGAATTATAAATGGAAAGATTATCACTATTGTTCTTTGGACCCCAGCAGTGTTTATAAAAAGATCTAATCAAATAATCATTTATAAGGGTTAATGAGCTAAGTTGTGTTTTCTTTGTAAATTTTGCAACCACACTTGATGTAATTTGGAGATGTTACAGTTTGCAAATTTTTTTGTTGGATTTGTTTTCTTCATGAAAGAAGCAAGCTTAAATGAGGTGTTTCATTATTACTTCAATAATGCACAGTCAGCAAAGCTTTCATGTATCTTGATTGTTGATAGCTACTGATGAAATAGGAAGAAACAAAGTTTGTCAAGTGGAGACCTGCTCAGACACAAATCACCACAGCTAAGCAGCATGTCCATGTAAATTTAAGTCTCAGACAGTAAAGGCAGAGTGGGGAGGAGGGGAATCAACACCTATTAAATTTGGACAGGGACAGAAAGAGTGGCCTTTATTGACTGACAGACAAGGTTATGTGGCTGAACAATAATTTGAAGGTTTGAATTATTCATGTCCCATTCAAGGTAAAAGGGTTTAACCTGGTGATATCATCTTGTTGAAGTATGCAAAAAATGTTATTCTTATTCCTGACTTTTATTTTTCTAGCTACATGTCTTATACATGAAAATAGAGAAGAGAATGGGAATAACTGCTAATTTTTAGAGAAAAATATACATGTATGTATTAAGGTTCCAGAACAATTTGCTGTTTACAATGAAAAAGTAAACAGTTTGCAGAAGGTCCTCAATGCAGTCTGACAGCTGAGCTTCAAACTTCTCTTCTACCATACCTTACTCACCAGAGCTGTCCTCTGCATAGCTCTTAAACCAAGAGGGTAGAGTTGGGATTCTAGGCATTATCTGAAAATAATGATTTTTTTAAAAAGTGTTATATTTGTTTGCTGACAAAAAATACAAACAAAATACCATCATGTGTCTTACCATCTGCTACAGCTTCTTAAATTGGCCTCCCACAGTGTTCATTGATTGTGTTGAAGAGTTTATGGACTGTCCAAAATCATCATGTAGCTAATTACTATAGAAAGAATCAACAAAACAACCTACAAATAAAGGCACATACAGATAACAATACAGTTCAGAGAGTACAGCCCTGGGTCAAGATTCACTTTTTTTCTCTTAGCATCAAACAATTTATTGATGAATTAATTTAGCTTGGGACAATATTCATTCACTCCTAATTCAAGTTAAACAGACCTGAAAGAATGTATTTAATTGTAGATGCTGACATGGAATAGGAGTCTTAGGCAAAACCTGAAGATTTCTTACTAAATCACCTTCCTCCTAAACTGAAGTACATTTAAACTGCATTTTCTGGTAGAAAATCCATTACCAATTCTACCCAACCCATAGTTCACAGCATTATTAATGTCACAGGAAGTGTTGATATCTCTGAAGTAGGGATCGACTGTAGGATGCATCTGTTTCCATATTTTGGATCCTTTATTTTGAACTTCTGATCTGAGTGGGACTCCAGGGTTATTTGTGCCTCAAGGAACTGAGCCAAGGACACGGTCTGTGGTCCTGTGTCAGTGACAATTTACAGCAGTCATCAACCTTCACTTCCTTTCATCTATTTTATTAAGATAAATCTTTCATATTCCCACCTTTAAGATCCCATTTTAATATAGTCCTACAGGCCACTGGCTTCCTGATTTTGCTTTTACAGGCCTGTAGCTTCCAGACTTTTAACCACGTTACTGGTATCATACCCACTGTTTTTTATATTCTATCCAGAGGTGCTCCTCCACCGCCCTGTACATCAGGTGTAACTAAGTTATATCTTTTCAGATACAGGAAGACTGTGGTTGCTTTTCTTAAGTGCTTTACCCACTCAGTGACATCCCCTGTGGGGATTTCAGAGTAATTACCTGTAGTTATTAATCAGCATTTCTCAGAGCTTACTCTCTTCTTCCAAGTGGTAGTTACCAGCCCACCATATGACTGTGTGCAGGGGCACCTAGGAGTCCTGAGCTCTGCTCTAGATAGGGAAGAGCAACCTTCCCTATGTGCCAGCGTGGTCTCCTATCCTTCTTCAGTGCTCTTAACAAAGCCACCCTGTGCTTTCAGAGCCAGATCTGTAAAATACTGCAGGGCGAAAAAAAAAAAAAAAAAAAAAAAAAATTAAATGTATCAGTTTGACCAGAAATACTACCTTTTTGGTGTGATGGGTCTAAATTTTCTTTCAGCTTTGAGACATCCAAGTGATTTGGAATAACATATTACGGTCAGATGAACACCATTTCAGTGTTATTTGTTGCTTTTATTTATGTAGAAAAACATATCTACTTTAGGGAAATAATTCATTTTCTTACCCAAAACTTGAGAGCAAAAGCAAATAGAAAAATCTAATATTGGCTTAACTTGCAAGATCCTTCTTGGGTGTACATAGTAACTCACACAAAGTATAAATGCTTATAACTGACTGACCTTTTTCATCAAGAAGACTGAGGAATGCGTGCTTCAAACTGAGCAGAGCAGAAATTAGAATGCCGTGTGAGAAATCTCAGAGTCACCAACATACTCGGGACATCATCACCCAAGAAGATAAACTCTATTCAATATAAAAATAATATCCCTCTGGGAACACAGTATACAGGAGAAATCCAATCTGAATGCAAAATGCCAAAATCCAGTAACGACTGTACACAGAGGACTGTCCTAGGAAGGAGTGTTTCTTTTCCAGCCTTCACTTGGGACTAAGCTTAGAAACAACTGGACTATTTTCTGTTCTCTTCATCCAACAATGGTTTCACAGTTTTCACTCTTTCATCATGTCCTTGGGGCATTTTAGCTACTTCTGTGTCATGTAATCCATCACTCACTAAATAATTAATTTACTCAAGTAAGCTGGTTCTCTTGGGTTTTAGGGCTTCTAAGTGAGGAGAGATGACAGCTAATGTTATTTCAGAAGGAAATACCCAACACGCTACATTATTTTCCTTGATTTTTTTTTAATAGTTATTCACTTTGCAGTCATCAAAATTCTTTCTTGGTCAACTTTTTTCCATTAGGCAGATTGGATTTAATTCCACTGATATTATTTTAATAAGTAGGGCTGGGAAACTGCTCTATTCTGTGTTAATCAATGTGTATGTAAGGCCAGGAGGGGATTGAGAACCAAGTCCAACTCCCTTTATAATCAATCGCAGCACCATGGGAGCAGGAACAGGTCGTTACTAAGGAGATATTTTTTCTCATTGTACTGGCAGCCCCAAGCTGTACATTTTTCTCACCAGGCTTGCAGAAAACAACCAGCATTTAAGCAAGTCTGGGCATGAATGAACGACATGTGGCTGAAAGTATGGAGAAGGCTGCACTGGTGCTGGTGAGTCTGTAGAGGCATAGACTCTTTGATGGAGCCCCCTTGTAAAATTGCTTTTATAAACACATACAAATACATATATATGTATATGTGTAAACAGAGATATATAAAAACCAAATTATGTTACCGCTGTTTTTCATAACTTAGAGGACTGTTTGGATTTTTTTCTGCCTTTAAATGATAAAACAGCAAATGTAACCAAGCAAGATATAGGTACATATACACATTTATAATATATATTTCTACATATATACATCTATAAGCATATGCATATATATGTACATAAGCATATGTATATACACGCATGTATGTATGTATATATGTATTTAAATTGCATGGGCACAGTGTTTTCCTCTCCAAACATAAAACTTATTGGTGGGATTAATCTTTAGTATCTGTTGAAAGGACCATATCATCTACCTCCTAATTCATTTGTGAATGACAACGCCACCTCAGAGCTTTTAACCAGAAACATATGTTGCCACCATTCCCATGTGTGGACCATTCACATGTTCTGTGATTTTCTTTCTCCTTCTGTTCAGTCTTAATATAGACCTAATGATTATCTAATAATTAAAGCCTCATATCTGTTTCCTCTTAATAAAAAAAGAGCTAATTTGCAACTGAGTATCATCCATATGAAACTACAAAATTAGTTTACCTTCATTGTTTGATATATCTCAGATTAAGGGGAACATTTCAAAATTGTGTCCAAAACTATCTCAATTCATGAGTTTTTCTAGATTTCATGTGCAATTTTTACAGAGGAAAACAGACAATTAAAGAATATATCTTTTTTTATGTTTCCTGTAGAATAGCTGCTTTATGTGAAGATTTGCAGGTGTGTCATTTATAGGTGAGTATTGAGAGCTTTGTTTTAGCTTATAATGTCTTGACTTTTACAAGCAAGGCACGTACGATTTCTGACATTTAACCTGCAATAGAATAAATATGGTTGGATTATTAAAAGCAATTCTAAGAGTTCAGTCCCACTGGAAATTTCCTCAGCTGTTTTGAAAACCATACTGTAATTGCATAACAGAGTTAAAGTTTAGGATAAAGCACTGCCTCTATAGGTTACATTCCCGTGATCTGAGGTATCTGAGCTGGCAGAGGACTCTGGGGGCAAGGATCAAGGGCTTGGATGGTTTTCTCCTTGATTCTGTATCTGAGAGGGAAGCACTGGAAGAGGACCAGAAGGATCCTGAATGTCAACAACTGGTTGTGTGGCTGGTGTTGGCAACAGGGATTGGTTTCTGTGATGATGGGACCTTCTTCGAGGATTGAGGACCATTATGAAGAGACAAATAAGTGGGGGAACATCTTTGTCAACAGACTGGCTGAACTGGTAAGGAGAACTTTAAGACAGACACAACAGGGGAGTAAGATGATGACCCACAGTCAAATAAGGAAGTGGTGGACCAGTTTGGCAAGAAAATGGTACAGGGTGATGAAGACAGGAGATGTCTAACTTAACAAAACAGGGCTGGAAGGGATCCACCTCAAGCATAAGAAGTGTCTGCAGATAACATTATGGAGAAAGCTACTCATACCTTTTCTGAGAAATCAGGACAGGTGAGTATGTCTCTGCAGGACCTGTATACTACCTCATACTGCACTGATTTTCATAAACTTTTGACACTGTATTCCGTAATACCCTCATAAAAAAGCCGGTGCAATATGACTACAGATCTGGATACTGATGTAGATTGGGAACTGGCTGGTGTGCTGGGATTGGAAGGTTGTGATCTGTGACACAAACTCCATCTGGAGGCCAGTCATTAGTGGTGTATGCCAAGGACAAACTACACCATCAGCAAGTGTGCAGACAATACAAAACTGGGAGGAGTAGTTGATACACCAGAGGGTTGTGCTGACTTTGAGAGGGGCCTTGGCAGGCTGGAGAACTGGGCCCATGGGAATCTTCTCAAGTTCAACAAAAGGAAGTACCAGGTCCTGCAGGTGAGGAGCAATCTCCTCCCAAACAAAGCTTACAACAAAGATGATATAAACATTTTTGCTGTCTCTGCTGCATGTGTTCAGTGGATCGGAAAGGAATGGTATTTTATTTTGCTGTGTGCCAGGTGCCTTTTAAGCCAGAAACTCAATTTCTGCTAAAATACAGAGCAGAAAAAATCTACAGAACTTAAAACAGGGCAACAACAAAAAGAATAATTGTGGGGGAAAAGGGGTATGATGACATAGTTTTGCTTATTCCTAAAGTATATTTTCCAGGCCTATGAATAGCTCAGGTGTGAGAAAAATTTATTGGAAAGAGGTTATGAGAGTGTTAATCTAGTGATTTAATGCAAATGGATACAAAGTCATCTTTACCTTATTATTGAGCTGAATTGTCTGGGAAACTCATTAAACCACTTTAGGGGGAAGTTAATAAGTTTAAGGATTTTAAAGACATGAAATAACATTTAGAATCTGAATCTGAATTTAAAAACTAGAATCTGAATTTAAAAACATGTTAATAACGCATTATAGTTTGTAATTTGGGAGTAGATGTTATATTCAACTGTGATTGTCCTGGTGTTAAATCTGGTTTGTGATTAGAAAACTATAATAAATATACTTGAAGGAAGATGAAGTTATTTCCTTTTTCTACATAATGATTTAATATACTTAATTTTAGGAAAAGATTTTCGACTGGTATAAACTGGTTAAATTATTTTCATACGTGTGGAGGGACACCAGCTTACACTAATTAATGAGTTGACCATTACATTTCTATCAGAGATTGTTAGTTTGCTTGAAAGGAAACATTAGTGTTCCTTATAAAAAGTAATTAAAATACAGGAACATTTGCATTTTGAGGTTACATGTGTTAAGCCCCATCCTTACATATCATGCAGAGAAGTGTGACCAGCAGGTCAAGGGAGGTGATTCTCCCCCTCTACTCCACTCTCTTGAGACCCCACATGCAGTGCTGTGTCCAGCTCTGGGGCCCCCAACATCAGAAAGAAACCTTCAAACAGGCCCAGAGGAGGCCATGAAGATGTTCAGGGGCTGAAGCAGCTCCCTTATGAGGACAGACTGAGAGAGTTGGGAGTGTTCAGCTGGAAAAGAGAAGGCTCTGGGGAGACCTTAGAGCGGCCTCCCAGGACTGAAAGGAGCTACAGGAAAGATGGGGAGGAACTCTTGATCAGGGGCTGTAAGGATATGACAAGGAGTAATGGCTTTAAACTGAAAGAGGGTTGATTTAAATTAGATCTAAGGAAGAAATTCTTCCCTGTGAGGGTGGTGAGGCCCTGGCACAGGTTGCCCGGAGAAGCTGTGGCTGCCCCCTCCCTGGAAGGGTTCAAGGCCAGGTTGGACGGGCCTTTGGGCAACCTGGTCTAGTGGAAGGTGTCCCTGCCCATGGCAGGGGGTTGGAATTAGATGATCTTTAAGGTCCCTTCCATCTCAAACCATTCTGTGTTTCTATGATTCTTCAACTTTGGACTGTGTCATTTGTCAGTTTATGAAAATTAGAACTGTGACTCGAGAATATAAAGTGTCCCAAATTTTGAGAACAAATCTAGACACTTTTTCATCTGTATGCTAACTATCACTTGCAACATTTTATTTTGTAAAAAAGAAAACGTCTGCTTAAAGGCAGATTCAGGAATAGCATGACAATGAAACATCTGATATACAATCACATGAGGATTGAAGTTGTCTAACTTAAGCCATCAGAATTCTTGCTAGAGTAGATATATTTACCAGAACCAATTCTAATTATCAGGTATTTTGCTTAGAAGGTGGGTATATTCACTCTGAAGACAAGTATTCCCATTTGATATTATTCAGAGTGATAGCTACTCACATGAATAATAATTTCAGGTTTAGGTAGTTCTGAATTTTAAGATCCTCAGGGGCCCAGTGCCATTAAATATAATATATCTTTGGTGTTCTTTGCAGATAATCCCATTCAATATTATAGATCCTAAGAAAATCCCATGTCTAAACTGAAACCTAGTACTCAGCCAAACTGCTCATATAGTTATGTTGCTTTCTAACTGAAATGTTTGTAGAAGTGGTTCATGGGTCCGTTGATGTCAGCAGAGTACGTATAAGTCTTCCCTGAACTCAAACCTCCATTTCAAATTCACCCCCCATGCCTATCAGTCTTTAAGAAAGAGACACTGAGATTTTTTTTTTTTACATAATTTTGGATTTTAATGTTTTCAGTTCCTGCATTAATCAAAGTTTAATGTCCATGGGAAATAATAATTGCTTTACTTATTCATTCAAACAAGAAATAAACATATTCAGGGCTTTTACAAAGTCATTAATATGCAACACTGATCTCAAAGGTGAGTGTTCTGACATACACCAAACATAGCCATGTTAACTGCTCTCCTCACAGTTTTAATGATGTGTTTCAGATGTGACAAGGTCTCCTGCATATCAGGGTTGGGGACCATGACCCAGGATCCTCCAGTTCTACTGCTGAACTAAAACCCTGTTCTGCAAAAAACTCATCTGCGCTGGATATCCAGATCTGCAGGCATATATTACATGCCAGTTAGTTCTCATCTATATAGCAGACTAACAAGGAGAGGCAGGCATTGATCCACTTATCTCTGAACGGAGGGAGCATTATTACTGTTGGAAAAAACTAGTAAGGAGGCACTAATGAAGCCAGACCTTATTATACTGTCTCAAATTTTTCTACCATCTATCAGAGTTTGAGCTTGCTATTTTTCCTGTATGGGAGAGTACCAGCATGTTCTGTCTCGTCAGGCTATTTCTCCTCTTGAAACCCATACAGACTTTATCTTCTTCTGTGCCTTTCTTCCTGTTTTTGGATATTTTGTTGTAATTAGGCAACACATTAAAAATTTCTTATCTGAAAGAAGAATACTCAACCAGAAATGTATTGTCATCACATAAACTACAGTTCCTCAGAAGCTAGACAAAAAAACCTAAAATAAAAATTAAAATGTGGGGAATATGGTCAGAAGGAAGACATAGGGGAATTAAAAGGCCATGGAAGCATTTGTAGCTTCTTGCACCACTTGCTCATGGCAGATGGAAGCTATAAACAAGGAGAGCCATTGACAGTGAAATAGAGTTATTGTTTGGGTTGCTTTCATGCTCAAGATTATTACTATTATTATTTTTGTCCTTTCCATGTTCTTTTAATATATGGCCATTAACTAAAGTAGCAAAGGGGGAAAAAGATATTCACAATTACACTGGAATGTTGCTTTGATAATTAGTTTGCAGAAGCTGTCATGCTGGTCGATACTCTCTTCTCTGCTGAAGACAGCATTATTGTCTGATTTATGTTTTGACTCATCCCCTTGTCCTCTTACGTTAATCGTCTGCTGTTGATAGCCATTTAACTAAATGTGTCTGGGGAAATAGGGTGAATAACAGTAATGTGGAAGACAAGGATTAGAACCATTACCCATAAAGCAAAAAAGATTTTACACATTCAATAAAAGATGAGCCAACTATTCTCCACAAAGAAAAACTTCTGACCTCTGGAACACCTCTAGTTTCTCACAGTGGATCACGTATGACTTTATATATACACATATCTATATCTATGTATATACACACACACATGTGAAATTATATCTATATTATAAATAAATCTATAACATATGTATGTACGTGTGTAATAATATGTATACATATATGCATTTTCACAATTACTAAATTATCACTGGTGCATTACTTAAGGACTGTCAGGAAAACATACAAAACATAAAACCAGAGCTGAAACAATTTGCAAGACCTTCTTTCAGAAAGGTTGATCATGAATTCTCCAGCACTGGACTATGACATCATAAAATTGCTATCTGATCTTTTTGCTGCCATCTGTTAGATTTTTCTTTCGTCTGAGTTTTCTCTGTATCAACTGGTCTGTAGGTTCCATCAAGGTCTTCTGGCATTGGGACTGTGATTAGTTCTAGACCAATGGTTTTATTTTTTAATGAAAAGATTCATCACTGGAAAATAAAGTTTTGTGTGCTTGGGGTTTTCTTGTGCAATTCTTTTTAGTATAAAATGTCTAGTTCTCCTTTTTTTCCCCTTTAATTTTTTTTCCAAAAATTGTAGCGGTATTTTTTTAATGTTAATATATTTTGGTTTGCTGAAAAACTCCAGAAAAATAAAATCATAGAAACGTAGACCTGGAAAAGGTCTGGAGATATTCAGACCAATATGCACTATGACAAGATGGGATATACTTTGCCACCCCTGAGAAATACTTGATTCAGAAATGATGCTCAATGGCTACACATGGTCCAAGTTCAGGAGCTTCGCAGTCATAATATACTGCATTTGGTATGTCCTCTAGACAAATTATATGGTACTTTGAAGAGGTCTGTCAAATGCAACATCTTCCTTACTTTGAGGAGGGAAAGAATTTATGTCAAATTTCAGTGATGGAAGAGAAGAAAAGCATGAGACACCCAAATATCCATGACACCATGGCCTTATTATAAAAACAAAATGTTTTCTTTTTTGGTGAATACATTTGTTTCCTTTCTCTAATAGAAGTATTTTCAATATGAGGAAGTCAATTTTCTGACTACTTTTAACTATAGTGCTATAAATTCTAGAAAGATTTACATGTACTTTAATACCAAGAAGATATAGACTTGGAAAAAACACCTTGTTTTTCCCGTGAACTCACTTCATTTCTTTTCCTTACAGGAATGGTGGATTCAGAAAAGCTGTTCAAGGCAACAGAAATTATGTAGACTCTTTAGTCTCTCTACATTAATTAAAATTTTAAAGCAGATTGGTTTTGGTTTTTAATCTTGCCTTCTGTTCTATATACCAGTTTGAAATCTGCTCTCAGGGCAACTTTAGCTCATAATAGGTAAACATTCAATATGTTTAGCAACTCGACCTCATTGGATATTAGGCAAAAAATATGCATGGCCCTTCAGAAGTCATCTCCAAACACTAAGATCTGCAAAGTCAGCTGGACACATCCAGAAAAGTTTCTGCAAAATCTTTAGTAAGGACATAAATAGTACACAGCAGATCTCTCTTATCAGCACTTCTTTCCTCTTGCAGTAATAGCAAAGCCAACAAATGCAAGGATTGAAATTAATTTAATCAGCCGTTGTTCTTATTTAAGCTGAATCAATATTCAAATTCGTGTATCTGGGTTTGAAAGTACCTGCCCTTTGACTTCTGAGCAGAAATTTATTCAAAGTCATGCAGTTCTTTTGGTAACCCCATCTTTTCTTCTTGGTGCTTTTCAATTCCACTGGAAGATGCTTACCTTTACCTATGACCTTGTCTATCCTCTTCTGCTATGGATTGTGATGGAGATGGGTGAATATTTGTGGGACTTGCATTTCCTAGAGCCTGTAATTGATAAAATATTCCTGGTCAAAGCTCATGACACTTATGAATCCTCTATGGTATTTCTGCCCCTTTGTCGGTGGGCAGTGAAGGTATTGAGAAGTTTACACACCTAAATTAATTGCCTAGGAGATAACACAAAGAACTGGAGAGGAAAAGAAATTTCACCACTGAAATGAATATTTTAATGAGAAAAGTTCATTAGTTAAACAACATGTTCTGTTCAAATTTTAAACACATCTTTCAAAACCATGTTCCAGTTTGAAATACTGTGAGGGATGAGGCACCTAAGTGCTTCAGCTAGAGCATTTGCTTTTTTTTCCCCCTCAATAACTGATATGTGGATTCAAACACCAAATTAGAGTTGCATTTTTCTCACCAGTTTCCCACAAAAGTTGTGAGTTCTTTACATATATCTTAATTATTCACCACCATGCAGGTGTGCAAAACACCTGCTCTTTCCACAGACTTATACACACATTAGTTACCATGAGCAGTATTTGCCACCAACATGCACAAACACATGCGCACATTCACATATACACGTGGACATAAAGCAAAGTTACATTCCATACCAAGGTAGGAACTTTGTTCTTCATCAGGAGTGGAAATGTATGTATCCACTAGGGTTTACTTTAAAAGTCTGTAGAACAGAATAGAGCTATGGTCTCCAAAATTTTTTAATCATGGATTCCATCAGTAAAAATATTTCTGAGCACACATCCCTAGTAGGTGTACACTTCATTATTTATAAATTATGGACATATACTGCTGAAGTTCTAAAATTATCTCCCTGTACCCAGTGGTTTGCCTTGCCCACCATTGGGGGTACATGCATCCCACTTTGGAAACCACAGGAAGAGAAAGATGATTTCTTTTCTATAAATTTTATGAAACTGGGAAAGGGATCACATGGGTGTTAGTCAGAATTAACACATTCAGGGAATTTTTGTTTTATTTCTAAAACCAGCTTTATTGCAGCTGGTGAAAGTTGGGCTCCCTTCTCTATGCCAGCATGCTAAAGGGATACTTAACTGGTAAAACTGGTCTTTTTATTCAAATAACTGGTTCCTGATAAGTAGGAGTGCAGCCAATTTCATGCAGGCTTTTTGAGTCAAACATATTATCTAGTGAAATGGTATAGGAAATCATTGATTTTGCTCTAAGCTTTTGATGTGCAACAGCTTTTCTTTATTGTGACAGTCTGATTTCAAACTTATTCTAAGTAAAACACAGAGGCCTTGCAATTCTGCTCTCCCTGTTGCACACGCGACAGTCTGGTAATTAGAGGTGGATTAAACACAAGAAAAACATCCCCCAAATAGTTTTTTTTTAATTAAAAACTCTGAAGATTTTTTTTCATTTCAGTTTATTTCAGTTGGCTCAAAATGTAAATACACAAGCACTTGATCAACTTTCAACTATCTTATAAATGAAAAGCAATATCACAACCTTTTCTTTTAAAGTATCATTCTGTGGAAATGTAATAAAATGCAGTTCTTGTAGAAGAGACATTTAGATTAAACATTTCCAGAAATAGCCACAAAAGGTTTTCTCTTTTGCTTTTTTGAGAAATGTCAGGGAGGCAAGTCATCTTTTTTATTAAAGATGAAAATACTCAGGGCTTAACTGAAATATATGTTCATTAAAAAAATCAAACAAAAAAACTCCCAACAGAAGCCCACAAAAAAAACAACTCAGTCATCTTCAGGGCGCATCGTGATGCCAGATTTGGCAGTTGGGTGGCAAAAGTACAGCATACCTATGCTAGGGAAATCACAGAACACATGAAAATATAATGAAATTTTTCTTTCTGGCTTCATCAAACATAGTTCAGATACCTGGCATGCCCTAGAAGTGGATCATAAAGTTCACCACAGACCAAAACTAAATAAAAGATATAGATAATAAGGATATCCAGCCTGCATTGACCTGGAGCTACTTATATTCCTCTATGGATCTCCATCCAGCCATGTGCAAGAATGACATGATATTATAGCTTGGCCCAAACAGCCCCAGAATACAGGGATCACCCTGTCATTCCGAGGGGGAAAAAAAAAAAAAAAAAAGGTATCTTTATTTGTCCTAAGTGTCTGTTGGGCACATCAGGAGTGTTTCTTCCATGCACAAGCTGGTTAACATGCCCTGTCATGTCCCTGGAAGGCAGAAGTAACAGGTCTCCTTATTATTTATCTGTAGAAACATCCCCTACTGACATTCTTTTCTCCAAGAAACCTTTGTTGGTTCCTAACATTGTCAGAGGAAAGCCTAGGTGTTGCTTTTGGGACATTAATTGTTTCTGTTACTGTGGCTGACACAGTTCAAGATCTAAGACATTAAACATTATCAAATAATTTTAAAAGTTTAATTTGCTTTCATATATATATATAAAATTTGTTTTAATTTGTTCATGAGTTATATATATATACATGTATGTGTATATATATTATTTTAAAATACTTTAAAATATTACTTTAATTTGCTCACGGGTTATATATACATATACACACACATTTTCATACATACATATCTATATATAACCTGTGAACAAATTAAAGTAATATTTTGGGGTTTTACTTGTAGAAAAACATTTTTTTTTTCAATTCCTGTGGATCTGGCCAGTAAATACTAGCCTTGGAAATGATAATCTAGTTTGTGTTTGCTACATGTATTATGGATCCTTTTGAAATGGCAGAGAAGTTCAGAAGATTTTTTTTTTTTTCTCTTCTATATGGAGGATTTGTTGTGAATAAGAATGAATCTCTTCTTTGCGGATAAATACAAAAGTATGACCTATAAGAATATTTATCTCTCTCCTTTCATTTTATTGACAAACTTTGGGGCATGCATCCCATCTGCTGTGAGACAGCAATTTGCATAAGTCAAAGGGCACAGAATAATGCTTTCCTTTTTGCTATTCCTACAAACTAAATGTCTGCAGATAAGCTCCCAACCCCTACTATGATCCAGAGAGGTGATCAAGGAGCAGAAAGATAAATGGATCAAAAATAAAGCATCCTTGGTCTTATATAGTCTTGGTGAGTGGTAGAATTACTTCTGTTCATTTTTTTCTTTATTTTTGTAGGAACGAATATACAGCTGGATTTTATTTGCTGGCTTTGAAATAAGAACTTAATTTTAAACTACAAAATTATTGAATTGAGGAATATAGCTTTCATCCCAATTATGCCTTCTTTTTTGCTTATATAAGCCTTTATATATTTGAACATAATCTACAAACAATTCCTGAAAAATTGCTACATAATTTAGTGGGAACAAAACTAATAGGTTTCTGTAGAATATAACATAATTTCCTAATAAAAACAAACAAAACCCAGCCCATTTATGATCTATAGAATTTAGTAGCAAATTTAACATTTCTGTATTTAATAGATCATTTTATCCATTTTAGAACACTCTTCATATACACTTACAAAATTAATATCATTCTTCTTTATTTTACTGAAACTTTATTTTTATTATTAATAAAATATACCTTAAAATATACATGAAACTATCTGAGATAATGTTTCTGCTTAAAGAGCTAGCCAATATTAAAAGTATTATAGGCATATAGTGAACTACAACATTTTTAAATTAACAAAAAAAATTTACAACAGGAGTTTAATGCTTTTATTACACTCTGTGGTTTCAGAATTCTATATATAATTCAAGGACCACATTCTCATTTACATTAAAGGTCTTTTGCGGGCATCTTACAGTGATATATTAAAGATTTTTGGTTTACCACTAAAGGTATAAAGTATGTTTAATGCAAATGAAAATCAGATTATAAACATTTCAAGATGTCTTCCAACAGGACCCTACAGATTTCACACACTCGTAAAAAGTCCTACAAGATTTTTCTGTGAAGGAAAGGAATTAGTATATCTACTACTAACATCTCACAAAGCAGAGGTGACTGTGGTGCTACTACAGACTGTACATTAAGAATTTGTCAGGATCTAAGGATCTACTACCCAAAAATAAGACACGAGAATAATCTCCAGAGTTCAAACACCTACATTCGGATGTCTATGTGTGAGCTAGATGCTTAATTTCCAATTATAGTCAGTGAAATGATTAAACTGCCTAAACAGCCAGCCAGAGCCATTCAAGATGGTCTAGGAGAGTGCTCTCTAACATTTTTTGATTGTGTAACTCTATTGGTAAAATCTTTTGAGCAATTGTCAACATATGTATATATGTACTTATATATATGTGCTTATGTACATTGCAAAATATACAAAATACTGAGATAAAGATGAAATAAACATCACTTTTAAAACATTTATTTTCATTTACTTATTAACAGTACAAAAAATATTTAAATTGTCTTGTGCCCCTCCTGGGGTGCATGCACCCCAGTTTGGAGACCACGGGCTGGCCTCCAGATGCTGATTTACAAGTGTAAGTCAGCCACAGGTCCTGTGTAGTGTCTGCTGGCTTCAGGCATGTGTCTTGGATATTCACATATATCTATTACAACACGTCAAAAGAAATGTGCAAAATTGGCATTACTGAGGAAAAAAATCCTACTTTTATCCTTTTTGACAAAGGAATGCATTGCTTTATTTTTCTGGGTATTTAAAGCATTGGTTTTAAATGTCTCAAGTTTTGTTCTTTCACAACTGAAAAAAAAAGAGAAAGGAGAGATGAGCTGAGGGATCACTGCATGTGGTCAGCAAAACTGGGTGTGCTTCTGCTCTGCATTACAAGAGGTCCTTATGTGTCACCACAGTATGGGGAGGTCAGCAAAGAACAGAGATGGAATAGCTGCAGTCAGGCAGTGCCTCTCATCAGAGGACAGTCAGCCCTATACACCTGTACACTGGTCAGGAATATAATTCAGCTTTCTGTAAAGAGACAGGACATGAGTTTTAGCAATGTTAACAACGATAAAGGGTTGCGCTGCTGTTTTCTTCAAGGTCAGATCATTGGAGTTTTATCTCAAATTTACCAGTGTAGATTTTTCTTTTCATAAGAAAACGCAGAATGAAGGAATCAATGAAAAATGGAGATAGAAACCCTGCTTGAAGAGAATATCCCCCAAATTAAAAAAAAAAAAAAAAAAAAACAACAAAAAGCAAATAACCAAAAAAAAAACCCAAAACAAACACAAAACAAAAACCCAAACAAACCAAAAAACCCCTCAAAAAACCAAAACCCAAGACCCATCTTAAAAACAGAGCAAGTCCCAGAAAGAATTTGTGTGGACTACGCCAAATGCTGAAAGAAGGACTAGCACCTGCCTATCTGTGGCCATTTAGACTACAAGATACTGAGACTTGCTTCTGCCTGTTAGGGATTTCCAACCCTTTCCACAGTTGTTTGTCCTTAGATATGGGCTTTACCACATGGAATGAGAACTAAATTTCCTTACTTGTCTCAGTTTAAGACCTGCAGTTTCATAAGGCAGCTGAATCCCTAACAAAACCCAGGGAATACTGCAGTCTTTTCTAACCTGAGACACTTAATTTTTCTCCCTGCTACAGTGCTGATCAGCTGAAAAAGAAATGATCAGACACTTTGTCTAAAAGTGCCTATTTACTCACAGTAATTAACCCCTAATTCAGTGGTAGGACAGATAAAGATAATCAAAGTATAAAACACCTGGTGTAATTGGAGCTTAAAAATGTCTTCTACCATCTGTATATTTTGCCGTATATGCATTTTCTTTCATCTCCATTCCACAAATCCTTGCTCAAAGGAGTCATTTGTCTGCATGAAAAGATGTGGTTAAATCCCTAATTTTTTTTCTCTGTCTTACAACTTTTATTTATACATAGCCTCTTCATGGAACAACTGTTTATAGTTGTTTTCTGATAGAGATGTAACTTATAATTTCAGACCTTGAAATATTAGGATTTTCTCCTGTAATTGTATTTAATATCTTTCAATGGAAATAAAGTTTAAACAAAGAAACCACCTAAAATTTTTAGGTGATTTCAAAAAAGAAAAAGCCCCACCCCAAATCAGTGGGAGGCAGGGAAAGATACATGCCAAATATTTAATAGATTCCTGTTCAGAGGAATTAATCCATTGTTTTTATTAAGGAAGATGCTCAGATCAACCGGCAAAGCAATAATTCTAATTTTTGTATCAGATTTCCTGGTTCTAATCCACTGTTTCCTGACAAACACCTTACGACGACAACTGTGGGACAAGTGTAGTTGGCAACAAGCAATGTGCTTCCATTAGTGTACAACACTAACTTCATTCAGAGATGAAGAGTTTCTTTCATCTGGGGCTGGATGCAGTCAGAGTGTTGTGCTATTGGCACCTGGTAAAAGAAAATCAGGTTGACAGCTGTGACATGTGAGCAACAAAGAAGTGAGTCCAAGCAAACAGTTAGGTGTAAAATGGTTAAGTGCCACGCTCGCTAGGAAGTAAAATAGAAGTGTGAATATCTTTGGAGGTCTATGTCCAACCTGTCAATCCCAGTTGTCTGCCGGTGCACTGATGGCTCTTGTCCTTTGTCTCTTTGTAGAACAAAACAGAAGATCTTACATCTTTCATAACTTCATTGAGGGAGGAATTAGTAACACCAGGCTGGAAGAGACTTCCTGGATCACAGCTCATAGAAAATGAGTCAAATTGTGTTTATTCCAGAAGAGACAACAAAACACAGTGCTTCCTCCTTCACCATGAAACTAAAAGTCACAAAATAATCTCCATCATCCAAATCAAGGATAAAATCATTATTATTTTCCACTAATTGATTTAACGTTAGGAGTAATTTGCCTTCTTAAGTATGTCATTTCACAGTATACAGAAGTAAAGCTCTTTGGAAAACTTGGCAGTGGTCTGCATCTCCTTACTAGTACTTCTGGCTGATTTATCAGTTTGAAAATGTGTTGTAATCTGCATAAAAATGGAGTCTGCAAACTGATTTGGATTAATCAGGTCTGACTGTAATTCCTTTTGGTATCCTCATTTGAACAGCACATCAATCATGATGACCTCTTTTGATAATAATGTTACCGTAATATCTAATTTCATATTAATTCCATTGTAATTTAGTGGGCATTCATTCTAACAGTAATTCCTATGGAATTACATCTGACATCCCCATGAATACCAAAATAACTCAACATGATAAATGTTATTACATCGAATACCAAAGGAGGCAATAATGATTTGCCATTTATAATAAAATGTTGCCTGCAAACCATTAGTGGACATTACTGCCTAGTGTTAAGGATGTTCCTGTGTAAATCTGCTCACATCCAACTACATCCTGAATGTCTCCCCTGTGTGACAACATGAGCTTGAAAAGAGTTGCTCAGACACCCATTTTCCGGACTCAAGATACATATGATTTATCATCAGCCACTGAACCCATTCAATCAGTGATCTCATGTTGAATCTCACAAGCCAAACCTCGGCAGCCTGTCAATGAGAAAAGCTTGAAAGAGCACAGAGATGGTTTCCAGCAGTGGTTGTGCCAAGACACTTCCTGATATCCTTGTTTCTCATTAGTGTTAAATTAGTCCCTCCCTGCAATAGTAAAAGGTACTCAGCTCTTTGAGAGTTCTGCCTGCCAGATGAGGCACAGATATGAGCTCTTGTTCTTGTTCTGTATGTATATAAACTTTTCTATATGTATTTTCATATATATATATTTACATATATATAAAAAATGTATATCTCTATTCAGTGCCTATATATCTCAGATGACATATATATAGCTTACAGAGGCAGAGGGGCTGTGAAAGGTGGTTGCCATCATGATCTCACAGAACAAATGAGACATAATTTGTTCTCAGCTTTTAGACACACCATCATTCTTGAGGAAATAAGGCTAGCCAAACCAGAATACAGGTATCCTTCACTTGTCTGGATAACAGCCCCAGGCCATTGGGGGTCACTTCCAGGGTTCATGACCACATCACAAGAATGGGATTAAAGAGAAACTCGTGCCTCAGGCTTTGTATAGCTTCATGCCTGCTATTTCTGCAATACCTTCTTGTGAGCCTCACTACAACCTCACAAGGCAGCAGTTTACATACTTATATATGAGAAAACCAGCAGAAATCTCTGTGCATTTTCAGTTGGAAGCATTTAGGTACCTAATAATTAGCATTTGTATGTTTTTGGAGGTAAATAAAAAACACAACATTGTTGTGCATTTCTGTTGAACAAGTAGAAATGAAGCCTAAGGTTCAAATGAAATTTATTTGCCCCTTCTTATGTGCCCCCCATTAGGAGTGCTGTAGCAAGCCTCAAGCACTTGGGAGGTGTTTCCCCAGCTCAGTGTTCAACTTAGGGACTCCAGCAGCAGCAGGATTTGCAAGGCTAAATCTCCTAGAGCTCCTACAACCAGCAGTGTGTGGGCTTAGTATCACCATCAAGTCAGAAGTGGCTAAAGGGGTGCAAAGAAGGAAACATTTTATTTCTTCTGATTGCAACCAGTGATCAGAATATTTCAAGATATTATGGATTTAGTTTACTGACTGAGAAGCTAATATTTTGTGCAACTACACCTGAACTCCAACTTGATGTTTCCTTCTGCTGCAATTTCAGGTCAGATTCTTCCATGCACATTAGCCCTTCCTTCAGTCCCATTGATATAAAATAAGCTGTTTAAAGAAGAATATCTCAGATGCTGGTGAATAATTGTTGTAATGGGACATAATATTCCACTGCCAAGCAAGCACCAGCACCAAACACAGACAGAATGGAATACCCTTGTTTGTTTCATAATATTCTAATGGCACAGCCCTAAATGGCACTCTGAAGCTCCTTTTCAGATGACGATTCAGCACAATCCTGAGTGTTGCTTAGAGTCAATAGAGAAAATCTTCCAACCAGTAAATATAGCTTACAATTTTCTTATCTGAGGGTGTAGCTACATATTTCATCTCATTAAAACACGACTTCTTCCTGGGTTATCTGTAGGAATGCTGTGTACATTTTATTTTCTGCTATTCATCTGCTTCTTTTCCTTGTTGTCAGCTGCAAATTCAATTGGTAATTTTAAACAAGTATATATTTTTATAAATAAAGATATCAAATAACACAGAGCAACTGGTCAGTCCCAGAGCAGCTCTTTATGATTTTGGTCAACATAAAGAAGCAACCAACTCGTGTACAATAAGAAACTGTGACACATACAATAATAATGTCAATCAGTTTACAAAATGTGGCTGAAATAGCTGGAGAAGGCCTGAAAGTTGATTGCAAGCACACTTTGGCACGGAATTGGCATCTCTTTTCATTCTATATAGCCCACAGTTGGGTTTTGTGCTTGTGTGTAACATTTGATTTGCATATGAACCCAAGAAGTAAATGTGAACTGTTAATAATGCTTACATTCTGTTCAAGATATCTTTAGCTCTTTCTCACAGTGGTGGTCTACATGTCTTGCGTAGAATTAAGCACTGTTAGCTGTAAATTAGCAAGCTAGCATACAATTCAGTTGTAAAGCATGTAGCTGAACGAATAAAGGTCAGTCAGTCAGCTATTTACAGGGTTTTTGCCATAGAGATATGTTTTGCTGTCTGTGCTGTTGTGGCTACACAGGACTAACGGGTTTTATTCTTGACAGTTTAAAACTACAATAGACTGCAATTATAGCAAGATTTCAAAAAAGACCAAAACCTACTATCTTTCATACACACATGCACTGACATATACCAAATTAAACCTTTTCTAACTCACTGAAATTATTCCTTTTCTTCTCTGTATAAAGTAAAAATGAATGCCCACTTGATAAAACCTGGCAAGTGGAATTCATAAATGAGTACAGAAAATTATTAATACTAGTGCAGCAACGGGAACTGAGTCATAGCTTCAGCTGATGACCACATCATTTAATTTTTATTTTTTAAAATTAAGTCAGTAGCTGCCTACAACAGTTTTTTACCTTTCCTGACAGTTAAAGACACAAACTGAACAACGAAGGAAATAGGCTGAACATCAGCAGTCAAGTTTTCATTGTGTGCATATAGGTATCTCTTGAAATCAATGTTGTCTTATAATATCAAATGCAGGACATCATGATGCCAATGTGTGTCCATTAAAGATTCTGGCAAATGTCCTTTGATAATATAACAGGTAATGGACTGATAAGCACACTATGCTTTGCAGCTATCTCATTTGAAAATCAAAGAATCACACGCAAACAATGGCTTTGGGCATTATTATTGTTTAAAAGTCTGACTATTCTGTTCAACAGCTACCAAACATCAGGTGTAAAGATGCAGAAAAAGTAACTGTAGAAGGATCTATCTATACCATAGTATAAGCTTTACTTTCTCTTTTTAATTTGCTCTTACAATTGAAACCTCAAAGTGAGATTTTGATCTGATACACTCTTGTAAACTCGTAGTGGTCCTATTTGTTTAGTCTGTGTGTCTACATCTGAACACAATTTCATCTAAATACTTATAATGTAGATGGATAGTTATAAATGAAATGACTGATAGATTGTAGGGGTTTTTTTTCTTTTTTTTGTTTGGGTCTTTGACTTTTTCACTGTAAATACTGGAATGCTGTTCTCCACAGTGTGAGTATTTCTCAGATTTTAAAGAAGCCTTTGGCTAGATAGCAGCTATCAAGATTCATGGAAAACAGAAAAGAGACACCCAAGAGACGGCAACAAATAAATAATATGGAAAACACATGATGTAAAGCTAGATAGCTGCTTCACTCATTTTAGGTGAATCACTCATTTTAGGTGATTTTGCTGTCTGTATTTTGGATGTATGTTTGTTTGTTTGTTTGCTTTTATCTAATGCTTGTTAAATTCTGAATCTTTTGCATAAGTGTGGAAGCAGCACAGGCTGTGCCATCCAGCTGAGATGAATGTGGTATGAGTTGCTTCCCATAAATTAAGTGCTCTTCCTTAGTTAATCTGTTATAACAGGCTTGGGATGAAGAAAAACAATTCTGCCTGAAACATCCTTATTTCACAGCCAAATGACACACCTCTTGTCCACCCCTAGGAAGTCCCATGCACAAGGAAATTGTAAATAGCCCCCACAGTGACCAAGGAGAGCCAGAAAGCAACCTGACAGCAATGAATATTCTCATGAATCAAAGTGCCGAGCTTAATTCATAATGGTTCAGAGGTGCTATGGTATCAGTTGTCCTCAAATATTTGAACAATCTGCTGGTATTTATAAAGATGAGAGCAAATTCCCAAAATGTCTGGAAAAATAACATGATAGATTATCCCCCTGAAAGCTCATACTGGAAATGAGATATTAGCATGTATTTCTCTTTTCACATGGGCATGCTACTACTGCAAATTCTTCATAGCTGTGTCTGTCCCTTACAATGTGTTCATACAGCGTGGAGCACAGCGGGACCGTGATCTTTGCTAGGATGTCTTAGCATGAAAACAATGGAAATAATTAGTGCAGAACCATTTCGTTATCCTCTGTTTATAATGTGCCAGTCTTTCAGACTGAAAGTAGAGGATAAAAAAGGAAAAAGAGAGAAGACAAATTTATCTTGTTAGTCTCCCCTGAGTTACAATAGCAGAAGTATCATTAGCAGCCTCCATATTCACATGAATTAGTCATGCCTTTCTGGTAATATATCACATTTCTTTATCCTCTTCAATCAATGGACAAAAATACAGGGCTGTTCTTGCTCATGTTGAATTTTTACATTCTCTAAGGGTATACTGCACTTGAGCCATCAAGATTTCTGTTCATGTCCACAAGAAGTTCATGGGACAAGAAGAAAATCCTACCTTTTCCTTTGCTCTCCATCAGTCTGGAGAAAGACCAAACATATGTTGTTTCTTTAGCTGTTTCTGCAGCCTTTAGCTGAAAACTCTTCACCACAGATGAGCAAGCTGAAGAAAGGGGGATGGTCCATATGTCATGTTCTCTGTCTGTACTAGTAAGTTAGACAAGCCCAAGACTGTTCTCTTGCTGAGACCAGCTGGAATAGGATTGCCTGCTTCCATTCTATAACATCTCTTACTCTTCAAATAAGACTTGTTGGGAATGTTTATTGGGAACAGTCATGGGCTTGTCCTACATTGCAAACTGTATCCACAAATTATTCAGGAGAGTGTGGGTTACACCAAGAGCTCTTCCAACCACTTAACAATAGAGATGAATGTGTTCTGGTTCTGGGCACTTCCCTGTCCCAGTTCAATTTACTAGTGTTAAGTGTCACCACTGAGGGAAAAAGGAGACTTTTTATTCAAATTGGTGAATGTTGGAATATTAGATAAACAACATTCCTCCAGATAAAAACTCTGAAGCCTTAAATCATTATCTTGAGAGCAGCAGAATAACTTTCCATTTTCTTTCACTCCCTCTTCTTCACACATTGCAAAGAATATATTAACATAAACAAAGAAATTAGATCTTTCTTTTAAGGTGACCTGTTCTACCTGTAAACCGTGCCCTTCTTACCACACCACCAATTTCACCCTGGCAGATATATCTGTTCTATGTGGAGGTGGTGGTAGTGTGTCCTTAAAATATTCTTAAGCCCAGAAAATAAATTCTGCTGGTGTCTACTGCATTTCTACCACCACAGCCACGAGCTCTTTTGCAAACCAAACATGCTTGCTGCCATTCCTTCACATCTGTAACATTTAACTTTAATGCCTCTGCCCCTGAGGAGCTGCAGAGTAGCATTTCAATTCGCCATCCACGGATTTGTCCTGAAGAATTAGAGACATGTCAGCTTATCAGTCTGTGACCTTTTCTATTAACATTGTCTTCAGGTTGACTTGGCAGCACACAAGGAAAATAAATCTTTTTACCCGAAGCTGGTCTGGCTTGCCAGGATAGTGCAGCTGTGGCTCAAATCTGTTAAATTTTTAAATTGCAAACATTGCTATGACTACATAAAATTTATTAGGTAGAACAATCCCTGGGAAGGGATGGAGACAAAAGCAATGGAATAGAAACTATTAAAATAGATATGAAGGAGACATTTTCTGCAAAGCCTGGAAAGTTGCATTGTTTACCTTATTTACAGCCTGGCCTGACACCCTAGAGATAATACAAATAGAGTCACCATGTAAATTATATGATCTTTTCATATTCAAATCTTTGGAGGATCTACACAGACATACTTCCAAGCAAGCTACATGGGCCTTCTTTACCACCTGCTCCCAGACTTTTTCAACTACTTTTTCTGTTGTTTTGGGGATGGGGAGAAGTATGGTAGCCTCAGAAAGTGATGCCATGGATAAGTCTTCTGATATAAACCTGTTCTGGCACTATAGCCCCTGCATTTCCCTCTGCTTTGATATTCTGTGACACCCTATCATGGAGAAATGTATGAACTGCATTCTCCAGGATGCTCTCCACTATGATATAAGGACATTTAAGGCTCAAAACACCTGGTTAAATATCTAGTAGTTTCTGAGGTACACAAGGGTTTTTGAAATACCCACAGCAGACTTGTGGATTTGATATAGGACTTATGTCTCTTTAGCTCCTCAGAGGGTCAGGAGGCAGAGGTAAGATGAGCTGTCTCAAAGGACTTGGTATTTAGACAAATTAATTGAGCCCCGAAAGTGGGATTAAGCTGCAGATTAAGACACCTTAATTAGTGCCTGAATTCTGTTAGGTTCTAGACACCCACTGAAGTCAATGGAAACCAAGTTAATGCATGCAGTGGAACCAAGGGAGGGAGATGCAACGCACCTTAATGGAGGGACTTCTTTTTGGCAATAGGTCTAGTGGCAGAAGGAATTACACTTCATAGGTCTCCTCTGACCGTGATGGTAGCTTAGATACGCAACGTACATGTAGACAGCTACCTGAGGACACCTAAATGCTTTTTAAAAACTTGATAAAACTCCCACAGTTAAAAATTCCAGGAAATAGCAACAAAAAAAAAAAAAAAAAAAAAAAAAAAGGAGTAGGAAAAGCTGTTTCTTATGTATGTTAGCTTAGTGGAGACAATATGATTCCATTTTTTTCTCCTACTTTCTAGCTGTAATATTGACCAGGTTTTCTCCTTTTAAGTAATACTTTTTTCTCATTTGGGATGTCCCAGTGTGCTTGTAAAAGTGACTGATCTCACCTGTTGTACTTAGGCACCATTATAACTATAAAATATCATAATCAATGCATTAAACAAATACTGAATTTAAAAAATTTAGAATTTAAATTACACTAAAACAAAAATAACAGAGCAGTTGTTCCATGCTGGTAACTATTTCAGAGCAAGCCTGTTTTGAGGTGATAAAATAAGGCAGCCAAAGTCCAGAATAAGTATCTTCAGAAAAACATTTGTACTGTGATATGTAAACGTGCCCAAAAATATTTTATTTTTATATATTATCAACCTCAGAGAAAAAAAAATCTTTTATATTAAAAAATGTATTTCTATCACAACAAAGAAACAAAAGCGGTCTAGGAATTCTTTGGATGTCTTAGTGACTCTCACTCTTTTCTGTGGTACAGAAACAGATGTTGGATTACATCCATGATACACAAATTTCCCCCTTTCTTTGCAAAGGGAGGTAACATCTTTTAAATAAGTGGTACAGTGATGTGTGATGCCAGAGCCTATATAAGAAAAGGGGGAGAAAACACACCTCACAGCAGTGCATAACCTGCATTTTGCAGTTCCTGAAAGCATTTTCCATCAAAATACTCCTCCCTTGTAGCTGTTTTGCAATTTTTTGTGATTATCATGTTTTTGAAATTGGAGCTATTGCTTAGTGAGTTGAGACAAGTTGAAAATTTCATTTTTATTTTGTTCATTTGGGAGACAGCAAATGATAGCTTCTACTGCAATTAGGCAAATCAATAGAGAAAAGTTCTATTAAACAAAAAACCAACAGGTAAATCCCCACAGTCAGGAACTCTCTGCAGAGCAGATTTCTGAATGCTGCCAGGATTCACAGGTTGCCTCATTCTTATCATCTTTTCCTGAATGTCTGTTCCTGGCTACTGTCAGACAGAGGATATTAGGCTAGATTTTTAAGGTAGGCATCCCTGGTCTGATTATAAATGCCTTTTACAAGATAATAATGAACAAAATTTCACAATGAATCACTAATCCCCTTTTCCTAGAGGCATTTGGAAATTTCCTTGAAGGTGTCTTAGATAAGTACTGAGCAGCACTGGCCAAATGATTTCTTGTGATGGGAAAAATTCCTAAGTGACCACAGAACATAAACTTGTCTTCAGAAAAATCAGTTTGTCCCAGGTGTTCCCGGGCATTTAGCTACCTTGTATTGATCTCAAAACAAATAATTTGTATCATTAACCCTAAGGCTATAGGTCTTTGAACCTTTGTAAGCCTCAAAATCAAGTCATAGTGAATTACAGTAACATTTAACACATTTTGTTAAACTGCAGCAGATGAAATTCCTATCTTTTAATAGCGGTCTCAATACCATGAAATTCCTGAAATCAAATTATGAGTAAAACATCTCAGCTTCAAGTTGAATTTTTTCATCTTTGTGCACAGAAGAACCTGGACCTGTGCTAGAACACCACCTAAGTAGCTCAAGGAAGAGGGGCCTTTTAAGTTAAAATGCAGATTTGTAAGTCAAAATCACAGTTACTGCATGCTTGGCTCATAATTTTTTGATGGTACTAGCTTCTAATAGTCTCCCTGGAAAATTAGATAACTGCAGATCTACACCATAGATCAGGATATTCTGTCTTCCTCTTCCTGCTGGTACCTGTCAGAGTGTCCTAAGTACGTTTGCGAGTATTGACAGTGAAACAGACAACATTTAATTGGAAGATTAAAAATTGAAGTAGCATGCCAAATTGCTGATTAGAAGGCTAACTGTTCATTGGGTTTTCAGTAAAGAATTTGCTGATTATTGAATGAATTTGAAGTTCCTCTCTGCAGCACGAGGGCACCCATGTTTCTTGATGAGTTTGACAAAGAGCATCATTTTCAATACTTTACATAAGGTAAACTAACACTGAGGTTGGTGCTTTAGGCTTATCTTCACAGTTCCTCACCTTCTTGTGCATTGTGTAGAATTTGGGCAGACATTAATGAAGAGAGAAAAGTCCTCACGGTTTGTATCACACCTTGTAATCCTTCTCTCCTCTCAATATGCTCAGTATGTTTAATCTTCTTTCCTGCTGTCAGAATATCTGTAAATGGCTGGTGGGACATCTTACATGTATTAATTACATATATGACTTAATTTACACTCAGGGCATCTAATATATATTCAAAGGTATATTAATATGCATTATATTATTGATTATAGTTAACATGTTATTCAGCCCAAAGTACTGACACATAGCATCCACTATCTCCAATGAGAACCAGAGTCCTTGGTTAACCATGGATTTGGAGGTTGCTTTTTATTTTCTGTTTGCATTTTCTACAAATAATTTGCACAATACATTGATGCTGTGCTTTGGTTATCAGTGGTTATTTTCATAATGTGTAACGTCTAAGCTATGAGAGGTTATTTAGATTAGCAATATAATGCAGGAAGAAGGGTTTGTTTGTTGGGGAAAATGACCACTTTTATGCAGATTCACCTACTTAACTTCAAGTACCTATATAATAAATTTCCAACCTTCCTATATAGTAAAAAGTTTTTATCATCTTTAAGGAATATTTAGCCTGATTAAGACCTTAATCAACCTCCAGATTTACCTTACTGTTCAAGTATGTGAAATGTAGGATGAATAGGGACTCAGCTTAAAATATTCTGCCATGCTAAATTTAAGTGGTATCAATATGTGTCTTTCAAGACAAATCTTTAACTTTTGGTGTCACTGAAAGCATTTTTGAGAACATTTCTAAACAAATGTATGTGGAGGGCATTCAAACTTAAGGGAAATTCATACCGAAGGAGATAGATATAACCAAATTAATTGATTAGGAATTAGAAAAAATATTTGCAGAAATTTCAAGCACAATTTCCTGAGTTTGGGCTCTAATAGTAGGAAGTAAAAGCTTTTTTCTGTAAGCTCTTTTCTCTCCAGTCTTTGCCATGTAAAAATATTCCTCACATATTTCTTTCCACATCATCCTGCTCATCTATTTTTAAACCTCATTTCAGTATGTCTTTTCATCATTACTTAAACCTATTAATTTATCTTTTCCTCTGGGATATATAGATATATTTCAACTCTGTAAACTATTTTGAGAGAGACTTTGTATGAAATACCATAAAGAAGAATTAACATTGTTACTATTAGGCAGTCACTTCCTAGGCTGAACTTCTAATTAAGTTATTCTTGGTTCCTGCAGGGGAATACTAACCATATGTTTCTCGGGATACCAGGGTTAATTGTCTGCCTAGACTATAGGGACTGCATTTCTTTAACTAGCACAGATTGCTAAAAGAGAATAAGGGAAGCTCTCTGGAACAGAAGTATAATTTTACAAATAAGAGCTATATTCAAAGCATCTTCTTGGTCGTTCACAGGTATGGGGACGAAGATTTGGGCAGCAGAAGGAATGAGGTCCACAGCAGAACAGTTAACATGAGGTCAATACGGAAGGAAAAAGGACAAATGAAGCAAAAACTAGTTCATTCTGATGGAGGGATGAAGTCACTGCGTTTTGTTTGGATGTTTGAGTCTTGATGTCATTGTATAGCCGTAGTTGTTCATACACAAGTTAGCATGGTACAACAGTTACTAAATGAAATGAGAGATCGGGGAGAGGTGTGGGCATTAGTTCACCATCACCCAAATAGGAATAAACAGCCCTATGTAAACTTTTCATGATGCAGAATTGGCCAAATTGTACTTAGATAAGACATTTCTAAGTCAGCAGCAGAAACTGTTTTTACAGATGTAGGAATGGCCACACAAGGCAGAATTCTGTACATGGCTAAAACAGCTAGGAGAGATTTATATGTAGCATAAGATTATATACAGTGATGGATCATGCATATATGGAGTAGTCACACAGGATCATGGACCAGCTGGATGTAAGACCTGAGAAAAGCAGTGGATTGAGGAGTCTCACCCAGTCCAGCTGAAGATATTTTTGCAAGGACCCTTGTAATGGAAATTCACTCCATCAACCACAGAGCAGCTAAACAGACTGAGCGATTTGATTCCACACATGAGCTTTACCCTGTGCAAAGATCCTAATATTTTTTTTGTTGTTGTTTATTTTCTTGACATCTCCTCTGTCTGTGAATGCCTGTGCACATGGACATCAGACAAATGCCTACCTCAGCTCTGCACCTTGCAGAAGCACAGCCCAAGGTGCTAGGTGGTAGGAAGTTGACCCAGATTTAAAACAAGGTTTCCTTCCTTCCTGTAACCCTTTAGCAAGATGTCATCACACATTGCTGGAGGTAGAGTACTACCACCGCTACTGTGATTACATTGTGCTAATTGGCTTCAAGCAGCTTATATGAATCAGTTCAAATCACAGCTTAAAGTAAACTCCCAGCTCATAGGGAGCTGGTGACGTGTACAGCAACAGCATTATTGAGCTGGCCTCAGCTTTTCCCTAAACATTACAGAGCAACCATGCAAAAGTTTAGCTTAGTCTCTACGCTCTCATCTTTCAGACTTGCCCAGCATTGTCTTGGATGAGATCGTGTCTGACAGCAATCACAGAGCACACCCTGATATGTGAATGGGACTGTTGCTGTTTCATCAGCCTAAGAATAACCCACCTGGTATCTTCTTCTGGACCAACTGTGTTTCAGCTGTGAAGAATGGGTGGGAAGTTGGGCTGGGTGTCAGACATTATTAAAACTGAAGTGCTGCTGCTGTGTTTATTTCACGCCCTGTGGGACTTTACCTCACTTACTTCAGAAATAAAACTGAATATATTAAATGGTTTAGCAGCATGGTGGCTAGCTCAGTAACCCTATAGAAGGATTTTCCTTCATGTTTCTGACCATTCAAAGCATAATGCAGTGAATAAGCCCTTTTATAAAAATAAAATCCTATAACTGGCCAGTGCAACATTTTCTATTAGCTACTGGATAAAGCCTTTGGTCTAGCACTTGTTTATGTATCTCTTTTTATTGTTTTATACATCTACTGATGACTCTAGTGTAGGTTTATACAATTGTCACCTGCTGCTCTGCTCATGGGTTTTCGGGTTGAACTATATCTCAGTCATTGAATAGTGCTACTGATTTTCAAGGGGTGTACTTCTAGAGGAGGGGAAAAAAAGTCTACAAAAAGGTGACTTAAACATTTAGAATCTAGTGTCATGGATGGAGTCATGCACCTAACTCATAAGAGAGAAGCAACAATATACTTTATTGGTATTAAGTAGTGAGTTAACAAAGTTCAATGGTAAATGCAGCAGTGGTTTAACAAGATATGATGACAAGGTTCACTTGATTATTTACTGCACAGAGGACAGGGTCAAACAAAACTCTCAGGGAGACACTCCCATTGAGTCATAAGGTTCAAAAAGCACCCCCTTTACTTCCTAAACTCCTTCTCAGAGAGGAGTCTGTGTGTGGCTGGATCCACTCCTAGTCCCAGACTTGGTCAATGGTTTGTGTCTAAAGGCACAATCAGTCCTGTCTATCACTTAGCTAAGTTTAGCATGCTATTAATCACTTATCAAGATTGTGTTGTAGAAAGACTCTCAGAACCTCAAGGAGTAATCTTGAGAGGTGTCCCTACTCAAGGGGAGATCCTGACATGCACCCCACTGCCATGTAGGAGAGTTCAGTGGGTCCTGGACAGTCCACTATTTATGGAGTAAGATAATTCACTTATAGTGATATTTATATATCAGCAGGATGTCTGGCTCACTGTTCCAGACAGCCCTTGGCTACCATGCTGCCATCCATTCCCCAAAGTCCAAAAGTGGGGGTGCACACCGCCACATCTACTCATCATGTGCTACTTTTGATTAGCCTGTAGAGATATTCCTTTACACTTTCTTTGGATGAATCCCTGGTCCTCATGGGGGACTTCAACCACCTTCATATCTGTTGGAGGGACAACACATCAGAGCATAAGCAATCCAGGACGTTCCTGGAATACGCTGATGATAAATTCCTTCTCCAAGTGATAGAGAAGCCAGCAAGAAGAGATCTTGTGCTGGACCTTGATCTCACCAACAATGAGATGGTAGTGGGGAATGTGAAGTTCAAGGACAGCTTTGGCTGCTGTGACCATGAAATGGTGGAGTTCAAGATCCTTAGGGCAGCAAGGAGGGTGTGCAGCAAAATCTCTACTCTGGACTTCAGGAGAGCAGACTTCAGGGATCTGTTCTGCAGAATACCATGGGATGAAACCCTGGAGGGAAACAGAGCCCAAGAAAGCTGGTTAATATTCAAGGATCACCTCCTCCAAGCTCTCCAAGCTCAGGAGTGATAAATCCCAACAAAGAGGAAGCCGGGTAAGAACACCAAGAGGCCTGCATGGATGAACAAGAAGCTCTTGGGCAAGCTCAAATACAAAAAGGAAGTCTGCGGAGGGTGGAAACAAGGACAGGTAGCTTGGGAGGAATTCAGAGAAACTGTCCGAGCAGTCAGGGATCAGATTAGGAAGGCCAAAGCCCTGATAAAGTTAAATCTGGCCAGGGACATCAAGGACAACAAGAAAAACTTCTATAGGTCCTTCGGTGATGAAAGGAAGACTAAGGAAAATGTGAGCCCTCCCCAGAAGGAAATGGGAGACCTGGTTACCCAGGACATGGAAAAGGCTGAGGTACTCAATGATTTTTTTGGCTCAGTCTTCACCAGCAAGTGATCCAGCCACACCATCCAAGTCACAGAAGGCAAAGGCAGGAACTGTGAGAATCAAGAACCTCCCACTGTAGGAGAAGATCAAGTTCAAGACCATCTAATGAACCTGAAGGTGCACAAGTCCATGGGACCTGATAAGATAAATCCACAGCTCCTGCGGGAACTGGCGGATGAAATGACTAAGCCAATATCCATCATATTTGAGAAGTCATGGCAGTCTGCTGAAGTTCTTGTTGACTGGAAAAGGAGAAACATAACCTCCATTTTTTAAAAGAGGAAAAAAAGGAAGACCTGGGAAACTACAGGGCAAACAGTCTCACTTCTGTGCCCAGCATGATCATAGAGTAGATCCTCCTGGAAACTATGCACATGGAAAATAAGGAGGTGATTGGTGACAGCCAACATGGCTTCACTAAGAGCAAATTCTGCCTGACAAATTTAGTGGCCTTCTATGGTGGGCTTACAGGGTTGGTGGATAAGGGAAGAACAACTGATGTCATCTACCTGGAATTGCACAAAGCATTTTGCACTGTCCCTCATGACATCTCCTCTGAATTGGAGAGACATGGATTTGACAGATGGACCACTCAGGGGATAAGGAATTGCCTGGATGGTCACACTCAAAGAGTTGTGGTCAATGGCTTGACATCCAAATGGAGAGCAGTGACAAGTGGCGTTCCTCAGGGGTTGGGTCTGTATTGGAACTGGTGCCATTTAACATCTTTGTTGGTGACATGGACCATGGAATTGAATGCACCCTCAGCAAGTTTGCCAACAACACCAAGCTGTGTGGTGCGGTCAACATGCTGGTGGGAAGGGATTCATCCAGAGGGACCTGGACAGGCTGGAGAGGTGGGATGTGCAAACCTCATGGAGTTCAACAAGGCCAAGTCCTGTACATGGGTAGGGGCAATCCCAAGCACAAATACAGGCTGGGTGATGAGTGGATTGAGAGCAGCCCCATGGAGAAGGACTTGGGGGTGTTAATGGATGGAATTCTAAATGTGAGCCAGCAACGTGCTCTCACAGCCCAGAAAGCCAACTGTGTCCTAGGCTGCATCAAGAGAACTGTGGCCAGAAGGTAGAGGGAGGTGATTCTCCCCCTCTGCTTCACTCTCGTGAGACCCCACATGCAGTGCTGTGTCCAGCTCTGGGGCCCCCAACATCAGAAGGACACAGACCTACTCAAACAGGTCCGGAGGAAGCCACGAAGATGATCAGGGGCTGTAGAACCTCCCCTGTGAGGACAGGTTGAGAGAGTTGGGGGTGTTTAACTTGGAGAAGAGAAGGCTCTGGGGAGACCTTATAGCGGCCTTCCAGTACTTAAAGGGGCTACAGGAAAGATGGGGAGGAACTCTTGATCAGGGGGTGTAGTGACAGGATGAGAGGTAGTGGTTTTAAACTGAAAGAGAGTAGATTTAGATTAGATCTAAGGAAGAAATTCTTCCCTGTGAGGGTGGTGAGGCCCTGGCACAGGTTGCCCAGAGAAGCTGTGGCTGCCCCCTCCCTGGAAGGGTTCAAGGCCAGGATGGACAGGACTTTGAGCAACCTGGTCTAGTGGAAGGTGTCCCTGTCCATGGCAGGGGGTTGGAACTAGATGATATTTAAGGTCCCTTCCAACTCAAACCATTCTATGATTCTGGATTCTGTGATTTTTATATTGCAACAAAGAACCACGTTGGCAAGGCTGACTGTAGATTAATTAAGATCTCTTAATATTCAAAAACTTCTTTGCTTAATGTGGCAAAGTTTAGGGAGCAGATTTTTAAGTTCTTTAAGATATTCTGTGGCATACCCAGTAAAGTACTTTAAGAAAAAAAATTAAAATAATTTCAGAAGCAGACACTCCAGATAGCTATTATGTTCAGAAATCTAGGCACTGGAACAAGAATTCTATTGACTTTCACACCAATTTAGGTCCTCAATTGGTAAAAATTCAGATCAGGGTATTATCTGAGATAGAGCCATGATGGCATATGATATTAGATTCTGTCCAGCTGTAACCTAGAGGTGTTGTTACAGTTCAGGTGGAGGTTACCACTCACTGACCACTTTGGTGTAAGAACTCATCTGTCAGCCTTACTACAAGTATTAAACAGCTTTTGGCACCTTATTCATTTCAGGCACAAGAAGAGAAAAGACAAATCAGTATGAGTTATGTAGAGTAGAAACACAGTTGTGATGTAATTAATGCACATTTCAGTCTATGAAGTGCAGTTATATTTAAAAACATGTTTTGAATATATACTGAAATCTTAATGCTGCTGAGAAGATCTGAAACCATTGTTATCCCGAAATGAATGGTTTTGTTGCATCTGTATCTTTAAGGTGGTTTTGAAATCCTTAAATATAGTTTACAGAATCTTTCAAACTGTTGGAAAATTTCTCAGTGACTCAAAATACTAGTTAACTCACAGTTCAAAGCTTATTATCTCAAGACCTACAGTGAGAAACCTGCATGAGAAATATGCTCATCTAGTTATAATTTCACTTATAAATGAAATGCAGTTATCCCTTCAGAACATAGAAACACAGAAGAAAAACAGTATTCAGGCTAAATTTCAAATTTTTTCAGTTCCTGTAAAGGTGATACAGCATTTACTTATATATTTCTATACACCAAGCGCTTGTCTTTACTCTCTTTTTATTCATTATTACAGAAGAGATTAAAACTACACAACATCTTAGGAGAAGGAGTAAAAGAAATGTCATATCTAATTGATAACTGCGTTAACACTTTCACTAAGCAAAATGTAACCATCTGCAATGGAAATCTAACAGGTCATTCAGGCTAATAGCCCCTAGCATCTCACATGAATAACTAATCACTGTCTTCCAATTCACCAGATATGCTCTTTCCCTTACCCTCTTGATTCTCATTTGAATATATTTTTTCTTAATATTTATTTAAAACTATCCCTGATACAATATAATAGAGCACTTTCTGATATTCCCTAACCAATTAAGCATAATAATTGAATCCCTCTGCTGCCCTCCTTATGTTGTTAATATAAATTCATAATTATCTGACTCCCATCCCTTTTAGTGAGCTTTGGATCAGACCATATGTAATCTTTTCTGTTCTGCAACAGATCATTATTTTTTAATAGTAGAATGGCTTTTTCTCTTTCAAAGTTCTTCTCTGGATATGACCTTTAGGGATTTCACAGACTTTTGTAGCTGTTGTGTGAGACTCCTTATTCTTTCAAAATCCATAATAAATGCATGTCAGATATTGCTGCAACAAGATAATATATTACCCCTACATTGGGATCAATCAAATCCCAGGCCCTGAGATTCAATACATCTTGTCTAAAAGCTGTGAAATTTGCTGAGTAAGTTAAGGGGGAAGTCTAAAGGCTTTGTGGACGTAAATTAGAAAATCTGGTTGATACATATCGAGGATGCAGATTCTTCATGCGTGTGTAGCTAATGGGCTATATGGTTGCTTAAAAAACATGCATAGTTCCAGAAATGGAAGCAGAGTTGTGAAGACCACACATAATTTTGCTAATTATAATGTATTCCTTTCCATAGCTGTAATTATGACTTCACTGGCATTTCCATCTATCACTGTAGCAATCTCATGTGAATTCATGCTGCTTCAAGGCACTATTACTTTGTTCTACTTAGTTGTTTGTACCAGCGCATATTTTGTGCAAAATGCAGCTACATCAGATCTGTTTTGATTTTGTACTGGAATAAATGTCTTCTCCAGGTAAGAGAGTATTCCTCTATGGCTCTTCCTGGTCTTGCTATTGGATTATCATTACCTTTTTAAACACTCCTCCAGGTCACAGTTTCTCCATTGTAAAATGGAAATAGACGACACCTGAAGCATATGTACCTCAAGTGACTTACTTGCCATAGGATTGGATTTAGCCATTTTCCCTTAAATTGAACTTTCTTTCCTCTTTCTCTTTCTCTTTTGTATTTAACCTTATCTTCTTTTAAACACAGGGAAAAGGACTTATCAGCAACTTACTGTGGAGAAAGGAGTCAGAGAAGCAGAAGGTTAGCTAGAAAGAATCAGTTTGTTCTGCATGATGATATGTACAGTTTGGATGCAAATTGTATGGCGCTTGAAGTAAATCACTGAAATGTGTATCTGGGCAGACACAGCCCCTGCTTTTAACCCCAATCCTGCAATGCTCTTTCATATCAACACTGACAGGATGATCATGGCTTGAATTACTCTGCCCAAAGTAAGGCAACATGAGCTCTGAGGGTCTAAAATCCCAATTACCCTTACAATGTCAAACTCTTCTCAGAAAAATCTCAGCCCAACTGTGACCACATGATACTGTTGCAAGGACAGCGGGACTACACTGTGATGACTGCACATAGCAAGGTTAAACCATGTGCACTGCAGATAGGTATGCTCATGAATCCACAAGAAAAGGTAATGGTGGTGTTTCTTGTGTGCAATGAGCTGCACACATGGTAAAGACAACCTGCAAATTCAAACTCAAGCATAGACATGCACTAGGAAGTATTAACAAACTATTACTCAGTGTGACGAATGTCAGCAGCATACAGAGCCTTTCATTTTGCTTTCTGTAGGAGTCATTTCTGGGTTGTTTGAGAGGGCTTTTTTCATTTCTTAGAATAGAGACTTTGACTTTAAAAGGTGGTAGCAAAAATTCGCTTCTACTGTTCTTAGACAACTTTAGCTATACAGAATAAAACTTGAGACAAATCTGTCACCCTAGTTTGTAAGGCTGATGTTCTATTTTTTAAAAGTCTGTGGAATAACTTCATAGTTCACTGTCATGGGAGAAAACTTCATTACTGGATATGAATCTATTTCATTAGATCATCAGAGCATGACAGGTTGGGGGGAGGGGCCTTTATCTAACATTTGCAATTAAACTCTTTATTCTGAGCAACTGCTGACCTCCACTGTTGAAGAGTGTTCATGGATTAATAGACTTCAAAGCCAGAAGGGTCTGTTTCAGTAACCTAGCTCAAATGATTATGTAACATGGGGCTGGGAGCATCACCTGGTAAATGTTGCATCATGATGACAGCTCTTATATGAATTACAGCATCTCCTGAAAATATATAGAAGTTCTTATATCAAGATTTAAAGTGTGAATTCATGTTTTTCAAATGAATTATTCTATTACTTCATTACCATATTTAAAATATACACTTCTCCAGTTTATTTGTTGTTTTGAACCTCATTGCTACAGGGATTGTCAAAAATTCCCCACATGAATAATCAGCATATTTCTCTCTGTGCACCTTTTATATCAAACTATACTTTCATTTATAGGGATATAACAGAGATTTACTTAACGATGATATATTTCCTACTCTGCACACAGAACAACTACACTAACTAACCTGTATAATCTGGATACTTAATCATTAAAAGTAAAGGGCCATGAAACTTTTATTAATTTTCCATAACTTTTTTTCAGTTTCTGAGGGTCTGTTTCACTTCTTGGTCTTAGATTAGAAACTCTGTGTTTGTGTGTGTGTGTCTGCACAGACATGAGGAACAGAGAGAGAGGAAGAGGAAGTTTTTTATGGATGTGTGGATAGATAGATACATATATTATGCACAACATGCATAACTGCTCTGAGCAGAGGGTAAGACCAGATGACCTCCAGTCGTCCCTTCCACCTTAAATCATTCTGTTGTTCTATGATTCAATCCACTGGCCATTAGAGTATAATGAACTAAGTTCTGCAATGCATATTGACTTACTTTCTCAAAGCGTTCTTGACAACAGTCACATCTATTCACTTCAGATACTTCTGTGGAGTTCACAACATAGAAATGAGATCGAGATTTACTGCTTAGTGTTAGGGCATGATGATCTCAGTTGACTTTTAGACAAAGAATCGTAAAAAGGGGAGTAGTTCCTTTAATTTTTTTTTACTACATGGGTGAACACTTATATTTCACAGAAAAATTCTAAATTAATTTGCTATACACATACATATTTTACTTTCCAAGTACTATTGCCAGAAGCAGAAGAAAATAAATATTTCATAAGCATCAGTTGGTCCTAAACTGATTTAATAGGAATGTTTTTTTCAGGTTCTAAGTGTTTGAAGTGATATGGCGTCATACATTACCAGTAGCATCACAGCTACTGTCTGCTGCAATGATTTTTTCCTCAGTAGAGAAACTGATATCGATTGACCTTAGCTCTGCAAAAAAGCAGATCCTTAGAAGGTAGAAAAGCTGTTGTGCCCTACTTTTAAAAGACTGAGAAGTTGACATGTCAGAAATTGCTTCATAAGAGTGTCTTCCTTATAAGATTAATGATAAACCTTAAAAACATTGCTTCACATAGGGAAAACTTATTTTTCTACTAAAAGTATCCTTAGATATATGAGTGAAAAGGGAATTGCTAAGAAGATTCTGTGGAAAGAGGTTGACTGGAAAGATATTTTACATAGTGTACATGTGTATGCATTTTTTCTTTTACTGCTTGTCCATAATTTATTCTTCAGCTGACAATAGTTTGACATTATTTTTCTGGTTTACATCAGCTGGAAAGTATGCAAAATACAACAACAATATTTAAGAAAATAAAACTTCAGATGCTTCATTTCAAATATATATTTTTTACATTAATATGAACAATTAAGTAAAATTAATAGAAACAAAAAATTAAAAAGCATTCACAGGTCATTTATTTCAGGAAATCATTGGATGAATTAGAATTTAAATAAAGACTGTGAAATTTACCCTGGTATAATAGCATGAAATTAAGACATAGTTTTACCTGTGTTGTTACTAATAGACAATATATTCAATTACATACCAAATCTGATTTACTTGTTGTCTATGCAATTAAAATGCAAATGTTCAGGTCATAATATTAAAAGCCTCCAGTTTTGGTTATAGCATTATACAATATTGCTGCTGCTGTTGTTAACAATAATTCATACAGAAAGATACCATAGCTTTAACTACCAACATGTGCCATCCTGAAACATGACTTTATGTGTCCTGTATAAAAATCTAAACTGCTGTACTGAAGGTCTAACACAATACATCTTCGTGGAAGTCTTTAGTTGCCCCACAGACCTCTATTTAAACTATGTTAGTGTCCTCTTTAGCCAGCCTTGTGGAGAAATGATTCCAAGTAATGTGCTATCTTGGATCTTTTTAGCTTTATTCACCTCGGTGACTTGTGAATTTGATTTCCAAGATGTTCTTTGTTTAACAAAATGTGAACATTAAACATTAAGTGGGATTGTATCCACACTGACAGGCCCAGAAAAATTGGGCACAAACCAGAGGTAAAATAAATTTTTAGAAATAAAAATACTCCATCTATGATACATTTTAATTACTGAAGGCATTTAGGATCTACAGTAGTCAAAGAACACTTGTTTACTGTGTAATCAAGGCCACTGTTCACAACTACTGTCCATCTCTGCTGGTACCAGCCTCCAGGTCAAATGGATTCTGTGCAGCAAACAGCAAACATCACCTGCATAAAAGGCAGCCAGGGATAGATGTCCTCTGTTGTCACACAGAGATTATTAATAAAGGTACATTTTATTACTTCAAAGTTGTTACAGGAAGAAAAAAATCTCTTTTTTGCTGGCCCATCTAGAGAGCTTAGGAATTCCCAGTGTCAGCCTTACTGGAGACTAGAGGAATGTTTTATTACTAAAGAACATACAGAAGACTCAAAACTGCCACTTTATTATGGCCCAAGAACTCTAAAATTGCTAAATAAAGAAAGCCTGGTTTTTGTATCTGCCAACTTTGAGTTTATTGCCCTCCAAAAGTGAGGAATTAAGTGTATATCTGTTTGTATCCTGCCCTTGAAGACAAGGAATGACTGGTTTTGTTCCTTTTTTTTTAATCTAGACCTACTTATGGACTATCATGCCTGCTACCGAAAACATCCTCTCGGGAGAGATAATAAAAGAATGCAGTTATGTTTTATTACTGATGTGTGATATAGGAGGCATCTTGGCTTCACCCGGGTACTTGAGGTTTTCAGATTTTAGAAATGAAGCTATCCTGTGTCACTGCACTGCTTTAGACAGAAGCAGTGTGATAAGTGCAGACAACCGAGTCGAAGATTAGATCACTAGACTGCAGAAAATAAGTTGAAAGAATCTATTGGCTCATGTCACTGCTGAGCTGCAGGTCAGGTTTCAAAAGGAAAGAGGATGGGGCAAGTGGGTCTGTTCTGACCAAGTCTAAGTTCAAGCTATACACTACACATCTGTTCAGCAACAGGCAGTCTTGCTGAAGTTGAACTGACAGTGTTTCAGCAAACAGTGTCTCTCCAGAAACTTCAACATCTCTCTCAAGTCCAGTTTCTCTTACTGCTGGTCAAATATTACTGGACACTTCTTGCTGTCAACCACACAAAACACCAACATTTGTTAACCAGCATTTACAAGCAGTGCTCATGTTTGAAGAAGCCTGCTCCTCCTTTTGGAGTCTGACCCATTTGCCACCCTGAATATTTAGAACTTTTTGAAATACTGACACTTCTGGTGTAACCTTCCCTAACCACTTTGGCATGTCAGCTGTACTGGTTAAGAAGAGCATCCCAGTTCTTTATAAAGGGAAGGAAGAGGTACATATTAGTCCCCTTCTACTCATATATCCTCAGTCACGTGAAGATGGTTCACAGGAGCATGGACTAGAAAAAAGCAAGTTCCAAACTGGACAGTGAAACTGTATCTTTGTTAAAAATCGCATGACCCCAGACCATTCTCTGGTTTTGAAACCTATTGGCATGGGAGGACATGCATCTACAACACTGAGCCAGACCAATGTCAGATAGGTGATGGCATTCAGATGGGCTTTTGGAAGTGACTCTAATCTTCTGCAGGTGCTGTGCTATGCCTTGAAATAGTTTGGGAGAGTGCTTGTTGGCGCAGGTCAAAAATGTGTTAGGGACTGTCCTAAAAATTTAGTGTACAGACAAATGTATTGCCTGGAAAAATTTTTTGACATGTTCAATTTATTACTCTAGACAACAGTCAGATTAGCAAAAGTCCAGGGCATGTCAAGGCACACTCCCTCACATAACATAACCTGCACTCATGTTCATGAAGCTGTAGATCTCACTGATGCCTCCATTATACCAAGGACTTGCCATCCTCCACAAAAATGTCTGATTCAACAATGGATTTTTTTTAAAGGAATCTAAATATCACTCTTAAGAGATGCAGAATCACAGAATCACAGAACCATCTTGGTTGGAAAAGACCTTGAAGATCATCTAGTCCAACTGTTAACCTAACACTGACAGTTTGCAACTACACCATATCCCTCAGTGCTATGTTGACCCTACTCTTAAACCCCTCCAGGGATGGGGACTCCATCACCTCCCTGGGCAGCCCATTCCAATGCCCAACAACACCTTCTGGAAAGAAATACTTCATAATAGCCAGTCTAAACCTTCCCTGGTGCAACTTGAGGCCATGCCCTCTTGTCCTATCGCTTGTTACTTGGTTAAAGAGACTCATCCCCCCTCTCTGCACCCTCCTTTCAGGGAGTTGTAGAGGGCGATGAGGTCTCCCCTCAGCCTCCTCTTCTCCAGACTAAACAACCCCAGTTCCCTCAGCCGCTCCTCGTACAACATGTGCTCCAGACCCTGCACCAGCTTAGTTACCCTTCTCTGGACACGCTCGAGTCATTCAATGGCCTTTTTGTAGTGAGGGGCCCAAAACTGAACACAATAATCGAGGTGCGGCCTCACCAGTGCCAAGTACAGGGGTAAGATCCCTTCCCTGTCCCTGCTGGCCACGCTGTTGCTGATACAATCCAGGATACCATTGGCCTTCTTGGCCACCTGGGCACACTGCTGGCTCCTGTTCAGCCGGCTGTCAATCAACACCCCCAGGTCCCTCTCTGACTGGCAGCTCTCCAGCCACTCCTCCCCAAGCCTGTAGCGCTGCTGGGGGTTGTTGTGGCCCAAATGCAGCAACCGGCATTTGGCCTTATTGAAACTCCTACAGTTGGCCTTAGCCCATCGCTCCAGCCTGTCCAGATCTCTCTGCAGAGCCTCCCTACCCTCGAGCAGATCAACACTCCCACCCAACTTGGTGTCGTCTGCAAACTTACTGAGGGTGCACTCGATCCCCTTGTCTAGATCATCAATAAAGATGTTAAATAGGAGTGGCCCCAAGACAGAGCCCTGGGGGACACCACTCGTGACCAGCCGCCAACTGGATTTAACTCTGTTCACCACAACTCTTTGGGCCCGGCCATCCAGCCATTTTTTTACCCAGTGAAGCGTGTGCTCATCCAAGCCATGAACAGCTTGTTTCACCAAGAGAATACTGTGGAAAATGGTGTCAAAGGCCTTACTGAAGTCAAGGTAAATAACATCCTCAGCCTTTCCCTCATCCAATGAGCAGGTCGCCCTGTCGTAGAAGGAGATCAGGTTTGTCAAGCAGGACCTGCCTTTCATAAACCCATGCTGACTGGGCCTGGTCATCTGGTTGTCCCGCACGTGTTGTGTGATGGTACTCAGTATGAGCTGCTCCATCAGCTTCCCGGGCACCGAAGTCAAGCTGACAGGCCTGTAACTTCCCGGATCATCCTTCTGACCCTTCTTATATATGGGTGTCACACTAGCCAATTTCCAATCTGTCAGGACCTCCCCGGTCAGCCAGGACTGCTGGTAAATGATGGAAAGCAGCTTGGTGAGCACCCCAGCCAGCTCCTTCAGCACCCCCGGGTGTATTCCATCTGATCCCATAGACTTGTGTATGTCTATGTGATGCAGTAGGTCACTGACTATCTCCTCCTGGATTGTGGGAGGGTAGTTCTCCCAGTCTCTGTCTTCTAGCTGAGGAGGCTGGATTCCCTCAGCACAACTAGTCTTGTTATTCAAGACTGAGGCAAAGAAGACATTAAGCACCTCAGCCTTTCCCCTATCACTCATTGCCATGTTTCCTCCTGCATCTAGCAGGGGATGGAGGCTCTCCCTGGTCTGTCTTTTGCTGTTGAAGTACTTATAGAAACATTTCTTGTTATCTTTGACTGCTGAAGCCAGATTAACTTCTAGCTGGGCTAGTTAAAGTCTCCCACAAGAACAAGGGCAAGTGATCATGAGATTTCTCCTAAGTGCCTAAGGAATATTTCATCTACCTCTCTGTCCTGGTTGGGTGTCCTATAATAGACTCCCACTGCGACATCTGCCCTGTTGGCCTTCCCCCTGATTCTAATGCAAAGACACTCCACCCTCTCTTCTGTAGGTATTCCAATCCATCCCACAGCCTAACAGTTTCTTACTACCAGGGTAAGGGAAGTCAGCTCTATATCTGACACAACAGCAATATTAATAAGGAAGGGTTGCTGGACTCAACTAATCCTGGAATCACACCAAGATGTGGGCTGTTTTGGGAGGAAGCCCTGAAGTATTCTAACATGTTTGCCCTGTGGATAACCAAGTAGCCGAGAAAACAGAATATTTTAACCATGTAAACCTATCCGTTCTATAGGTTATCCTTCTACCTGTTTGACTTTTGTTGTGTCTGGTTCTAGATCCCTGATGATGATGAAAGGAAAACTTGCTTTTTCTGCAACACACTAACATAATTTCAGTTCCAAACCCATTGTTTGCCCACTATGAGCTACCTGGTCTCTAAGCCCTAAAACAGGATCTCCATAATTTCTTGCCACAATGTAGGTCCCTGGGTGAGACAAATGGGAGGATCATGTGGAGGATGAGACTCAAAATGGGGCCTCTCTCCAAGTTTGCTTTTACATTGATATGTGAATTTATTTCCTAAAACCATGCATTTGCATAACTATGAATTTTTATGTGTGTAGGAGAGGGAGGGGAGGAGAGAGGTGGGGAGGAAGAGAAAGGAAGAGAGGGGTTGAACAAGAGAGAATGTATGTTAAAGCAAATCTCTTTTTGAGGGACAAAAGCAGATGTTAAATGTCTTGCTATCATAGAAAGACCAGGCCTTGAGGCAGAATGTGGCTTTTATCTTTGATGAAGAAAGACAAGGTTTTTTCCTCAAACAGCATGAGTTACACTTTCTTTGTAAATGTCACCGAAGAAGAATGTCTCTAGTCTGTCTTTCATTTATAATGCCATTATTAGGAAATTATTCAACATTCTGAAAACCAAACAAGCTAAATAGCCATAAGAAAATAATAACCCTTAATAAGCAGCAAGATAAGAGAGAGTGCTCTTTCAGTTTATGTTCATAAATGCCTCAAAGCTCTTAACAAATACCTAGTAATTAAGCTTCCAAACAGACCTGGAAAATAGTTAAGTATTTTTATCTACATGAACATCACAGGCAATTGCAAGAACAGAGAAGCTAAATCAGAAACTGAATATGTAGCTGAGCCAGGAATATAACCTATGAAGTCATCTCTATTCTTCTTTGAGAGGTTAATACTGAAATTGACACTAAACTGAGTACCCTTTGCCCCTGAGAACTGAAAGAGGAAACTCCATCTGCTTAATTTAGATGCCACATCACCAGCTCCAAGAGGTTCTGGCCTTAAGAGGACTATCCAGTCCACCTAACACAACTACCAAAGCTCCATAGATATATTCAGCTGAGTAAAGCATTAACCTCTGAAGACTTGCCCAGTTCATCTGCCTCCCTCTTGCTATCAAAGTGCACAGGGCAGAGACTCTTCATCTAAGTATAAAAGTAATGCTTTGAAATCTGGCCTTAACTTCCTGCCATCTTGCAAACTTGGAAATTCACATGTGCTAAAATCAGCTGCAAAAACCTGCCATTTTTTCTGGTGGTAAAATACATTGCTTGGTGTTGGAAAACATGATGACCACAACGCAAAAACTGTCAAACACAGTGACACTTGAAGCTCAATTCAGTTACCACACAAGGATGTCTAGTGTCATTTGGGATGATGACTGTCATCCTGCCTGGACTCCAGCTGATGTTCCAGTGGACTGCAAGTTTTCTGCAGATCCTGTGTCATGTTTGCTAGCTCTCTGCAGCAGTTAGTCACATGGGGGGGGGGGGGGGGGGGGGAAGAACAAAGAGCAGATTACTAAATATGACCAATTGAATTGAGCTGATAGGGTGAAATTAGTCCTGCCCAGCTTAACTAAATCTTCATGTTAGAAATCAGACCATAACCTCGTCTCCTTAGGCTCAGTTAACAGGTATAGGCACCTTCAGAGAGTGATTTATCTAAACCAGAAGCCTAAGATAGATGAGAATGATCATCCTCTGGAGGTTCCAGTCTTGCAATCATATGCCCTATAACAGGATTTTAAGGTAACAGCTAAATTTTAGAGGTCTACTCTTTAGTTGTTTAAAGTGACATGAGAACCTAGATTTTGTTGCATGGAGCTTTGAGATTTTCAGGACATTACAATATGTATAGATCTTTCCCTATCCATCTATTTCTTCACAGTATTGCTTTAGCATGATCACATTGGCAGACTATTTTATTTCTTTTAATGTTGCTCTTTACATTTTTACCAGAGCAATGTTGGTAACACCATACCCCATATCTTTCTTGCAGCTCTGCTCATGTAGCATTGACGGTCTCCCATTTCCTGACACAATATTTTTCCCATGATGACACTAGCATATTTTGTAGCAAAACTACTGTAAGTCACTGAGAGCTAATATGTTTGTTCCAGAGTATGGTGGACTAGATTATGATTCCCAAACCATATTAGCACTTACAGTGGAAGCCTAGTTAGTTCTCTTTTTCCCAGGGAAAGTGTACAGTAAATGGAAAGAGTGAGAGAGAAGGAAGTTTGAAAAGCCTGAATAACTACCTGGAGTGCTTCTCATCAAGTGTCTTGGAGGACATGTCATGAGTAGATGCCACAAAAGCAGCCAGTTTAGCTGGGAATGGAGGAATGAAGTTTGCTAAATTTAGAAGCTGCACTGACATTACAGAGCTAGGAACCTGGGAGAGTCATTTTCACCTGCCTTTGGCAAAATGATTTTGCTGGGCTGCTGCCAAGAGTGCTGCCACTGAGCTGGGAATAATCAGTGCTCTTTGGCCACACGTGAAAGAGAAGAGAACAAACAGCATAGCAGATCCTTCCATAAACCTGTGTGGGAAAAAAGTGTAGGTCTTTGTATGTCTCTTTCTTCCTCATCATTGCACCCGGATCTGGACATTTTATCTCATCCTGAGAGATGGGATCACCCTTTAAGGGCACAGTTTTGTGATTTATTTTCCATTCAAAGGAATGTTCTGTTCTGCATGTCATGCCAAATACTTGGGTGGCAGGTCAGGAGAGAGAGCAGAACAGTATATGGAGGGTGGCAGTCCTCACTCCTAACTCCAGATCAACAGAAATACTACAAAGACTTCATAAGACTCATTCTATCTCATTCCAAACATTTAGTTTTATGCTGTAAGTAGAAAAATGGAGGAAACACAAAAGAAATTACTTATGAAAGTCACTTATGGGGTCAGTTGTGAAAGCAAAAAGAAAACCAACCTTTCCATGAGGGGAATATCCTGCCTTGGCCTAAAAATCAAGAAAACTTTCTCAGAGGAGATTGAAGCATCTATTGAATTTCCTTCATGTCACAATTTTTAAGGTCTTCAGAAAAATAATATTCAAAAAGAGTCTTTATCTTGATTATCTATATCCCACACTTAGCTGTCTCTAGCGGGGGAGAAAAAAGACAGAGCAGTTCTGTGCTAGAAGCAGGAGGTGACAAGAGGCATCTTCCTTTACAGTGCAGAAGTAAGCAGGATGACTTTGGGGAACTTTCCTTAACTTCAACAGATTCTGTAGTTTCTTCAAGTACTAGCACAGAATATATCCCCTCCACTTACTCAGCAAGATGCTGCCCCTACCAACCTCTCCTCATCATCATTCAAAGGCAACTAAGCATTTTTGACTTTTTAAAAAAATACTTGGCTTTTTAAGGATCTTAAAATATGCTGTACGTATCAGTTGAATTTATATAGCCTTACAGTTTTAGTCAATATTATTTATATCCTCTCACACTCTTTCCGTAGGAGAGAGGATGAACTAACAAGGACCCAACTCTTAGTTCTGGGAAAGGAGGTGGGGAAGGGAAAGGGAAATCTTTTTTGCACATGCACAAAAATGAAACTGGGATATAGATAATTTTAATTGCCCAAGGACACATAATAAGCAAAAAAACCCAAGCAATCCCCCCAAAAAATAATGTCAAAAGAGACAGAAAAAGTGAAGAGCGTTTTTCTCATGTCTGCAGTGGTTTCTATAGGAGGAAAAACCCTTGAGAGGAGTGTCTTCCCTTCCCATCCTATGCCAATTGATTTTTTCATGGCTAATTAGAAGACTTTGCATTAAATACTAGGTATTGATTTCTTCAGCATCTTATTTCTGTTTTGGATCTCAGAACATTTGTACCAACCTTTCCCCTACAAGGAGAACGTCTGTTAATGACTCTCAGCTACCTTGTCATGTAACCGATTAAAAAAAAAAAAAAAAAAAAAAATAAGAGAAAGTCTATTCTTCCTGGAAAACTTACTGATTGAATGGGAATTGTGCGGAGCATGTGAAAGACTCCACTTCTTTTTTGGAAGTAAATAGCAAAAAAAGTAACTTCTCTAGTACACAGATGTAATATTAAAGGACTCTGGAGCTTTATATATGTGTTTAAAATGTAGGCACTCTTTAATATCAAGGTATTCAGTCTGGATTCCAACACTGTTCTTACCTGAAATCGATGAAGCCTCTTCCTGTTCCTTCCTCTTTCATGCTTAAATCAGGCTGTGAGCTGGACCTCCAAGAAACAGGTCTGTCCACATCCTGGTAAGAATTTGGTCATGGAGAACTACAATAGTAGTGAGTTAGTCAAAAACTTTAGCTCCACTAAAGACATAATCCTATTGATATAATAGATGCAACCTTTTTTTACAGTCTTGTTAATTAATTCACCATTGATCTAGGATAAAAATTGGATCTCATCTGCCAAATCCACTGTACATGGTTGGTATTGGTAAGTTGTATACATTATCAGCAAACAGGTAACACTCTGTCATATTTGTATCTTCAAAGCTGTGCGTTAGCACGTGTAAGTGTGTGGATACAGAATATATACATGGACACAGAAATACCAAGAATGTCAAAATGTTAAGATAAATTCATTAAGGGGAAATGCTTAGTCATGTAGTCAGCCTATGTGAAATCAAACTGCATAGTCTCCAGTTAGAAAAAATAAGAAGATACTAAATAGAAAACTACTTATTTTACTGATGGAAGATACTTATGTAAATATCTACTGTAAGCATTTAGGACTTTTTCTTTTTTTTTTTTCTCAATCACGTTAGCATCTGTCACTCCAGGGCTAAAACTATATTAATGTCCATGCAGTAGATCTTGAGACCTGGTGCTGTAACTTTTATGCAAAGTGGCTGTATTTTATCACTTTGAACATGTCTAAATTATAGAATTATGCATATGCGTTATCACTGAGCTTAAGTAGCTTCCAGCTCAGAATGGGCTGCTTCTGAATGCACGTGGCAGCATGCAATTTAGTGCTGGGGGAAATCTGCAGTCTAATAAGGGTGTGACAACCAATTTCAGGTGCCTCCAGGATAAGGCATGTTCTGGATTATTCTTTTGGGCTAGATACTGTCCATACTACTGAAAGTGGAAGCTGAAGTGTTACAGTATATAATTTCAGTGCAATCTTGCAATGAGCAGCTTACTCTGGGGCTGTATTTTCACACAAGTACCTGAGTTTTGGATTACTTGAGAGTTGACGACCACAATTTTTTTACCCAGACAGCTATATAATTTCTCCATATAGACTTAAAATTTGATCCAGAAACCAGAATTTTACAACACAGGTTAAAAAAAACAAACAACAGCATAATTCATCTTGTTTGGGTGCTCTGAGTTTCATACTCACATCAAAACCACTTTATTTTTCTCCTTCCTATGCCATCTGAAGTTTTATGACAGCTAATGTTTGTTGTTTCAGCTCTTGCTTCGAGGGCCACATAGTGAAGGGAGGATTTCAGCTTTCTTTCTTTGGAAAATAAGCTTACAGCTTCCATGTTGGTCAAGAAGTTTGGGACAATAAAAAAAAAAAAAAAAAAAAAAAAGTCACACATTTCCTGAGAGAAACAAAGTAGGGATGGTAGCCAAGGGGGAGTGTTAGGAATATTCACTGAATAGATTGTTCAGTGTCTCAGGTCATGAGAGCTCTAAATGTTGAATGAGATAATCAGGTACTGCTATAATAGCAGCATCTCTCCCAGAAATGATGCGAATCACTGCTATTATTTTGTGAGATACTTTGAGATCATATGATGGAAAGCCCTGGAGGAAGGTAAGACACTATTTCTTATTGCCATTGCCTTCTCTCTCTAAGCTATTCAATGTGCTTAGTTAATGACTACACTAGTCATTATCTTTCATATATTTCACAATTATATTGTATTACACAAGTCACAGTCTTTCCCCTATTTCACTATTAAATGAGACTTACTTTTCATTCAAATGTTATTGAAGAAGTTAGTGCATCTAACTGAAGGTTTCTGACTCATTTATGGCAGTTTTAAAAGCTTAATCTTCAATTTTGAGGGCCTGGATGACCCTGATTACATGAACTGTGAGCTACAGTATAACTGTCTGTATTTTCTGTGTCATTAAATGCTCTGATTCATTTGATGGTAGTATGACATATATCTTTGTACCTCTGTGTATATTATGTGTATATTCAGCAGCATCAACAAAATAAATGGTGAAGCAATGTCCTCAACTATATTTATCATGTACTGCTGCTCTGTCAGTCCTACTGTTAAAATCATACCAAGCCCTTCTAATACAGATAGGTGAGTTTAAAATTCAGTTTTTTAAAAATTCATGAAGGAGATTTTGAATGTGGCTTTCTCCTAGAAGTCATATGAAGTCAGCAGATAGCAAAGGCAAGAGGACAGGTAACAGACTGCATGTGAAGAATAAGATAATGTTTAGGATCATTTAGAATATAGGAAAAATATACAGCATTTTAGAACTTTGCGGGACTGATCCTGAAGAGTATCTAAAATAAAGAAGTCCTATTCATGCAATAATCTAATGGGACAAAGATAAGGCCTCCTTAGATAACCAAACCCAGTTATTTCCAAGAGTTGGATTGAGGAAATCTTTATTTTGCAGAGAAGATTCAGAAGGGTCCTCACTTATGTGAGTGTAGTTAATATGAATCTAAAGGGAAGTCCTTAGACTCAGATAAGATCATACTACATTTAATTATTTTTTTAGCTGTTTCTCTGTTGGTATATATTGTTAATAGGGGTCAATGATCCTACTGTAAGAAGTTTTCTCCAACTGTTTTTAATTTTTGCTATTTAGAGTGCATTTATATGTAAGACGTCCTCTTCTGGATAAGTTTCTGGAGGCTTTGGGGATATTTTTATTTAAATCATGAGTCACAACCATAGAATCTTTACAAAGATGACAAGAAAATAGGTTGGTTTGGGAGCACAGTGGACAGTGTCCTAAAGCAAATACAGTTCTTCACAGATGGAACTGGATGAGGAAACTTCAAATGAGCACCAATTCATATTGGAAGGGTGATTTCCTGGGCAATCAGTATTGTGTGATCAACCACAGACAGTGTCCAAGTGGTTATATAGGAACAGGCTGTAATGGAACATGGACACTTTCTAGTACTTCCTTTCAGAGAGTGTACCTTTCTAACCTTAGTAAAGTTATTTTAATAGCACTTCATATTTGAAACTGCTAACTAAAGTTAGGTCAGTCAGCAGCTAAGATTACAACCACATTAATAAATTAGATGTGTCCACAACCATTCCCAAGCACGGAAGATATTTGATAAAGAAATGTCAATATCCACGGTACTAAACTTTCTTACCTTCTGGAAGAGAGTGACTGCATTCAGATTCTCTATTGTGCATGGTCCCTTGCATGTGCTAACTCCCGTACTGTGCCTTGAAATAATTTAGGAATACGTTAGCTGTACCAGGCAAAAAACATGCCAGCGACTGTCTCAACAATTCAAACAGGGACACTGAGTTTCAGAGCAGCAGCATTTCCTGGTGTCATTAAACTGAAGGATATTAATGTGGTCTCTGTGATAAGTTGCCTCATGTGGATCAATTAGCTTATAGAAAGTAAATTTTCTGAGAGATAGTCAGGTGATAAAACCAGAATTCTGTTAAATGGTTAAATAAACTTAGCCATGTCATTTCCCTCTCTGCTCAAATCATGCTATAGTTCTTTAGAGAGGACTAACAGCCTTACCAGGAAATGATACAGAGTTTGTGACAAAGGAAGCTACTAAGGAACAGAAGACCACAGGCTTATTTCTATACAAACCCATTTTTCTTTGGTTTAGTTTACTGATGAAGAGGAGGATTCCACCTCCAAATTTCCCTTCTGAATGCCTGCAGTTATCTTCTATCCGTCATGACACACTTCAAGGGAGAAGTTAGAAATCTTTCATCATTCAAGGACTGACTGACAAGGTAGTGAATAAAAACATCTCAAGTTTTAGCAGGCCAAAAGCAATACCAGCCAAACTGCATAAGGTGCAATATTTTTTGATATTTTATTGACTGTCACATCAGACAGGGAAACACTCTAAAACTGGGTATAACAATTGCTAAGCTATCTTGAGACTCAATCTCTTTCCTTCAAAGAGAGATAATATGGGGATTTTATTTCTTTATGTGTTTGCATGGCATTGATCATTTGATGGGGTCCTTGCAAACAGGAACAGAGACAGGATCCTTGCTCCAGACAGTAGTATGCTAAGCCAAGGTGTGAAAGGGTGGCATGCTTCAAGAGGCTGTGGGAATGGGTCAAGGCTAATGTTTATCAAGACCATTAGCGATTTTGGAATGACCTCATAATTCAGTTCTGGCTTTGCAAAACTTTTGATGGGATTTGTTTTGATATTACTGAACACTGTCCTTTTAAAAGTCAGATCGCTCTCATATAACTGAGCTCTGACACTTAAAATTACTAGCAATTTTTGAAAATAGCAACCCATATTAATATATTATTTAGTACAATGGGCTGCGGTTCTTGAATAGTTCTAACACCATGACAATGAAAAGAAATCATGATAGAGCTCGGATTAGCATTTGCCTGTTTCTTCTCATGAAATTTTTTTCCTTCTTAAAACTTTGAGAGGTTTTGAACAATGGATTGTTTAAAACCGCTTTCTCAGGGAAATTATTATGAACTGTTTTGAATAAAAGGGCCTTAATGTTTCAGAGAAAGTATTATGGACCAGATGCTTTTTGTTTTATCATCAGTGGTTTGTATTTCATCATCCACATTTGTCTGTAAAGCAGAACAGATCAATGCTTAACTGCCATCATTCCCTCCATATTGTCTCTATGACATTCATTTTTTTGAATGCTGACACAGGATGAAAGAAGGGATTGAGATCAACTTGTTTGACCTACACAGATAACAGGTGAAGAAGCTCAGGGAGATTAAATGAACTAAAGTAAAATAGTCTTATATACATAAATATATATAAAAATATACAAGAAAACACCTACAATAATACTTGTTATTTTCCTAGCAAAACATTACTCCATGTCAATAGTGGCTCTTATAGATGCAAGTTCTTCACAGGTCAGTTGCTCACCCCTTTTCATCAGTGAAAGATTCTTCATTTCCCTCAACGAATAAGGATACCCAGTACAGCCTTTCAAGGGTATTTCACAGCACCCTAATTTCCCTTCCCATGCAAAGGGAGGAGATTAACATCTGTCTTAACAGTACAGTTCCTGGCTTTGTGACTTTCATTTATTTTTCAAGCCTTCCTAACCTTTGTGCTAAGTCTTAAGAGGCTTGAATAATTTTGAGAGCATAATGAGACCATAATATCATAATTGAGACTATAAACTAATAATTTTGAGATCATAATTGTTTTCTTGTTTGACCTGAGGCGTAAAACTGGCTAAAGAATTTCATGAAGTGGCTCCTGAATCAAATTCATCATTTCTACTGTAGAAACAGAGCCCAGGGTGATGGTTTGTGCTGCATAAAAACATACAGAATGTCCTAATGTGAGAAATACCTAGAACATCTCTTTTCTTCACAATCCATGTCCTATGGCAAATCCCATATTATGTGGTTTGCTGTTCCCATGGTCAAAGTCCAAGAGACTAGCCATTTTCCTTGCATATTTTCTTTAATTTCTCTTTGTCAGGAACATACCTTTAAGCCTTCATCAAAAAAGGATCAAGAACTGGAAAAGTTGTCAACCCAATCCTCAAATGTGAATGTAAGTGTATGAATAACCTACACTGCTCCTAGTTCAACAGTGCTTGTTCACAATTGTCCTCATTGCTCAAACATGTGACTCATTTTGATCTGAGTTTAACGTGTTTCTGCCTGTTGAACTCTCATCACATTGCTAGCTATGCCAAAGAAATTTTTATTACAAATTTTTTTCTTGTATTTTTCCCCCATGAATCCTAACTATGCAATTTGTTCCACCACTTGGGGCAAGGAGAGCCTAAGGGACCTTACCAAACTCCAGTTGTGCCCACCATGCAGGGCATGTGTGTGCCACGGTATTCCCCACAGCCCTGATCCCCATCAGCCCTGCTGAAAGGACTCATTGCACCCTGATTTAGTTTTCTTCCAGCCTTCATGCACAAATATTCCTTCCACAGAGATGAGGGTTATGATGTGCCCAGGGTATGCACTTGGATGGATGCCTCTGGTAATGCCTCTGTTTCCTACTAATAGATTTACCTTGTAGCTTAACAGTCTTATTATAGATACTCAAGGTTGAAAAAAGCTGAAGTTATGTTTTCACTTTTTCATAATAAATCCTACCCATCTAATTTTTTTTTTTTTCCTCACAAAGATCTTCCCTACTTGCAGGGTTTTGCTATTGGGAAATAATAATACTAATAATAGGAAGAAGAAGAAGACCTAACATGTAATAATAAATAATAATAATAATAATAATAATAATAATAATAATAATAATAATAATAATAATAATAATAATAATAATAAAAGTTTTTTCTCATTTTTCATTTGAGTGGTGGAAGAGGAAGGAAGTAAAAGCTGCAGCTGGGTTTGCTTTATTCACCTATTTTTAACAATGTTATTTCCTCTTTTAAATTGCTTAGTACAGGACCACAATGTAACTGAAATAAAATCATTCTTTCATCCTCCTCTACACAAAACTTACAGCTATGTGGAAAGGAATCCAGGTAGACATCTACTCTAAAAAAAGAATTGAGCTAGACAAAAACCCCACACTATTTCTCCCAGGGCTACTCTTAGCTTAGAATTTCAGAATTTCTATAGGAAAAAAGGTTAACTGTATAGAAGAGGGGTTTTTTTTATATTATCTAATGATGTCTTCCAGTGTCATAATTTGAAACACATTCCTTCCCTTAAATGTAAGATGCTCACTGAAATGTTGCTCAAAAGAGCTTTCCTTTTCCTTCCAAAACTTGGAGCAGAATCAAAACTATTGATGAAGTTTAAAACTTATAGAAGGCAACATAGTAATTACTGCACTGCCTTTTTTCTTCCCGTCAATATTTGGTAAATACTGTAGCTTTGGGAAGGAAATACTTTGACATGACCAATATCCTAATACAATTCCTGCTTTATGAAAGCTGGCAAAAAGACCTAGCCTAATTTGACCCATTACAACTGAGTGCTTCTCCCTCCACATCCACCCCCACCCTGTCTTCTTAATTCAGTTCACTTCCTTCCAGTGCTCTTTGGATTGGATCATTTGGTGACTGGTGACTTCAGTGGAGCTTTGTCCCCCTTTTTGACTATCTCAAAAATTGCCCATGTGTACAACTCGAATAACAAAGAAACTGTTTCATAGTCAAATGTGACCAATACAACGAACTGAAATTCAAATCAATAGTTTGCAACATTTAGTGTTAAAAATAATTATTTTTTTCCTTATCATTAATTTTCATTTACATCTGAACACAACTTCAGAACGTAGGAACAGTGAACAGTCTGATGCTGTTTCTGTCCGAAAGTGAGAAATACAGAAAATTTCCCAGGAAATAAATCTTCTTCGAATAAGAGATGGAATTTTTAATGTCAGCTAAGTATTCCTGAATCTTGACTGAAATAGTGCAGAGTGTAAACTGTAGAGTTTTTTAAGTTTTCCAGCACTTATAACTTCTTGAGAGGAAAAATCCCAAACAAACTGTATTCATCTGAAAAGCTGGGTGGATGCTTGAACAACTGGTTTAGTTATGTAGTTACTTTACTCCTGGTGCCCATGTTTTCATACCCAGTGGTAGCCCAAGCTTATCTACAGAGGGCAGACACAATCAGTGTAGTAGATCTCCCAAAGACATCTTCAACTGTTTGTTTCTACCCAACTACTCAACTTTCTTGACTTACCCAGCTGAAATTTTTAATTTGTTTTTCAATCCATGAGTTGATTCCCTTAAGCTAATAATAAATAGTACAAGACTGAGATTCTGCTGAGATGCGTGTCAGATTCAGGAGCTTTAGATAAACCTTCTGTAACAACAGTATACATCTGCATGATGGAAAACCAGTCTAAATACAAATCCTCTTTTCCCACACATTTTTCAGCTAATACCAGCAACATAATTATAACATTGACTATTGATATAGCAATTTATAAGTGGATTGGGAAAATTAACAATCGAACCAATTTCAGAGGGAAATTATAAATCAGTGTGCTTACGTATTGACAGAGTGAGAGGATGTTTGTGTGGGATTAGCAGCAGGAGAGTAAATGCACATCTGGAAGCCATGATCTATGATCCCTTTGTGCTTGACCCTAAATTCTACCGAAGTTTGGGATGAGTCACAGATCCCTTTAGAAAGAAACTAACCAGAAATATCAAACATCATATTATAAATGATATGAATGATCCAATACGGGAGAATGTTTTACATGAGAATGATACACGAATTTTCATCTCAGTTTATAAACTCTTTGTTGAAACTTGAATGTGAATTTCTTCCATATGGACACTAATGAACATCTTGGTGCTCATTCAGGAATTCAAAGTATTTCCTAGTCCTAGTCTCTGTAAAATACTGGTCTTATTGTTCCATGGGGCTTGGTTATCTATTTAAAATCCTCATAATATGGAAAAAAAAAAAAAAACCTCAATGGACTACAGGGATAAGTAGCTAAAAATCAGAAAGCAATACAGCTGCAGTTTCAATTGATTCCCTTGTAATACAGTCTCTCAAAAAGAGGTGATACTGTGATATGAATAAGCATAGTCATTTCATGATTATGGGGTCTGAAGCTTTTAGCAAAAGGAGGTGAAATAGATAAGAACTCCTGCTACCTGTGAAGTTAATGAGAAGACTGGAGTACTTTGAAAGTCTGTTCTTGCAAAATGACTGCTAATAAAAAAGTGTGGTCTTTTATTCCCAGCAGCAGTGATCTTGTCAGGAATATCAACTACCGCATCCCAGTGGAGGATTTACATTCCTGAAAGAAGCTGTGACCTGGAAAGGAGAGGTTTGGAACCATAAATTGGCCCTTCGGCTTTCACAAGAAGTCAGAGCCTGTCACTGACTCAACAGCAGCAGCTGGCAATGCTGGGGCATCGGGGACCTTAGAGAAGGCTACATCACTGTGGAGATTCCTGTCAGCTTGACAGATTTGGAAAAGGGAAATGATGGAGGCTGCCAAAGAAGCCCATTAAAGCATGGCCTAATCTTTCTCTTTTTTTTTTTGGTTTGCTGGTAATGTGTTCCCTCCCCCCCTAGTAAATACAGGAAATTTGCATTTGCTGCTGATGCATTATTGAGTTTCACATCCTGTTCAGCATCTTTATAAACTGCAAACAAGACATAATGGTCAACCAGCAATGCCTCATATGATGACACAGTCAATAATGCTAAACTGCGGCTGAATAACTTCTATGCATTAATCTTGAAATAATTCACCAGAGATGAACATCATTATTAGCCAAAAAAAAAAAAAAAAAAAAAAAAGAACATTAAAAAAACTCAGAAACTTGAAACTCACCCCAGGATCAAGAAAGATTTGTCTTTTATTCAAGTCTTACTGATAAAGCTTTTAAAATGTTCCCCTTGTGATTTACAAAACCTGTCAGCTAAATTTTACTCTTGAGATTTAAAAAAAAAATATTATATAGGGCAGGTTTATCCTACAAGTGTTCTTATAGATCATGATACTTCAAATATGTAGTGAGACCTTTGGCTATGGCAAGTCTACTCAGTGAGCAAACACCGGGCAATGTGGTATGGTGTCCTGAAGGTTTCTATATACAAACTCAGCTAGGAAACATGTAGAATAAAATAACAATATGCTCAGATTTTCATAGCAAAAGAAAAAAATACCCATGAAATACACAAAATCCAGTGACTGTGTTTTATTTTAAATGCATGACACATCCAAGCACATGTGTATTTTCCTAAAGTACATAAATAGGGCTTTATGGACTTGCACAATGTTTTCAGAAATTGGGTTTTGCTTTGATTTTCACTGAAATGTGACAAATTTTGTTCGTTATGCAGTTTTGCTTCCTATTGCAAATAATTGTCACTTTGCTAACTCTAGTGAGTGATTAAGGCTGAGACTCGGCACTCAGTTCTCCCTATTTTGCTCATATTCTCTGGTACAACTGCCTCATTTTCACACAAAAAAGTTTCTGTTTTGCTTTGTTATCCAGAATGACTCTATGACAGTATTGATGTACTTGTTTCACCCGTTCCAGCTGGAATTCTGGGAACAGCCAATACATTACCAAATAACTAAAACCCTGCAATTTTCTGCCTCATGACAGAATCAGAAATGATAAGAAGCTACTATTTACTGTGCATGCCATCAGAGCTCTGCAGTCACACAGAAGCTGGTAGACCATATTTAGCCTTTGCATTAAAATGCATGATTCCTCATAAAATCAGACTCTGAGCAAACAGTTGGAAACCAAACAAGCAAAACAGAAAAAAATAGAGTTTTTTGCATTATAAAGACTTACAAGGTTTACTTAGCTGTGGTAGAGAATACAATCAATTAATTTCTTTAGGTTAAACAATAATAACATATAATAGACAGTATCTTGAACACAGGATATTATGATTTTGTACAGAGAAAATCTTTGGAAATTATCTTCTGTTCCATACTGGGGAACTGAGGCAAGAAGAATCATAAATGGCCACAGAAGGCTACTCTCAGGGACAGAGGGAGAATTGCTTTGGAAACTGAAATGCAGCTATGTCACCCTATTTTAATTTGGGCAAAGAAAACACTTTTTTCTCTTGTTAAACTCAGTGGGAGAGACCTCAGGAGTGACAAGTGTCTGATATATTCTAGACATACGAGGCCATCTAAGATGCCCTCCTGTGGCCAGCAGACATGACACGGGACCTGCTGTCTCCTGTCTTTTGAAGGTTGAACAGGGTAGTCCATAAATGGAGCCTGAAAAGACAGACCCTATGCCTGGGTACCTGAATTTCTCTCCTTGTCTTCAGAGAGACATGGACTGTTTTTTTTAGGAGAGGGATCCAGGACTGGATTCAATGCCAACAGGAATGTGTAGGAAAAGAAAGTAAATGAAACTATGAAGACTTTTTATTCCTTCCCCAGTGTGAAGAGCAGGAGGTTTCTTGCTCAAATGAATGGTGTATACAACACTAAATATGAAACTGGGAGAGACAAATGCAACCCTTTGCACCTGTATTCACAAATATTTTAAATAGAAGGGACAGAATTTCCTGCTGGGATTAACTTTTGGCCTTTTTTTTTTTTTTTTTTTTTTTTGTGAATCTCTTTGCTTGTTTGTTTGTTGTTCCTGTTACTCAATTACTTAGTTTCTTAGAAAGTGCTTGCTGCTTTCTTCTAAAGCAGAGTAAATCAGAGCTGGAGTCAGTTCATGTGAGTGCTACTGTGTATTTTACTAATTCAGGTTTATTCTTCCTCCTGTTTTCCTGAGTCTGGCAGTGGAAACTATGTCTGCACCTTACATACCCACAATACCTGCTCTTGCCCCAGGTACTTCACCACCAAAAATCTGCCCTTAGAGCGGTGGCTATAGAAGCCACAGAGGCAACAGGATAATTTATGGCAGATTTCCATCAAATATCAGACTGTGTGATGCACCAGAAAATATAGCAGGTTAATTCATTTACCTTACATCACTTTAACTTTGCGGTAAGGTTTAATGATCAATGTTAACAACTTTATGAGTCTGAATTTGCTTCCTGCTCATATAGGAATAACCAGATGTTCTAGAAAATAAATAAGCTGAGAGGTCAACCTGGACTTTTATTAGTGGACAGAAACCCAGACCATACTTTTTCTGGATGATAAAAGATTACTGGTTCCCACAGGGAATCTTTTATAGTGCCATAAATCCTCCATCTGGCATTTCATTCACTTCATTGGTCAAATATTTGCGATGTGCTGATGCATTGAATTTTTTTTGCTTTTTTAATATCTATTCATTTGTGAACTTATTTTCTAGATATCCTAGTGGAAGAAGACCCCCAGAGGCATAGTCCTGAGAAAAACAAACACACATATTTCCTTTTTTTCTTCTTTAGAAATTGTGTCACTTGTACACTGAGAATTTTCTGACTAAACCTGTTTTTGCAACTCTGAATTTTGGGAATGAAACATGACTTCCGCAGAATCATCTAGGAATAACAAGATAATGCTGAGCACAACCCCTAGTTTTTTTTAACAGTGACACACTATTTCTTCTTTCTTACTCTAGAGGTGGAAGATCAGCTTCAAACCGAGGATGTATTCCCACGTTTAGAAAGAAAGATCTGTCTGGAGAAAAATGATGGTTTAGATGTTTGGACAACGCATTTAGGCTTCAGAGCTGTGGTTCAAATTCTGCCACAGTTTTCCTGTGTGATCTTTATCAGGCCATTAAGGTTACACATTCCAAACAGTTTTCAGTTACTATTAGGTTGAAATTTCTTTCATGTTTCACTAAATTAAACCATTTTTGTTTAGGTTAGCCTATGCTGCTATGATACGTCTAGAGAAGGCATGGGCAATACCCGAGAATCTTTCCTTCAGCATATCTCATAACTGTCTGCAGCTTCATTATCCCTAAAGAGTAAGAACTACTACACAAGTGCCATGAACACTGAACCCGGGATGGGAGGTAGCAAGGCTGTCAGACACCTAACTATTTTTTTCCATGTTCTGACACTATGCTCCAAGTTGTCCAAATTTATAGGTGGTAAGAATATGTCCACCTAATAAAGCAATTACTCTAAAGTACCTAAGATATCTACTTAAACACGTGTGTAAATGCCTTTGGAGAAGGATTCTATCTATCTAAATTAAGGCTCTGGAGACCCTCACTTTCCTCCATTCACCTGGTGGAAAAGATAAGCTGTTAGACTGCTTTATCTGAGAGGATAAATGTCAGTGTGAAAATACCACTTTTCTCAGACTGAAGAAATCACAACATCAGTTTTACTGGTCTGAGACATCAGGATTAGACCTGGTCAGAGAAGAGCCAGTGATGCTGCCACCACTACCTACTTTGGCTCATTTATCTTCAGGAGAAGGGAAGTCCTATTGTCACCCTCAATATTCTGAGTTACCTTCTCTTCCCTGATTTATCCTCTCTTTTCTTTCTTCTTTTGTTTTCGAAACTGCACCCAGGAGTGCATCTTCTACCATAATTCTATGAGCCCCAGCACAAATGTAGCATAAACTATGTTCTATAAATTCTACATTGATACAGATGTGCCAGGTCTTTGTGCCTTTGGGAAAACCTGGAGGGGGGGGCCCACATATTTCCTTAACTGAGGTCTCAAGAATTTTATGACTGTGGTCACCCTTCAGATTTCCTCAAAGCTCATAACCAGCCAGATCTAACATGTAAAACCTCAGTCATCCAGTCCAATGTGAGAAACTGTGCAGAGCATCTGGGCAACCCGGACTCAACCACTCCCTCAGTGAGACTGAATAGTCACGCTTCAGGACTTGTGTCTAGAAGCAAAGGCAGAATTTAGAGAGATGGCAGGTTGGTTCAGACTGGGTGAGGGTAAAGCCATGAATCTATTTATCACTGTCCACACACCCAAAGTGTCAGTATCAAAGACATATTTACATTTCTTTTTGTTATTACTTTTATTTTGTCCTTAATGTTGTCTTTAGTTCTTTTAATTCTCTTTAAGGAAACATGATCTAACAGTAATATCAAGTGAAACAAAATTTTAGGCCATCTTAATCACCTATCTTCAATTTTCCACTAAAATAGATTTCATTACTTTTTTATTTTTTCCTGCTATCTGAAAGTCTGTTAAATGACAGAAGTTCTTTTTTAAAGGTTTTGACATTTCAAAAGGGAACAGAGATATTGTTAAATAAAAGACTTTTCTAATGCTTTACTTTTTAAGTTCTTAAGCTGTTTCCTTCTTTATCTTTAACAGGAAGTCCAAGGGATTTCATTACTGGTTTTTGCAATGGGAATAAACTAGAAATAGCAGCAAGATAGAAATATCCTGGAGTGGATTTCAGGAAGTCGTTCAGTCCCACCTGTTCTGAATCTGTTTTACTACACGGCCCATGACTTCTTGTCCCATCCCTGCTTAGTTGGCAGAGGCCTTTTACAAATATATAGACCTATTTTAAAACCTTAGAGTATGCTTCACTGTTACATGGTATAAGAGCAAAGATTTTTATTAACATTTTATTCTCACTGAAACCCAAATTCTCCTTGCCAGACTAAGAAAATGGTGCTTAATATAAAATTTAAACCTTTTTATTTTATTCAACATGGCGAAACAAAAGAATTTGCTTCGGTAATGCTGGAAAGGTCATTGCAATTGAAAATGTCACACCAAAAAGCTTCAGCATTATCATGTCAAGTCTCTTCATAATTTTTCTTCCCATAATGAACATTATTATTATTATTATTATTACTATTGTTGTTGTTGTTGTTGTTGTTATTATTATTATTATTATTATTATTATTATTATTATTATTATTATTATTATTATTATTATTATTATTATTATTATTATTATTATTATTATTATTATAGCTTTTATCCTGACTTCTGGGATTTTCCATAGCATGGAAATTCAGATTTGTGACCAGGATAAGAATAAATTTTTCCTACATTTATTTTTCTCTGCCTTCTCTGTTTTGGTTGTGTTCTCTTTGGGGCAGAGGCTATCATTTATTATTAGATGAATTAATTGCAAATAATAAAACTCAATGTGAACTTGTTCCATTGGTGCTTACCTTTTATGGATGATCTAGATGTAAAATAAAAATAACTTTAAAAAAGTGAATGTTTAAACATTTTTTTCACATATGGAGAAATTCCTGAGAAGCTTGTAAAGTATATAAAGAAAGAATTTTGGGGAAATTTTTCATTCAGTGATTTATAAATCTTCTACAGTTTCTACATTCTTTGTGGAAATTCCTTGTAAATGGTTTTATAACTAGGGACTAAAAGTAAGTCCCTATCTATTCCCATATTAGCTGAGGAATATTGAGAATATACACATATATTTCAAAATGGTGTTAAAGCAGTAGAGAAATAAAAACAAAACTCTCTCTTCCAGATCAGATTTTTGGACAAGCTTCCAAAGCCTGAATGTTTGGATATCCCCCTGAAGCAAACTTTTTCTGCTGTTTGTGCCTCATTAATCACAATCTAGAAATTAGAGCAATTTGTGTTATCTGCAGAAAATATTTCCATTCCTTTTACATACTTTTCCCTGACAATTCTGCAATACTATAAACTTTGAAGGGAGTGAAACAGAAGAAATAGATATGAATTACATCAAAATTTTGCCCATAGTTAATCTCTGAAGTGCATGTCATGTAAGCATACATAAGTATATAGATATATGTTTAAACATATATACATATCTATAAATGTATGCATACCTATGTTCTTTTACTCGCAAATTGATTTATTAGCAAACATAGATTTCTTCCCTGCCATAAGATGTCATCACCACCTTAATCAGTACCTGAATCTGAGTGAAAGATTCACTCTTAGCACAGTTTCTATATAGACATTTTTGAACCCAACCAGCATCCAGATCTAAACTAGGATGGACAGGAGACACATCTGCCATCTGGCAGCCACTCTGTGGGCTATGTGTAACAAGCTGGTGGTGCCAGACCTCTTTCTTGCAGACAGATGTGCACCTTCCTCTGACATTCATGGCTGGCATCAGTCACCAGCCACAACAGATAGGTCAATCACTGAACTGGCATGAAGACTGAGATAGTCCCCGAGCCATACCGGCTTGCCCTCATGATTTCCTGCACTAAGGGAAAGAATAAGGGAGGGTGAGATGTCCTGCTGACACAGGTACATAGGGCATATCACTATGGAGTCAACAAGAGGTTTCTGGTAGGCTTCAGGACTTGGTTTCCACCCACAGTCATTTTATGTGACAAACAGTTGTCAAATACTGCAAACTCTAGATTATTCATCTAGCTGATGGATTAAGTTTATCCCACTTCCCTCATTCTCTTTTTAGTTTTCAGATCATCACATATCTTCCTAAGTGATAACCATCAACAGATGGATGGAGGGTGAAGCAGGGCTTTGCAATAGAGTGCATTTTCTTTCTAACTTCCCGGTGCAAGTTTTCATGATCTCACTTACTGATTTCCTGCCTGTGTAGGTTTTTCAAGAATTAAACCTCTTTTTTTTCTCTTCTTTTTTCTCCCCCTCTTACTTAAGCTTGGCGTACATGTCTAGGAAGGATCAGGGTAAGGGAAAGAACTGAGCATATAATTGACACCCACAGTCAACACAGTGTTAAAATTAATTACTATAAACTTATGGTTCTTCACCACAAGCTGTTGTAGTACAAACTTTAAGCTTTAGTACAGCCAAGAGTCTACCTATCACAGGAACACTTAGAGAACTGTGCAAGACTGATTGATATCCTGGGCCAAGTCCATGTTGCACAGTGGAAAATGGTGCAAAGATACCTAAACAAACCATAAATCCTTATACATATGAGAATAAAACACTTCACCTGAGATTATGTATTGTAATTGTGTAAAGAATTATGTATTTTGAGAGATCAGGGATGGTTAGCTCAGGGACAGCACTGGACTGACAGATCTGTAGTGTTTTAGAGACACTATTAGTGCAAAACAGTGTTGTATGCTATATATAAAGATGATAGGCAGACTCAAAGATCTGACAGCTTTTTCTCCTTTAATCTAGGAGTAAGAAAAAGTAGCCCATGCATTTAATGCAACTCAGGTAAACCCTGAATAAGCTGACCATGTCACTGCACCCACTTTTTCCTCAGAGGAGACAGTAGGAAGGTACAACCATGGCAAGTTACTCCTGTAAGTAAACTCCTAGAAAGCTCTACAGTGCAAAGCCAAAATACCAGTCCATCTGGCATAAAAAAATTTAAAAGGACACTCAATGTTAGATGGAAAGTGAGAAGGAATTCTCTAACTGCTGACTAGCACAATCAGATAAGAAGATTATTGAACTCCAAATAAGTGAGATGGATGTTTACATAAGGTAGCTATCAGCTGTCTTTCAGATTAAAAAAAAAAAAAAAAAAGTGGGAAGAATGCATTTTACTTTCAGATAGAAAATGCTAACAGTGTTAACTTATTGGGGAACCCAAAGCAGAACTGCAGTATGATAGATTGAAGCTAACAGAGACAGAATTGAGAGAAGCCTGAACATAAATACATAAATCAGGGATTACATCAAGCTATGATCATGATAAATATATTCTGAACATATCTACTGGGCAAAGTTAAGTTTGAGATTTAAGGTGCGTGTAATAGGCCAGAATGAAAAGACAGCAGTATTGAAAACTGACTATCCTGGTGGCATGGAGGAAGTGTTTGCTTTTTTTCTTACTACTGCTGAAGCACCATCACCACACAGAGTGCACAAAGGAGTGCTTGATCTCAGTGTAGGCTCATACGGGTCTGTATTATCAGAGGACAGCTGTGCTGTATAAAAGTCAAAATAAAGCGGAGAGCAGGGTGTCTTTTCCAGTACATCTGAACCTTAGCAGTGGCTAAGGTCGTACAGACAGTTTGCATGGAGGATTGCTGCTCAGCTATGTGATGACTTCTTTCTTTGTGCTGAGAAATTAAAATGACAAGCTCAATACAAGGGATAGCCAGAAATATCTCCCTCCTGTGGAAGTCAATGTAATATAAAGATATATAATGTTAATTTGATAACTAGCCCATAACCTCCTCTGTCTCTATTCAAAGCAGCTTCTCAGGCAGTAATTATTTGGTAATACGAAGGGGGGAGAGGAAAATATAGGGTGGGGGGAAGGGGGGAATTTGACAAAGTCCCTTTAGCAGCTGCCATTCTTGGTTAAGAGATAATTACAGAGTGTGAAGAACACTACAAACGTGCATACACAGAGGTAACATTTTCCACTGATAAGGCTGTAGAGGTCTGCAGGAATATTTAACTTTTTTTTTTTTTTTTTTTTTTCTTTTCTGTACTTTCACCTAATAATAAGCTTAAATTTCTAAAAGGCAATGAAAATGTAGATAAGACAAATCTTTTTTTCTAAAGTACTGTACATTAAATCCTCAGGAATTTGAGGCATAAACAGAGGGTTTTCGAGCTCTTCCAATAAAGAGAGTTTTAATTTAGCCCTGTGATAGCAGGAGTCTAGAGATCACAATATTCTGGGGTGTTTGCTTGAAGCAAAGTCTTATTATTTTAACTATCTTTAACTTGAATGGATTAATGGCAGCCTGAAATGAGTACTCTCAACAGCACCTCTGGCTGCAAGGAAAAGGTGGTGAAACCACCATGCAGATTCGGTGCGAGCAAGAGAAAGACTTTTCACAACTCCTGCCTTCATGGTGATGGATGGCAGCTTTGCTTCCACTCTGATGTGGTGTAGAAGGGCCTGGCAATGTACCCCAGATGCCATCTTTTTTTTTCTCATTGGTATTTCTAAACTGAAATGGCTTCCATTAACATAACATTTCATCACATAATGAAATAGAAAAAGAACACTGATGAAGATAAATGGTCTATGACGAAGCACAGGGACATTTTTACAAATACACCCACATCCATGCCACTCCTTCAGTTTATATTGACAGTCAATGAAACCAGTCAGTGAGAAGTACACTAGGAGGGACGGAACAGATGGAGAACACTAGATAGATCATCTGGCACAATTCCTGCTGTGGGATTACTCCCTTAGGTTCATTTGCTAACATTTTGCCCAGTCTTGTATGAGTCAATGAGAAAACAGAACAAAAAAAACAAAACAAAAAATAAGGCTAGAAAAACTAAGAAGAGAACAGCAGCAGCAAAAGCAAATCTTTTGGGAATAATTCAAAACCATCAATGATTCTATAGCAAACAGAAGAGTTTCAACATTTCTTCTATCATTTCAGCAAAAAAAATGTATTTTAATGAATATTGACTCCATTGTAAATGTTATATTCAAAATCTGATGTTTATTTAATGAAGATAGATCTAGTCAGGGTGGAAAAATAAGTATCTTCCATTATGACTGATTTCCCAAATTTCCCCCTGTCCAAAATATCAGGACAAAATTGAAGTTCAAAGCTCTAAAAATGTTGACAACCCACCCTGAAAAAAATCTTTGTAAAGTCAGTGGGCAGGAGAATGCAATTCATTTGAATATATTGGTCTTACTTAGAAGGTGATGAATGTACTCCACTGTCTCTATTGAGGGGAGTGGAAATGTTCACCTTCAGTGAAGATGCCTGAAGTTAGTAAAGGAAAGTTCCAGTCTTCATTACAGACAGTTTAAGCTGTGTGATGGACTGAAGTAACCAGGAATATTGATAGAACAGGATGTCCAGAACCCTGAATGTGAGTATGCACTTTCACTGCCTTTAAAGATTTCAGGAAGGCATAACAGATAAGGAATAACTCTTCTGGACTTCTTCCATGCATACAAGTCTCAAACTACCTTGTAAAGTTGGACTAATTAGCTGCTGCCATAAGTAATAAGAGGTCATTCTGGACTTCATAAAGTATCGATACATTTAATTATTAATGATCCTTTCTATGTTTTACTCATACCTTTTTAACAGAGAAAATGTGTCAAATGTGTCAATATGGCATGGCAGTAGATAAACTCACACATGTTGTAAGCTCTTTGAGGACAATAAAATATTTTATGTTTGTTTAAGCTCTGTCCCATTCAACCACTTTTTAGGAACAATTGGGAAGAAGTTTAGGTTGCAGAAGCAGATGTCATCTACTAAGTGCCAGGCCAGCAGTAGGTGAGGGTTGCAAAGAACATAGTACTCTGCTTCTGTCCAGACACCAGCATGTCCTTAAACAACCCATTCACATAATTTTGCTGTTTCCAAAGCCCTGTGACACATTTCTGGGACTGAGTTGACATCGATAACTCCAAATCAGGACATTCAGCAAACCGCAGGCTCAGTAACAAGTCAAGGATGAGCACAGCTGCTGCCTGCACATCCCATTGTGCAGGGATAACATGGCATGGATTCTCCATACAATTTAATTTTAGCCCCCTTGACTGTACTTTTACTTCAATGCAAGGATGTGTGTAAACATCATCATATGATGAATATTAAGGTAGATGTAATCTCCTGCTGTTAGAGTATGAGTTCACTTACTCACAGTTCACTGACTTTTCCACATCTGATTACAGCAATTACTAGAAAAACCACAGCTTTATTATAGCCAGGTCCCTGCATTAGCTTCTTAAGAAAGCAGGCTGCTAAGGTGCTCCATCCCATCAATTATAATTTGCCATCTCTTTTCTTCCAGTAGTTTATACAAACTGGAATTTGTTAGAGTGCTGATTCATAATGTTAATTGTAAAGTTAATTTTACCTGGGTTGATTTCTAAGCTATTAGCATTAAATGAGAATTACTATTATTTTTACACCCCTGTAACTGAAATCAAGTCTTTTGTGAAGTTTTGCTCTACCATGCATTATGTTCTCTTGGCAACAATGAAATCTATTTGGGAGTTTGAGCTGTGATTTGCTTTACTTTCCCCCAGATCTGTATCTATTTATGTCAGACCGAAAGCTCTCCAAGGCAGGGATCTTGGTTAGGATTAGCTAGCAAAAACTTCAATTTATATTGATTCATATCGGTTCAGTGTAGGTTCTCTAGGGTTTTGGGATTTATTTTTCCTAAGCTAAATTTATATTTTCCACCATGGAATTTATAATCCTCAGCAATGCACTGGCTGAATTATTCTTATTTAACAGACTAGTGCAACGTATCCTTCACAGAGGGTAGGTAATATTGTATCGCTGTGAGCTCTGTCATAACTGGATTTCAGAGTACTTTAGTAAATTAAAGGAAGTTAAAAGATGGTAATTCAAGTTAATGAAATTACTTTGGGCTTTCCCAAATTATTGGGCTCTGGGATACTTGAAGGGAGTCATGCCACCACTGAAATTTAGGTCATGATTTTAATATGGAGCGGTCACTGGACTGATCCAGGATAACTGCTGCTTGGACTCCCTGTTCCTCAACAAAGAATTTTAAAAACATTAAGTGGAAAATAAAAAGAAAAAGAAAAGAAAACCAAAATGTCCTTAGGTTTATAATAGAGGAGGATTTTTTGTGTGGTTTTTGGAATTCTGTAGGTTGACTGTTTTATTGATTGCATCTCCTGCATAGACCTACTGCTCCAAGTAGTCTTTTCTTTTCCAACCATGTATTTTTCTTTTCCAAATCTCCATTGCTTTTCAAATCTCCATTGCTTTTCAACACCCCCATCAAAAAAAAAAAAAATAAAAAAAAATAAAAAAAAAAAATCAGATATTATACTCATTCTTTCTCCAAACGCAAATGTTAAATTTTCATGAGACAGATACAAACATTAAAATGACTAGTTGGATACCAATTTTGTGTCAAATTTTATATCAAATTACTTGATACAGAAGACTTTTCACAAACCTAGCCTGTTGCTAACTGTGCAGCAAGTAGACTTACAGGGGTTTGAAATCTTAGTCCAGTTTATGGTCATTAGTTATCTCAACAGGTATAGGTACATCAATAGGTAGATCAATAGGTAGATCAACAGAGACAGCCCTAACTGCAACCGGCTATTTTATTTAGTCTCTGAACCATTCAGATATGAACAAGCTTTAGTCTAAAAGCTGTGTACACAGCCATTTAAGAGACAAAATATTTTAGCTCAAGCTGGTGACTGGTTTCTGTACGACAAATGTCTCAGAGATGCCCACCTCAGTGCATCTGTGGAGAAGACATTCAGCTGCCTGGATTCAGTGGTAAAGGCAAACTCTGTGTCAGTAAAGCAGCTAGGCCAGCTCTCCTGGCTGACTACCATGAAGGAGGGCTCCTTCAAAGAAGCTGGAGCCACATTTTGCCATAGAGCTGGTCATCTGCAGTCACTAGAAAGCTTCACCATGGAGAAAGTCACATCTCCTGTCTGAAAGGAACACACTGTCATTTTCTCCATTCACCATCCTGAATTAATTTTACGTTATGTATACATATATTTATATATTGGTATGTTCAGTGGATTTAATTAATTTAACTTAGGCACATGAACTGTTCTTAATTTTTTGCACTTAGTGAAATAATCTCTAAAAGCAGGTGTTGAGTTTCCCTGTTTAGTGAATGGGAAGAGGAAGATGTCTACTGGAGACCTCCAGTTGGAGATCTCTCTACCAAAAACTGAACATCTGAATGAGGAAGAAAATAGCTTATTCAGGTATCCATAAAGTGGGTTTAAAAATGTGTCCCACTTCTTATGGGTGCAGGGTCTGAACCTGCAGAGAGCCTTCCAGCCTCACTGGTGGTCTCCATAGAGTTTTTAGAAAGTCCTTACCAGCGTACTTGATTTGCATCCATGGTTCCCTTCCTTCAGCCCTCTTTACATATAAGATATAAATGCTGGGAACTTCTAATCCATCTACAAAGTACTCCTGAAACTGTTTTTTTTTCTTTCAGAAGCTTGACATTTCTTAGTTAAGCAAAAGTCTTAAACAGCTAATTGCTTCAACTGTCACCATTTTTGAAATGTAATACCATTTTTTATAAAATGATTTGTGGTTATTCAGTGGTGAACAGCATTGATTTCTCTCTATGTCCCTTGCTTGCTCAATTGCTTCCATACTAATAAATGCATAATGTATGTTAAACAGACTTGGTTGATCTTGAACTTTTATTTTTCCATACTAGCTGTTACAGTGCTTACAATTTGTCTCTGGCAACCAATTAAAACTCCATATGTCCAACTTGTTGATTTTTGCTGTAGTGTCTTTGAAGCAATTTCATGTTTATTTACAGATGAGAGATCAAGATGACAAAAAAAAAAAAAAAAAAAAAAAAAACACCACAAACTATGAGAGGAAGGTAAGAGAAACCTTTCCCGAGAGATTTCCGACTAGTTGGAGAAGAGGTTTCAATTACATCGAAATTTTATTTTGGTTCTTTTTTCTTCTTTTTTTTTTTTTTTTTTTAATTGCCTAGGTAAAATGTCTAAGGTTGCAAAATCAAACCAAACAAAACTCCAAACTTATATATACAACTGTATTTGGGAGGGGAGAAAAGAAATAAGAAAACCTTTCTTTTTCTTTTTCTTTTCAGAACATCATAACGACTGAAAGAAATGCTGTTTCCTTTGTAGGTAATTATATTACAGTAAAAGGCAGATGTACCAACAGATTTCCAAACAGTTCTCTGTAAAACTGATTTGTAACTGGAATTCAAGTTGGATGGAGGAAAAAACAAGGCTACTAGCTCTGCTTAACTTTGAAAATTTTACTTAGATATATTTATTTGGAGACTGGTCTCCATAGCTTTATGCATTCAATAAAGAGAAAGAATTCACAGTGCAATTCAGAGACCTTAAATTAGACTTTTGCTACCCATCATATATCTGTGGAACCTATGGTTACTAGACACCTAACACAAACACACATAGATTAGGTGCCTAGAATTAAATGCTGTAAATTTTCATCATACTTTCTTAAATATGATTATAATTTCCAGCGTATCAGTTCATTTCCATATGTTTTTAAAGGTTGTATGATGGCCTAAAACACAGTAGGTAATGTACCAAAAGATGTTCCCCATGAAGATTTATAAGGCCAAAGGCCAAATGTAAGTGACTTCAACCACTGGAAAATATCAGAATTGCTTCGATTTGCAGGCTTTGTAAATGGACAAAGCCAGAGAGAATGTAATTGGTATTTAAGTGATAGATCAAAAGGGTGCTGCGAACATGGCTCTAATAGTTAATGATAATAAAGAATTCAGGAATATGTTCACATCATCGGAAGGATTTAATAGATTTCACCCTGTCCTCTTTCTCATCTCCTGTAAAACTCATTTACTAAAGGCTTTAAATGTGAAATTGCGTGTTTTCTAAATAATAGGGATACAAGTCTAAACTATCCCATACAATGTAGTATTGAAGCAAGAAATAATGTACCTCAAAAGGAAAAACAACAGTAACAATAATTAATTGCAGTTTTTCAATCTTCACAGAAAAGCTTTAAATAAATTCATTAATTCAAACTTTGCATATGAGAGAAAAGTATCCAGATAACAAAAATAAGGTCAGGCTTCAATGTTTTTACAAACATAATGCAAAAGCTTTCTGACTTTTGGTACACAACAGCTCACCATTATGAGTTTTGCTCTGAATTGCAGATTCCTGTGGTTTCAAAGTTTCAAAGCAGGGAAAACCGAGAATGACCTGACTGCACACTGAAACCATGTGAAAAAAAAAAAAAAAAAAAAAAAAACCAAAACACCAAAAAACCCAAAAAAAACCCCCAAAAAAACCCCACGACACAATTTTGAGTATTTATAGCTTTGCTTTATTGGAGCAGTTACATTGACATTACTGCATCCAGTTTCCCAAATTAGTACTGAATCCCTGAGGTATGTGATCCCATGCTATTTCCTATGCTTTCTGTTCCTCTATTTTATTTCTACTACTCCTTCAAATTAGAACAGGACCCTCCCTGTAGCTGAAAACCAGAAGCACATAGCAGCTGACATAAGCATGGAAGGTGTATGAGTTTTAAAACAACCTGCACTGAACTGAGCTGAACTTGGAGATCCTGTTAACCTGCTATTACCTAGCCAAAGGTACAGTGCTTTACATTCAATGCTATACATATACACATACATGAGGCTTTATTTTGTTGATGGTCCAACAGGTTATGCACTGAGTTGATAAAACAACAAGCTTGGCTGGGATTCAATCCCCGATTAAGACATCTTCCTGTAAATGTCTGCCCCAAGACTACATGGAAGCTTTAGGGCCTAAGCCTGTATTGTTGCCAGCACATAGCACCTTGGTGTCACTTCATATAACTTACAGTATCCCACATATCCACATAAGTCCGGCAAACAGGTCCTGTGATCTATGAGAGTGCAGCTCTATTCTGGAGGAGCAGCTGGAGGCAGGCTGTATAATAATTGGGCTACACTAACGCCTACACTACAGTGTTTACAATGGAAATGTTTGGGCAGTAAAATTCTTCCCACTGTCACAACAGGCACAGAAATGAGTTTGGGGTTCAGCTGCTCTGCCATGAAGGGTTTTCTGTAGAGGCTCAACTGTTTTCTGTTCAAGCTTCCATGAACTGGGGACTCAAAGCAGTTACCAAAGCAGAGGTTCCTAGTGTCATTTTTGATGTATCCTTGCTGCCCTCCTGAAAAGGTAGGACTTATGTAGGGCTACTTGCCTTAAGTAGATACCTCTGCCATGTTAAGGCTTTTCAAGTTGCTTTACGTGACCACTTAAATCCTGGGTGTCTCTGGTACTGTAATAGCAGCTAGGAAACTAAACACACCTGAAGAACACTGAATAGAGTTGTCTTAATCTGGAACTGTTTTCCATCTCCATTTTCCACATAACAGCAGATTCTCACATTTATTTCTGTCCTATATCCTAGTCTACACTGAGAAGGTCATCAGATGTTCTCCAAGACTTTGAAAACCTACCCCACACTATGTACTTTGAATGTCTACAGTATTACTGCACTGATAACTCATCTGCTGGTTACTTTGGGGATAGCAGATGCTTAGGAGAATGAGTGAAAGGATAAACAGAGACTCATCCTTCCAGCAATTTCTTGAGTTACCATTTGTTGGTATACTTCTGTGTTTTATAGCTGTTGACCTACTTGTCTCCAGTAAATTTGTTTTGTTTTTCTCGCAATGCATTCAGAGAGAGACCTTTCCCATGGACTCCTCTTGTTGGGTTTCTCACCAGGGACAAATGTCTACTCTGTGCCTTTCGATGATCTCAGGGAATGAGGGATTCTGAACATTCCTTTTTCACTGGCAAAGTTACAGGCCTCCTTCCCCTGAAATTGCTCCTCTGATCCTCACCAGGTCTTTGATTAGCCTTTAATGAGACAACCTAACAGACACAACCTGGGACATGCAATACTCAACAGTCACCTCTACCCAGAGAATATTTGTGATTACAACAGCACAATCACCTTGTAGACATTTAATAGTTTAATAAGATTTTCAATTATTATTTTTCGTAGTGAGAAATCCTGCTAGCCAAAGAGGTGTTATACACAGCTCTGCAGTTTTCTTGTGGAAAAAGCACTCCTACTAAGTACAGGGTTTACTGTTCTGCAGGAGGCTGTGGTGCCCTCCCATGTGCAGCCTTACCCCACACTGCAAACATTTCAGCCTTCAGAGCTGGATGTGGTGTCAGAGCTGCAGTGAGATCCACTGTCCTCCTTCCCTGCACTTCTTCCTTCTGGGGCAGTGTGGGGATGGAAATGCAAACAGGTAGGGGAAGCAAAACTGGAGGGTTTTGTTTGTGTGTTTCAGAGCGGCTTTTAGATCCTGCGTAACTTTAATTTTAATGAGACACTAAATGAGAAGTCCTGCTCATGAACCCTTGCTGTTGCACAACAAACAAAACTTATTTGTTACCAATTTCTAGTAAAAAAGGTTCAACTATTTGCAAGTGCACACAACCTGAACAGAGAAAGTGTATCCTTTAGCAGCAGTTTATTAGCTCCCAAAAGACCATTTCCATCAGCAAAAACAAGGTCATTTGCTAGAAACCTATTTAATTTTTACTGCTGAAACTGATGTGAGTTTAGATATGATAAAGGTTTACTAATAACAAAAAGGTGGTCACTGAATGTATGACCCTTAAATACTGGGGCGTCAGACTAATTTCATGCCAATATAAGCTAGCAGAGAAGTGAGACCTTCCCAGCAAATCTCTGAACTAGTCTTAATGCTGACAATGAAGTTTAGTCTAGTTTGACTCAGACTGAAAATGAACCACTCATTTAACAGTGAAAGATGCTCCATTTGGGATAGTACTCCAGTAGTCAGTTATTGTTCCTTAAACTGCAGTAGAAGTAGGAATTTTAAGCTGAAAATTGGTTAGTTTCTTCCTAATTTAGAACTGTCTTCCTCTTCCTGAACTTCATAGTCCACATCAGGATCTAGGACGCAGTTTAAAATAAAAGCAAAATAAGAAAGAAACAATCCCAGACCCGGTCACAACTGTGTACTAGGATTTAAAAAAAAAAAAAAAAAAAAAAAAAAAATCAGCTCTAGACTTTCCAAACTGATATAATCATAAAACAACAAAAAAACCCCAAAGTGCCAGAGAGCCTACTGCAGTGGTAAAATCTGTCTTAATTATTAAAATGCAAGTCTATTGTCAAGCATCAAGTTCTTTTTAACAAGACCTCAGAGCTACCCAGTTTGTGTCGCTTAGTTGCAATTCACACATACAAACCGGATTTTAAAGTATACAGCCTTTATGCACTGGTTATGAACTGAGAGTTACAATGCTAACTTTCCCTGTTATGGAACGTGATGAGAAGCGCAAGGATTCCCTGGGGAATTTTGACAACTGCTTCGTAATGGTAGAAGTTAGGGCACTAGGCTACTTTTCCTGTCTGATACTACTGTGCATCACATTTCCAATGGGAAGAATTATTTTAGCTAAGGTAAGCATGTTAGAGTGAGCTATCAGCAGTCTGTGTGTGGTACCTACAATTTAGTGTAAAATTAGATTAAGAAACTCTCTTGATTCAATAAATTCTTGGACTGCCTTATGACTTTGAAGGAAATATTGTGCTTTTACACAGCTTCTGATCTCCTATGCTCTAAACACGCAGCTTTTGCTGTTAGCTCCTATGGAATCAGAAACATGCCCACAAAAATCGGTGGTTGCACTGTGTCAGGTGGGCTACTCATGTAGACATAGTCCCACAGTAAATTAAATGCAACAGCATTTGCAATCTGCATTTGGACAGTTAAGCAGATTGTTATCTGCTGAAAATTAGCTTTTCACTATAGATTGTGTGCTGTCCCCATGAGTCACGACACAGCATCCTGATTGAAGAGGGAAGAGGCTTGAGCTACCTCCAACATCACTGCTGCTCCACGGCTGGTCTGGGATTTTGTAACATATGGGACAATGCTGCACTGTGTGTCACCCTGTCTGAGCCAACTGCATCAGCTTATGCTGAACAAGTTGATATAATTATGAAATCCAGTGAGGTTCTCAGAGTTTATAGTTCCATTCCTGATGTTTCAAATCTGTAGTTGGACAGTTATGACCTTCTGACAGGGTTAACTTCTCTGAAGTACTTCACTGGTTCCCCCACGCTGTTTCTGGAACTGCTACTGGCATCTGTAGCATCACCTGCTGAGCACTGTAACACAAACTGATGATCTGAGGTCAGAGATAGACCCCAGGCTAAAACCCAAAGTTGTGTTTTCTCCTCTTCTTTACTTTAGTCATGAATATTTTCCCAAATTAACTAACTGATTTTCCGTTATAAACCCTGTAATGGATCAGTTAATTCTCCCTGTAGGTTGTTCTGTGGTTGCTGAGCTATTCTTTAAACATGAATGGCTCAGCAACCTGAAGGCTGCAGTATGCTTTAGGGCATGACTATTACAGAGTCTCCTTGAACCGTGTTTTTCTGGTTGCTACACCACTGGTAGCAACACTCCCTCATTTTTTGTTATTCTTACAACTCCCTTTTTCAAAATTAGGGCTCTGGTCACAAACATTCCTTCTCTGCTTTTTACAACTTCTATGTACCTCAAAACCTGGGTAATTTTTTTGCATGGTTTTAACTTTTCACTCTTCCCTTTTGTAACATATGTCCTTCACTTAGGAAAATGGACCTACTAGACTAGATAGTGTTATTCTCCTCTGATGTAATAAGGACTAAATGTGAGAAGACCTCCAGCAACCTCTTTCAATCAGAGGAACCCACAGACCTGCAGGTCTCCTGTGGATCATTTTAGGCACTTTCTTATTTCAGGACTGATTCCTGAAGATGTATCTATTCAGTTCTCCTATTGAAATTCAGTTTGTACTGTTAGATGAGGTCCTAGAGTACATCCTTGAAATCATCCTGGACACCCATATACCTCAAGCTTCTCCCTTGAATTATATTCCCATCCCTGTTCCTGGTCCTTCTCTACTCCACCCACCACAAAAAGGCTCCATTACCCCTACTCTGTTTCTCAGCCTATCCCCCTTTAAAGTATTTCATCATCTAAATTACCTAAGAAGCCAAGCAAAATTGTTACTGTGAAAATAAAATAGAAATACAATTCCCACTCTGTTCTATTTTCTGTTCTTTCTGCTCAGGATTTCTGTTAATGAGTAAAACTGGTGGTTTTGTATTTCTGTGACAAGACAATTTGTGGCTCAGTTTTTTCTGTACTGCCTGAACACATTTGTCATAGTCCAGAGACCACTACACTTAGACATGACTGTCGGGGAAAAAGCAAGTGAATTATAGTTTGACTTAGGTTAAGGTTAGACCTCTAAGTTGGCAGAGAGATAAGTCCTGGGTAAACTAGACAGCTGTGGACAAAATGGACATCTGAAGTGCCTAGGGACCTTAAAAAAAAAAATCCATATAAGTCCTAAGAGTTAACCTTTACTGGGTAGTGGACACAGGAAAATGTGAGGGGTAGAAGAGAAATAGGAAAGGTGAATCATGGAGCAAGACTAGAATGCTTAATCCACATCCTCAGATAACACAGAGGAATTCAGTCTGTGCTGATTAATGTAGGTTACACCTCAGAATTGAAAAGCAGATAAAATTCCTCTTGAATGATGAAATAAAATCAGGACCTAAATAAAGGAAATAATAAAAATAATCAAATTCTGCTTTCAGGCCCAGTTTATGTTCAGAAAGTCTGGGATCACAGTACCTGGGACATGAAACAAGAAGGGAGGCACAAAAAAGACTCTGGTGTTGTGTCAGCACTTTTTTTTTTTTTTTTTTTTTTCTGGAGAAAATGTGAAAGAGAATTTGTTAAGGAACTGATAGATCTTTAGAGCTCAGATGCTTGGGTCAAAGGATTTCAGATGAATTTAATTGCAACAAAATGAGGTATTTAAATATGAATAGACTGATTCAAGTAACATCAGGAAGACAGACTAACAAATACTACACATAGTGATGAGTTGAGAATACAAACATATAAGTAAATAAGAAAGGGTGAAACGTTATTTATCAGCTAGTCCTTCCTGGAAGGTCTGCAGATCACTCACCTATAGAGAGATTGATTCCTCAAGTACGTGTGTCTAAAAGTAGACACCTATCTACAAAGACTTGTCTGTGTATAAGTTAGGTATCAAAACTGCCATTATCATCATTGGTTATCAAGTCAATGTATAAAATTAAATACAGACAGCCACTCAGCTGGTCGAATTTAGGTGTCTACTCTGATTTTCTGCCCAGAACACAATATTTACCCATACATTTCTGATAATGCACAATCTGATTGAGAATTTCTTAAGAGAAAAGGCACCCACCTTGGTTCAAAACTAAAAATGTGTTAGCTAGCTGGTTAGGTGAACTCATGGAGCTAATTATGCTCACTGTTATCCCACTCCCATAAAGGAAAAGTTCATTGAAGCCACTGGCAAAGGAGTCAAGTCAGCTCTTTTCCTGAGGTTGGATGGTTTGGCACTGAAAGCAATAGGTTCAGTAGTCCCTGGCAAACTGCAAGAGGAGTTATTTGTGGTAGGACATGGTACAAAAATGAAAGGAGTTTGAGATTTGACCCATTTGAACGGTCAACTGTGAATTTACGGAATCTGAGTTAGACTTTCATTCACTCCCTATATTCTGAGTTTGATTTTTTTGTTGTTGTTTTTTTTCCCCAACTGCTAGAATGCATCACTGGTGTCTTCTTCAGCCAGCATCTGACAACAAACCACCTACCATAACAGTTATTGTAAGAAAACATTTAAATATTTCCCTGTGTAACTGGAGGAAATGGGTGCTTTTACCACAACATTTCTAATAGTGAGAATTTTAAACCAGCCTCACAGCAGTACTCCAGGATGTTTTCTTTAGAGGAAACAAAATACAAAATAAAATATAGCTGTTATAAACTGTTAATTATGGTTTATAATAGTAATAATCTCAGAGAATTTGATCATTACTGTAGTTAATGATCAGTTTGTTAGGGTTTAACTGCCTTTAGTTCCATCTAGGGATGCCCAATTAGCAAACCAGTCGTTAAATACTAGCAATGACTAATTATTCGAGGATTAAAAGCTTAAATATAAATAAAAGCGAGATTGAGACTCTTAAAATTAATGCGTTAATGTATCCCTTCCTCAGCATGAGTTACAAACTACATTCTGTCCTTATGACTAGCACACTTTCTATAGGGGATTCATTTCCCTCTAAATGAGTTTCTTTTTTTATATTCTCTCCAGATGTTTAATTCACATACATATTGGCCATTGTTTCAAAAGCCCAAATCTCTCTGTTTAATAGAGTGCCTTCAATAGTGCTAAAATTATTAACTTCTTTTCAATGTTCAACATGCTTTTGGGGGGGCTTTAAAGCCTTGTTTGATTTCCTTTGGTTTCATATTCCTGGCCACATCAAGCCAAACTGCCTCCAATTAGCATGAGTAATGTTATTTGCTATGTAAGATATCAAATGTACTTACACAACAGAGTCAAGATGACCAGATCTGTCCATGAAAAGCCAATAAAGGATAACTATAGCCAGGATCAGCTTGACCCTTTTAGTTAATACAGAATGAGGTGTTTTGTGTATGGTAGAAAAGACAAAGGCAGAAAAGGCAGTTTGTCATCATAGAGAAAACCTGAATGCATAGATATAGTCCATCTAAGATAAATATCCACAAATATATGGGATTATTCAGGTCATAAAATGTAGCTACAGAGTGCCAACAGTGTCTGCATACCACTGAATTCTTGCAGATGGAGGTTAAAAGTAATTTAAGTAGGGCAAAATATGTATGCTAGCTTCCACATCAGTTTACTTTTAACTTGTGTTTTAACTTGTGTCTATTTATCCAAACCTATCTGATTTACAAATGAAGCACAAATAAACTACATGGTGTTTTCACAAGGGACCCCTCAGCAAAAGCAAAAGCAAAGTTAATTTGACAAAACAGGAAGTGGCAGCATTTGTTCTCAATCTAACTACAAAAAATAACAGTAAACTCCATAACTCAGTTATTTAAACATGATGGTTGAATAATCCCAAGACTACTTCATACTTCAGGAATGGTTACAAGTGCCAAGACACTGCAGGAAGACAGCTTACATTTCAAGGGAAAACTACTTTTCTGCAATCTTTCCTTCTTTTCCTGAATTATTCTGAAGTATTTCAGTGGGAGTCTCTTGGGAATATTTTGTGACAATCAAAAAATAAAGTTTCTTCTCACCCTCTTTTTGATATGATATTTGTATAATAAACCCCAGGATGTCCTCTGTTTTTAGAAACTATAATTTCACTACTGAAGTCAATGGATTCATGTAACCTAAGCCCTGTGAACAATGCTATTGAAAAGACACACATTTGTTTTCATATTTCTACTCTTAGGGCCTTGCATAGCAAATGTATAATTCACCATGTTTAATGATATACAGGAATTAAAATAATCATTATTTTATCTTTATGAATCTTGAATTAATATTTCCAGCAGCAGAAGGTTATTTTTCAGTTGGTCAATTAGAAGACACACTCACACATGTCTGTGCTCTTTCAGAGAGGCTCTCGTTAAAGCTCACTGGTTGGGTTTCACATGAAAAAACATAGACGCGAAGCTCAGATGAACTATATTGCAGAAATACCCATTTTTTCTATATTGACTCAAGTGAATAATGCAGACAGACCCATCTCGGTGGTACAGCCTTTATTTCCAGAATAAATTCTCCTGCTGAGACTTGATGAAGTAGGTTTTATATATTTTCTTTCTGTAAAAGTTTTACTAGATAAAAATTAAGTCTGAGATGTTATTGGTGAAATGGGAAAGATGGCATGAATACCAAACAAAAGCTCTTTTTCCTTTTGGCCCTGAACTATAGTATTTTGTTCCATTTGGCTTACAGAAGCTCCAGACTTTTTCAGGCATTGAAAAAGTGTCAGAGGCTTTAGTGGAATGACTCCATGTTTATATCGCAATCACTTGGTAGGTACAACCAGCATGTGTGATGGTGACACTTGGTGAAGAACGACAGTCACAAAATCACGCTTGCCTCCGCTGAGTCTGCTGACTCTCATATGTGCAAAACTTTAATTTTTCAACATTTACAGTTATAATTGTAGTGAGTCTGTGTGCGTGTGAATGTTTGTATTTTAAACAACCTTCAAGAGAAAAGATTGCCAGCATGCAGTCCTTCCATTTCCTGCTTGAATGGCATTAGTTGGGGGCTCAGAGAAGAAAAAAGATCGTTTCCTCCACTAATGGTGGATTTGTAGTTGCATAACTTTCAATCCATCAAGGCTCAAAATGGAGCTTTCTTCTGGTTGTAGCAAAGACTCAGGTTTCTAATGGAGTGCATAGCATTTGTTTCTGAGAAGTGTGCGGTATCACAGCAATTCAGCACCATTAGCATTCACTGCTACGGGGAAGAGAGAACTCTTCTACATTCATTGATCTCTGTCTGATACGCTTAATGAAAAAATACATCGAATATGATAACACTGCCTTAAGGAACAGAGGTAATTATTCAACTTCTGTGTATTGAGAATAACTTGCTTCCTTTTTTGGTGTACACCAGAAAAATAGAAAAGGAGCATGCTATAAGCAGACTTATTCTTTCCTCTTTTTTTCCTCTCCTTCCCCCCCACCTTCAAATAAAAACATCTTAACCTCATTTTTCTGGTGTTCTGTGACCAGGCCTTATATGACTGTGATTTATGAAACAAGGGAAATGTGAGCAGTAACTAATTGGTGAAACACTCTGGGTTACTGCGGCTGCTTTGAACATACAATGAGGATGGGATGCCAGTCATCGTGCTAAAAGGAATCAGTAGGCTTTAACTCTTCCCTCTCCATGCACACAACTTCCACCATACTTCTTTAAGAAGCTAATATTTCTCCATGCAGGGGTTTTCTGCATTCCTCAAGTGTCCAAAACACTCTTAACACACCTGCTTTCATGCACAAGTCTCAAATGACTTTTTACGATGGGGAAATGTCTTTGTTGGCATTATGGATGGTAACACTGCTGTGGATGGGAAAAGCAAGTTGCCCAGGATGACACAGAAAGTGAGTGGCTGGAACAGTAATAAAAGCTAAGTTTCTCCTGATCTTCCCATGAGATGGTTTTGTCTCCATTCTCTGGTTGTATGATAGGCTTTGGTTTTTGATACAGCACATTACCAGAGCCACACAGAACAGATAAACAACACAGTTGAAATGTGAACCAGGGAAGTTAGTTGACAGATCTTTCTATAAAAGATCAGGAAAGACCTTCTGCTAAGGTCACTCTTTATTTCTGTCTTCATGTAGTGCTGAGATTTGTTTTACAAGGCTGAAATCTCCTTGTTGAGAGATCAGCTTTAGCAACAGCTTCAGAGCAGGTTCCTTTCCCTGCACATATGTTTGCGAACTTGGTTTTATTAAGTTGTGGAGAACATGACACTGTGAGACTGATGTGGGCTGAAAAGTGAGGAAATTGTAGGGAAGTATTTGCTTTAGAAGGGGCAGCTACAGACTTGATCTGAACCAATCTTACTTATTCTCAAGTGTACTTACTACCCAGAACACAAACAATATAGATTAATGGATAAGTATATCTGATGTATATCCCTGTCTGTCCATCCTTAGAAACATATTCTTGTATTCAGTACTTACATTGTTATAAATAGGCAGATTCAGCAAAGCTTCAGACTAACTTTGCCTAGTGTAAGGGCCTCCAATTTGTCTCTTGCATAAAGGACTGAAATGGGAACCTAGGATTGTTTCATCAGTCTAAAGAACCACAATCTTTTTAGGCTGAGGATGACACTATCACACCATCTCTGGAAGAGCAAAGAGCAGAAACACACATTTACCAGTGGGGTGCATGAGCACCTGGATATCCCATAGAGAAAAACTGGAGCACTAAAGTGACACAGGTCACCAAACAGTCAGGAGTCCATAAGCCCTGCTGATAACATGTACAAGGATGCTAAAGTGAACAAGGAAGTCAAGTAGGTCATGAGGTGAAAATGAAATGGGAGAGACAGACAGAAAATGAGGATGAAAAAATGAGCTACACAATGAAGAAAGAGTTAATGAAGAGGGAGAAAAAGAGAAACAGACAAGTCATTATACTTCAGGAGAGAAAATAGGAACATAAGAAAGAAGCCCTGAAGTTTGAAACTCATTCTAAGGAACACTTCCTTATGTGGGTGTAATTTGAGCCTCTCTTTTTCTGTAGCAGTCTGAATTTGAAGTATAAATCAGACCCCTCATGTGTCCATGGGCTCAGACAGGTGCAGACACAGAGAGAAGAGCCGTCAGATCTGAGAACATCCATTTTACATGTGGAAACTCCTCCACCAGGAGACCTGTTTTGAAAATTTGACCTACCAGGACAGAGAAAAGAGACCCAGCGAGTTTCAGAGACATTACTGAGCAATTCCATGCCCCTCTTGAGTGGAAACAAAAAACCATACCATAGTCCCCATGCACGCTTGCTCTAGACCTAGAGCAGCATTAGTTTCAGGAACCTAAGTGATTGCAATAGGACCAGGCCAATTTCACTCAAACCCCTGAATGATTTGTGATGTCACCACACATTTGGAAAGGCACCATACCAAAGGCCACGCATCAAACTTAGCCATTCACCCTGACAACAAATAGGAGGAGCAGTACTCTCAGAAGATGCGATAAATATTTTTTAGTGTCCCATTACAGCATAGCCATCTGCTATTTATTGTAATTGTGCAGATCATAATACGTCTATCTGATATCTGTATAAATGCTGCTTTTACTTCCATAAGAAGTGTATTGTAACTTAATGTGGCATTAGCTTAATGTTCCATTAAAACAGAGTACTGCTAAGTATACGCATATGTATATATGTATATCTAAATTATGATTTTCCTACCCCTATTCAGACAGCGCTGGGAAGCCATATAGATACTGAACTTCTGCTAGGCAGTATTTTCAATACTGAATGGAAATAACTTGTTTGTGCAAAGCCACCCGTTTCCCTAATTACAGCCACTCCTACTGTAAGAGGAAATTGCTAATTGGGTACAGCAGGAAACAAAGAGACAAGGGTTTTGTTGTCTGTTCTGTTCTTACTGGTACTATTAACTCATTCCTTTCCTTTGAAATAAAGGCTTTAATCTTGTTACAGCTCAGTTTCCCCAACTGTGAAATTATACCAGGCAGAAACTCTGATGCTGTATGTATTACATACATACATATAGGTAAAAGATACCTATAAGATCCCAATGAGGTTATCAACAGAGATACAAGACAGAATTGCCTTCACTGTCTGTGAGGCATTTAAACCAGCCAGGACAGGAAAGGAGTGGAGATGCTTGCCTAATGGTAATAAACTTTTAAAATCCTAATAACATTACAGAAAACCACGGATGAAGTAAACTAAAATGATAGACTAGGAACAGTGTGTCAGGTGCCCAGAAGATGAAAAATGCTCCATAACTCTGCTGAAGTTATTAAAAGGACCTTGATTGACATGTTGTTACGTTCAGGCCACACACGTTGGCACTTGGCAGTCTGAGGATTTCACGTTCCCTGGGGAAGGTGCAAATATTGCTCTATTAGCAATAACACGCTCCATAGCTCAGACTGCCAGGAGATTATACGAGTGAACTGTGCAACACGTCGGGACATGGGGCGGGTTGAGCAGAACGAGTGCTTTAGACTATCGCATGGCCTTAGCAGTAAAGGCACTAATGTAAAACTAACCTTGAAAATGTGTGTGGTTAACCAGAGCAAAACCTGTAGAAATGCCACAAAAATATCAAATGAGAATGAGACTGTATAAATGCAGCCTGAGACTTTCCTTATACAAACAGGCTATTTTTTCTGCCACCCTCACAGTCTTCCACTGTGCCAAGGAGCTGGTGGTTCATTGCATTGATTTCCCACTCGCTGTGGGATGCAGCCAGTTTAACTCTTCCCATTCACTCCAGGGCTGACTTCTTTATTGAGTTAACAAATGCATAAAACTTGGATAATACATCCATTAATCAGTCCCATAAATGTAGCTCAACACAGGACGAGGCTAGTGCTAGGGGTAGTGATCTTCCACAGCTCTACAGACACCTGCTATTCTTTCTCTAAAAACTCCCTTTCTGTTATGTTTCCTCTGTTGGTCATAAAGTCCAAATGAGCAACCTTGACCACCTAAGGCTAATCCCTCCCTTTTTGCATATGCAATGTTTACCATGAATAAGCATCTGAGGTTTTCATTATTTATCAGGGGATGGAATTGTGCCATTCTACCAGAGACTCTGGGGGCCTCAAATCATGGTGATCTATGGCATGGCATTTGTGGGGCCAAAACAACCTTGATGGCTTTGAAGCCCATCAAAATCCTGCAATGTAGCAGTGCCAGGGCAACGTGGCGATCCCTCATGGACCTCAGATAGGCCATTGGTTTGGAGCTTCAGTGTCCACGTGGCACCGCTCCAGAGCAGGGCTGCTCTCTCCGCCTGCTGTGCCGGTAGCTGCAGCTCCGAACAACTCTGCAAATGCAAATCTCATTATATGATGGCAGGGCTGTTTCGCCTAGAGACATGCTGCAAGGGCGCTTTTTTAAAGCCCATTTAGCAAGATGATTAATTTCTTTGTGTACACGGTAATGTAAAAAAAAAAAAATAAATAAAGCATGTTACATGGTTTCTAAGAGAAAAGTAGTCTATTTGCATTCTCATTTCCCCATGGCACATCTCAAAGTAAATACAGGCTTTATATATAGAAAGAAGGTTGATGATTAACCTGGAGAGTAATTACTACTCAAATGGTGGTATCTGCAGGTAAGATAAGATCAAATGTCCATGGTGCTACACTGTGTGGCGTGTAAGAGACTGCCTCTCCTTTGAGCAGATGAAACAGAGAAACTTTTCCTTAGGGTAAACAGGAAAACGAACAGTACAAAGTCACACAACTGGCCAGCGGCAGTGCTAGGGCTACAGCTAATCTCATAAAGACACCTGTGGCTCTCAGTGCTCAAAACAGAAGGTAGAACTCAGATCTCTTGTCCTCAAACCAGACAGACATACAGTGAATGCTCCATTGGGCATCTATTGGAGGAAAAAACTCATGATTCACGTGGCAGAAGAAACTTTTTCTGCTGGACTGCCCTACTGGTGAAAGTAGAGGGAGCAGGTAGGGAGGCAGACCTAAGTGGGGACAAAAAAAAAAAAAAAAAAAAAAAAAAAAAAAAGGAAAAGGTAGTTTTCTCAGGATTAACATTTAACAACACGAGACCTGAAGGCAGTCTGGGGGTTTAGAGAAATCTTCCTATCACTGCACAACCGTTGTCTCAAAGAGGGAAATAACCCAATTTTCAGGCATTATTGCTTTTCATTTCCACCCGTGCTGATTACTGCAGCTTTTCCTCCCGGGGCGGGTTGGGGGGGAGGAATATGTGCGAGGAGGGGAGAGAATGATAATAATAAAAGAGTGTGTGGTCTGTGAGCGGGCTCAGCCCAGCGAGAGAAGGCTGCGGATGGAGCCGGGATGCCCGCGCCGCTCTCCAGACTTGGGCTACTTCGCAGTGCCACCTGCTGGCCCCACGCTCGCCCCAGTGGAAATTTCCAAGCCGATGTATGCTGCAAGACAAATCGCAGCTGCTCGGATCGCTTTGCTCCCCAGACTACCTTACCGCAGGCTGGAGGGAGGGCTTGGCATTGCCCAAACCCACGCCTTGCTCCTCCGGCAGGGTGACAGTGGTTCCCACCCTCGCTGGTGTTGCAGTGATCCTCTATTTTGATGGCCAAGTATTTTACTGACGTTTTCTGCAGCCTTCCTTAGATGTGAGGTTCCCACTTCTTTTCTGCTTGCAGAAAGGCCTTTTTAAAAGCAAACGGAAAGTCAGATTTTGTGCATACGGTGTAGGAAGTAACCTTAAACGTGACATTTCTCCCATTATCCCCTCCCCAGGAGCTCTGTTGCCCCCAGGACACAGCAAAGATGCTTGGACCTGAAATAAGGGTCTGGAAAAGCAGCTTTAAAGATGTCATTCTGTCAAATCTTTCTGAAGATTTCATACATATATCAAGTTTGTTTCCAAAGTTAAAAACAAAATAAAACACCCTTTCCCACTCACCTGTACCAAGGATGCTGCAGACAGGTACTTAAACCACCCCTGAACAGGTAAGACCATACACTGTAAGCACTATACCTGTGTTAGAAGCTCAATCCTGCACTACTTTTGGTAGGAGGAACCACACCATCTCAGACTCATTGCTCCAGGTAGGAAGAGCTATCTGTCAGCATTAGTGCAGAGGGCTCTACAGAAAACTGCATTATTCAGTGTAAGCAGAGATTATTGATCATGAAGAAGTGTTTTATACACATGCTATTAACAGCAGCAGCTTTTGAGACAAAATCCACCCCTCTTCCCACATCTTTTCTCTGACTGATTGCCTGATGCAGAATTTATGGATCTGGCCAGGAAGGTCTTCTCAGAAGAAAGGTGAGTGAAGATGAGGGTGGGGAGGGTGTGCAGGATGCTAACAGAGAAGGCATTAGGGTTATTGTCCTGTGTAAACCAGAAGAGATATTATAAGAGAATAGAGAAGACTGAAATTAATAAAAATACTTGAAAAGAGAAAAGCCCTTGACTTTGCCATGGGAAATGGAAATCTGGCTCAAGCAAAGTCATTGTCAAAACTGCTCCTGTACACCAAGACTGTAATTTCAGCCCCTGCGGGAAAACTGTTGGAGAACATAAGAAATGTGCAAGGATCTTAGCAGGGTTTCTCCCCTCCTCGCTCTGTGCTATAATATCAGCATGATCTCTATACTTTTCAGGAATAAATTACAGGTATTTCTACCTAGCAAAATAAATTTCATTTTCCTAGCTGCCTTCTTATCATGAGGTCTTTATCTTTGAAAGGGGTGGGAAAGGAGGAGTAATTTCAGCAGTACTTATCACACTGATCACAATTATTTCGCTGTTAGCTAAGTGTCCACTGTTCATTCACTGTATTTTCTCATTTTCAGATGGAATACCTTTACAGCAAGGAACTAAGTGGTAATAAGGACTGATTCCTGGTTTTAACGTATTATTTTTCAGAGTTTAAAGAGGTATCTACAACTGTCCTTGTTTTCCAGTCATGATTCAGGACTGAGTACCTGAGTCATTTAACTGGTTCTCACATCATGTCCATCATGACTCCCATTGCTTCTCTGCCAGTGAGTGTCCCAGCCAGGTTCTTGCTCTGGGATCCCCTGCACTGGCTATGGTGGCTTTGCGGAGAGTTGACACACAGAAATATAGCTATTTCCCCCAGCAGTAGCTTTGCACAAAGAGCTTCTGCAGTGAGGGCTGGACATGTTCCTCCCACACAGACCAGACCTGACTTTGTCATGGGATTGTGGACTGGGATGTTTGGGAAGAAAAGAGATCTTCAAAATACGAGACTTCTCACAGGCAGCATAATAGCTCCCTAATTAGAAGGCATGATGCTCCTTGTTTCAATTAATTTACAGCACAGACATAACATCACAGTACTTCAGGTAGAAAAGAAGCAAATCCGACCTTTTGTTGGAAGGCACTGGCCAAGGGAACCACATCCCCATCTCAGGCTGGACAGAGGTAGGTGAGGCTCCCATCATATACAACCCCACTGAGTTTTCAAAAGCTGCCTGGGATTAAGTAAATCCGTGGTGTCTGGTTGCTGAGTCAAGCACACTTCATGCTAGGCTAGCTGAGATAATGTGCATATCAGGATCTCTCCCTCACCTGCCACCACCCTGCTCTGCTTGCTGACTCCTAAACTGTGCCCAGAAGGCACCAAAGCTGATTGATCTTGGGTGTCCACTAGAACTGCTGATTTGTTTTCTTTCTCATTTCAAAGGTTTCTGGTTAGGGTTTTGTTGCGGTTTAGTCACCATAATACCTACAGAAAGACTTCAAACACCCAGAATACTGTATTAAAAAATAAAAGGAATTTTTGGTGTCAGACAGTATTAAAGGTCTTGATGAACTCTAGCATAAAGTGATAGCTGATAGACAGGAGGGTGCTTTGCTAAGGAGACACAGGAATTATCACTTTCCTTGTAGCACCTTACATTCCTGCTTGGAATCCCACAGGAATCCTTGCACTTTTCTTCTAATGGAAAATGAGGTCACCTGAATCACACTGAGTCTTACGAGAAAATGGTGAGACCCACTCTCGAGAGTGTCATGGTTAAACCCCAGCCAGCAACTAAGCCCCGTGCAGCTGCTCGCTCACTCCACCCCTGTAATATGGGGGAGAAAGCCAGAGAGTAAAACTCGTTGCTTGAGATAAAGACAATTAAATAAGTAAAGCAAAAGCCGTGTGCACAAGCGAAGCAAACCAAGAAATTCATTCAGAACTTCCCATCAGCAGACAGGTGCTCAGCTGTCTCCAGGAAGCAGGGCTTCGTCACACTTAACGGTTACTGAGGAAGACAAACTCCATCACTGCAAATGTTCCCTTCCTTCTTCTTTCCCCAGCTTTATATGCTGAGCACAACATCATATGGTCTGGGATATCCGTTGGATCAGTTGGGATCAGCAGTCCCGGCTGTGTCGTGTCCCAACCTCTTGTGCACCCTCAGCCCACTCTCTGGTGGGGTGGGGTGAGAGGCAGAAAAGGCCTTGGGTCTGTGTAAGCACTGCTCAGCAGTAACTAAAACATCCCTGTGTTAGCAATATTACTTTCAGCACAAATTCAGAACATAGCCCCATACCAGCTACTATGAAGAAAATTAACGCTATCCCAGCCAAAACCAGCAGAGTGACAGAGGAATTGAGCTTATCTCTTTCCCTTTAGTGATTCCTGTGGCATCTGCTATAGAGCAGCTTCTGTTATAAAATAACACAAATATCATGTTCATAAGGTAAAGAATGAGTTTCTGCAGCAAAAAAAAAGGAACAGACACTTTGTGCAGTGAAGAATAATACATTTTCAGATAATAATGCAGAGCAAGCCAGGGCTGAATTGTTTTAAAAAGATCCGATTCCTACTTCAGTTACTGAGGAGCCTTAATTGCTACTGTAAGATGAATGCTTCATCAGTATTTATTATTAAAGTGAATTCTAGCATCGGTCAGGATTTCAAGTTAGTTTTAACCTTTTGCATTTCCCGCAAAATAGATATATAGGCATATGAACAGACACATTCACACAATTTAAGGCAAACACAATAGACTGAGAACCAAGATACCAATATTTTGAAGCTGTCCAATTCACTAGAATTTACCTTGCAATTTATTAGAAGAGCTTTTTTTTTTTTTTTTTCCCCTAGCTCCAAAATCTTAATGCTGACAAATTAGGAATCTCCCCCTGCTTAGTTAATTAGCAGGGCATAGATTTTTAAATTATATTTGAAGACAAAATTATGAATTTTAACTCAGAGGACTGGCAATTATCCAGGAAGTAGTATAAATAGTATCTCCACCCTGTAACACTATCCGTCTGCCACAGATATGGATTGCGCTTCTGACCAACAGCTTCAAAAGAAGTTAAAAGTGTTCAACACAGCCCCTGTGTTTCAGTGCTTGTTCTGCCTTTATGGAAATTTGACTACTAGATTTGATTTCCTTAGACTACCCTCCTTCATGTGTTTACTATTAAAATTAAGCTTGAAGTAAGAATTCAAAACACAGATAATAACATTTTTCTTAATAATCTTTTTTTATCAGCTGGAACACTGCTATGATATTTCTCTAGTTACTGTCTCTACAGGCTAAATGCTTCATTATGGAGGAGGTATTATTATCATCACAGAGTGAGCTTCTTTCTGTGCTTCTTGTGACTGCAACCTTTGTGCCCACCAAAACATGCTGGCCAGTGATTCCTGACCAGCAAATGGCTCTGATGTGGCAGAGGAGGTGACTTTTATTCTGCCTCATCTTTTTAGCTTTTTCTTCCTTCTACAACACCTTTTGTAAACACATGTAGGGAGCTCTTTGGTCTACGCAAGTTTTTTACCACCATAATTGCTTACACCACAGTAGGATCCTTGATCTGAAATGCAAAGTACAAAGCCTGGGATGACTTCCCACTTCTATTAATATCAATATTAAAATGCTCCTTACCCAAAAGGCATGAAGAAAAGATGCTCTCAGATGACCTTTGGGCAGAGGCAGCCTCAGTGTTGACTGGTGGATGAAGGTGTGACCTGGTTGTTTGCTGAACAAGGAGAAACAGCTCTTAATGATTCACCATACATTTGGGTCTGTAAAAAAACCAAAACTAAAAACCCACAACAAATTTAGAAGACTGCCAAGGGAACCTCTAGCAGAATCTTATCAGATGAATATGTGATAACTGCTAATCATTACTGCAGAGCACTCCCTTTGTTCTATGTTCAGCTCTTCTGAAAAATGGGAGATTTTGCTTTAATAGGATTTTGTGTGTGTGTGTGTAAAGAAACAAGTAGAGGGGAGGGAAACAAACTGTAGAAACTCATGGATCTTATAAAAATATCACAGGACTTTCAACATCCATCCATACAATAGAAACTACTGGCATATAATTTATAAAATCAGGTGAAAGACACCCATCATTCCCAGTAATTACATGAAGTTCACTTATCTCCTTCAAACACCAGATGACTCGCACTGTAACTGTAAACTCTGCTTTGAAGCGATATATGTTTCAACCCAGTCTCAAAACTAAAAAGAAGGAGGAGGATCAGACTTACAGGATTTTGGCCAGCCTGTGTACTTGGTATCCCCACATTCCCTACTACAACTGCAGCTCTACAGTAACACAAATCCACTTAAACTCCACATCTGAGGCTGTGCTTGCTATTTATTCCAGTCCTTACATATGCTCAGCTGCTGCATAATTATAGGCCAATGTCTCTGAGCTGGGCATGCTGTAAAATTCACGAGCAGATAGTTTTGCAAATATATGGCTGACTATTTGGACCAGAATAATTTACTTGGTTTCTGTCAATGACATTTACAGTCAGAGTATTCCTCTGTCACAGCTTACTGGGAGCATTCAGGAATTTTCTTGTGCCCTTGCTAATGGTAAACAGGTAGATGCTATCACTTCACTTTTTTTTTTTTTTTTTTTTTTTTTCTGGTGGGGCAAAATGTTCTGCATAACAAGCTCACATAAAATTTAAAATGCACAGGATAGAACTATAAGTTAACTTTATCGTCTGGATTTAGTGTTGACCCTTTGCACTGAACACCATTTGCATACATCAGAGATTCCTGGACTGTATGTGTCCAGGTCACTTATTCATTATCATAATTTATTTCTAGCACAGTAATACCTAGAGACCCCAGGGAAAGGCAGTTACACATACATGCATATAATGAAAAGACAGTCCTTGCCCTGAAGAGCTCAGCATAGAGCTACCTACCTGGTACAACAGCACCCCATGCAGAGATGCCAGGGTTGTCTCTAAATGAGATGATACATTTATGTAGTATAGCATAACGCCATGCAGAGATACTCTCTGTCCTGGAAGCAGTGTAGTTATATCACTACAGAGCTATACCTGGGCTAAATTTGTGGTAAATTATGTATAAACTGACAGCTACAATGCTTCCAGTTTTAGTTATCTCTGAAACTGCATTTTACTGTGGAGACCTATTCTTTAAATTTGCTACCTAAACAGAATAGGAAGAATAACAGCTAAAGGTTTAAAACTGTCAGTCTCAGGAGAGAATTCAAGGGAGAGGTACTATTGTTTCCACTGTGGGTTTAGTTGTCCAAGTAGGCTAATATTCCTCAAGAACAGTCTAAATGAACCTGTGTTCACTGAAAAAAAAAAAAAAACACCACACAACAAAAAACAAACCACAACAAACAAAAAAACCCCACCAAACCCACAATGCAAAACCAATACATTTTGATTAGTAAATATGCATATATTTTAAAATTCTCACACTTACTTGAATACAGAGGTAGTCCTGTCTGGAATGAATCACTCAGAGTAGTAATAAGTTTCTTGCAATGACAAATAAAAGTGAATCAAGACTAGATGATTTTGTTTGATTTTTTTTTTTTTTCCTTTTTAATAAAGAAGTATTTTAGTACAGGCAGGAATTAGTGCAAGGAAATCCCATGGTCTGTGCTACACAGGTGGTCAGATTACATTAACACAGTGGTCCCTTCTGACTCAACAGTCCATTAACCTAAGTATGAAGTTAGAGGAGAAGGGGGGATAAAACTTGGCTGTGGAAGTAATTGATTTTTTCAGGTCAGAACAGAAATCAAATCAGAACAGCAAACCACTTAGGATCAGCATTTTTATTTATTTATTTATAATGTTCAGCACATTTAAACAATTTAGTTGGGGCTGAGTATTTACATTAACCTGAGATAAACTGATTAAATTACTTTTAGAACATGTTTAATACAGGCACAGGTGGAATTCATAAAACCTAGGGAGAGATGTGAAGGATGTCCCAGGAAAGGGGTAGTTTACAGGCTTTCTAGTCCCTTTGAGGCAATTTTAATCAACTTGAACCTCTGATCTCATCCCTATCTATATCTGTCCATATGGATTACTTTTTATTTTCTAGGTATATAAAAATAAAAGCATAAAACTTTGTTTCATGCTTCCCAGGACATTTGAGTGTTAGATTTGGGAAAGCAAGCTCAAAGAACATCATGATCTTTGTTACAAGATTTACTTTACGCTATTAATGACAATATGGAGCAGCTAAACAAAAATCAGAATAGGAAATATTTTAATTATGCATAAAAACATTATGGGAATCTTCATACTGTGACATCTTGTTCTATTTTGGAATGAGAAAAAAAACAGATGTCTGAATTTTTCTGAGATACTGAGATTCTGAGCTACAAGTATTAGTTATGTCTATGTTTTATCTAGGTACTCAATCTGACAATTCTCTGATATCTCTCTCTTTTGGAGCTTTTAGAGTAACTGTCATTTTCAAGGGGTTTGAATCTTTTTCTGTCCTCAGAATTTAGTCTGTTTCCTTAAATGACAGGTATACTTGAAATGAAGATGCTGTACTAAAAATAATTAAATAAATGAGTGAGAATTAAATACAAAGAACAGGTTGGGATCTTCCTTTTCCCTGTGGCTAATTTTTTCCCCACAGGTCATAAAAGCTGCTGGAGCAATTATCATCCTGTTAAATTCTGGAAGAGCACTTTTAAATAATTTAAAAAATGATCTGTTTTTTAACATAATTACTATCATTATATTTTTTACATGGGAGTGAGATAAAAGATAAGTACCTTCTAAGTCAATAAATATCTTGGCCTGAAGCCCTGAAATTTTATTTATCTGTGAAGTATTTATCTTACTGAATCCTCCCTAGAAAAACAAAATAATTATTGCTTAATGACAGTAGATGTGAGTTTTCTCTTTCAATTACAAAGTAGGATGCTTAAAGTTTTTCCAGTGTTAGAGAAATATCTCTTGAATGTGGTTGGAAATGGAGGACCATAAAGTGAAACAGAGGACATAAACCCACAGGCATTTTTTTTTTCCCTATGGCCCACAACACAGGTAGCAACAGAGGAGTTAGGCTCCCTCCTTGTGAACCTTGCAGGAATCACTCTCCATTGCTGTTAGTCAATCAAGCCCCTGGGGAAGGAAAGATCCCATTTACTAATAAGATTTCAAGGGTCACCAAGGGAAGACTTTTCATTATAATGGTCTTGTTTTTTGAAGAATGGTAAAAGACTTTCCAAGGTGAAGTACTGAGAGATGTAATCTCTTTCTAATCTCTAGGAACTGCCTTTTTCTGTTATTAATATTGCTTCCCCACCATAGGCTACAACTCCAGAAAATATGTAACACACACCTAACATTGGGCACATTTTCAAATTCCATTGATTACCATCACATTCGAGCATGTGCTTCAAGTAAAATTATAGTTCCTTCTCCCCCCTGGGAAAAGAAATTATCGCCTGATTTAAAGAACATCATGCCTACATATTGGTAAATAATTTATTCCAAGTTCAAGACCCACAAAAAGGTATAGTAAATAATCATCTAATTCCCTGTGCATCTTTCAAATCTTCATTTTCAGGGCCGTTTTTATTAACAGCTACTAATCATGAATTCATAGAATAATTAAGGTCAGAAGAGACCTCTGGATCTTATCTAATCTATCCTGATGTTAAAATGCAGGCTTAATTAAATCAGGTTGCACAGGACCTTGTCCAGTTGAGTTCTTAATATCTCCAAGGATGGAAATTCTATTATTACTTTTATTTTTGTTGCTATTATATGTTGCAAAAAATGAAGCAAATGTTGAGACTCTAAAAACTCCCAGTTCTGTCATCAGTGCCCCTATATGAATTTATGAACTTTTAATCCATCCTTAAGTGGGATGTTCTCCCCAAGATGCATTGAACATTTGTTATTTAAGTCAATATAACTGAAGCAAAAAAAAAGCATTGTGTCATCTGGAACTCTTTAGAGGATGCCGACTCTAACATAAATTGTGCTTTTGCATGTCTTTGCCCTCCCTGCTCCCTTCCACGTAACTGGGAGTTCATAGTACTCTCAAACTCATGGCAAATCTGCCCACTACAAGGGACAGAGGTGAGGCGGGTGATGGTTGTATGGGGGAAAGAAAGAGCAGGTTGCAAGGGATCTTAGGAAGGATATAAACAAGGGAAGGAAACTCATACAAATGCTTGCCTGGAACGGCAAGGCATTGAAAACAAAACACATCTGTGAGATAAAAACTTGAAGGCACAGATATCTGTGGCAGTTTTGCTATTGTATCCATTTTCTGAGGGGGGAGAGGTGTAGAAAGGGGATGAACCATCACCAGCAAGAGGCTGGTACAGGTGAGATTCCAGTACAAGGGGAAGGAGAAGGGAACGATGCTGATCAGAAAAAACAAGGGTGGGTGGGGGAGGCTGATTGCCATACTGACTGATGGGAGTTGTGAGCTGGTGGTGGACAGGAGCCTGGGGAAATAATAATTCAGAAATTAGGGGCACCAGTGGTCAGATCTCCTGGGGAAAGCAGCTCCTAAATGAAAGCTGAAGAATATGGGGGATAAGATGGCTTAAGAATAGAGATGGGAGCAAAGGAGTGAGAGGACAAGACCTGTAAAATCTGTAAGGATTAATATAGACACTACTAAATTGGAAGTGCCATTTTTCGTCCTCTTAAAATAAGCCATGTGAGAAGAGGAATCACAGTGGACTAAAAATCACCCATTGATCCAGAAGCTACATCATCAAGCAGGGTTTTCATGCTCTCCTGGGCCTATCACAGAAACCACCCACTACTTCCATCTCCTCAACTCCTACTGCTATAACATTTTATAATCCCATTGTATTGTTCCACTTTTCTCTCTTCCTTTTGCTCTGTAAAAAGCAGACAGGGGATATATTTATAGAACTTGTTGTTCCTGAAGTAACACAGGCTGTAAATTATTCCTGAATATCTGCTATCAGGTTCTGATGGATGTCCTTAGCTGTTTGATACAATCTCTGTGAAGTCAAAATTGAATATGCTTTCTCACCCTGTACTGGCCCAGCACTAGCACCAATCTCCTCCCTTATATCTTCATCTTTCAGCTGTTTTCTTCTCACTGACTCCCAAATCTACCCAGACTGCTTTTTTTTTTTTTTTTTCCCCCCAGTTCCATACCCAATATTTCCACACTCTAGTTCTCAAACCACATTCTCTTCCAGAAAACTTCTTACCTATCTTCCCACCATCCTAAAACAAGGCCTTAGATACTCAGTCCTCATAACAGCCAGTTTCTTTGCATACATCTTGGACCAGTTAGACTAAAAGAACAGGAGAACATCATTAGCTGTTACAATTCCAGATTTGGATCTAATGGCTGACTTCAGCAAAATCCATGAGATACAGGGAAGGTACTTTGTGCAATGATGCACAACACTGACAAGGGGTCCTCTTGCTTCAAAAATTGAAGAGAGTTTTAATGTGGAAAAAAGATGAAGAAGCAGCTAATTGCATCCCTGCTGTAACTCCAGTTTGCAATTGTAGCTGTATGTTCAACAGTTACAAGTATACATTAAAAGACAGGGCTACTTCTTCCTCCCACAAGATATGCTCTGACATTCAAAGTCCAGAGTGATTGCACCAAGGCAAGCCAGCTCTGTGTCTTGTGTCCGGACTGGAGCATGTTTCTTACAAGCTGGCTCTTCACTGGGTTTATAGGTTTATATGGGAAGTTACTGTGCAGTGCTGTTAGCTTTGCTTATGGCTGGCTGTATGCATTCCTTGATTCAGATTTGAATTTCTGCTTCTTCTGTGATGTCCATAGATCCAGAAGGCCACCTGATACCAGAGTGCTAAGCAGTATGTCAAACACTCACCACTTGAGCTCACAACAACATGATACTTTCTCCAGAGGTGATATGGCTTCTGAAGTTTCAGTTTATATTTTGTGCAAACTGAGAAATAAAACCACCACTTATACGTCATATGGATGATGTTAGTGTCACTTTGAACACCATTTCAGAATAATGACTTTTCCTAAAATTTAATGTTTCCTTATATTGAGATGTAGTATTTTCATTTTTTGTGATCTTAGATACTACTCTGTACATATGCTGGTAAACTAAACAGAAACAGTAAGACGAAGTGTATACTAGTAAATTCAGCTGGAAGTAAACCATCTGTTTTGTTAAAACTATGGGAATCGTCGTGGGCACTGTTTTGGTCATTGCCATTTAGGGGTCTCTTAAACAGCCCTTGAAGAATTACTAATAGGCATATACCTTTCTTGGAGAATCAGGGAGTCCATAGCATGGATGCAAGCAGGTCTGAGTGCAAAGAACAGTCCCTGGTCGCACTTAAACCACTTGGATAAAGCCAAAATCTCTGGATGAAGATGGCATCACCTGTCACCCTGTCACTACAGTCTATTCACTTTATGAAGTCATAGAGTGGTAGCACAGTTACCTCTTGCCTCTATGTCATAAATATGTGGTATATTGCAGATCAGTGGTAAGAGTCTAATTATTTGATAAGCGTTTATTTTAAGTGCCAAAATTAATGCTATTTATCTACTGTGTTGGCACACTTGCAGACCCATGGTAAGCAAATACCTTTTAGTATAAAATATTACTATTAATTACATTATTGGGGGTTTCCTCATGTTGAACAGGTAGTATCTGCATCATTATGTACGAAACTTTTACATATAAAATTATTATAAGTAATAAGGATAATGTTGTTAGAGCTAATAAAATCACAATTGGACAAAGCATTGGATTCAAAGTTCTTGTTGCTGTCAGTGACCACCTGAATAAGGTATCCCCCCAGTGATGTCCTCCATCCTTTTTCACTCTTTCCAGGACATGGTGTATCTTCTCTGTGTCATGATGGACAGTAATCAGGGGGTTTGTCCATTGTTCTGGATTCATTTTACAACTGACTCAAGTCATCATGTTGCAACAGTTCTCTTACCAATGTAAGATTCTTTCCAGTGGGTGTGGGTAGTAAATCTTGATATGGTGCGTAGTTCGATTATAACAATTGGTGGGTTGTGACAGGAGCTAAATAGTTAAAGTCACATCCCATAATTTTGGTAAAATTACAAATACAGATATTTAAGTAATTATTTGTCTCTACAGTAGTGTTTTCTATAAATACAGGATCATAAAGGTTTCTCATACAAATACATCCATTTCCAACATATGCAAGTACAGTTTCAAGGTTTTCATCAGTATGTATTTCAAAATGAGAAACATTTTGTTCAGTGTCAAGACAAATGTCTTGGACCTTAATGGTATTACTTTCACAAATAAATCTCTGTTGCTTCTGTACAACACAGGCATCAACATCAATAGTTTGCCATTTGTTCCTATTTTGTTGGGCCCATACTCCGTGTTCTAACTGACAGAGTACAGTTCCACAGTGGTTTAATCCCAGCACAATGATTTGGTATATGGTCTATACTGAAGCACTGCATATTGTCAAAACAGAAGCTATGGCTTTCCTGTTGATGGGTTCATAAGTGAAATTAAATAGATGCCACCGAGATTGGAATTCTCTTTCAAATTTAGCTGCATTATCCCAGATTACTTTTCAAGGGTGAAGGTGCCCTCATTACCTTCCCTTATAATTGCTGTCATAGTAGATTTTACCCACAATTGAGAAACATGTATGGTACAGAATGTACTATAGTTACCACATTGATTAGCATAAATAAAAGAAATTAGGGTCTCCACCCGGTGGGTTGAGCTTGTTGATGTGTGAACCAAATTTGTTTTATGCTGGCAATGATTACTCCTGTAAGAAAGATAAGATGGTTAACCCAATCTCCAGGGTAGGTGCGCTGGTATCATTCCCGTATCGTTCTTGGAAAGGGGAAACAATACAAGTCTCAGAGGGGTTTTTCCAGGTGAGTTACCCGTTAGTGGCTGAACTTCTTTAACTGCTTGGACTAAAGACAGAAGTCCCTTTTCCTGCTCTGTATATCTCTGTTCTGTCTCTTTAAATGCAGTTGAGGTAAAGATTAAAGGTCTCTTTGGTCCATCAGGACCACTTTGGAATAGGTTACAGAAAGTACCGTCTTCATAAAAGCCCCATTCTGCTATAATAGGGTCATGGGAGTGTACTGGCCTCAGTGGCTGATATGTTTTTAATTCCTGTATTAGGGTTTTGGCTGCCTCTTCATGGTTTGGGTTCCATTTCCATGGTTTTCCTTTTTGTAAAAGAGAGTACAGTGGGCCAGCAATAATAGAAAATCTAGATACATGTCTTCTCCAGTATTCTAAAGTTCCCATTAACTGTTGTAACTCTTTCCTAGAGTGGGGCATTTGAAACTGTTCAATTTTCAAAGACAGTATTAATTCACTTCCCTTTCTGCCTTCTATTTCTTCCTTTTATTGTTATTCTTCCTATCTTGATAAGCCACTTCTAAACAGGTACATAGCATTTTACAAATAATTCTTTTTCCTTTTCCATGCTTTATGCGGCCCCTGGCCACCTTTCGCTGTTCTTCCACAGTTTCCCAATCATGCCAATTTTCACGAGCCCGTTCCTCTGAGAATTCCATGCTTCCATAAGTAATCAATGATACTACTTGTCAACCTGCCAACTACACCAATTTGTTGTGAATCCTGATTTAGGATCCTGACAACCACACCAGTTTGTCATGGAGGAGTGTTTTAGATCACTTAAAGAACCACCATCAAAGCTATTAGCAGAAGTGGTTTTAATACAAATTTGTAGAAGTGTGACTTAGCAAAGTTCAATGGCAAAATTCACTCTATTACTTACTACATGAAGAAACATACAAAAGAAAATCAAGTTAGAATCAAGCTGGAATGATTTACACAGAGACTGGACATGCAAAAGTGTAAGGGAAAAGCTCTTGTTGACTCATGAGGTTCAGAGTGGACCCCCTTGCTTTCTAAACTCCTTATGTGTGGCTAGGTCCAATCTAAGTCTCAGATTTGGACAATAGTTTTTGTCTAATGGTATTAGTTACACGAATCTCATTAGTATTAATTCAGCATGCTATCAGTCACTTACTGAGGATGTGTTGTGAATAAAAGGTCTCTCTACCTTGGGTAAGGAAGGAGCTCTTAGTCTCAGGTAAGGAATCTCAAACCTTGAGAGGTATCCCTGCTCAAGAGGACACTCACCTGGTGTGCAGTCTAGTTGCAATTTAGGGAGAACTCGAATTGGGCTCATCCAAAGATCTGTCATTGGTAAAAGGTCTCTCTGCCTTGAAAAACAACCTTGAGAGGCATCCCAGCTCAGGGAGAGATCACCAACATGCAGCTGTGGTGAACTTCCTTTGTTCCTTGATAAATGAGTCTTGGTCAAACCCGTTATTCATGTGTTAACCACATGATCAGGGTTCCAAGCTCATATGCAATGATGCTCAGTGGATCACTCTGTTCCTTTGTGGGTTTTCTAGAGGAGTTCTTGGTCTGGCTATGGCTCAGGCTTTTACCTTCTTTGGAGTCTGTACCAAACTATTGCTACTTTGGTTGAGGGGGTCGAGTGCATTCATCACAGAAGAGCACCTTGACTTACAAAATTTATTTTCTGTATTTGTGTTTTCTTGTGATCCCACATGACCTAGGAATTATTTCATGCTTTGTTCCGTGATGACAGATGAAAAGATTTAGTATAAATCTGATAAAATTAGTAGTATACCCATTGTGTTTGTCAACCTTTTCAAACAATACCATATATAATCCAATCCATACTTGTTTATCCTGCATAGCAGAAGACATTTGCAAAATATAGATGTACAGTCTTCCAAGCTATTGAATGAGGCAATCATAATGTCTATCCCTTCAGAAGTAAGAAAACTCTGTTGGAGTCAATATTTTTTGGCAGGTGGTATAGAGAAAAGGAGAATGAAAAGGAAGAAGATTTGAGAGAAAGATTAAGCTATAATCACTACAATCCAGCCAGTGCTTTGCATGGTTCTATTCTATCTGAGTTGTTCAGGTTGGCATTAAACAATATAAGATTAAGCACTTGTCAGGTGAACTAATGAGTTTTGGATTGATTTCTGTCTTCTGCAATGCTACTAGCATTTTTGACAGGTATGATTTATAGGGCATTCTTTGGGCCTGTTCATGAGAAGAGCTGTTTATTTTGGTTGATGGACAGGGTTTCTAATGTTCCCAGTGGAGTGTGCAGATGGCAGGAAGGACAGTAATCTTTGAGACCATCTCTCAATGTCTAGGGTATGTCTCTTATAAATTTGTAATCAAGATCTCAAGAAACTAATGTGGGCAGGCTGCCTCTGAAATTGTTTTTGCGACCTTTGGCCAACGTAATGCTCCCTGAAAAATGTATGTCTGGTACTTTTGCTGTTTAGTAAATGGAGCTTGTATAGGCAATCAAGGAACTATACTTTCCTTTTTAACTGATGTGACATATATACACAGATGCAGAGTTTTACACATTTACAGTTCTATTCCCTCTGGCTTAGAAGACTTTTTTTGTACATTTTATGTCTATGGATATTTAGTGCACCGGTAGACTACAAAAAAAGCAGCCAGGCTGTCTGTGTTGGAAACCTAATGGAATCTCTAAGGCATGAAGATAACAATTCTGAGCAGCTGCACCAGTGAATAATTCTTATTCTCATCTGTTCTTCTTTCCATCATCTGATTTTTTTTTTTTCTATTTGTCTTGCTTATAATTAGATTGTACAGTCTTGGAAAGATAGGAATGTGGGCCAGGTCTAATCTGATATAGTTGCATTGACTGAAAAACCTGCACCAGTATAGAAAGAACGTGGGCCTTGATTTTATAATTTTCTTAATTCTAAAATCAAAATAATTTTTAAAGAAGGTATAAAATACATTGAATAACACTTATATGAGTATTTCCTGAAAGCTTAAGAGAAAAGGACCAATTGTGGTGTGAATTTAAACATCTAAGGTGCACTACTTTCACAGCTGTCAGATGGTAAATAATAGTAGCACCATGCTAAGATGATTCCATGGTTAGACTCTAATTCCAGTCCTGCACAGCTCAGTTTTCAAAAATTTGGCTTCCTAACACTAGGAACCTAATAAGAGGTTTGATTTTCAGAGGATTTAAACTGCTGTCATATTTAACCTTAGGCTTAGAGGTTCAAAGCCTTTGACCTATTCTATTATTCAGATTCTTTTGGTCTTTCCAGTCCTACTATTAAGTCCTCTTCCCACCTTTCCATCCCCTTTCTTCAGTGTGTGTATCTTAAAACAAACCTTCATTTTTCAGGAAGACCACTCTGTCTCTGTACCATTCTTCATGTAGAATAATAATATTCCCTCCAGAACAACTATAAACACACACGTTGAATGTAAGCAGAGGTATAATGGTGCTCTAACGGTTAGCAGAAACATTAAGTTGACTGACTCACCTCCATAGGCCTCTGACACTGTTTGAGATGGTCTTGGGTGCATAAGACATCCATACAGGACAGACAGAGACGACACAGAGCCTGTAGGACATCTGTGCCCTTCTGGACAGGCAGCTGCTTGCTGTCTGTGATTAAGCAGCTAAATCAAGCCTTGAACGTACCACTATGGAGCTAGGCATAGCACGTCCTCAGAGCTGCCCACGAATACAGTGTAGACATAGTGTCGGCCTCCTCATTTATGAATCATTCAATCTTCCTTCTCTAAAGGATCATCACCAAACTTGTTCCAGTTTTATTAGTTCTTTTCTAAACCTGCATGTCAAAACTATACAATTTCAGGTGAGTTCTCATAATTATTTTGTGTGGAGAAATTAATGAATCCTTACCTTTACTGAAAATACATCACTGAGCAATCACAACTGCTTTTCCTGTGGCTGCATGCTGTTGAACACTCTTCCTCTATGGTTGAGGAGAATATCCTGATCTTTCTTCCTTTAAGATATCACTAAATGATGATCTAGCAGTTTTACATTAAATTCTTGCTATTACTCAGTCAGACTATGAGCTCCCACATGGTAGTATGAAATTTAACCATCTTTACCCTTGTCTACATTATCCATTTCTTCTTATATTTTATCTAATTTTTCCTTTGCACTGATGATCCCTTTCTCCTTTATGGTATCAGTAAATTTCATAAGCAATCTCCTATACTTCATGCCAAGATTACTGTTTAAAAAAATAATAATTCATGAACCCACCCTCTGTTGGTAAGCTATTTCTAGCCTCATATCACCTCTTTTAATACACTTTCTTACCTCTTTAAATCTCCTGAAGAAATCCCCATTTTCTGCTCCTTAACAGCAAATATGTGATGTGGCAAGAGATAAATATTTTATTAACATTTAGCTCTACTGCATTGACCAACTTTTTCTAACAAAAAACGTTCATTTTATTTGAGGAAGATACTCAGTTTCTCTGTGCCATTTCTCCTCTATTTCCATCATTTGAATGTTCATTCCTTGGAGACTCTTGAAGTAGTGCATGCTATTGAGATCAACTTGATGAAACAGAAGTCTAGTGGATAATTTTCTTTCACTTTGTTAAGTATGGGTACCGTGTTTGTTTTTTTCCATTTGTTATACATGATAACACCTAACTTAATTCAGATATTTTTTTTCTAGCTTTGCTATTTTAGATGAGTTGATGACGGTGTCCATTACACCCATTAAGAGAATGAAACTCTTGAGGCATTGACTCTACCTTGTTTATGGTCATTTCAGGACCCATATCTCTATGGCCATTCTGACCTTAATATCAAAGTGATTAAAAACAAAGAAAAAATGTAGTTCCAGTTTTTGGGCCAGTCCTAGGCTGGCCATGCTTTCTTCTGTCTCAAACAGTGGAAAATTAAGGATTGTGCTAGATCCCCACACCTTTCCCATCACCTTCATGCTCACAGGAGGATGTACCAGCTGCCTAGAGTTCTATACCTTCTACACTAGTAGCAGAACAAAGACAGATTTTCTTATGCAGGGATGGAATATTTATGCCCCTTATCCCCTTCATGTCTGCTTTGGCTTAGCCATAACTTACACTAGCAAACACTTTGGGATCTAACTTGTTTGCAGCAAGTTAGTGCCAAAGTTCAGAGAGTTACTTCAGGACTCAGAATGAAAACTCAGATTGCGCTGCAATTTTATTGACTCCTGCAGTGAATAAATCTCCCCTCCCTCAAATGAGTGAGTGAGCGCAACACACAATCCATTTCTCATCACTGTTTTTCTTTGGTTTGATCTGTTAAGAGTGAAAGCTATTTTACTTCCTATTTGGCCCCTGCAGGTTAAAAGGACAGATGAATTTGGGTGAAATAGTACAACTGTCACCTACTGGTTTCAAATGAGAGTCTGGGAAAGGATTATCCAGGACTTCAGGTGGCAGATGACTTTTTTCTCATACTGCAGATCAAAAATTAATTTGTGGGAAGAAAAAAATGTTCTTGAAGATAAAATAATAACTTTGTTGGGATATTGTAGGTAATTGAAAGTTCACTTTCTGTCCTCAAAACCCTGCTATTCACACCCAATAGCAAATGAATCAATCCCAGACTATTATGGATTATTATTACTTTTGTGTATATAACAATAAAACCTTATGGGCATGACTGTTGTCTTCTCATTTCCCATTCGTGGCTTGTGTCAGTGAGCTGTACCAGTGACCATGGCCATTTTCTGTTTGTACTGCAATTTCCCCACTTGTGCAATGAAAATGATGACAACTTTCTTTCCAAGGACATAGAAAGATATGACAATGAATAATGTTTCATGGGTCTAATTCAAAGTCCACTGAAGTAGCTGAGAATCTTTCAGCCAAATTCAACATGCATTCAGTCAGGTGCTATAAAGGCCAAATCATTCTATTATGGACAAATATCAGGATTAATTTAGTCCCATTTGTGAGGCAGCAAATCATTTAGTAATCAACCCTAATTTCTGCAAACAGATTTGTTTATTCATTTATTCATCATTCATTTTTCATTCCATAATTTTCAGCCTTTGGCAGGTTCCCAATAAAATTATTCAGTACTTATTGCCCAGAATGCTGTTCTGTGATTGCCCATCTGAATCATATGGCAAGGGTTTTATTCTGTCTGGTAGAATGACTGAAAGAGAAGAATAATGAGTTGGGATATGTTTTCTATTTTTTTTTTCTTTTACTTTTTTTCCAAATAATTAAATTCCTAAAAGTTTTCAGACTAGTGTGCAGATCCCTGGATAAAGTTAATTTACATAGATTACTATGTCAAATGCCCAAACATAACCTTTCTCTGTGGCCTTTCTTGGAACTTTCGGAATTGGGCAATGGACTATACGTTATGCCTGTCCTGGCAAATTAGATGTTCCTGATACTGTTCAGTGACAATGAAGCCAACAGGCAAGGATCAGTCCACATTCACACAAGTAAAATTTCTTACTGTCCAAAACTGAGTGGCTGTATGTAAATTGCAGCTGAGATTGGTTTCTCGTCCATGAAAACTTCCAGGCTATTCTGGGACTTGTTTGTAAGAGTGCAAATCAGCCCAGGCCAAAGCGATACAAGGAAAAGATTCTACAAATAAACTGTTTAAAAGATCAAGCTCCAGAATCTGGGAATGCTCTTTGACAATCAAAACTTCTGATGTCAGCAGAATACAGACAGCAAACTTTGTCTTTAGATAAATAGTTTTACTGAAGATTAGAAAGAGGTAGTGAGTCCATGAAACTTCAGACATATAATTTGGTCATCTAACATCATCTTCAGTCTCAGCTGTCTCTGTTTATAGCTAATAGAGAAAAACACATGCCCCCAGAGACTCATTTGGAGCAATTGCACGATATGAAGAAGTTTGATGCCTTTAAATATTTCTAAGGCATGAATAGTCTGATCACATGAGACTTGGAAAATTTTACACTTCCTTTAATACATTAAAATATCTCTCATCCAGGTTTTCTTCTATTTCTTTTTTTTTTTTTTTTTTTTTTTTTTCCCAGAACCTATCCATCTATTTCCAATTTCTGACTTTGTAAAATAAATTACAATTGAAAAGAGTAAAAATGACACCTGAAATTATTTGAGCATATATATAATGAAGACAAGAGACCCAATCTCCTGGTAAAGTTAGGGAAACATTAGTGCAGTTTGCCTGAGGAAGCTGTGAAATCTCTAGCATGGGAGGATTTTGAGAACAGACTATATAAACATCTAGCTGAAAGGTACTGTCTAAGCTGATATTTTTCTGTGGCAAAGGAATGGACCAGAAGACCTATTGAGACCCTGGTTATCTTATTATTCAGGAACGTACTGTTTTATAGATTTATGTTTGTTAAAATCTTATGATCGGAATTTCATGTTACCCTCCTGGACAACAGGCAATCAGATAAAAGTAGACATAATCAAATTAGAGGTTTCAGTTTTGATAAATGTATACTTAACCCTATTTTGTCAAAATACAAAATGCCAGTGATTATTTTAATGGACCTTTAGCATAACGTAATCTTTTCAGACAAAATTGTTTAACAATTACATGCCTTTCTCCAGTGATTTTTATACTAAGATCTAAAAGTAAGTGAAAGAAATATTTTATCTACAGGTGTTAACATCATATAGTTTTATAGATAAGGAAAAAGAGGCAATGAGAAAAAAAAAATACTAGCTTTGAAATGTGAATGCTGTAAAGCCACAATTTTGTCCATGTTTTCAAGCATTAATTGCCTGTTTGTACGTGAGTTTGCTGTCAATACTTTGAGTCAGTAAATTACTTTGAATACAAATTTTGAAGCCAGTTTTGACAACATATGGAGTCCTGTGTTCCATGGATTTATGTAAAACAAAGTATTTGGACATCTAAATATCATCATGGGAGAATGAGGCCCGTGGACCTGAGGAATATATACAGTTTGTATTTGCTGACGTAAATTAAATCCCTTTCAAAGAGAGCTTAAAAAAAACCTTCCTGGCCTTCGTGATTCAGCAACAAAGACTCAGACTGTTGACCCTGATTATCTCACATTTTAGTCAGAAGACACACTACCTCTCACATTTTATTAATTCCGTAACATGTCACCTCAGTCATGGCTCCCATCTTCTAATTTAAACTCTTTGCAATGTAATCTACTAAAAGCATTATTTTCTATGGAAGTGAAATCCTTTGTTGTTATTCATTTTAGGGGCTATGCAGAGTTAGAAAGAAGAAGGACTTCATGTGACCTTCAAGATGGAAAGTCTCATTGGATTTACCACCTGCACCACTGATGGCCAACAGACCAACTTTTAAGGTGTTCAGAATATATTTTGGTAGTGAGTATCATTTTAGCAGAAATTTAATCAACTGGCCCCTGTTAAATATTTATCCAATTATGCAAGTGACAAGCGAAAAATGAATGAATCCCTTTTAACGTAATATAAAATAGCACATAGCAGAAGGGAATTTTATCATTAAAGATATAATGAGATCATGAACACCTCCAAAGGGGTGAGTTAATCAAATAAGGCCATAATATGACAAGCAGCCTGTCAGAAGAAATTCTATTTGCTTCAGTATGCGAGTTGCATTTGAGTTAATAATTGAGTCGTGTAACCATTCTACCAACCTTGTTAGAGGATGTCACACTCAGCTTCGCTGATGAAGGAGGACAAAAGTAGACTGTATGAAAGGGGAATTCCAAGAGCTGATATCGACAGTGGGTGTAATTAGAGGAATTGCTGAAAGTTGCAGATACAGACCTATCCCCCAGCACGTAATGTGTATTGCACTCCCTTCTCCAAAATAATAATAATCCCCACACACTAAGTATAGATTATATGTACATTTGAAGAACTATCTATATGGACGGAACGGTTTGAAGCATATGGTGGAGGAGGCTCAAGATATTTGTTTTTCTTTTGAAAAAGAAGAGTTTAAGGCCATATCCTTAGCTGGTCCAAAACCTTACGTCTCCATTGACTTCAGCTGAACTCTGGTGATTTACACAGCCTAATGCTCTGTCTCACAGTGTGTAATCTTTTCCCATTAATGTTGACCTGCTGTGCCATAATGACTACAAAACGCCCGACAATAGCTAGACAGTGGGTGTGCTGTGACTGCCACTTACTACACAAATCATAATCATGCTACTGGTACCTTGCGCTTCCTCCATTTGTTTGTCATATCCATCTGGTGTCCCTCCTACATAGACTAAGAGTAGACACTGTCTACAAGTGCAGTTCTCATCCTACACTGGGAATGAAAATAGCATTGCAATAGCAATAAGCAGAAACAAACATCTGATTTCTAATAACAGCAACACAGTAACAGAAGCTCTCTCCCTCCAGGAGCTCAAGGCGCTTGAACTACTTTGTAAGTTGTGTTTTGTATAAGATGAAATATAAGGTACTAAAAGATCAAAGGATTAACTTGTGATTATACTATTGACAGATCCTCTTCCAGCTGTAAAAGAAAAATAATGATGAGGAAATTCATATCATTATTAAGCATAACTTCACCACAGGTACTAAATGGTGCCAAGTCTAAAGCTGTACAGAAACTGTCATAATAAATTCTGTATCCTGGTAGAATTCATTAAAATTCATATTTTGTGGACTCTCTGAAAAAGAACCAAATAACTGCTAACACAGTTTTCTAGCTTTGGGTAAGTTTTTCTTTTGAAAAATTCAAGAATTCAAAACACAGCTCATGCAAAAAAACCTCTCTTGGATTTAAGTGTTCACTTGTTTACGACTTACTGACCATCTTATTGACTGTCTCACTGATCTTGTGATCTTCACATAAGAGGAGAAGAGATGGGAATGCTACCTCTGAACCTTGTTCATCTGAAACACAGCTTCATCTATAAGCAATTATTTTCCAGGAACTGGGATGTAACAGTCATATTGTGTCTGAAATGGCTTAGAGAAGAAAATACTGTCATATCGGTGGGCAGAAATAACACCAGCAACCATAACACAGACATATATATATTAAAAAAAAAAAAAAAAAAAAATCAATGTTCTACATTGGATTTCAGATGATCCCTATACAAGACCGTCTTTACCACTTATCTTGTGATTCTACCATAAACCCATAATTCACTGTTTGTTCCCCGGTTTACTGAGCCTTGCAACATTTTATTTGTGAATCAATTTCTACCTGTCAGTTCAGAACAACTGTGCTTCACTTCCACCATCCTTTGTTTCTATCTATTCATAGTACCTTTAATATAAACCTCTTTTATGAGTTACTGCTATGCCTGCTGCAATGGGACACTCACTCTGGTTGAAGAAGCCGTCACAGTTCATTACAAATTATATCAAAATGTCCTGTCTTCCCCGAATAGTTAGTAAAGAGTACTTACAGGACACCTAAATACTGTTGCCAAAGGGGAGGGCCCCTCTCTTCAGTCAGATGGAGCTAAGAGCTGCTTGACCTTTCTGCTTCAACTCCTCTCTAATTTTGCATTATGACACCTTGTTGATTTTATTTCATTAGTAAAATATACACTAAACCAACCTGGGGGGTTTTGTAAGTAGCTGCCATGTGCAAAGAGGTGTTTTGTATCTTTCAGAAAAAGCAAACAGTTTCACAGAGAAATATTAAGTAGCACCCAATGAAATCATGTAGCAGATGAAATGATGGACTTGAGGGAGATGGCTATGCATTAAAATGCATCTCCTGTGGCTAGGCCCTCAAGATGCTAAAGCACTGAACAAGCTTCTGGAGGTTCAGGCTGGAAAAGGTCACACAAGGAGGCAGTGGTTTTAGTCTCAGAAACTGGCTGAATTATCCTAGGGTCATGAAACCCCAGGTGTGGGAGGTAGGTGCAAACCATATAGAAAAACACTGTACAGAAAACCATCAACAACAATAAAAAGACTTTGTCATCTAAAACAATAGAGTCTAAGATGGGACCTCAGCACCTGCTTGCTCAGTCTGTGCAAGTTCTCAAGTATAGCTGTCCAAGCAACTCAGACTGTGATCTGAATCTTGGCTGGGTTCAGTTTAGTCCTCCAGATGTAGGTGTCTGTTTGTGGAGCAGGTTTCTAAACGACTTTTTAGTCAGCAGAAAGGGATAATAGAATGCCAGTGGTATTTAGGGCACAATTTAGATGAGTTAGCCAGTTCATGATGGAGATTTGTGAGAGAGAACGATTCAGCAGGACTGATGGCCCTGGCAAGCTCTCCACTGATTATAAAAACAGCTTCACCATCCAGCACAGAAGTAGACACTTATATACAGGCACCTAATTGTGGTTATTTTAACCAAAATCTAAATCCTACTTACTGGTGTTCTTTGGAGAGGGGTTTGGGGGTTTGAGGTTGTTCTTTGGTTTTTGTTTTTTCATTTCAAAAATAAGCTGAGTATTGTGTGTAGACTTCTCCAGACTAAGAAGGCCCATTAAAGAAGCTTTGATTCTGCTAAAATTTCTTAGTCTCTTAACCTGGCTGAGTCTTCACCATGGGATAATGCTTTAACCATAAGGCTATCAAAGTTGGAAGCACCATGTATTATTCCCGATGAGAAGGATCGACTCACACAGGTTCTCCTATCAAATAATAAAGAAAGGATAGCCATATATCAAAACAGGATGTCAAAACAGGGTATCAAATCCTCTCAGATTCTCATCAGATTGTTACCCATGCCAGATCTCAGTGTGACTGCTACAAGCATGTCCCCTATATTAGTCATAAACTAAGATTTCAGGTGCTAGTGAAGCTGCCTATGTACTTGCATATTCAGTAGGCATTCTGGCAGAGTACTACAGCATGAAAACACAGAAGGCTAAACAGCAGAGCTATAAATAAAAGCAGGATCCTGCTTCCAAGAAACACTGACACCTACACAACTCACTATCTGTAATTTAACACAATACTGAAAGACCAAAGTTTTCCATGCTCATGGGGACAGGGAGAGAGTACAACTTGAAGTGACTCAAAAGGAGATGAAACTCTTATGACAAAATAAATAAATATAAAAGAAATAGATAATATGTGGCTTAGGGAGATTTAAATTAATTATCTCATGGTGGAGCTGAAGAAGAAACAACTGTTTATTTGTATCATGCTTCCTTTGCAGTCACTATATAAGAAACAAGGCATTTTGATCAAGTTTTCTACAAGTCAATGTGTTGTCAGAGCTCTTTTTTTTTTTTTTTTTCCTGTACTTAAGTCAGATGAATTGCAGGGGTTTTTTTAAATTGTACCTGTATTTCAACTCCTCTTTGCTTGCTTATTTTTTTATTTACTTGTAGGTACAAAATTCTTCAGAACAAACTTTTGAAAGAGATCTGAAGACAGGATTTCGAAGCTTGGGCAGCCTGATTCTCTTTGAGCTGTGTATTTCCACCTGATGGCCCTCAAAGCATTGTAAATGCTGCGGAAGGTGAGGGGCAGAGGTAGAAGAATGCAATTTTTTATGTATCATTACCTTCTCTTTCCTGACTTGGAACAGATCACCTCTGTCATTTTAGTAATGTTGCTAACAGCATAGAGAGTTTTTTTTCCCTGTGTCATAAGTATTTGAAGAAGCAAAATTGCAATTCTAGACCTGATGCCATTGTGCTGTTTTGAAGAGCTGTGGTAGATAGGGCTATTGTAACGGAATTACAGTTCTGTAGGTATAATAGTGCCTGAAACACAAGTCTTCATAAGTATCTATCATCTCACTCAATAAATGCATATCTTGCATAAATAGTTAACATCTATAAAACAGATAGTTGAAGTTTCATAAGATTTTTGTAAAACACCTGATGCAGTTCTAGAAAAGGAAAATTCCAGACTTATTTCTGGTACTTTTAAATTCTTTCTTAAAAAGAGAAAATGCATTGCTTATCTTTAAAGGATTTGGGGAACTGTAACAGATGTACTGATTTAGCTGAAGTCACATTCCCACAAAAATATTGGAACATATGAGCATTGGAATAAATAACTCAAAACCAAAAATGCTGGAATAAATAACTCAGAAATTTGTAAGCACCTAGAGGTTAATAAGAGAAGAACAAAAGCCAATTTAAATTAATCAAAAACAAATCATGTCAAACTAATCTAATTCCTACTATGACAAGGTAACTGTGCATAAGGGAGAAGCAGGAAATGTCATCTACTTTGATTTTAACAAAGCTTTGACACTGTCTTACATGAAGGACTTACAAAAAAGTTTGAAAAACATTATCTAGGTGATTCTCTAGAGTGTGGGATTACATAGCTACTGTCAAAGCACCAAAGCTAGATAGCTACCCCCACTCAACACAGTGGGCTATTTAGGATTCTGTCTGATGTCTGATACTGTTCATAATTTCATAAATCGTTTGGATGAAAGAATAGAAACCATATAGCCACAGAGAGCACCAAGGTGAATATCTGCAAACACGGTGGGGAAGAGGACTAGAATTCAAAGCAATTGAAGACAAGTAGAGAAAAAGTACAGTGCTGTTCAAGAAGAACAAATGTAAAGTGAAGCTCTTGGAAATACAGAGATGTACACATATAAAAGTACATTTCTGGCCTGGCTGTGGTGTTGCAGAATGGGATCTGAGTAATGTCAGATTACAGCTCAACAAGAGCCACAGCTGAACCTGAGTCAAAACGCTTGCACTTGTGCATACAAGGCACAATATTTTGGAAGGATGGGGAACATTAGTAAAGGGTCCTCAAAAGAGAATGAGACTAATTTGGTTAGGTGTAGAAAATATGACTTAGGAGAAAGGTCTAAAGAAATTAAGATCACTTAAACTAAAAAAAAAAAAAAAAAAAAAAAAAAAAAATTATAGAAAATGTGGAAATGGTTTTCAACAGTAAAAGGTAGCTACAAGAAGGAAATAAACTCTTTTCTGTGTCTACTGTTTTTAGGCCAAGGAGTAATAAAACACAGAAGATTAAAATCCAACATCATGAAATGTTTTCATCACTGAAGATTTTTAAGAAAAATTGGACTAGCATTTGTCACAAGTGACATTAGCTGACCCTGTCTTTATGAAAGGAGATGGACTACATGACCTCTTGGTGTCCCTTCTAACCACATTTTCTTTGATTTCTCCAAGAAAAAAACTTATTTCTTCCTCTGAAAGATACACCTATCCTTAACTGAAGCACAAATACACTGAAAGTAATAACTGTATCTTTTTAGGGTTCAGAAAATACACAAGAGAAAGTACTGTAAAGCAAAACACTTGATGAGATAGGAGTCATCTCACACATATCTGAGAATTGTGAAGGAAAACAGAGAATCTCAAACATTTTTAATGTGGGAATTGGTACTTTTGATGAAAAAAAATAAAAGTGTCAGAGAAGTACAGCATGCATATCCTACAAATCTGATTTGATTAATCACATTGACTGATATATTACATTTACTGACCTTTTTCTGTAAGACCCTGACATCTGAGAATGAGGCAAGGGAGAATTAGTGTTCTCTCTATAACATTGAGAGATGCAACAGTGACTACGAAGGGAAAGGTTTGTATAACACTTGGAGCTAATTTGCTTTCATTGTTATTGCTTTGTCTATCGGAGATCTTTTTTGGAAGAATGTAATATACAACTACAGGTCTGGCTTTAAAACTTACCAAAACATGTTAGCTTTTTGTCAGCTAGGAAGAATTATTCCAACACTACTGTCCTTCGCGGATGTGATGCCCTCCACTCCCAGGGGCAAAGAATACAAAGTATTTCTTCACGGAAAATTCAGGTAGATTCAAGAATGGAAGGATGCCACTGCAAAATTTCTCATGTCTTTTCCTCCAACTCAATGTTAGCCAAATTCCCAAGTACAGGCTCCCTCTTCCAATCCTATCCCCTCTCCCCCTTAAAAAAAACCCAAACAACAACAACAACAACAAAAAACCCAAATCCAAAACAAGCTATATACTTACAAAAGCAATGGTTGTAGGAGAGTATCACACAGGCAGTCCATTCCCATTTTCACAGCATCACAGAATCACAGAATGGTTTGGGTTGGAAGGGACCCTAAAGATCTCTAGTTACAAGTTCCCTGCCATGGTCAGGGACACCTTCCACTAGACCAGGTCGCTCAAAGCCCCATCTAACCTGCCTTTTTTACCATACTTGAGTGACAGTGTAGACTGAGGTGTACAACTTCCTCTAATCCAAATGATCCTGTTTTCTGCTCAAAAGACAAGTATTTACAAGTTACATATCTCAGTCCAACTTCACACCAGACTTCTCATACAGTCAATAGAAAAACAAGGCACCTCTGGAGGTTGAGTCATCTAACATGCCTTAGATATCCATCTTAAAGTGTGATGAGTCACTTTCTGGAAATATTCATTTAGTTTTCTGTACTATAGATGTAACATCCAGTGACAAGCTCAGACTCAGATACTCAAGGTATGACCACCATATCCCTCTCAGAGCTTGAGGCGCTCAAGGCAAAAAGACATTGAATCTGCATTGATTAATATGTACAGCTCAATTTGGAGCATAAAGCAAAGAGTGTAAGTATAAGTGCCAGTTATCACCAGCCTGATATAGAATTACATTTCCAAAATTTAAAATATTACAATTTAATGTTGAATAATGATTCAAAGTAATTTGAAGGAATCTTCTCACAGGATTTTAGAGACCTAGTACACTTCACTTTAAACACCCAAGGTGCTTTCGTACATGACAGAACATAGAATAGTCTAATAATAGCAGAAGCAAAATTCCAATAAACATTAAGTTTAGGAATTCCCATATCACCCACATTAAATATTTGAATGCGCTGGTAGTTCTTCAGAATCCAAACAGTCCTTCAAAGAATTGGAATATTATTGCTCTACTTTTTAACTAGTGTCTCAGTTCAACAGAGAAGATTCCCCAAGATGTCCATTGCAGCTTTGTCTTGGGGATTAATTAAAATTTGATGAGGTATTCTTATGGCAATCAGGCTTTCAAAAATGAATTTTAAGGATGGACTAAAACCATGATAATAAGGGCCTAAAGAGGTGTGTGAAATCTTTGCAAAATGTAAGGATTACATGTATGATATATCCATATGGTCAGATTCACCTCTTGGTTATGCCTGAGTAAATTTTTTACTTCATGCAATAATTAATTAAATTCAATATTCCTTGGTGAAATTTAGAATAATATTCTGACCTTCCTTAAATCTCTTTTCCTTTCATTTATTTTAATAGCACAGTCAGGACATAAGTAACAGCAGAATTTATCCCATAGATGTTGATTATTCTAGGGAAAAATGTTAGCAAAATTTGTGGGATCTTTGGAGTACTGCAGGATGTGAGCCCAAGGTTTTTTAAACATGACACATTTCCACCTTTTCACTTCCATATCATTTATTTCATCAAAATGAAATGTTTCCTAGAAGAGTGGTTATGATGGGAGCAGTGTCAGGATTTGAGGTGGAACTTCTGCTTGAGACCAACCTCAGTGCTTTAATTTCTCACTAAATTTTACAATGAAAATTGTTTGGAGAAAAAAAAAAAAAAAGCAGTTTTGAAGTGTTATGGCTTTCATCTCCTGAGTTTAGCCACACAAACAGCTTAGTCAGCAAGTCTAGCAAGGCAGAGATTTCCATAAATGTAAAGAAGAGAAAGCAGAGGTGGAGAATCGTAACATGCAGCACGAGTAACCTCTTAAAGCAGATGAGGCACCACTGACAACAGCAATCTGTACAGCAGAGGTGCCATGAAGTATTTTGTGTCTTGGCCTTTTATTTTTCTGATGCTTTAGTGACAACAAATGTGATTTAACTTTCAGGTAACTGTCCTTGGAAAAGGAAGAGTGTTGAGGATAGGAAAGATGCTGGATTCCCTTCAAATAGTGATTAAAAGATAACTTGATTATCACTGTAAAACTAAATATGTAAGAAGGGCTGAATTGGCTTAGACCAAATGCCTGCCCAGCATGCTACCTGGTCTCTGACAGCATCCAAAAGTAGATGGATAGGAAAAGTAAAATCAAATAGAAGCCTTTTTTTTCTCAGGATGGTCTCCCAACCTCTTGTTCACTACTGTTGTACAGTTTCCTGAGTTGAAGATATTGTCTTTCATTTAACAGTCCTGGACTGATTTGCTTTCCATTAATGAAAATCCCCAATCACTTTTAAGCCCATGCAAATCTTAAACATCCAAAATATCCATGGTAAATAGGTGCAAAGCTCAGTCACAGTTGTAAAAGAGTTATTTAACAGCCCTATGTCAGAGTTGCCAATAACAATCACACAGTCATGGAGTTTAATATGGAAGTCAAGGTCCAGAAAATCAGTCTCACACTCCACCAGATTTTGAACAGACACAAGAACAACAATAATTTACACCTCGGGGAAGTGTGTTTAATTGGTGCATGCTAGAAGCCCAACTACAGCACCATGTATTTTGCTCTAAAAATCAGAAACCCCAGTGAAAAACTGTACAGACCCAGTGTTTTGTACTAGGTGCAATTTTAAAATACAGTAGTTTGAAGGTCAGCCTGAGCTTCGCTGCCAGCTCCTAGTGCTAACCACTTCAAAAACTAGCTGGGGTGTCTGGAGGCGGTGAACTGCGTGCAGGATAGACATAGCCTCAGGAGGAGGAAACCAAGGTTAGATCTGGGCCATCGCTCTTACATTGTAAACTCTGGTCTACTGACAACTGGAACTGAAAGCATTCATTTGTTTCAGTTAAATCACCAAAAAGATATACGAAAAGTTAATAACACACATATATTGCTGACCCAAGTCCCATTCATTTTGACAACATAAAAGCAAAAGGTTTAAAACGTATTAATCTATAATTCTCAGGCACTTCAAGAGTGCCTGAAACATCCATTCTTAGGAGCATGAAGTTGTCAATGGTTGATCTATGTCTTGTCAATTCTGAATCAGAAATAATGAGGTAAATCAGCTACATCTAGGTTGGTGCAAATCTTTTTTCTTCTCCTCTCCTTTGGAACCAATTACCAAAGTAACTCTGAAACAGCTAATGTGATATACAGTCTTTCCAATCAGCAGATTTTCCAGGAGCATCAATCAGTCAACTGTCTGCAGCTCTGAGATGGAGCTTAACTCTCACTAAATGAATAAAAAGAAACCATCTGGAAGACACTTTCCTCCTGAGCGAGAACTAAAGACGTGCTGACTGTTAGCTGGTGTCATTGTAGAGCATTTGTGAGACTCCAAGAGCAACGGAGGTCATTTCACATATTTACCTGTGTACTTGCAGCCCCCAGTTTGAACATCACTGTGATCTTTGTCTCCCATGTATTTCTCCTTTGCTGGAAGTCCTACCTCAAGGAGTGACAGAAGCATGTTGCAGAGGACTCAGCTCAGGTGCAGGGAGGCTACTTCCTTGCATATCCCAGCTCTGTCCATTCCAGAGCTGCAGGGAAGCCACCGTGGGAACCTGCCTGCTCAGGGCAGACCAGTGAACCCCAGTAAGTCAAAAGCAAAGATGCTCTGAACGAAAGGGAGGATAAATGGAACAAGGGTGACAGGGCAGGAATAACAATAATGCGGAAGACAGACCCTAATTTCTAGATGCCAGAGTGACAGATGTAAACACATATCTAGGTAGACAGGTAGGGGTTGTTCACCTGTTAGTTTGTCACAAAATAAGGGTTCACTAACAGGAGAGAAACTTTCTCCAAAAACAATTTCTCATCTCTCTTGCCTCTGGATGCAACAGCAACTGGGAAACTATCAACACCCTCTTTTGAGGAAGAGGGGCAACTGAGCAAAAACTTTTACAGGGTTTTCCAAGAAAACTGAAAATATACTGGACTACCACCTCCTATGTATTCTCACAAGGTTTAGTTTTATCGCCTTCATATAAATGTGCATGTTTTCATAGGCACTTTTTTCAGGCCTTTTCTAGAAAAAAATATATTCTTCTAGCAAAACATGCCAGAAATGAGTCTGGTTTCACACAGTTCTAGCAAGAAGCTAATTTTGCTTTGAGTGAGCATGTTCAACTAAAAATTAATTGCCACTGCATGCAAAGCGGTGGAAAAGAGGTGAGACTTTCACTGTAAAAGCTCCTGAAGGTAACATAAAATGGACAAATGTTCCTATTAGGCTTATCACACTTGGAAGATTTCAGAGTCAGCGTAGATTGATTTCCTCTTGGCACTTAGCCTGGACGTTTAGACGGACATTTAAAAGGCTTCACATTTGAGACAGTTTTAAGACTCCTCAAGAAAAAAGTATGATTGTAGGTGGATCTATTTGTAAACCAGGAAGTTGACCGAGCAGTTTTATTGGACTATCTTTTATGTTCATAGAAGCTTCTCATATGAAAGTCATGTAAGTGACATTGTAGCTAGCTATTCCTCAAAAATTATATTTTTCTCTTATTTATGTGTAGTGCAGTAGGCAGACTTTGAAATCATATTTCATATTTTATCTATCTTTCATTTTCTGTTACAAAATAACACAGAATCTACCCATGGTAGGAAGAAAATAATTAGTCTAAATTATCTCCTTAAAAGGGAGAACAATCAACATTTTTCCCTAAGAAAAAATCATCCCTGTCTATGGAGTAGGTTGCAGGCAGGATGCTATAATGTTCCATTTAAATACGTCCCACTACTGAAAATGATACACAGGTTTTAAAAAACCACCCAGGTCAGGTTAGTTTCTAAGGCCAGAAAGATCTGGGGTTTTTTGCTACAGCCTAGCCTAGTACAGAGAACAAAACTCACAATTTGCCTTTGATCCTCAGTGAACCCCAAAGGTTTTTGCTGATCCTCGGTTCCAACACAAACCACAGTTTTAAAAACATACACTTTTTAAAAATGCATTCTTCATATCCTCTTTGCCTTTTCTTCTTAGAAGAGATGATTCTTCAACACAGGAGGCTGGAAAGTATTATTATTCATTGTTTTCTAGATCACTGTTTATCTAACTTTCACGAATCTCCAGTTAAACGGATTTACTAAATACAAATATTCAGTTACTAGAAGTTTTTTTTCAGGAGGAGAGGTTTTGCTTTTTCCTAAATTATTTTGCTCACTGCTGTTAACATGTACCTCAGAGTAAAGACTGACATAGTTTCCAGAAGATAGATGCATAATTAGAAACACTGACCCAACTGATATCTTCTACAGTATTTTAGAGGGAATGACCACATCTGATTTATACCGATAGTTTCTTGGTTATCACTATGATCATTTTTGCCAAGAACTCACGCACTCTGTGATTTTTTCCCCATGATGTTTAACCAAGAACATTTTAAATAGGGCTGTAAATGAATTTCTCCTTGCACAGTACTATAACTAAAGTCAGTAAACTGTCAGTTGTGGCAGATTGTGCCTGGTCTGTATAATTGAGTTTGATTAAGAGTTTTGTTACCATCACTGTTTTTATTCCCTTCCCATGGAATCATTTTACATCTTCTCATTGTTAAATATTGTTTTGTTTTGTTTATTTGGTAGAGCCACCACAGAAGATGAACATAGGAATATAGAATTAATGAACATTGATGTCATTGTGTTCAAAGGAACATAAGGTTGGGAGGGGGAAAGAAGACATTCTAATTACTGGAGTGTTTGGTGGGAGTTTGTTTTACAAACACTATCATTATGTTAACAACAGTGTAACAATATGTTCCACAAGGCTTTTGTTACTTCCAAGAATAGGAAGATGGAGAATGAATGGTGGGGGTTTTTTTGTAGCAGAAATTCTTTCTTGGGGTCACAAGCAGACCTAACTGCCTGCAAACAATAGGAAAACAGAGTTTCTGCTTCCTGGCATCTCACCCCAATTTGGATAACGTAAATCAAGTGGAAACAATCCAGATCAGGTGCAAGGCTACTTTGAAGTTTGTAGCCTTGTAGGATGCAAGCAAAACAGAAAGACATTCAGGGCTCTATGCAGTCACTGTCATGTACATGTCCCCTTCCACATTAGGTGTAAACCTCATAGTGCCACAAATCTGACATGGGTGCAGGGAGAAGTGAGACCTCTTGGAGCAACATCTAGAGGCCAGATGCCTCTGTTCCTTGAGTTTGCTGCAACAAGGAAGGGTGCTGAACCTCTCCTAGTTGGTGAAGAGAGGAAGATGCATTTGAAAACATCCTTAGACTCCTAAATTTAAGAAAATAACATTCTAGTCTAAGACTTTGAAATATTTGTCTTCCTTGAAAGGGAAACACTTCCTCAAAAAAGAGTTGTTTTACCAGAAGTTTACTTACAAGCTGTGTGTCTCAGTATCACAGAGAGGATCCCACCCAAACTAGAAACATGTCTTTCAACAAAACTACTGTGTTCTTTTTTATAATTAAGAAAAAAAAAAAAATAGCCATCTGGGATTCCTTGGAAGAAGTAATTTTTCCTTTTTAGAGTGAAAACTTAAAACTACATTAAAAAATTGCCAAGGTTTTGCCTAACTTACAATTTCTGGGGTTTTTTTACATGTGTGTCAGGAATTAAAAGATCTCTGACAAACATGTGTGGAAGAGAAACAAAACACTCAGTCTTTAAATTTTCCATCAAAAGTACACAACAGCTGTTTTTAAATTAATTACTCTCCAGTGATGTCTGTGCCTAGGTCACCAGAGTCTATTTTCTACCCTCCTGAATTATGGCCAGGTCTGCCAAAATATATTCTTTTAAATACACCACTGAAACTACAGGAATTATTTGCATAAATAGATGCCCTTCTAGTGTTTAATAAAAACTAGGTATACTGTAGTGCTGTAGAAATAAACCTTACCAAATTAACTCCTACAGTATTATGGCTGAATAAATGGCATGCCTACCTCAGTGGCAGCTCTATTACACCCAGGTTGGGGGTCAAACTTTCTTGTTAATGAGGTGCCTATAATGGGGCCCAAAACAGGACAAACAGTGAGGGAGTCTTCAATCAGCTGAAGTTTGTTCTCATATCAGTACACTGCAGGCACATCTAGTTAGTTTTCCATTAGTGTTAATCAAGCACGTTACTTGTGCATCAGCTGGGAGTTAAACCTTAGCCTGCACTTTTGTACCATTCAAAGGTTTTGATTTAATTTCTTACACTGAATATCAATTCACAGATAGGTCTAAATTGAATTGTAGTTATAGTGCTTAGACCACTGTAATTGATATATGATTAATCAATAGCTATGCTGTAATACATCAATGTCACATTTATGAACTGCATGCTAATTAATTTGTTCTCTGCCTTGATGTTTTAAGCATATGAGAGTTCACATCCTGATTATTATTTGGTTTTTTAACTATTACAGTGTAAATCTGGGCAAGCATGGTATGACCAAGTAAGACAACCACAGATGCACAAAGGAAATCCCCACAGGAATGACAGGTAGGAGCGGTTTGATACTCCAAGATGTTGTCTCCGACTCAGCTACTACTCACACTAGTAGCAAGGCAGACCCAGATCTTTCTGAAGGGAAAGAGACAGATCTGTGATGAAGGGCCAGCTCTGGAGCAGCAGGAGCAAATGTCATCAAATTTGGCCCATTGATGCTCTCCAGCCCTCTGCACTTCTTAACAGCAAAGCCACCTCAACAGGAACAACCTGGGCAGGATTTGTTTTTTTTTTTCCTGCCTCCTGTGATGGTGACATTTATCCAGATTCTTTCACTGAACTCCGTGAAAATCATTGTTTCACTAAAATAATAATTCTTCCCTTGGAGCTCTCATTACTGAAATACCACAGATCACTGCTTTTACATGCAGCTCCTCGGAGGGCAATGAGTGTAATCAGCCAAACACACAGGGCTTGCTGGGATGAATCAGTTAACAGCACACAGCTAAACACCTGAATGAACTTTCAGGTATTGATCTGGGAGTGCATGCAGCAGATTTGCCTGCTTGCTTTTTACTCCAGGAGCCAGAAGAGTTAGGTGTTTGCAGTCAAAACCACAAACTGTTGAAATCCCCTATAAGGAGAGCAGGAAAAGACAGAAGAGAGGGACAGGGAGTAAACTATTTTCTTTATTGTTTTGCAGTTGGGGTTGCTAGTCCTGTGGAAATGCTTCCCCTTCATGTCTCCCTGAATTGTGAGTGGAATTAGTGGTACTGGGGGGAGCAGATCTGAGCATCCTCCTGCTCTTGCAGTATGTTGTCTTGCTCCCTCCCATCATTTATTTTAAAAGGAGCATAAGTCATCTGACAATGTTTATTTAGAGTGGAAAATAAAGCTCAGTAGTAAATCTTGTTTGGGCTCCAAAATCCTCCAAAGAAAAGCATGAAGGAGCTATTTTTTTCTTTGCAAATGTTACATATCACACACACACACAGACACACACACGCTAAAGGCAGTTTTTTAAACCATTTGCACTTTCTCTAAACCTAATACTTACCACACTTCAGTACTGCCCCAAGACAATTCAGTGCCCTGACACTGAATTTACAATAATGTATGATACAGTTTAATTGTTTTGTTGAATGTCTAGAAGGCAGCAGAAAGGAAAATAATAATATAAAAAAGAGCCTGTTTTGAGGAGGATTAAAAAAAAAAAAAAAAAAAAAGCACTAGTGGGAGAGGGAGAGCAAATTAATCTGGATATATCTCCAGAGAGGAGAATTGATCTTATTTGTATCCTAATCACTATGCACTGTATCTGTCTGGGATAAATATTTTTTAAATATAGATGTCAGCTTTTGCTGTGTGACTGAAATGCACAGTGTTTACCACACCAGCGCTGAGCTGATGTCACCAGACTGACTCCATGGCCCTACATCCACAAGCCAGCTCCATGGACCAGCTCCACAGCACTGGGCTCTGCCAGACAGTGATTTGAGTTTGGATTTGTATACGTGTGTGAAAATACAGCCCTGACAAAGCTAACTATTGCTATATTGCTTTCCAGTCTGAAGATTATCCATCCAGACATCACTGGACATGACATACAGTGATAGGGTCAAGATAGGAACAGGCTGCCCAGGGCAGTGGTGGAGTCACCATCCCTGAAGGTGTTTAAAAGACACGTAGATGTGGCACTTGGGGACGTGGTTTAGTGGTGGACTTGGTAGTGTGAGGTTAACGGTTGGAGTTGATGATCTTAAAGGTCTCTTCCAACCTAAATGACTCTATGATAACATAATATACATATGGTTCTCTTTGATTGAAGGGCTGTGTTTCAAGCACAGAGAACTGACAATATAACACTGCGTCTCTTTGTATTTGCCAATAGATAGTAAAACACCACTGACTCAAAAGAGTATTTCAGGCTAAAGGGCATTAGTTGCAAAAAGGCGAACAGGACACTTAGGTCAGAGATTTGACATTGCCAGAAGAGGGATTTTAAATGTGGGGAAGCCTAATGAATTGTAAAATCGAGCTTGATAACTGAAAATTTAGATCATAATACATATAATAGAAGAATCTGAATTACATGGCCCAGGAGGCTCTTTTTCCAAGCCTATGCTCCTAATAATCTTCTTGCTCTGTTTGTGTGATTTCTTCTGCCATGCTTCCTTTCTAGTCTTTTACTTTGTTCCTGTTATTCAGGCTTGCAATTTTTTTTTAGCTTACTGGTTGCCTAGACAATAAAAATTGTGTGGAAAAATTCTTACTCCATTTTATATAGCGGAGCTAGAGTGGGAGAAAATTAAGTCCCACTGATTGTTAAGATTTACATAGGCAGTTTACAGTAAAAGCCTAAAATAGAACCCAGATTTCCTGAAGCCAGATTCAGGTCTTTATCCACAATGATTTGCATCTAAATAATGATTTTTATTCATCCTTAATGAGCTGCTGTATTAACTTGAACAAATACTACCGTTAAATTCCAGCCAAGCATGCAGAAGCAAAGTATTTAGGTCACAATTACAAGCCTAAGGATGGTCTCCAGAAAACAGTAATAAGTAATAAGTTTGAAGACACATAAAACTCTGGAACATCAGGTCATCCTGGGATGGAAATCACAGGGAACTAATGGTCTCATTAAAGTTAGGACACAGAGGAAAGGCCATCTCACATAACCCTTCCAAGCATCACTAGTGCCATAACAGGGATACTGTGTCCAGTCCTCTACGTAACATGTACAAAACACTTTAACAAAGGAGAGGAAATCCATAAATAACTGCAAACTTGACCTGAAGATGGGGGGAAAAAAAGGTCTTTTGGTGAAACCGAGGAAATTCCCCTTCTCGGTCTTACCCAAGAAAATATTAAGGTTTGATTTAATCAATCTGAAAGAATCTACAAAAGAGAAGATAACTGACAGCTCTTTAATCTAGGAAAGGGAAAACATAATGAGTTTCAAAGGTTCACGGTAGAAGATAAATTCAAACTACAAATTGCTTCACTTTTTTAACAGTGAAAGTTATAAACCACTGGGACATTTTATCTTAGAGCATGATGGATTCGCTTTTGCTTGAAGTCTTAAATCAAGACTAAATGCTTTTATAAATAGATATCTAGCAGCTTAACCAGATGTTACATACTTCACAAAGTAATAACTAGGTGAAATTGCTTTGGATGTGCTATGTGGGAAGTCACATACTGTCCTCATGCCGGTCTGTATTAGCTTTATTGTATTAGTATTATAATTGTGTTTGGCAACACCAAGACCTGCAGTCCAATAGCCTGCTCAGCTTTAGTGGCAGATGCAGTTTCAGGTATGAGACTGGACCAAGCATGCTTGGAAATCATATAAGCAGGCACAGCTCACATATCCAAACAGGAGTCCATCAGATGAACAGGGAAGGATCACAGGTCCCTTGGTAGAGATTGTGGCAGGAAGCCAGCTGCCAGAAAATTTATCCATCTTGTAATTTAGTCCCTTCCCATACCTAGGGGACATCTGTGACACACAGTAGGATAGCATAACATAGTAACTTAGGAAGACAGAGAAGCTCTCCCTTCTCTTTCTCCTGGTTTACTCAGAAGTGAGAGCCAGGGGATCACCAAGCACTTCAGGTTACCCACCTGCTTCTCTCCAATCTGATCGGGTCCCACCACATCCACACACTGTAATACCCAAACCTAATTTTGTAAAATCAGGCTCTTGGTGCTAAGATGCTGGATTTCAATCCTACATTGTGATTCAGGAGACAGAAGCATAAAAGAATCCCAGAGCAACAGTTAGACACAGGGTTTTTTTATCATCTAACTATAAACTTGAGAATTAAGATTACAGGCCATTTTTTACACAGCTTGTTTGTTTAAAGGCTGCTATTTTAGAAAGGCTGCTTTCTTATGCTTAGATAACTGCACCAAGGGCTTCTGCATTTCACTGAAGGGTGATGAGTATTTTTCTCTCCATCTTAATTAAATTTAAATTCCAATTACAAGATAGTAGATACTCCATTTCTTGTTCTGCCTGAGATCTCCTGTGATGTTTACATACCACCTTTGGGGAGGCTGTTACACCTGCTAATTTCTTTCTGGGAATGATATAAATAGTGTGTGCCTTCAGGGTATTCTTTCTGAGTTTACATTATCTGTGTGGATAATGCTAGAAATGTAGGGACCACTTAACCTGTGCGCTGAGGTCTGAGTGGGATTTTGTTTCACAAAGGGCTTCTGAATGTCTTCCGTGTTGCGCTGAATTTCACTCCCAAAGGTCTCATGGGCAAGAACTGGCCAAAAATGTTTGCTAATGTGTTTTTCATGAACTAGAGCAAATTTGTTGAAATAAATATGTGTGTAGGACGTGGGGATGTGGGTACCTGTGTGGAAGGGGGAGGTACATATAACTCCCCAACCCAGACTGCCTCAGAAAGGCTTCTCAGCTCTAGGAGGGTCTCTCCCAGCAGTGACTATCTCTAGTCCTGTGCAGCTTCAGTTTCTCCCTTTGTTCCCTTCCTGACATACCCTGAAGGATCATATGCCAGTGGATAACGTAACGCATTTCAAAATATTTCTATTCTCCCCACTTAAGAATGTAATTTTTTACTTGCTTACCAGATCCACACTAAGGATGCGAAGAACAGGGTTTCACCAAGGCAGTACCCACCACTGCACTATCACTTTTTTCCAAAGTGTATTTGGTCCCAATTCCCACTCAGTCTGTGTCTGTTGCAAGCAACATTTCTAATGTTTGGAAAATCTCTACCAACTCATTGTTTAAATATGGAATGCATGGGTTACTTTCCCCCTCTCCTTGTCACTCAGTGTCATCGCAGCCTTTCAGCCTGTGCTGGGGCAGCACAATGTTTTTCTGTCCTGATAAATTCTCCAGCAGCTACTCGGGTGCCGTGAAGTTTTCCTGCAGAAACCCATTTTCTCACTTTCACATCACATTCGGTAGCCCTGTTTATAATGTGTTTTCTCGGCATATTTGTTGTAAGGCCTCTTTCTATACCTCTGGAAGTGATGACTTGGCAAGTCCTAGGAAGTCTCAGCAGACACTTCTTTTTTTTAAATCCTCTAAAACATTCTTCATAATGAAACCTCTGTCAATCCTTGGTAATTTTTTGGCCATTTCTCTGACCCCCTTTCAGAGATATCAACACCTTTAGAAATGTCCAGAGAAAAACATTTTGTTTAATTTACCAAACAGAGCATCCTTCTCTATCTAACACACACTCACCTTATATCTTCTATACGTATAACTTCTTGTTCTCAGAGCCTCTGTCCTCATACAAAGCATGGAGTGCTTTTGGCTCCTTCTAAAAAGAAGATAAGCTTTCTTAAAAAGATAATATGTTTTATTAGAATAGCAGTTATAAATGGAAAAATGGACAAGCTCTCAGACACGTGCCTCCTATATCCCTCAGATTATAACATTGAAAAGAACATCTGTGATAGCTCTCTGACTACAGGAGTGCAAAATGTTTGACCACAATATGTTACAAAATTACTACATAAACACAGAAAAAAAAAAAAGAAAAAAAAAAAAAGGCAATTATGCCTTTTTCTTGGAGTTCTCCCTAGCTTGCATTTTTACACCTCACTTCTTTTTATTCTTCTTTCTTTTAAATAAGCAAACTCAGTCTTTCTAATCACTCTTCTTTATGAGGGGTTTTTTTGGTTTATTTTGTTTTTCTCCGTGCTTCTAATCATTTTGGTGTAAGGAGACAGAATCCCAGCCTTAAGGCAAATACTGTTTTCTCAGCATGGGTTACAAATTTTGCACATAAACACTTCTGCAGCAAGGATTTATTTCACCTAAAAAATCCCCTAGAATAGCTCAAAGATTAACGAGATGTGCAGTGGGTTTTATGTGGCTTCATACAACGTGTTGATTAATTTATTTATTTATTAAGGAATATAATTTTAAGGGCTTTTAGAATTCACAATGTCTCTTTTCATGAAGACAAACCTTTATTTTCCACAGATGCTTTCTTTTTATTATCTTTATAGCAGTTTAATTGGCAAAATAACAGTACCAGAAAAAGAATGAGTGAAATGACCTCCTCTGCCTTTTTTTTTTCCGCTGATTTTTTTTTCTTCCTTTATTGACCTTTAGAATCCAATTGTAACTGTGTTTTGCTTCAAATCTCTAGTAAAGATCATAAATTTTGGGGAAGGAACAAAAGTTATATAGCACATCCCATAAAATAGTCTATAGTCTCTGGAATTGGTATTAACCTTACAAATCTATTTCAATTTATCACATTGGATTGAGTAGTCTCTAATCATTGCCTTAAGTATTTTGATGTCCCTCTTTACCACATTCATTGTCCCCTGGTATGGTAGCATGGGAAAAATACTCTATTGCTCTCTCACACCTGGGCAATTTTTAAATGTTAATATTATGCAACATTCTGAACAAATAACCTGGACTGAATGGCACAGCAGAGCAAATTTTCAACAGCCTGCAAACACTGCTCTTCCACTCACTGGTTGTTAAGTATCACGAGGTTTGGCAATACCTTTTGAAAATGAACCACACATCTCCCTCTGAGGTCTGCTAGGGTTATTCTGCTTTTGGCGAGTGCAAACAGCTTTCTAGTTGTCAAACTAGGTGGTAGCCTGACCTAGGACACTTTCCACAACTGTAGGGGAAATCATGCCAATGTCACAAAAAAAACCCAAAACAAACCAAACCAAACAAAACAAAACAACAACAACAACAACAAACACAACAGGAAAAGAGGGATAGTAAGCAGGCATATAAGCATTAAAGAACCTAAGAGGTATTGAGGAGGAAAGGGAACACCCGCCAAAATTGCAAATTCTAATTTTTGGTTTCTTTGGCCAGAAGTCTGTGTTTATTCTAGTAAGAACATAATTCAAGTCATGTAACACAAGGTTTTTGTTTGGCTCATATTTAATTAAAAGAAAAGAAAGCAAAGCTATAGCTATATAAGGCAACCAAGGGAGAGCATGCTGTGAAATAGGGAATACAAAAAGCAGCTGTGCATTTGTGCCTGTACCTGAAAGAACAGACTGCAGAAATTCACTGTTTCACCCAAGGAAATGGCTAATGCCTTGCTTCCACCCTAAATTCAAGAGGGAAATGAGTAAAAGGAGCATTATCACTGATTTTAATCAACACCTTCATCAACATGTTTAGTTGGTGAAAGTGTTGATGCTTTTGGCTCCCGTTTTCTGTGCTTTGCTGTTGATAAAAACTAGCTCGGTATCCCATTTCTGCAGAAGGTCAGTAGGGTCTGAGTGGATAACTCCCCTGAAAACCTCCCACTGCTACTTCCTTCTCACTGCTGTTTAACCAGAGAATATCTATGCACTCATAAATAAATACATGCAAAACATCTTCTAGTTTTGTATTCTCTGATTCCCTCCCCCTCCCCCCCCAAAAAAAAGTCAGATTTTGAAAAATAGCACATGTCATGAACTTGAGTCCAATTTAGCACAGCCGAAGGGCTGCACTTGTTTGAAATGATCAGCTTTTGGAGTAGGAATGGTCAAGGTCACTACAAACTCAGCCACTTTCCATTTTATGATGTAGATTAAGTGTTTTGCATCTCAGATTCTATAGTAAATAAAAAATACTGTAGTTAAATATATGACTCTCATCTTTAGAGCCGAAGGTCATATAGGACTTGGGACTGAATACAGAGGAGGTGGAAGGCTGTTTTACACAGCACTGGGACAAAATTAGAGATTCATCTTTAATAATTCCTTGTTTGTGCTTTGTGCATGTATTTCCCAGTTTCCTTAAACTTTGATAATTTTTTTTGATACTGAGTACTTAGAAAAGCTTTGTTTCACATATCTGATTTTTTCAGGTTTTAGTGTCAGAAAATTAAAGAACCTACAGTATAAAGCATTATGCAGTTAAGAAAGCTATGTTATTCCCTGTGAGCATTTTCCTCAGAAATAAAAAGAAGGGAAAAAAAGCTCAAATAAATGCTTAGATTTCACTTTACAGCAGTAAGAAGGAATTTTATATTATATTAAATGGTCTGTGCTGTTGATGCCAAGAAAAGTAAGATAGGTTTTGAATTATATTATTGCATTACTGGGTACAGGGACAATTTTGTGTGGAAAAAGACAATGCAACTGATTTTATTAATAATAACAGTTGGCATTCATATTTTTTGTGTAAAATTCTCAAAGCATTTTGCAAACACTGAGACTTCAGCTGTGCCATTAAAGAGCAGTACTAATTGCTAATCTTTGTAAAATTGCATCTTGGTGGGAAGTCCAAGATGGAGCATACTCCAGAAAGGAGCGTTTTCCTGAAAGTTGTACGTGTGGAAGGGAAGTTTTCAAATTGCCAGCACCTGAAAGAGTAACAGGAGATCACAGACTCCTTCACTAACAATTAGAAAAGTCCTTTGGACACGTGAAAAAGAAACAGTGTAAAATCTAACCCTTGCAAACAATTGAGTCTGGTTATTCTGTTTCATATAAAATGTCATACCTTTAACACAATAATTCATTAAGCACGACATATGCCAGGCCCTCAGCATCCAGCTGTGTTGTGAACAATGTGAACTTGGTTCTCTGGACCCTACCAGACAACAGGAACTTGACCCTTGGGTTGTTTGTATATATGGCCAGTATCAAAAGCACAAGTTTCCTAGGCAATTTCCCAGCACATATTTACAATCTTCAGGCAAAATTGTACAGAATTTGAGGATGCTACATGTTTGAATTAGTTGTCCACAGCCTTTCATACCTATTCCCCTATTGCTGACAGTCGTGATAGTCAGTGTTGACTGCTGGAACCCATTAAGAACTTCTTGTGAATAGAAAGATGATGCACGATACATACCTTTGAAAAGAAGAACAAAGAGATGTACTGGCAGAAGTTAAGTATGTCTTAGCTCATTATTTCATTTGGGACCTGTAGAGGTACCAAGCTACTCAGTGAATAAAAGGGGTTTGTGCAACCCCTGAGGACCCTTGAGCTTGGCTAAGAAAGAGTCCTGGAAAGGCACAAGTTTTCTCTATTTAGACTTCACTCATCAGCCGACAGGGAGGGAGGGAAGCAAGGGGGAAGAGCCACTGTGACACAAGAAGCAAGTATGTACAGTCTCCAGACTGTAAAGTGATCACTATTTAGTTTGTGTCACTTCCCATTCTCATTATGTTCTTTGTCAAGAGAATGGATTTATGTGCTGCCATTTTCTGCACTCATTATGGTGTTTGTCAAGTTAATGAATAGTCTGAGGATTCGAATTTCCAATACTGAGGAGTGAATTATGGCACATGAATTAAAATAACTCTTCCTCTTGTCTGGGTTCTGCATCCCAAACCAAGAGACACTTGCTCTATTTTTCAAATGAGATACCAAGAGTAGTAGCAGGACAAGTTGCACTGAAAAGTCCTGACTAGGTCAGGGAGTGGAAGCTCACACTTCTGTAATATACTAGGCTTTAAACTTCCAGCATCTCATTTTCACAGCAAAGCCTGGACAGAAAACGGCATGAAATTAATTGGTAACACTTTATTATAAGTGACAAATGGTTATTAATTTCTTTGATATTCCTTACAAAAACATTAATCATGGCAAGGTGTTTTGGACTTAGTGTGACTGTTAATATGTGATTCCAGAGGAATTCTGGTGTAATTTAACATTAATTAATGTCCACTTACTGCAAAACGTTACCATATTAATCTATTTTCTGTGACTGGGGAAGGAAAGGAACTAAAATAGAGTTAAACCTCTTTAACAAGATCCCAATGTTTTAATCCTACAGGCTGCAGTGACCTAGATTGCATCATAAGCCAAAAGTGAAAAAATTATGTTTCATACTCTTCACAGTGTCAGAGGTCAAGGCCAAGCTAATAAAAAGAATACCAAGAGAAAAGCAGAGACAAGACACAGACACTTTTGCTTTCTGAAGGAATGGCTCATGCAGAGTATGGATGTGCAGGAAAAAATTCTCACAAATAGTGCTTCCACCTGATTTTTTTTCTGTATAATGCATAGAAGCAACCCACTGGCACAGTTGGCAAGGAGCTAAGAAATCCCCTGGAAAGCCCATGTTCTCTCACCGTCAGCAATATGACTGTCAGTGTAACAGTAACAGCTGCAGTTCATGTGCAGGGCAATGCAAGAACACTTGGTAAGGAGCAATCCACAGCTGTCGGCACCAGCTATGTAAAGTACAAGATGAAATAGAAGTTATTAGCTATGTTTTCTTCTCATAAGCTGAGGAAAAGAAAAATGAAAAGGAAGGTTTTGAAAACCCTTAATGTTCTTTTGAGATTTATCAGGGCAGAATAATGTAAGGTTTTTTCTGCTTTTCTTGTGAAGGGCACCCCAAAACAGCCTGACTACCTTTTTATGGAGGGAACCTGTAAAACTCTGTTTGTCCAAACATACCTCTAAAATAGCTTTGGCAACTGAAGGCAGGCAGGATGAAATTTGCACAATACAAGTGCAACAAGTTATTCTACTGTTGGCATCTAGTGGAAAATGACTCCTCACCTGGGGCTTTGCCGCTTCCTCTGCCTGCTCCACACATCATGGTGGACTTTCTTTTTTGTTTGTCTTCACGAGTCAGTATTGGTGGTTATGTTTCAGATAGGCACATATGATATGAGCAACCCCAGAACAGACACCGATTAGACTGCCCTTGTCTGGCTGAACTATTTAAAAATCAGAAATTTGCTCTAAACTGGTTGTCTATGATCCCTCAGTTATCACTGAAAAGAAATAGATCAATCCAGGAAGACATTCCTCCTAGTCTGAGCTCAATGACAGTGATTAGTAGGAACCTCTGAAGATCTCCCTTGTCCATCCATTGCCTGTTAAATGAACAATTGTGGCCTCTTTAAACTAAATAATATTTGAGATAGCTAAAACCAAGCATGACAAATACCAGTCTTGCTCCACTAAGTCAGTTTACCTGTTGCTTACCTGAGACTCGACTACATATGTTAGTGGTAATTTTCCTCCCTTACTAGCTCAGGACAGATGAGTAAACACCTGCACTTCATCACCTATAAAGGTTCCCATCTGCCATTGAAGCAGGTGGAAGAGGTGGTTTTCTTCTGCTGCAGGGTAGCAATGATCAAAAGGCTAGGTCTTCAATAGGGGAAATGTTACTTAGGAAAACAAAGAAAGTATCCACAGAAAGTCATCTGGGAAATGCCAACACTATGTTGGCATTGTTAAATACAATGTCTGTCATTTCAACATAGGACCCATCCTGGGCTGCTATGCTCTCTTCTTGCATACATATAAATACATGTTACCTGGGCTTGTTATTATTACACCCTGATCCTTTATTCACCACCTCTTCTATTAAACAAAGCCACACAGTTTATTTAGGCATTTTCTAACAAATGAACACAGAATGTATCAAAAATAAAAACATAATTAGGGGATTTGGAACTTTTTTGTATTTGGCAATTCAACTATGTTTAGTGATCTTCCTTTTCTTTTTTTTGTTAATATTTAATCTTCTCCTCCTTTTCCAACAATTACTAACCTCTGTGAAAGAGAAGGTAAAAAATAAACCTAAGATCTGGTCACTGGAATGGGAGGAGCTGAGCCAATTTTATATATAGGCTGAGATGTTCAGCCCATCAGACTGTAAAGAGCTCTACTGATTGGGCACACAGCAACCAGTTTGGGGCATCTGCTGATTTAATAGTGTAAGAGTTTTCGGCAAGTGATTTCCTCTCACCTGCCTGGCCAGACACTGATTTTTGGCTATTTCTGTTGTGGGAAGGAGTGTGTTCATGTGTATGTGGTAATTTCTGCTCTGCTCAATCCCCACCCTCTTCTCTGGTTCCAGCAAGCTCAGCAAGGCCAGATCTTGAGGCTCTTAGTTCTGCTCATCATCCAAGATGAAATGCTTTGTCCTGATCAGCAAGAAACCAAAGTCTACATTTGCCTACATTGCTTAGAAGCCCTGGGAGGGTGGGAGAAGTTAGTATTTAGATTAGCCCCAGAGTGAATAATTACTACAAGGAAAGAAATAAAAGATTATTTATTAATTCTCATCTCTTTAAACATTTATTGTTTTTTAATTCAGACTGAATGTCATGATTTTTTTTTTCTCCTTGAGATGACAGTGACAAATGAACTCCTGAGATGTTATCTACCAGCCTGCAGGATTGTTATCGGAGTAAAAACTTATTAAATAAGCCACTTCAGACTAGAGGAAGAGAAAAGAAACACACCACCATCATAGGACTTCTGGATAATCTGGCAGCACTAGCATCTTTCCGTTGCTAGAAACCATAAATGACCAAAAGAGGAAGAATTATTGAACAGCTACTGCACATGGTCTCTAGTTCATGATGAAACAATCGCTATTCAATATTCCTTACACTTCCTTTTCTGGAATTGCTCAGACACAAGGCATGTAAAACTAGTGAGATGCTGTGGCACTTGAACAGTGTTGGTTCTTCTTTTAGAGGGGACCAGTGGATGTCTCTCCTTTTTGGGTGTGAAAATGACTTGTTATCTGAAAAGGAATAGATAAAATTCTTGAAGGCTATCCATGAAAATCAGAATTAGTTTAAACATAAATGACAAAGAAGAAGAGGAAATTGAGGAGCCAGTAATGTGGAACCAGCTATGCACAGGCCTTCCAGTTCTTCAGCCCAAAAGTCCCACTAAGAAATGCATGAAGTGATGCAAGAGAGGACTTGTAACTCCCCAAAAGCATTCTGGATGTGTTGGATCTACTGTACAGGCACCGGGACAGGTGACCACTGTATTTACCTAATTTTCAAAAGCGTAAAGAGACATGGCATGTGCAAAAGGAGGTCATATGAAGCTCCATCAGAGAAGTCAGATTTTTGTCAAGTCTTCCATAAAACTTTTTGTTGGTGGTTTTTTTGGGGGGGCGGTTTTCTGGTAGGTTTTTTTGTTTGGTTGGGTTTTTTTTAGTATTTAAAGGATCTTAAATATACATCATTTAGGGAAGGTATTTCTCCAGGCATTAAATCATACACACAAGCTCAGGTGCATATATATGCATACCTGATTAATGTAGAACAAATAGAATAATTTAAAAATTATACCAAAGACTATTTCCTTTCTGTTAGTTTTCAAGTTGTATTTGTGGTTTGCCATTGACGAACCTGTAAAGCAGAGGCCAGAGCTCAGAAACAAAGAGAAACCTCTGTCTTTAGTACACTTTGAAGGTGGCTATATTACATGAAGAATTTTTGCTTTATATGAAATACAATATTAATCCCAGCTACAAAGCTCTTTTATCACTCCAGGGTCCCATTGTCAACTGGTATGCCCAGGATAAATTGAAGAGCATTATATAATGACCTTAATAACCAACTCAATAAAAAAAAAAAAAAAAGTAATATGAATGAGGCCCAACTAAGAGTTCACTTTTTAACCTCTGATGAAATTGTGTTACTATTTACTTGAAGTGCTTTACGCTTCTACAGTGCCTTACATTTGTCAGTGGGTGCAGTCTATATAATGATATCATCATTATATTTAGACAGTTGACTGGGTTTAAGACATTTATGGTTTTTTTCTCTACCAGAGATGGAGATAGTATGCTTGGTTATGGATATCTATCACACTAATTCTACCATCACATCATCTTCCCTCAATGATTCCCACCAACTACATGTATTCTCAATAGATGAGAGCTTTCATTTTACACCGCCATGAATCTGAGTCTGCGAGACTAGATATTTTTTTTGTGTGTGTATCCTAGGTCCTACACCACAGTTAAAGAGAACCTTTCAGTCTTTAAAACATTTGTCCTCTTAACAACCCTGGCAAGCCAAGGAATGATATTATTTCCTTTAAACACCGGGGAAACAGTGGTCCTGAGAGATAAAGTGACTTTTCTGAGAAAGTCTGCAACAAAGCAGAGACATGAAGCAGAATTTTTCAAATAATAATAATCATCACAAAAAGTCATTCTATTCACTGTGCATCATATAGTGACAGATTAGAGGCATTTATTTGTTTCCTCCACTAAAATAACCTTCTATATTTCAGATAATACTGAACATTATTCCTAATTATTTATTGTTTTCTATTTTTTCAGAGTAAGAAATGCAACAGAGATCTTTTTAAATGCAGTCAGAGGAGACATGGCTTTGAATTATTTTTCAAAAACTAGCCTGCTAATGCAATGAGGTGATTCTTCAGAGAGAAAACTATCAAGTCTGTGGTTATGTGATTACTGCATATTAAAATTCCAATTTCCAGACCTTTACAAAATACTAGTGCCAATTAAGTAATATGCTGATGATCTTCGTGATAGTATACGGTAGCTGACTTATTTCCTTAGACTTCTAAGACCATTTCATAAAGAAAGAGATCTAAATTGCAGTTTGGGCTGACAGATAAAATTCATTCTATTTCTCTATCTCTATCTCTTTTTGTCACATCCCCTGAAATGCCATTACACTGAGGTTAAACTTGAAGGATTGAACTAATTTAACCACTTGCTTCCCAAGAATACTTGCAGAACCAAAAAAAAAAAAAAAAAAAGAGAGAAAGTAACACAAAAGATACCATAGCTTTATAAACTTTTAAAATCTAGTAACAGATCCGATTCCTGACATTACTGGCATCAGATTATTTTGGCACAGATTGAAAATATAGCCACAGCAGGTTAAAGAAAACTCTGTACTAATTGGAAATCATAGCATAACATTTAATATACAGAAGGAGGTTGTATGGCATCAGCCTCTGTGAATCATTGACACCAGAATTATTTGGGATTGCAAAATCCCCACCCCAGGAGAGAGGTCCATAACTACACCCCCCACCCCGCAGTGGTCCCTGACTTATCATGAGCTCTGTAACACTGCAAGCTTCTTCAGCTTAAAATTCCAGCCACGAATTTTCCAAACTCCATTTTCCATCCAGCAAGATTCTCCTCTTCTTCTTCTACCCACCAGGACACTTTCTATAACCTACCTACTCTGGCAGCTAGAGAGTCTCCTCAGATGTTAGGCTTATATATTTACTAATCTCTCACTCATATCCATTTATTCTTGGACCAACTTTTTCCTCCAGTTTGATTAGATCATCCCCTTTCCTGATGTTCAGTCCCCTAGGATGATCTTAATAAGAATCATATCATATGAATAGATAAGTGGGGGTTTTGTTGTGGGTTTTTCTAGTTGTTTGGGTTGGGTTTTTTTCTCATTTTTGTTTTAAGTACATAGTCTAACCAGTACCTTGTGCAACAACATTACCAATTCTCCATCTCTGATAAAAATACTTTGTGTCACATATCCTGAATTAGCATTCACTTTTTGATTATGTTTTCATATCTGTGGTCCATGATCACTCTGTGATAGTTTAAACGGCCAGGACTGAGTTTTTCCTACCTGATATCCCCATGTTCTCAGCAGAAACTCTTATTATTCATCCCCTTGCACTTCACAGGTACATTCCGTATTTCTCTCCTATCATTTGTTTCAGATTTATTTCATCTTTCTCCATTACAGATGGACAAACTATACACATAACTCCCATTGAGATGTCTCAGTGCCTTGTACAATGTCTTTAATATTTCCCTATCTCTACTTACGTTGACAGATCATACCGGCATTTTTCATGGTCATTCCACATTGCTGGCTAATAATCTTCCCCTTTGTTCTCCCTGGTTGTCTCCAGCTGAGTCACAAGGTTGGGGCAGAAACCCTTGTTATAAATCTCCCAACTCACAGCCTTACTCTTTGCACTAGCACATCAACATTATAATTACATTTCTATCCCTCCTGTGCTCAATTGCATTGTGGCTTCCCTGTAGGATATTCCCATCAGTCCCAATTCCTAGGGCAAGAAAATGCTGTTCTTTTTACTTTTTACTTTTTATTGCAGACCCCCAAGGAAATTCTCTTTGCCGTAGTCCACGTACTTCCAGAGCATGGATGATTCTCTCCTTCAAGAAAGTCTCACACCCTATTAAAATCAGACCAAATGGCCTCATTTCATGGATTGATTTTCCTGTTTGCTAAACGTATTTCATAAATCATCTGTTCTTCATGCACACAGTATCATTCCTAAATTTGATAGAATTTCAAATAAGTACTTTTATGTACTTAAGAATACTGATATTTCTAAAGACTTTTCAATATGTTTGCCCTTTATGCTGCAGGGCACCTTTTGTTTTTGAAATTTCTAAGGTAACCTTGCAACTTTAGGTGTCCATGCAGATGACAAAACCTAATGCAAAAATGTATAAGAGAGAGGAGAGGGTGTGGGAGGCCAGGTGCCAAGAGGCTTTTCCAACTGAGATGGAGCAGCTAGTACATCCATCATGCAGAAGGGTCAACTGCCAACAGGGCTGAACCCCTTCACATCCTAGGGAAGAACAGACCTGAAGGTACCCGCTGGAATGATTCTTGGAGGATGCTGAACTATGGAAATAAAATTTTATATGGAAATAAACTCTAATGGGCTGTGAATCATTATGCAGCTGCTGGATGCATTTAAGACAAACAGACTATTTTCTTAAATCAGGGGGGTCTCACTGACATGTCCGCATCCTCAGCAGGACACAACTCTAGCATTAACCTTAACCTGGGGCAAGAAACTGGATGAGACACTCCTCTGTGGGGAACATACCCTTCCCCAAGGAGCTTGCAGACACTCAGCCCCCTCTCCTGAAGCCTCCATCATCTCTTCCTCAGTTTTACCATTTCCTGGTTTTATTAATTCCCTTCTTGTGTTTGGCTGGTGTTTAAAACAGATCTGGATTCTCTAGCCATAAAAAGAGCCAGACATACTGTTAAGGGGATCTCATGGGAATACAGCTAATAAACAGGGTGAACAAAGACTAATTTAAACATGTCTCATTAGAATTAATAACACCATTGAATGTGAGAAGGATCATTCAGTGTGGCCAGGGAAACTGAGTATAATTTTTATGCTAAACAATTGTAAGACAGAAATATTTTTCCTCTCTGAAATAATATATAGGGTGTGGTACAAAGTACCTCTATAAAACCTCACATTATACCCTATGAATTACTACAGACACATTTGTGTTGTTGAAATTGGATTAAAGAGGGTACTGGCAAAGTCTCATGTATCTCCAGCTAAACCATAAATTGAATGCACATGCTCTTTTTTTCCCCCTCTCCAAATCAGCCTCATCTTGTTTAATTTTTACTGTTGATTTACATAGGACACTTCTAAAGCACAGAGAGTATGAAAAGAGAATACAGTAACTCATACCAATGGAAAATACATAGTTATACAGCAGAAATTTGTGGTTTCTGGCTGGGCAGTAGCAAAGTTTAACACCTAGGATTTGGCATCTGGAAGAGGGAGGAGGATATTACTTCTTGCTTCACAGCATTTTTTTGGAGGTTAAAAATCACACACTTCCTATCAATGCTGGTCATTAGTCTTATTTCTTAAGGAAAGAAATGAACGTGTTTCCTGGGGCAGCTCATTCATATTTATAGGCCCAAACCCACTGGAAGGTTTCATTAAAAAGGCAAAACATATCGATATATTCTAAAAATATTCAAGAAGATAGACATCTGACTAGAGAAGAGAAACGCCCATTCATGCACTATGAAAGTAAAACTTTCAGCATAATTTTTCCATATAGTAGCCATCAGAGAATCCTCACAGGCATCCCTTACTGAGACACTATACTATAAGACATAGGGGTTCAACATTTTGCTCCCAGACTAATTACCTCTCCTTATTTCCAGTCCAAACTACATCCAGCCACCGTCAGAAAACAAACCACTGTGAATCCCTCTCTCAGGAGCCCGGAGTCTTTACACAGACTGTTCAGGCTGAAGTAACAAACCCTTATGGGACAAGAAGATGGGGTGTTTCACCCACCCACAGCAATTAAGATTATTAAGATTTGTGCTGGGGTAACCAAGGCACGTTGCATCTGCCAACTCTGTTACAGCACGAGAAGTCATCTCCCACTTTGCAGATATGATCACCTTTCTACCTTGCAGGATGCTGCATGAATGAAAATAAAGCCCATGAGTACCAAGACACCACTGCAATGAGGGTCAACCCAAGAACATGAAATAAATTCAGTACTCTAAGTGATGGAGAACAAAAATTTACCCCAGAAGAAACTTCCCTAATAAAACAAAGTTCTGCCAAGAATTGAGTTTGGCCAAGGCATTTTGATATAGAGAGGAGCTTTATCCTGTGACAACAAGGTTTTTGGAAGATGACCTTCAAGGCACAGCTAATCTCCAGCAGGCTTAAGTGCAAATCTCAGGAGAGTCTCTTTTAAGGATGGAAAATAAACAACTGTAGTTTTCCACAGCAGCTACTACAGGCCTCAGACCAGGCAGCACCACAGCTAATCTCAGCTCTATGGCACAGTCATGAGACTGTATTTAATGCTTACGGTCTGTTTCTCTGCTGTATTTGTTCAAGTGCTCTATTCAGTTAAGGCTTCATTGTGAGGTCTGACAGATAGGACCTAGGGATAATTTGCAACAGTTCATAAAGACAAAAAGGAACACACACCCCCACTCCTTCCTCTGCCTCCAGAAATCAGGCAAAAACTCAGGCAACTGTAAATACTGAGATGTATTTATTTCTATTATTTAATGGCCAATCAGTGCCTTCTTTGCAGTCACTGGGTCTTATTCTTTTTTCTAATGGGAAGATACCCACGGGGAAATTGCTACTAACAAGTAGCAGACCCTTCGTTAGTCCGAGGAAAATATATTTGCAGCCAAACATAGCTTTAATTAAGGATCTGACCCTGCTCCTAATGCAGACAGTGGCAAAATAGCTATGAGCTCCAGAGAACAGAAGGAGGCACCAAATACAGCCAGTCTGAACCTGGAAGCAAGTTGCTTGCAAGCATATCACAATTTCCATCAATCATTGAATACGGGGCTGCAAGGGACCTCAAGGGTCTGACTGGTCCATTCCTCTACTCAAAAGCAGGCAAACAATTACTAAACCACTCCTGACAGATGCTTGACTAACCTGTCCTTAGAACCCCCTGCAGCGCTGGAGGTTCCTGTTTCCTAAGGCAATCTCTCACCTTAGCCTTAGAAAAGTTTGGGGTTTATTTTTCCCCCACTACCATCTGACCTAAATCTCCTCCATTGTTTTACCTGCCTGGTGTATCCTTGCTCTGAGTTTCACTGTCTGAAGCCCCATGCTGGTATTTAAGCTGGTGCAAAGAAGGCAGAAAGATCAACACCTCTCAGATTTGGTGGTATTTCAGACCCACATTGGACAAACTAAGGCCATCCCATAGCACACCCTGGGATGGGATGTGGATCACCTTGGCTTGACCTTCACTGAACTTTGCAGGAACCCTTGCAGTTCTCCATCTCTGGCAACCTGAAGCCGCTTTGATTGAACTCACCATTTCCCAGGATTGCTGCTTGAGGATGATAATTCTAGATTCAGGAGGGTTGACTTTCTGGTGTTAAACCTCCCAACGAGCTTTAAGAACAAGAAGCAGCTGGAATAATCTGCTCAAAAGAGACACGTTTTGAATTTATTATTTATGCCAGCCTGCAGGGGGGAAATTGTTGTTATTTTCAGTTAAACACCATTTGGCGACCCAGGACTCCTCCCATTACCTGCTGAGCCAAGTTAGCATGTTGCAAAATGTAAAATAAAACTTAATTTATTATGATTAAGCACCATGTGACAAGTAAATGGTCCCAGCACAGCAGTGGCCAGAATGACTTTCTTCCTGAAAGCTCTGTCTTCCCTCATCTGATACTTGTACTTGTTTGTCTCCTTGATGTTTTTCTTCCTTTTTTCACTGTTTGACTCTGCGTGAAAGTTTATATATGTGTTTTCCTTCCCCTCAGACTTTTACTTTCCCATGCTCTAGCCTTTTTGTGTTTAAGTACTGTACGTATTTTGTTCTGTGAAGAATAATGAGGAAGGAAATAAAATTAAAAAGCAAATAAATAAAAATAAAAATAAAATCTCCAAACCTAAAACTCTGAGTTTATTACAAAAGTAAAGGAGCTTCCCTTGATGGTGCTATGGCTGAGTCAGCCATAAAGAGCTCTCTCTGCTGCTGCAGGGAGTTACAGAGCAAGAAGAACATGCATAAGCCCTTACTCTCTAAGCAAGGGGGTTCCTACCATGTGGATGTCCTACCTTGCAGCCAGCCAGCCCTGCAGGGATGTCCCTCTGCTCCTTCTGCTTCACCTTTGTTTCTGGATCATTAGTATCCTATATAAACTTACAGACTTTATTTCAGTTGATTAGAAACACCAAGCTGAACACATGTTTACCCTGTTACTGTTTCAGCAATAGTCTCTCTGGACCACTCCTGCTTGTTTATTGAAACCCAGTCTTCTCCCTGCTTCAACCTGGTCTGTAAGTTTATAGGAGCTTACAGCAACTACACTATTTCTTCTTGTATGCTATTAGTACAAGATAGTCTTGACCTGACCAAAAGCTCAGTAAGGGCAACAGTCAAGTCCTGTTGATTTCAGGGGACTTCAAATCAAAAAGAGTCATTACCTTGATTAAGAATTAAGCATTAATCCTCATCATTATGGTTTAACCTTGGGAGGCAGCTGAGCACCACTCATTAGGCACTAGGAAAATTTCTGAGTTTTATGCAGCAAAAATGAAGATTATCGTAAAAGGTGTTTATGGTTGAAGAAGGAATTTTATGTCTTAAATTTCCTATATGAAAAGGAAACTTTTTTACTTTCCTGCTTGTGCATTTCTGCATCTCGGTTAATTATTCTAAATGTTTGGAACATAATATCTCTCAAATGTTGACCACATAAGCCAACAGGGAAGCTTCTACAACTTTTAGCTAGAAAAGATGTGACCAGAACTAGTATTTTTTCAAGGCTGCCTCTGGAAGATTCTCGTGGCTTCTGCATTTATGGGAGTGAGACGAAAAGATAAATATATAACACCAAGTAGACTGCTGAAGAACATATATCCTTTACTACTGGGAGCATAAGTAGTTCCTTTTAGTGAAAAGAAATCTGTTTGCCTTTAGACAGAGGTTAGAAATAGATCAGAAAGAATACCTGTGGTTAATGACTTACTATTCAAGTCCTGTTTTAGTGCTGTGTGACCAAGTTTCAGCTTTGATACTGTCCCCATTTCTGATGCTGGGTACCACTGCTGTGCTGTTAGTCATATAGAACTCAGACAGGAAAACATATTTGTCTGTCTACTGGAAACATGCTCAAAAGGGAAGGGGAGGTTGCAGGGAATTAAGGGTAAAACAAGACTTTTTATTACTCCAATTCATATCAATCAAAGACAAAAGGAAACAATTCCAATATCTTATTTTAATGTTTTATCTTGGAGTTTAGTTGCCATAAAAAATGTATGTTTAAAATGTCCTTTGGGGAGTTACAGTCCCATAAACTCTTGTAACCAACTGACATGTGATAATGAAACTACATCTACAAAGCACAGCAAAATGAGATTTTTTTTATTGTAATCATCAAATAGTTTGCCTCGAGGTATTGATTGAATTATACATAAACCTTATGTTCTTAGAGAAAAAGAAAGAAAAGAAAAGAAAAGAAAAGAAAAGAAAAGAAAAGAAAAGAAAAGAAAAGAAAAGAAAAGAAAAGAAAAGAAAAGAAAAGAAAAGAAAAGAAAAGAAAAGAAAAGAAAAGAAAAGAAAAGAAAAGAAAAGAAAAGAAAAGAAAAGAAAAGAAAAGAAAAGAAAAGAAAAGAAAAGAAAAGAAAAGAAAAGAAAAGAAAAGAAAAGAAAAGAAAAGAAAAGAAAAGAAAAGAAAAGAAAAGAAAAGAAAAGAAAAGAAAAGAAAAGAAAAGAAAAGAAAAGAAAAGAAAAGAAAAGAAAAGAAAAGAAAAAAAAGAAAAGAAAAGAAAAGAAAAGAAAAGAAAAGAAAAGAAAAGAAAAGAAAAGAAAAGAAAAGAAAAGAAAAGAAAAGAAAAGAAAAGAAAAGAAAAGAAAAGAAAAGAAAAGAAAAGAAAAGAAAAGAAAAGAAAAGAAAAGAAAAGAAAAGAAAAGAAAAGAGAAAAGAGAAAAGAGAAAAGAGGAGAGGAGAGGAGAGGAGAGGAGAGGAGAGGAGAGGAGAGGAGAGGAGAGGAGAGGAGAGGAGAGGAGAGGAGAGGAGAGGAGAGGAGAGGAGAGGAGAGGAGAGGAGAGGAGAGGAGAGGAGAGGAGAGGAGAGGAGAGGAGAGGAGAGGAGAGGAGAGGAGAGGAGAGGAGAGGAGAGGAGAGGAGAGGAGAGGAGAGGAGAGGAGAGGAGAGGGAATGTAGGGGAATGGAGGGGGGAAAGAGAAGGTAGAAGAAGCAAGTCTTGGAGAGACATTAATTCTAACAGTGTCTTGTTAGAAGGAGCTGAAACAAGTAGTATTATAAAAAAGGAAACAAAATGTTAATTTAACCATTTTTAAGAAAATAATTGCTGCACACATATGGTTGTGCTTTTATTACATATCTCCCATAGCTGAAATACTATGAAAAGAAAAACAAAAAAAATAAAAAAAGAAATAGAAGCATTTTAAACTTAAAACTGCATTTCCAGTTGATGCACATTCATCCAGGCAGATAGAGCCATCCATCTAGTCAAAAAGTTATTTGTAAGCCCTTTGGGATGAAGCTTATCACTGTCTCAATGCTTCTATAAAAGTTTATTGCAATAAGGACAGATTTTCCCCCACCCTGTTATCTAGACTCCTATTTGTGAATTAAAATTCAGATTTTGGAGATGACAAAGTTATTGAATCTGCAACTCAGGTCTGAATATAGCCTTCATTGAACTCCTTTATACAAATTCAGTGTTGTGTGGTTTACTTTTTATTTCAGGTCTCAGCATATCTAATTTCTCTGACATTCAGATACCACAATTATCTATGGAAATACAACATTTCCGCACATAATGGCTAATGTGACATATGCAAATGTTTTCTTTCTGTGTGTAGCTAGAGCAATAGTGGAGCTGCCACTGTAATTATATCTGGGAAAATGGGGTTGATGAAAGTATAATATAAACAGATAAAAACTTACGCTACTTACTTAGAGTTAACTTTTTCTGGAATTCAGCTATCACAGTCATCCAAAGGCAAGACCAAATGCCCTGTTTGACATTGGAGCTGTGCCATTTTGTCATATCCTGTCCTACATCAGAGGATGTTATTTGCAGAACTTCTTTCAATCAAGCAAAATGAAATCTAGGCTAATACTTACAGGTCATAGTATTTAACTGAATACATATTGGAGTTGTCTTTCCATAAAGCATACATATGGAAATTCTCATGCGCTTTTTTGAAAGACATAGTAAGAATTGTGCTCTGGAGGATGAGGAAAAGGCTGAGGTACTTAATGCCTTCTTTGCCTCAGTCTTTAATATCAAGATCAGTTGTCCTCTGGGTACCCAGCCCCCTGAGCTGAAAGATGGGAATGGGGAGCAGAATGAAGCCCCCATAATTCAAGGAGAAATGGTTAGTGACCTGCTACACCACTTAGACACACACCAGTCTATGGAGCCAAACAGATCCACCCAAGGGTACTGGCTGCTCATGGCTTGGGCAGGAATAATTTTTGCTGGGTAACAAACTGTCTGGATGGCTGACCCCAGAGAGCGGTGGTGAACGGACTTAAATCCAGTTGGTGGCGGTCACAAGTGGTGTTCCACAGGGCTCAGTATCGGGGCCAGTTCTTCTTAAAGTCTTTATCAGTGATCCAGACAAGGGGATCAAGTGCACCCTCAGTCAGTTTGCAGATGACACCAAGTTGGGTGGGAGTGTTGATCTACCTGAGGGTAGGAAGGATCTACAGAGGGATCTGGACAGTCTGGATCAATGGGCCAAGGCTAACTGTAGGACTTTAAACAAGGTTCAGTGCTGGGTTCTGCACTTCACTCACAACTCCCAGCAATGCTACAGGCTTGGGGAGGAGTGGCTGGAGAGCTGCCAGTCAGAGAGGGACCTGGGGGTGCTGGTCGACAGCCGGCTGAACAGGAGCCAGCAGTGTGCCCAGGTGGCCAAAAAGGCCAATGGCACCCTGGCTTGTATCAGAAATAGCATGGCCAGCAGGGAAAAGGAAGGGAACGTCCCCCTGTACTTGGCACTGGTGAGGCCGCACCTCAATGACTGTGTTCAGTTTTGGACCCCTCACTACAAGAAAGACACTGAGGGGCTGGAGTATGTCCAAAGGCCAACAAAGCTGGTGAAGGGTCTGGAGAACAATTCTTATGAGGAGCAGCTGAGGGAACTGGGGTTGTTTAGCCTGGAGAAGAGGAGACTCAGGGGAGACCTTATTGCTCTCTACAACTACCTGAAAGGAGGTTGTAGCAAGGTGGGTGTGGGTCTCTTCTCCCGAGTAACAAGCAATAAGACAAGAGGAAATGGCCCCAGGTTGCTCCAGGGGAGGTTTAGACTAGATTTTAGGAAAAATTCTTTCACCAAAGTGTTATCAAGCATTGGAACAGGCTGCCCAGGGCAGTGGTGGAGTCACCATCCCTAGAGGGGTTTAAAAGATGTGTAGATGTGTCACTTGGGGACATGGTTTAGTGGTGGACTTGGTAGTGTTAGGTTAACAATTGGACTTGATGATCTTAGGGGTCTTTTACAACCTAAACAATTTTATGATTCTATGAATCTATTCCCAAAGTGCTTTGTGCCAGTGGAAAATTTCTCTGCCATCACAATTTGTCTCATTAATGATCTGAATTTGCCTGCTCCTCATTCTCTTAGCATTTGTTTTGTTTTAACTGATGCAGTATGGGATCCTCCAATGGGTATTTCCCCAAAAATATTTCCAGCAGTTCTTGACTTTTTCATGGACATCATGAAGTTCTGGCCATGAGACATCCCCTCCTGTTTCACAGAGGGCAAACAACAGCGCTAGCCATGTGGTGGAAAATGCAGAAAAATAAGACATCTTACAGCATCCTTGAGCTTGAAAAGTTTTCTTTTACTGACTATTTCAGGGGGAAAAAAATGTTTCTTATTGTTTCTTAATGTATTTACTTTTCTCCATAGCTTTCTACGAACTTTTTGCATAATCAAATGCAGGTCTGACAGTCATGAACAGGTTAAAGGTACCAGTTAAAAGAAGGATTTTTTTTTCCTGCTCGTATTCTTGCACTGGCATTTAGCAGGGCTTCACTAGGTGCTCCATGAACCCAGGACACAGCAAAGTGACAGTTGCCTTTGGCACCCAGCACCTGCCACCAAAGGCGCAATGATGAACGTTTCATTTGCCCTTCATGTCAGGGAGGATGGATTTTTTTTTTTTTTTTTTTTTGATCAAATGTGAAACTTTCCTCAAGTTTGAAAGCAGTTAATTCAAGAGTAGAGATTAAAAGGAGACACAGGTGGTAAGGAGGGAGAGGAAAGGGAATGCCACTTACTCTGAAAATCAGCCAGCAGCAGGAGCAATCACAAAAACTTTAACTGCCCTGTCAGTCTGCTCCAAGCTCCACGGAAGTGGGAGGTGATGAGGTGAGGTTTTTGCTGGGTACCAGTGTGCGTGCATCTGGGAGAGCAGTGAGCCTGGATGTGTAACTCCCCCCCTCCCACCTTGTGTTCATGCCCATTCCTGCTGATGCACACAGTTGAGTTTAACTTTTAAAATGAGCTAAAATAACATTAAAAGATTGGTAAATGAGTAAAAGTGAGACAGATGCTCTGAAGGACAAAGTCTGCATGTTCACTTTTGTTTACTTAGGTGGTGGACATCTTCATTAGTGAATCAAACAAAGCCAGGCAACAATTCCTGAGAGCACAATTTGATTATCTGTACAGCTCTTTTTTTTTTTTTTTTTTTTTTTTTTTTTAAAGACAGTTGCCACAGTTTTGACCTGAATTAATAAACTAACAGTATCTGACCATGGTTTCAGCAGGCATGATGGCCAAAGATTATTCCTGGTAAGCAAGTTTAGGTGTGGCCACCCCATCTTGAACAATAAGGTGCTTCATTAGCATGGCCGCAGGCTGGTTTGTGCTGCTGATGACAAATTCCTTGGGCTGCTGCAGCTGCAGTGACATGGAGACAGAAGGCATCACACCTCAGAGCCCATCAGTTTGCCAGCAAGAAGTATCAGGTGCATTGTGCGGACCTCTTGTCTGCTTAAAGAGCACACTGAAACTTATTTCCTTCTTTAAACTTAGACATCAAACCCTTGTTCTGAGCTACCACCCAGGGGCTGTAGGCAGCAGAGCTGGATGCATGGGAATGTTTTTAGCTCTTAGGAATGAGGATGCCAGTCAGAGTTTACCAGTAACCTCCCTTCCTTTTAACAAAAAGTCTGAACATCACAGATTTTTAACAGAATATTTGGGGGTGCGTCTACTGGTACATGCCAGTTAGAGACTGTTTCATTAGAAGATCTCAACCAGCTTTATGCCTAGCATGCCTTTTGTCATGGAACTCACTATCTATTTTTGCTGCTTTAATCATCTACGATACTCTTAGCAAAGCTGAGTGAATAGCTCAAAATGCACCAGTTATACACTGAACTGCTCCACATCGGTTGCTTCTGCAATATCTGTCACTGCTTGTAATACTCTTACATGTACCTGTTCTACAGTGTTTTGAGACGTATTTGTATATAGAGGAATACACTCATATACACATATGTGTATTGTTTCTTTCAGATTTTATAACTTCAGGTTGATTGCAAATGTTTTTCATCAGTTTCCAAAAAATCTCTTGCCTGTAAAAAATAATTTAGAGTATAAGAAAACCTGATGATGATAATATAGTACCCCTTTCTCAAACTGTTGCAACTGTATTTCTATAGAAATGTTTTTCTGTAAACTAGTTGAAAGACTATCTAATAACTATCAGGTAGTTCTGTATGAAATATTTTAAACTTCAGATTTGAGTAGGAATGGACGTAAAGAAAGAAAAATAGTGACCATTTTCTCTAATTGGATCCATTGCTGACTTATAATGAAAGAGTACTTTACATCTCCCAGAGTTTGAAAGCTAGGAAATTATAACTTGTGTTACAAGAGAGACATAGAATCATAGAAACATAGAATCATTCAGGTTGGAAAAGACCCTTGGGATCACTGAGTCCAACCATCAGCCCTACTCTACAAAGTTCTCCCCTACACCATATCCCCCAACATCTCATCTAAATGGCCCTTAAACACATCCAGGGATGGTGACTCCACCCCCTCTCTGGGCAGCCTATTCCACTGTCTAAACACTCTCTGTGAAAATTTTTTCCTCACGTCCAGTCTGAACCTCCCCTGTTGGAGTTTAAAGCCATCCCCCCTTGTTCTCTCACTAATCACCTGTGAGAAGAGACCAGCACCAACCTCTCTACAATGTCCTTTCAGGGAGTTGTAGAGAGTGATGAGGTCTCCCCTCAGCCTTCTCCTCCTCAAACTAAACAGCACCAGCTCCTTCAATCTCTCCTCACAGGATTTATTCTCCAGGCCCTTCCCCAGCTTCATTGCCCTCCTCTGCACTCACTCTAGCACCTCAATATCTCTCTCATATTGAGGTGCCCAAAACTGGACACAATACTCCAGGTGTGGCCTCACCAGTGCAGAGTACAGAGGGACTATCAACTCCCCACTTCTGCTGTTCACACTATTTCTAATACAAGCCAGGATGCCCTTGGCTTTTTTGGCCACGGGGGCACACTGCTGGCTCATGTTCAGCTGCTTGTCAGTTAGAACCCCCAGATCCTTCTCTTCCAGACAGCTCCAGCCACACCTCCCCGAGCCTGTAGCGATGCAGGGGGTTGTTGTGGCCCAAGTGCAGGACCTGGCACTTGGCCTTGTTGAAGCTCATCCCATTGACATTGGCACACCGATCCAGTCTATCCAAGTCCCTCTGTAGTGCCTCCTTATCTTCACACAGATCAACACTCCCGCTTAACCTTGTGTCATCTGCGAATTTACTGATAATGTACTCTATGTCCTTATCAAGATCATCAATAAAGATGTTGAACAGAAATGGTCCCAACACTGAGCCCTGAGGAACACCACTTGTGACCGGCCGCCAGCTGGATTTAGCTCCATTGACCACCACTCTCTGGGATCATCCATCCGGCCAGTGCTTGACCCAGCAGACCATTCGCTCATCCAGGCCATGGGCAGCCAGTTTTTCTATCAGAATTCTATGGGGAACGGTGTCAAATGCTTTTCAAAAATCCAGGTAGACAATATCCACAGCTTTTCCCTCGTCCAATAGTCGGGTCATTTTGTCATAGAAGGAGATGAGGTTTGTCAGGCAGGACCTACCTTTCATAAACCCATGCTGACTAGGCCTGATCCCCTGGTTGTCCATTATATGACTTTTAATGGCACTCGAGATGACCTGCTCCATGACCTTCCCTGGCACTGAGGTCAGACTGACAGGTCTATAGTTTCCTGGATCCTCATTTCTGCCTCTCTTGTAGATGGGTGTCACATTTGTCACCCTCCAGTCCAATGGGACCTCCTCAGTTAGCCATGATTTCAGGTAAATCATGGAAAGTGGCTTGGTGAGTACATCTGCCAACTCCCTCAGCACCCCTGGGTGTAACCCATCTGGTCCCACAGACTTGTGTGCATCCAAGTGGTGTAGCAGGTCTCTGACCATCTCCTCTTCAACTGTGCTGACCTCATTCTGCTTCCCCTCCCCATCTCCCAGCTCATGAGGCTGGGTGTCCAGGGAACAGCCAGTTCCACTGCTAAAGACTGAGGCAAAGTAGGCGTTGAGCACCTCAACCTTTTCCTCATCCTTAGTTACCATATTTCCCTCTGCATCCAGTAAAGGGGGGAGATTTTTCCTAACCATCCTTTTCTTGTCCTTAACCTTGACTTGCTATCCTTAAACAGAAAATATTAGAGCTATGTGTTATAAACATCCCTCTCAATTTAAATGAGTCAGAAATGGAACTTTGATGAGAAATTTTCTTAGAGCAAGAACTAGTATGCAACTAAGGTAAATTCTTCCCTCCTTTCATCTAAACAAAAGGTTTTTTCCTTTTGGAGGCAAGATAAAATAAGCAGTCCCTATTCAAGGCATCCTCTCCAGCGAGGTGTCTCAGCACGTGCCCAGAAGCTGGGAGCGAAGTCCTTACTGGCGCATCCTCCTAGGCTGTGTTTGAGCTTAGTGTGTTGCCTAGCACTGCACTGGTGCTATATCCAGCTGAAAGGCTGCATCCCAACTTTACGATTGTAAGGAACACACTGGGTGTAGAGGTTGTATTGGGATAAATTTTCCTGTGGACAGGGATCAGCACAAATGGGAAGAGTTTAATAAACTGGATCTGAAAGTATCTATAGCCCAGTTGCTGGCACCTTTTATTGTAACATCAAATCTCTCTCCCTCAGAGATGATGAGAGAATAAAGCCAATTCCAACTGGCACTCAGAAATAATGGTGACAAGGACCAGTTAAGCTTTTACAGATCTTTTTTCAGGGCAACAGTTAATTTTAACATCTGCCCCACACCTTTCTCTTTTTTGTTATGGAGAGTTGAAAGGAAAAACCCATTTCAGTAAAAAAAACCAATGATCTTAAGCAAAATTACAGACTCCCTCTAAAACAAATTTTAGTGTCTTTATTTTCCTGAGTGCACACCAAAAAAAAAAAAAAAGAAAAAAGAAAGACTAATTGCAGTCAATATGGCATTTCCTTTTATCACGCACAAATGACAAACCCCTAGAACACAGAGAGCTGTAAAGCAGGTAGTTATCTGTTTTTCCCATAGGGATTAGAGAAAATATCTTACTCAGTACATGACTCTCTCGAGGCAGGAGTACACTCACTTGCCAAAAGAACATAAGTTAAAGATTTTTAGGAGAATTTTTATTTTGGTTCTTTAGTGCCTTGCCATTAACCCAGGGATTTCAGTGCAGAAACTCCTGCAGTGGCAGGAACCAGAAGATGAACTCCTATTACATTTCTATTTATTAAAAAGTGGATTTGAAGGTACTACTGAACTGACAGCAGAGGATTTGCTAGTTTATTATTTAGACAGTAAGTGTCTTCATTCTCTGTCTAAAAGACTTGAAGAGTTTCTTTATCTGACCAACCAGTGCAATGCTGACTGACTCAAGAAGGGAAGCTGCATCAGCAGCTGAAAACCAGTAATTTCCCAAGAAAAATAGTGTCTGAGGTGGTCTTAGTCTTTCAAGGGCTGTCACAGATTGGTACCACTGGACCTCCCTGCATTTGGACCTAGGGCCAGGCCAGTTTGGGGATGTGCACCTCCACATCTTGTTTTGAATTTGTGCCTCTCAGGGGAAAGGAAAACAAAGTTTAAAGAGCCATGGAAAGAAATAATAAGAAAGAGTTATGATGACCCCAAGGAGGTTAAGCAATTCCCTGGGCTGAGGGGAAGGATGTTATTTCTTCCTTGTGTGAGAGACTGAAATGTCATATGACTGTCTCAGAAATTGGTTCTGTATGTGCAAACCTCAAGGACAAGCTGCAGCCTTTGGATTAGTCTAAGGAATGTCACCCAAGGAAGCAGGATTGTATCGAAGGATGCATTCCCCCCTTCCCTTGCAGTTGCATTGTCAAACTCCTTAGATAAGCCTCAAAGGGGGAGACATGGACTGAGTGAAACCAAGTGTTTATCACTGATTCCATCATGTAGCCATTTGTGGCTCTATTGTGTACACCTGACACCATGCCTGCATTGCTAATGAACTGGTAAGGAGCCAGATGCAGTAAAAACCTGTGGGACCAGAGAAAAAAAACTAAAGGTGGGCAGATATGCTAATCAGCGGATACAATGAACTTAAAAAGACAACAGAAAACTTTGCTCAGCGTGCACCCATGATTGAAGCCAGATCCGTGTGCACCCAGCACCAAAGAACTGAAGACTGAGGACCAATGGGACGTCGCTGGATCCATGGTGGTGACTATTCTTGCAGCCCTATCCCGCATGCATGCTTTATTTCTGCCTTTTCCTTCCATTCTGTCTTTTCACTACCTCTCTTCACTTTCTAATAATAAAAACCTGTTTTGGGTGTATGGCATTTGACCTCGTTTGTGTCTTAATCTCGCTCTTGGGATCATATCGAAACCTGCCCTGACATTGGATCAGGACACCTTGGTAGGAGCCCCGTTTCAGCAGGGAAACGTGGCGTGCTCCCCTACACCCCTGCCAACACTTTAGTGTTTGACATTTCCCCAGAATACCAGTTGAGACGTATTACTGCTTAGGATGACCCTTGTTTACACATCCAAGGCAAGCCCTCTTACAGCTGGATGTTTACACACCAAAGGCAAGTGGTGTAAACTTCCTGTCATTCTTTAAATAAAAGTATCTTTCATAGTTTTGGGGCATGTTACATTTTCTTAAAAATTACCTGACAGGTTGGGTTGGGGCAGGTCACATCCCCAAACTCTAGTTGTAATTTAAACCTACATAAGCTGCTTTAGGTCTCATGCAGCCTCTGGTCATTGTTAGAACAGGGTTTAATTTATATGGCCTCCTATGAGCTTGCTTTGTGCAGATTAATAGAACACTTATCCCTCTTCACATGGCAGTTCAACAAAAAGAGCATTAATGCACATTTTCCTGCCTAAACAGCAGCTCAGTCTCCACGGCTGTTTGTTAGACCTCCTGAGGGTGCAACTCTACCGTGATTTTTTTGGTCTGCTCATTCTGGCATGAAGCAAGTATTTCAGTCCATAAAAAACCCTTGTGCAAAACTGTCAATATTTTCTTTCAGTACCTACAGCTTACAGAAATCGTGAAGGTGGCCAATTTATCTCAAAGGGTGTTAGACTTGAAGAGCACAGCACAGCAATGATCTAATTTGTACCAGCTGTCCCAAGGACCAGACCTCTCTCCTCTGGGCACGTTGAGAGAGACTGCGGTGGTAGCCATTGGAGATCACTCTCCTCAGACACTTTCAAACCATTGATTTAATCACAGGACCACTTTTTCTTATGATACCCCCTCTGAGCTTTTCTGCTTCCCCTTGGTTTGAGGAGCTCCATTTACTTAATTTGAAATATTAGCAGGTGGGGGAGATGTTCATTACTAAAGCAGACTCCAGCTGAAACAGCCATATGCTGGTTTGTTAGCAGTGTCCTGCACAAACTGGAAGAGTAGATACCTAGCTATTGTGCAAAGGCAAGGACATACGGAGTTCAGCATGGCTTTGTACCCAAAACGATATTTAAACTTTCAGCCTTCAAGCAAAGACTCCAGGCTGCATCTCATTTTGCTTCTTTCTTTCCTGATTTGTAACCAATATTTGATTTAGTAAATGCCAGAATTCCACTCTGAGGATGAATGAAAAAGCCTCAGGAAACTAGTGACCTCCTTAATAAAAGAATACGATAACTTTACTAGATTTAACATTTCAGGGATCTATAAGGATTGAATTGGAAAGGTTTTTTTTTTTCTTCCTTTCTGGAGGGGGGAAATGAAAGCACCTGGACCACACAGCTAGTTGCTAGATACTATGTGCAGTGATAGAAACAGAAAGTATTGGCTTTCATTACCAGTCAGAAATAGGCAGGTAACACAACGAAGACCTTTGAAATATCTGCCACAGAAGGCAAAAGGAATATTTGCTTTTCCAGAGGTCATTATTCTTTAAATGGAGCGCAGAATTTAAAAGTAAATATAAAATCCATCCCAGATGTATTTACGCTCACTTTCAACTCCCCTTTACAGAAAGTTTTAAAGCATTACTGGTTCCAATTATCTTCTCAAATTGTTTTCTATGAAGCTGACATTACTCCCTTCCAAACAGCAAGTGAGGCTGATTCTCCTGGCACAAATCACCCTCTGTCTTTAGCACAGGCTAAAAGTTGCTGCAAGATCAAAACTTGGCACTATCTGATGAGGAATTTTTTACAAAGTTTCATATCAACTGGATCATTCAGTTGGCTAAATCATCTATGCTCAGTGCTCAGACAGGGCATAAAATGATATTATGGCAAAGCAAAATCAAGGAATCTCTCAAAAAGTTTTTGTCACCTATTTACATTACTGCACTAAGTCTGGGATACATCTCACCTGAGTTTACCACACAGAAGTGAACCATCTCACTTAGACAACCACCTTGGTTTCCCTTATAATTAAGAGCAACATATATAGATAATAGAAACTCCTGGGGATAATTAATTTCTTCCTTGAACAGTTCTGAAAGAGGTGCAATGAATTGCCCTCTGGAAGCAGCTGTCTCATGTACTGCCAATAAATGCAATACACATGATTAGCTTTGACTAGTTGCTGTAACTTTTTAACGAGGTAGTTAAGTGAGACGATTGTTTTCTTTTAACATTTTACCTAAAACAGGCTTAAAATGTAGGATAAGCCAAAATGTTTTTTGAGAAACTTACTGGAACCAGACATGAAGAAATCTGACTTTGAGATTTCAGAGTGATTTTCTACCCTGGTTCACAAGATGAAAGTACAAATCTTAAAACCATGGACTGACCTTGCCGAACTTAATTTCTGATCATATGAACAGAAATTTTTCCTTTTTTAGACTTTGAATTGGCTTATTTGTCTTTGATTTTGATAATTTAAAAACTTTTAAAGTCAAAAAAATAAAAAGTAATTTCTAAACTAAAAAATATGCATTTTCTTCCTTCCATTCTGCCAGAAGTAAGGTATTTCAATTATTCAAAAATATAAATAATAAAAACATTCAAAACAGAGCAGCATTATTAATTTAAATTTCCAAGAATATTAATTCTCTGGTGATGTTTTACTAGAAAATTCCTGAATAGACCTACTTCATGCAGAAATTTAAGTATCACACAGCATATGTAAAGAGTCTGGAATAAATGAGATCTCATCAGTCTGTTAAGGTTGACTGCTATTCATAAGATTGTTTTAAAATTTGATGATGAGAAGATTTTGTTTATCAAAAGACAGCCAGAAGGGACTGGTGATGATCAGTCCTGTCTTTAAACACCCCATTATCCTTGATCCAAAATGCAGACCTCATTGCATGGTGCAAGCAATGTCAGGCTGAGCTCCACAAGAAACGCTATAAACACTTCTAAGCATTTTCTTCACTGAAAGACAGCTTGTAAATCCCAGAGACTAAAGAAAGTGCTTTTAAAAAGTATCAAGTAAAGTTATAGTTCATAAATGCTTACATAAGAAATGTTCCCACTAAAGACAATGGGAAAGCACATGTAGGACCACCAGCTCAGACTCTAATGATATTTTCAGTAAAATTGCACACAGGTGAACTTACATAGATGCAATAAGCATCTGCAAGGTTGGCCCTTTTATAAAAATATCACTTAAGCTCCACAGAAAAGAACATTCCTCTGGGGTGAAGCACAACAATCATTGAACAGCTAAGTAGGAACAAGGGAGTAAAAACCCCACAAACATATCAAAGAAAAGTCTTGAGGGAGAGTAATCATTCACACTGGCAAGAAAAAAGATGGAATAAAGCAAAGCTGCCAGATTTAGTACTCCATGCAAAGTGACCTGGAAAGAAATGATGTAGAGTGTAACTTCTTAATACTACGGAAACAACATATAAACCCACAGCACTTCAGTTTTAAGAGTTCCCCATGCTTCAGTTTTAATAAAGCCCTGCCTATGTTCATGAGAGGAATTAAAAATAGATAAATAAATTGAATTTTGCCAAAGCCAAAGCTTTGAATTATCCTGGCATCTTGGGAGCTGCTCAGGAAAAAAGATTTTCTGCTGAGGACAGGAAGCAAAAACTGTCTCTCTTGAGTTCACTTGAGACTGTGAAACTGTTTTGCTGCTGGTCTAAGGCAGAACGTGAAACAAGGTCATGACTCCAAAGTCCAACCTCACATGTCCTTTGAGTCAATGAAATATTCCTTTCCCATACCAGAAAAACAAACCCATCTATTTAAGGAAGGCCAAACCATGATATTTATACTCTCACCCCATATATCCCCACTCATTTCAAGAAAATTTATAACTAAGGATACCTAGTACCATCTTCAAAGCAAAATGCTTGGCACAAGAGGTCAGTGTCATTATTTCCACTTCATGAACAGGAAGAACAAGTCACAGGCAAGGTCAGATTACACATGTGTGTCATGATTCTCAAATTGATGCTTTAATGCTAAGCCACAGTGCTTGTTCCTCAATCTTCCCTTTCTCCCTGCCTCCCAGAATCACCTTTCCAGACCTACAGTCATCAGGTCTACCATACCTGTAGTTCATATGCATATCCATTCTCATTCAGGTAGAACATGTCCTTCTTTTTACTTACATTGGACCAAAACGTTTACAAATGCATTGCAAACATACTGAGACAGAGGCCATCCTTCTGGTTTGTGTATTTCCTTCATACAGACAGTGTATCCGGTCCCACAGCTGGAGTTAGTGCTTTACAATGCATCATTCTGCAATCATTCTGTCTGATATTAAATAACTGGGTAATTCACAGCATCAATTATAGCAATTTTAGTAAGGCATAAAATTCCCTTTCACTGATGTTGTGTTAGTATGGTTCTACTATGCATTACATTACAGTTGTTCCTCAGATGTGAACCACACGTTGGACCAATAACTCATCTTAATACAAGCAAGTCTTGAATTTATAGCAGGACTTTGCAGGAAAAAAATGGAAAAAAAAAAAAAAAAAAAAAAAAGAGAAAAACGAATGATCCAGAGCACCTATTTCCAAGGCTGTAAGAACTTTCTTTTGGAAAATCAAGAGAGAAGCTTTTGCAATTTCTATATTGAATAAAGCTCTCCCTGTATGTTTTGCAAGTAATGTATTACATGTCTCTCACTACCACGCAGAGGCTGGCATCCTTATCACCTCTCTGCTTATTAACGCTTTTCTCTGCTGTGAACAGACCAGCTACCTTTTTCTCAGACTGACTGACATAGTGAAGTTAAACTCAGCAATTGCTCTTAACCAGTAGGCACCTTTGACATCTGCTGCTATTTCAGTCTGGATGAAAGGTTTGTAGACCTGAGAGCCCGCCAGCGTTGGTGTTTTTTGTTGTTGTTTGCTTGTTTCAAGTACATTTGCCCTAATAAGTCTTCCTCAGCATGCTACCAACTTAGACCAACGCAGTCAGAGATCCCTTTTGTTCGGGCGCTCAGGGAATGAGTTTTGGATGCACGTGCGAACACGTAGACAGACCAACATTGCACCAAGTCCTGGTGCTGCAGAAGTGAAGATGTAAAGTATCCTCAGAACCTCAGTGGAAGGTGGGTTTCCAGCTCTTATTGCCGCCATGAAACAGGAGTGACAACTGCCGTGAGGAAGGAATCGAGCCCCACATGCTCAGCCTCCCTCGGTGGTGGTGGCAGAGGGGATGTACAGAGCCTCTCTGGCTCACTGGGTGGGCTAGAGGAAGAAACTTTGGGAACACATCTTATTTTGCAAAGGACACCACTGTTTATTGTGTTTGCCTATTTAACCATATGTCACTTGGGTAAATTCACATCTCCTTGAGCTTGAGCTGTTCAGCAAAGCCCTGATGCTGCTGCTTGGAAAGCTGCAGGAAGAGAATCCTTCGGGGGACTTTAGAAACATAGTATACTTCTTTCAAGAAATTAATACAGCAATTGATAAGTATAAATGCATAGAGGTAGTGGTTTCTACAGACAGTGAGTATTTGACAAGTACCCAGAAAACATATGGATCCTGGTTTATCAAAATATAGGATGGTTTGCATCAAGCTGAGAATATTTTAAACTTTCTTTTTGATCACAAAATACCTTTTTAATTAAAGTAATTTAATATTTTTTAAACTGACCAATAGTCTGGTTATAATAGTCTGGTTCATCTAAATTTTCATCTATGAATCCTGCCTCTAAAGAAAGCTATTTTATTACTTTTTATTAGAATTCATCATTATAAATCATCTATATTACCATAGTGCCCAAAGCTGTAAATGAAAATTATAATTACGTTGACTGCTATGCAATTTTTAATGGGCTTTACCCAAAATCTGAAAGGGTTTCCAAAGGCGACATTTAATTTTTTATACCCATTTATTGTTTTGTCTCTTAACTTTTATCCTAAGTAGGTGAGAACTGCACTGAGACTTTCCAGCTCAGTACACACGTGGGAATGAAAAATCCCCAAATCTCTCCGGCACTGGTTCAAGTGAAATGTTCACTACTATGAACACGCAGACAGAGGCTGCACAGCCTTTGTGAGGATAAGGGAGCAGTTTTTCCTCTGTCTTCCTCTGACCTTATAAATAACTCAAGAAACATGACAGCCATGTGAGTGGATGTTGATGGATCTCCCTAACACTCAGGCGATGCTTTCTCGTTTCTGAATCTATTGTTTCTTGTTTCTCAAGGCTCTCAGCAAGCGTTGTCACAGCGAATGAGAGGTGGTTTCAATTACCCCCACTCCAAAATCTACCCAAAGGCAGGATGATATGGAAGAGGAACCAAACACCAGGAGATCTCTTGCTGACATTGATTTCACTGCAGGATGATGGCTGGGCTGCTAAACACTGTGACTCAGTTTCCCCATATATATGAAACTAGAATACACCTTTTGAGAAGACACTAATTTCAACTTCTAACTAATAGGTGAAACTGGTATGTAGGCTCTGTCACAAACTCATTCAGCATGTTATTTACTGCAACAGAAAGCTCTGTAGCAAATTCCCACCCTCACTGCTATTTTCTATCTTCCATTTCCTTGGGCACGATCTTCCCTTTTTACAGTGCATCACAAAAAAACTGCCAGCCTCTGCTCACCTCTCTTAGCCCTTACCTGTTATGTAAACCAGCTCTGAGCACTGTAGCTCTTCTCCTGGGGCACGAGTGCCCTGTGCCTGAGCAGTGATACCAACTCTGGATCGGTGATGCTGTCAAAGTAACAAGGTAACTAAGCAAAAAGGTGGCCTAGCCTAATGCTTCCAGGTTAGGTAAACAAGAATGTTATTTATGTAGTGCACAGGTGAATTAAATCCATCCCCCACTCACAATTGTTCTGCCAGCTGCATTGTGCATCCCAGCACATGTCTGCAGGGCAGGGGAACCAGCGAGGCAGCAGAGCAGGCAGGGTAATACTGGCAAATCTGCTTTGGAGGGGGCTCCAGCTCGTGGCAGAGCAGACCGACAAGAACTAAGCCACAGAAAGCTGAAGCTGAGGGAGCCCTAATCTCCTTCTAACCACGAGACATTGAAGGTTTTTCTATTCTTTGCCCTGTGCAGGAAAATGTTCTCTCTTAGGGCATTAGCAGGTAAATCTCTTCATTATACAACATCAGCAGGGAAATGATGCCTGTGTTTTCAGACTTACAGGAGTGTTGTGCTCTCAGTTCCAGCTCCTGCCTTCAGGATTTGCAATTGCCTTCCCAGAAAAGTCACAGGGAATATTGGCAGTTGAAAGGAACTCACAGTACTAAAAACCTGCCCTACAGAGCACAGACACAGGTAAGACTAGTCATAGGGTAAGCAGTCATAGGGTAAGCTAATTTTTAGTTATACATCTAGTACAACTAGTCTTACCCTATGTAGGAATCTCATCTCATCCCAGGATATGCAATGCTAATTGGGCTAAGTCATCCCAAATTATTAGGTGTCTACCACGCTTCTCATCCAGATTCATATTTAGTAGCCTATCCTCAGCATCTAATATTTCAACACATAAATAGGTGGTACTAACCCCATGATGAGAATTGGCAATCTCAACAGGCCTTATGGCTAAGGTAGTGTCCTTATTTCCTTTGACTGGTGGGAAATTGAGGAACTGATGCTGAAAGCTGCATCCAGCCAAGGACAGATGTGGGACTGGCTTTCCCACAGAGTTCAGTTCAGTTCAAGGATCTGAATTGTGCTGCCAAGACAGGAGGAGGGCTGGGCACTCTGCATTTAAAGCCTCTTCCACCTGATTTGTAAGCTGGGGACAGGGCTACACATACAAACTATATGTGTATGTAGATTTACAGATGGAGGATAAAAAGGCGAAATATTACTATGAGAAAGAAAGCAAGCTTTCTAACCCTCCCCCTGGGGGGAAAAAAAAAAATCGAGAAAAGACTGATTTATTTTGCAGAAGTAAATATTCTTTCTTAGTCCAGAATAAGGAGTCATGGAGTATCCTTCAGCAAAAATGGCATTTAAGACATCCACATGCTTGCCAAGTGTGAGTCCTTGTATTTAATGCCAACAGAACAGTGATTGCTACGATATTCTAACTTGCAAACCCTCCCTATTGTAGTGTTTGTTCTTGCACAGCAACACCTCTAGGCCATATAGATGTGACATATGGATGCACAGACATGTTACAGACAAACTGCTATCTTTGGATCTTCTTCCTGTTTCCACAGTAACCTTACAGAAACAGCTAGCAGTCAATAGAGAAAATTAAAGGCAGGGATAAATCATAATTTTAGGTTAGGGAGGAACAGACCTTGAATACTGAGCAACTGATACACAGCGTAATACAATTTAGGGTGTTTATTATGCTAACCCAGGGCAGGAGCGCATAGGCATATGATGTGGCATTTACGACTCACGTTTGTTGTTGGTTAAGCAGGAGTGCAGATGAGAGAGCAGGTACAAAGATCTTTATGCTCACAGACTGTTTAATGGCTTAATCCTCCTAGTAAACTGAGCTGAGCTTTGCTTTGTACATGACACATCCACACGGTCGTCCAAGAAGTGACACTGAGACGTGTATAAACAGATGCCCCATTATTATCGGAGATTTGTATGCTAAGGTTAGTTCTGGTAAAATAACAAGAGCAAGAAAAGACCAATCAAATATGTTAATTCAGGAGTGTCAAACCCTTAATATGAATTGGTGCTCATTAGTGTGACAAGTGTCACATTAATTGAGTCCTTTTTTGGTAGTTGTCAGTGTATTGCTGTGTATTTCACAAACCTTTTTTCTCCCAAAGCTGTTTCTCTCTAGGGAGCAGCTTAGGCAACAGTCAGATGAATTAGCTAGCGAAAATTGAAAACCTCTTTTTTCTATTAGTCACTCAAGCGGTAGTACTCCAAGTAAGGAGACTCAGCAGTTCTAATTCATTCTCCTCCAGACCACCAAATCACTTTGGATCCACGTGGTAGAGAGTGCAGGGTCTGTGGGTACCCCGTGCTTGTTTTAAAACACTTAATTCTCAATTAAGCACTAAAATTGCAGCTGCAGTAACATGGAGAATCATGATTATGACAACTCTGCTCCAAATATTTACTCAATATTGCTCAGTCTGGTTTTGAAATGAGATCAGGATTCATGCTAAAGGTAATAACCTAAAGATTTCAATGTTAGCTCGTGCGTGCTAGCAGGAATAGAGGGAACAATAGCACTGACAGAAGCTCCACTCTGTAAGAAAATTGGTGTTTTGTGAGAACATTAAAAAGTCCCATTCATGGGATCAAAGCCTATCTAACTTGACTCGGACTGACATGCCAAATTGGAAACCTAAGACTAAATATATATTCCTGCTGTTTGTTATTTTAAAATCCTATTTGTCTCTCTAATACTTTTTCTCCCTGACACCAAACAAAATAATGTTGTTTTAAGATGGATGGTGATCACTACATCACTGCTCTCTCTGAAAGAAATGCGTGTGCCTAAAGCCTGGTTGGACACAATGTCACTCAGCTGGACTCATTAACATGGCAGCAGTTTTGCATTTACATCTCTGCACAGCTCCTAGGGAAGCGTAGCTCCAGTTCAGAGCACAGCATGTCTCTGTCTGCAGCTGACAATGTAGACATGCCCTTAAAAGCCAGGCCATCCTTCAAGTAGCAAGTGAAACAGGCAGCTGCAGAGAGGCAGTGGCAGCTTTTGTCGTGCAAAGCACAAGGGCCGAGTGAGTAATGTTGGGTGAAATGTCTTGATCTGTTACAGGTAGTGTCTATGGCCTTGCAAAAATACATATCAGCACCTGATCCACAGAAGCACGTAGGTGTCCAGAGTTCAGCTTTACACAGCATTTAATTGCCTGAGTATACACGCTCTGAGGTCATTTCATTTCTCCCTGTCGTGACCAACCAAGGTAGGAAAAAAGTCACCAGGAGATTCAAAATAGAATTTCTTCATCTTTTATGCTTAAATCGACTGGAAAACCTTGACCTAGAGGTGGACTCAGAACACACCTCCAGCATGCAGCAAGCACTGAGCTGAGTAGCCACGGTAATTTCCATCATTAATGCAGATAGTGGGAGCACCGTCTCTTGGGCCGAGCCAGCTCTGTGCTCTGCACACTCAGACTGAAGAGAAATGACCTTCCATGCTTTTTTTTGTGGCTCTTTTTCCTAGGGGATGCCATGCTTTTGGTAAGTCCAGGAAGAGCAAAAAGGTGATGGGGGGGGGTGGGGGGTGGGGAGCCTCTGTTCTTTCTGCACACATTTGTAACAGAGAGGCCAAGATTTCAGGCGTCAGTGAGCAAGGAAACAAATTTATGTAGAGATGCTTTGCTGAAAAAAAAAAAAAGAAAAAAAACATGAACAGCTCCCAGTCAGGGATGGAACTGGGGAGTTGGGATATTTTAGGAAAGCCCATTTTGAACTCATTCAGGTCTCGAGGCTTTGTCTCCCAAACCCAGGAGTGGGAGGAGATCACAAATATATTTTTGGCATGGCTGAGGTGTCATTTGTGTCTTCAGCCTCTGCACTGGCTGTTAGGAAGCCGGACTGCAGGGTCCTAACCCTTCCCATGACCTCCATAGGAAATGTTGAACTCAGTTATGAACTCTGCCCTGGAGCCGGGCACGTAATGCCGAGGTGCCTGTGTGGTCTTTGCCCAGTAGCCTCTCTTGGCTTCCCAAGTGGGCGCTGGGGATTATTTCTTTATTTTACCTCTGGGGTCTGTTGTAACACTAGTATGTTACCAACTATGAGTCCTTTGCAATGACAGCAAAACAGCCAGGGAAACCTCTCAATTCAGAAGAGTCCTTCAGAACAGGCAGAAAGGCTCTGTGGAGTGAGTCAATACCAAATTCCTTAGGCTGAAAGAGACGCTTCAGTCAGATTTTGTTTACATAGGAAAAGTGAGAACTTATAATTTTAGCAGTATTTTGCAGGTTTCCCTGATCTTTCTAGGAAACCATGTGAAGGGATAAGTTCCAAATTAACAGGCACTCTCCAGTAGACTATAGAGTGGTCAGTGAAGTTGCTAAATGAACGATAGTGCTTCTGCTCTTTCCAGCACAGGTTAGTGTGAATGCAAGTGAAAGACTGGACTTTTTACAATAAAAAGAGTAGAATGGGCTTTCGTTTTTACAGTCAATCCAAGGTTGCTTTTTATGAAGGAATGTACGTTCCCTCTTTGACCTTAATAAAAGCAAGGAGGTCATTGTGTAAAAAAGATAATTAATTTTCCAGGGTTTTTATTAAGAAAAAAAAAATGGTAAAGGAAGTGCCCAAAGTGTGCAATTAACAAACATTAAAGCAATAAAATATTGACCCTAATTTTTCCTTTTATCTATTCCCTCCCAGTTCCAACATTTCAAGCAATAATAGCAGCTAACAATCAATGGGTTCCTAATGAGAGCAGCTCACACTACACACACAATAATTATCTTTTGAAAAATCAATAGGGAAGGAAATGTGAAAACAATTTGATATAAGGTGTGACTTCCTCTATTTCTGTTTATACTTATACACAATATCCCCCTCCCCCTGCAACTTTCCCCACCATAGAGGCAGGAAAGAAGTCTCCATCTTGGAAGATAATCATATAATTAAGATGTATGAGATGTGCCTGCCTGTGACATGTGAAATAAAAATGTAATGAAGGAAACAATGCAAGCATGTATAAAGGGCCTCCTCACCCTCAGCAATAACATTTGATGCCATGAACAATATTCTTAATCAGAAAAAATAGTCCTTCATAATAATCATGGTGCATACAATGATATTCACAACAGACGCAAGATGGCATGATCGAGGAGGTATCAAAATACAGAAGTAATTTTGCTATAAAATACCTAGGAAATTACATCCTGAGCCTATTCCTGTTGTGGATGTTTCTGTCAGAACTGGGTTGTCACTGTTGATCCTGTATTCACTGGAAAATAAAAATGGAATGAACACAGAATTTGAACCTAGTTCCATAGGTAAAGATTATATCCTGTGACTCCAGGGTGATACAGTGTAAGCTTTGAGAAGCTTTGAGTCTGTTTCTATAAATGTCACCCACCAGTCCAGCAACTGAATGTTTCCATGGTTTTGATGAAAGATAAAAGTGGTTAATGCTACCTTTGCCATACCCATCCCATTGACCTTTACCTATCCATCACCTCAGCAAGTCTGTTTTTTAATTTGAGGTTGAGAGCAGGAAAGATTGACTGCAGTAAACACCCATAATAAGATATAAAGATTTTGAACAGGCTGAGATTGGGAAATGCAGGAACTGCATTACCATCTGCAAACTACCAGGCTTGATGTGAAAGTTGTGGATATAGCCAATGAAATCTTCATAACCTGCTACATAAATAATACTGCTTACGATGCCATCTGAAGCTAGTTCAGATTAGTCCCCTTTAACATTGCCAGGCAACAACTAACATAGGAAGGAGTGTCATTGGAAAAGAATTAAATCTGAGATTTCCATCTTGCTAAAATATAGGGTGATGGTGGGCAATTAGACCTCATCTACAACTCAGACAAGTAGGGCAGGAACAGAAACATCCATCCAGTCGAACTGAACTCCCTCCTACTCTTACCACTCACACTCCGCTTTAGCATCAAGATGTCTCAGGCTTTAAATGAAATGTCAAATATAATTTGGCTCTGGATACACAAGATATATGATTGCCCTTGGAGAAAGTTGATAACTCAGCGCACTCCGTGTCAAATGTGTATCTACCTGATAGCTCACTAAAAAGCACTAGCCTGCTTTCCCTCAACTGTGTAAAATAGTCAGATTCCAAACAGGCTTGTCTGCAATTTACACAAATAGGTCCATTTTGAAAGAAAACCTTCATATCAGAAAGGAGAAATGGCTTATTGAAAGTTGACTTCAAGTTAAATTTCAAAATGGCACCACTGCACATTACATTAGCATTCATATGACTGGAAGGCATTTACTGTACCTGCTGCAGATAGCTCAGCATCAGATGAGAAATTATGTTAAATAACACATTTGGATCTCTTCAAGATTCAGTTTGGAAACATCTATTTGGAATGATGGTGTACTTTCAGAGAGGTTTTAACTGCTTGGAATCCAAGCAGGGCAGAAAACACAGAGAAGATATTTGTGACTATTGATAGCTTCAACATTCCTTACAATGTTTATTGCATCTAAATTTTATGCTGAAAGAATGGAAAGATTATCTGTACCCGTTTGAAAACCTTTTGGTTTAGATAAAATTTTAAAATCAGGTATTTTTTATGTATACAAACAAAACAATGGGCCTGATTAAAAACATTATTTTTAAAAAAATCAGTATATAACTTTATTGTATTCGCATGACACAGGAAAAGATATATTGTCAATGAATGTTTTCTGCACTTTTATATGTTTGTAGCCATCACTCAAAAAATATTACTTCAGTCTGTTTTGTATTTTTTTGTGCTTTTGATCTCTTATACAGCCTATCATCAAAACTGAAATGCATCATGCCTGTTCCACTATCAGCACGCAAAATACGCTAGGAGAAAAACTCAAAACTTTGCAACATGCCACTTAGACTTTGCCATTTTTTAAAAACCATGGTGGTTAAATGTAAAGTCAGGGACAGCTATCGTGCAGAAGGACATAAAGAGATAGGCAATATACTTGTCAGTCACAGAACATGAGAAATGTTTCATATACCCAAATCAAAACTTGTAATTTAAGCTTGGCAGAGATAAAGCTACATATGAGGTATTTTTTCCTTTTGTTCTAAGAGCAGTGGATAAGTTTGACTCCTGTATCTAGAAAAAAATCTCTCTTACTTAATTTAGTGGCACTCATGCTTCAAACTGAAAAACAGCAGTTTATCCTCATTTTCTTCTCTTTCTTGAATGAACTAAGTATTTGGCACCTCTTTGGCATCTTGTTTCTAACAATAGAACTGATAAAGAATGGAAATACATCTTAAATTAAGGAGATAATTTCATAGAATCACAAAATCATCTAGGTTGGAAAAGCCCTTGAAGATCCTCCAGTCCAACCATGAACCTCACACTGACCATTCTCAACTCCACCAGATCCCTCAGCGCTGGGTCAACCCGACTCTTCAACCCCTCCAGGGATGGGGACTCCCCCCCTGCCCTGGGCAGCCCATTCCAATGTCTAACAACCCCTTTGGGAAAGAAATAGTTCCTGATATCCAGTCTAAAAATGTATATATATACTCATTTCAAGTTTTTAGTCATTATTAATCTGTGCTACTATGTATAAGCTTTCCTTCACCTCATCATCTTCACTCCAGTCTGATACTTCTCTTTCTCTTTTCCTCCTCTGTTCTCAGTTGCCTTTCATGTCCTCAGCTCTCTGTTCCCCTACTCTTCCTGTCCCCCCTCTCCAGTCAAGTACCTCATGAGCAACATTTCTTCTTGTTTTTGAAGACGTCAATGACATTTATCTTCTCAAATTTCCCTCTTCTGGTCTACCTGCACTGTATCATTCATGCCCCTCAAAAGCTGTTGTATTCTTCAAAGTAAGAGGTCCCAGCAGATGAAATGCTTACAACAGGAGCTTTTAATCCACACGTGACTCTGAATTTAAGGATGAAATGTACTATTTAACTAGGTTCTTAGGTCTCAAAATACCTCAGGAGAATTCAGTTGACTTCAAAGTAGAGGGAAGGACCATAAATAAGAAAGAAATATTCATAAATATCATGCATTATAATAAACTTCACAGAAAACTGAGAAGCTAAAATCATGCTGAACATACAGATGTAGGAAGGAAATATGTCTAGATCACTAAGTTTACCTATGTTCTCTTAACTTTGACTTTTAGCCACAGAAAGTCTTACACTCTAACTGTCCCTCTGATGTGTGTTCCTAGGGCATTTATGTTACCATCTCAGCTGAGAGTTATGAGTCCTTTGCTGGAGAAAGGTCTCCCTATTTTCTCTGAATGTTGCTGTATACTTAAAATCCATGGTAAATCTGTGGCCATATTCCATGAACACTTGATCTTGAAATCGTCATTTCCACTAGCCTGCATTTTTAATTATGTGCATCTATCTTACCTGCGTATTTATTTCTGCAAAATCAGTGCTCTGTATTCCTTGTTCCTCTGTAGCCCTTCCTGTACACTTATTCCTATGAAATAATTTCATTACTATGAAAGAATAATATCAATAAAGAAACAAAAATAAGTTGGCACTGCAGGATAGCAAGCTCAGTCTATGTCCTCCTTGAAACCTTTAACAGAGCAGAATGGAAGAAAAACAGATGGCTTTGCAGCTTGACCAGAAGGTTAACAAAGCTAGGCCTTTTTCAACGAGCTATAAGACTATTGTTGCTTTACTTTCTAGACCAATATTGATTATATGTTACAGTTTCATTCAGATATTGGATTTGTTTTATTGGGCAAACAGATGCAGTCGTTGTTCCCTGTCCCTCAGCAAATATTATTTCAAATTTCTTTTGAACTCACATAGCACAAGTGTGACTCTGCACTCACAGAAGCTTTTCCATCATGTGATATTGGACCAGGATCATGTAGCTGGTCCAAATACAAGTTGACATACTGGTTTTACTGCAGTATGCCTTCCCTGTGTCTTTCTCGCCACGACAATGAATAACTCAATGGTTCTCCTCCCATGGTCTGCATAACACTGGTGGTCCATCATGGCAGTCAGATAGGTTGTTGTCACTGGATGAGAAAACATACTGCTTGAATATTATTTTCATAAAAGTTAGAAATGTCCTCCAAACCAAAACACAGTAACCTTTAAAATTAGAGGGCTAATAGTTGTATGTCACCTCACTGGGGAGTACTGGAGTTGATCATTCTTCTTCAATCAGAGCCTTAATCTGCTTTATTTTTTTTTTTAATTATGAATTGCTCACACATAAATGCTGTCTGAATACAGACCTTTTGAGCACCACTTCACTTGACTTCCTTTAGTTAATAGCCTCCAATCTATTTCCTGTGGTGTTTTGTCAATTTTGTTTGAAGAAGCGGAGAGCGCAGATAGAGAACAAAATGAGCATAAAGTCAGAAAAGGTACAGACTTTGTCTAATGTCGCATAACTGAAGACATATAACTCCAGTCATTTCCATTTACATAAAGAAGAGTGTGGGAAGAAAGATTGCTACCATTTGGAGTGTGGTTGTTTGATCACTTTGGGATTTGGAGTTCAACCACGGTCATGAAGCAGCTGGGAAGTGATACTACACAGAAGTATCACTACTTCACTTGGGTTTCAGGATTTCTGTCTGTTTTCTTAAAATTATAACAGATCTGAAGCATCAGAAATATCTCTTCAAAATCATATTTTTTAATGTTTTGAAATGTTTAAATTTCAACTTTTGTTTTAAAATGATAATATAGAGGAAGAAGCATGGATTTGAACAACATGCTTCAACAACATGCTCAAAATATTTCACTCCAAAATGTATAAAAATGATGCCAAAATATTGTCAGAGCTTCATCCCTTCATTCAACTCCTTCCTCACAGTTTCTCTGAAACAGTGTTCTCATAATGTAAAGAAACATTTTTATTTTAGTGGAAGTGCATTTTGCTGCAGAAAATCTTCCTCTAATTTTTAACCATGATTTCTGCAAACAATGTTTCAGGAAGCTTTAATATCCCATCAAAATGAATAATCTTGTGAGGCTGGTTGATCCAAGTTATTACAAATCCTGTGCAAGGCTAGTTCTGTGAAATACCAAGATTATTTCAGAAACATGAGAAGGTAAACCATCTATTTTACCATCTACTCCATGCATTTTTTATTGTATTGATATATATTCTTTTTTCTCAAAGATGGACTTTATTAAGATATTTTTAGAAAATATAGAAGGAGATTTTTAGAATTAGAATATTTTTTGTCTTTAGAAACCAGAAACTCTTGGGTTTAAAATTTAAAAAAATGTATAGATTAATTTTATTTTTATATCTAATGTTTCCATAGGAATTTATTAAAAAGAATAATTTCCCAACCAGCCTCAAGTCTGTGTGTGTGACCAAGGATAATTAAGTACAACTCCACAATCATCCTAAAGTTCATCTAACTGCACATTTATGCTTGGATCGTCATGGCTATATATAATAACCATACAAATTCTTTAATCTCACATAGGAGGCTTCTCCAAACACCTCCTAATTTTACATTGGTTGTTCAGTTTGTCTGGGCAGCATTTGGTTAAGGAGGCTTTAAGTAAAAGATATTGTCTAACAAAAAAAAAAAAAATAACACACCACCTTTTCTTGTCCTGAGTTCTTCTCTTAACATTTTACCATCTATTAGAAGAGACAAACTTTAAGGGACCTTCAGAACAGTTCTTAGAAAGACTATATTAGAAACTGAAAATGTTGTTAGACTGTATAAGGCTGAGAAATCGTGTATTTGAAAGGCTTGTAGTCACTAGAATACTGAGAGAAAGCTACCATACCTGCAAAAGGTGTCCAAAGACAGTGAAGCAAATTACTACAGAAGTAATCAGCAGGTGTAAGCATTTATAATTTACTTGCAACTATATACTGAAATTGCAAAGCTTTGCCTCTCAGTATGAAAGAGGATAGACTTAAAGTGATCTCTCTTTTCCCACCACCCCACCCAGCTTCCTTGCATTTTGTGGAAATGCACATAGAGATGAACAAAGCTTTCATATTCAGAGCCACTCACTGAATGTGAGACTCATAAAATTTGACAGATATAAAAATGGGGGAAATATCCGTTACATTCTGATACATTACTGAAGACACGCAAACAGGGAACAGACCAACTAGGTTAAGTACTGGTATAAATTAAACAGAAAGCACATTTGCTCTAGCACTGGCCTTTCAAATTGAGAGTGATGGCATGATTAAATAATTGAACCATCTCACCTTGCACAGTCAGACAGAATTCCAATAGGAATAATTGTTTCAAAAAGGATATGAAGGCAAATCAAGTTATTTGCTATCTAGCACAGCAGTCTGCAACTTGACTTTTTGCTGCTTTGTGGATGAAAGTGGAATCAGGTTGTTTTTCTTCAAGTTTGCAAATGTGTCAATTGTTTCATTAGGGCTGATCCCTTTATCCGTAATTTTCTTTGTGAAGACAAGGTTTGATTATTGCTCATGTCACATAGTGTTGCAATAAGATGCCCTTAATTAGTTCTCCTAAGAATTATTTTCCATGTTCACCCAACATATAATTTAAACCTCAAGCATCATACCTGTCATCTTGAAGGCTTTCTTTCCTCAAGTCCCTCTTATGAGCTCTGGGGATTATACATGACATGTAAGCAACACCAGTCACACCATCCAAAGCTCTTCTATCACTTAGGTAGGCATGTCTCCACAACTGCACAAGCCTCACGATAGTCATGTGAGAGTGCATACATAGTCATATGAGCCACAGCAGAGGCCTCTGTGAAAGGCCACAACTGAAAATTAACTTCATATAATTCGCCCTTAAAATTTACCTTCAGTGAAAGAAATTATGTCAAAAATTGGCTGCCTTAGTTTTCACATCCCTTGAGTCCTGAAATGTCAGTCTTTATTTGGCTGAAAAGTAAGCTGGCAGACTCTTCTATAGCATTTTGATATTAAAAAACACGCTCAGAAGGGTTTTTTTCTGTGTACCTGTGATTACAAGTACAGAAGACCTTCCTTTCCTTCCCTTTTACTATCACCATTGTTTCTTAATTTTCATTAGCTTTACTAAACCTAGTTCCTCCACTTTTCTGAACTTAGTGAACTGTAGTTGCCACCTTTCTCTTTAATTTTCTGTTTAAGCTGTTGTATTGGGTCTGGCTGAGATGGAGTTAATTTTCCCCATAGCAGCCCTCATAGTGTTGTGCATTGTATTGGTAGTAGAAAAGTGTTGATAACAATCCACTGTTTTGGCTACTGCGGAGCAGTGCTCATGCAGCATCAAGGCTGTCTCTCCAACACCCCCCCACACCAGTATGCTAGGGGGTGGGCAAGATCTTGGGAGGGGACATAGCCAGGACAGCTGACCCAAAGGGATATTTCACACCATGAGATGTCTGCTCAGCAATAAAAGTTAAGAGAAAGGAGGAAGAGGAGACACATTCATTATTATATTTGTCTTCCAGAGCAATTGCTACATGGACTGAATCCCCAGGAAGTGGCTGGACATCACCTGCTGATGGGAAGTAGAGAACAAATCTTTTGTTTTCCTTTGCTTCCATGTACAGCCTTTGCTTCTTCTTTATTAAACTGACTTTATCTTGATGCATGAGGTTTTTTCCATCTTATTTTCTCCCCCCCAGTCCTGTGGAGGAAAGAAGTGGTAGAGCAGCTTGGTGGGCACCTGGAGTCCAGACAAGGTCAACCCACCACAGCTGTATTTTCTTCATAGTAATTCAAGTATATTCAGCTATTCTTCCCAGCCTCATAAGAAAAGTAAAGAATCATTCTCCTTCTGTAGGTATCTGTCTACTTCCCTCCCCTTTAAACTCATGCAAAATGCTCTCTATGATCGCTGAAACTTCTCTGCAACAGGGAGCTCTTCTGATGTTATTGCTACCATTCTTCCTCTGTGCTGAATCTTTCTCTGTTACTGCTTTAATGACCCCTTCCTGCACAAACGTTAGTAACTATTCTCCCTCCTCAATCTTTTTTTCAGTTCTGCAGCTTGGTATTCATTCATGTTTTTGCTGGTTTTTGTCTTCTTTGGAGTTTTCTGGTAGCTTTTCTTCTAATCAGTCCATTCAACGTTCTTCTTCCTCATCCTTCCCTCTCTCCCGGTGGTCCAACAGAAGTTTGAACTTGAACTTTCTGAGTTCCTGCTCAATCCAGATTCTTACCATTGTCTTAGTATACTTCATATTTTTGTATCCATCTGCACCAAGCTCAGACTCTGGAAAAAAAAAAAAAACAACAAAGAATTCTCTCTAAATTAGTTGTTGAAGAGGAGTGGCCAATGTCACTTGGTGGCTTTGTTTGTTTAAACATGTAGGGTGTATGGAGGAAGGCTGTAACTTTTACTTTTTTAAAACCAGTTATAAATAATCCCAAGACAGTTCAGTGCTCTGAAAAAAGTCAAACACAGTGGAATTTTCTTCCTTTCTTTCATGTTTCCCATCATTCTAAACTGTGTCCTAACAGCTTAGTCTGTGCAACATTTGCCCCCTGAGAAGACATGGAGACCTCACATTCATGCCTTTGCAGTTAGATTGAAGACTGTATCACTGGAAGAAATCCTGCATGAATAGAGGGATGGAACCAAGTGATCTCACTGTTTTCTCTTCTCCCTAGCATTTAGGACTCTGGGATGCACTGCCGTTCCTCCTCTCTTTGTGGTATCTGTGACACTTCCACAGGGACACAGCTGTTAACATGCCAGCTATGCAGCATTGCAAAGCAGAAATGTCTCTTGCTTTGGGAGTGCCTTGGCAGCAAGTCGACAAGAACAAAGATTGACCTTATTGGAGCAGTGGACTAACATGGCAATTATTCACCTGTCTTTAAAGAAAAGGTATTTAAACTCCATGGAGGTGGTCATGCTTGACACTGAAATCACCCAGGCAACCGCTGTTGCATGGTCTTCTCTTCATAAATGCCAATTATTTTCAAGGTTTGTCACATAGCAGTGAATAAGCTTTTAACTTTTCAATCAGAATTATTTTTAAACAGAGAAGCCTTTATGCTTTGTGTCATCTCTTATAGACACAAACCACCCATTTGTGGCTAGCAGTGTTGGTGAATAGCCTACAAAAAGAAAATATGAATAGTAAGAGTTGCTTTATTTACCTTACATCTCACTTATGGCTCTGCTCTGGGTTAAGAAGAAAGAACTAAGAAAGGGCCTGAGATCGAGAATTATGTCCTTTCTCTCCGTCAGCTAGTCAGCTGGTATGGGAATAGATCCTCAACTGTGGGGATTTAGGGAACTAACAGTTTTTGACAACCTAGATCTTGGTTTCCAAAGCTCCATTTATGTTGCAGATAACTGTACACTAGAGAGCAGTCCAACTCAGTAGGCAAATTTAAGGTTTTCCCTCCATTTGCACCAGGTGGTCATCTGAAAGCTAACCACTAGTGCCCAAGTAACAGTAGACATTGAGGACAGCTGGCAAATTAGGCCTTAGGGCTGCTTTTGAAACAGTGTGGGTGTAACCTTATGCCATAAATTTATTAAGAAGACAAAAGCAGCTCCCTATAGAGGACAATTATTGTCAGGATATCTCTAGCAACGATTCTTAGAGGCTGAAATCCAAATGAATAATTAAATACAGCTTGGTTTATGAAACAATAAAAAGCACATTCAATTTTTCAAAATCCTTTAACACTAAGATGCTAATGAATTCACAAACTACCTATTGTTTTCAAAGACCAATTCTAATCTGCATGAGATTCAAGATTAAGACACCTAAAAGCAGATTTTCACAGGTCAATGGACACCTGCTTAGTACAGTCAGTGGAGCTTGAGCTATTCAGCAAACTAGTCACTGGGGTCAGACTTCAGTTACCTACATGCAGGTCTCTGGTGACATGAAACATTTTTGGAGCATGGTGTCTGTCATATGGGACCTGTGGGAGGCTCCACCATTTTTCAGCAGCACTTGAAAGTCAGATAGACAACACCTGAATACATCTCAGATAACTCTGGATACCTATGTGTGAAAAACAGCTCTAAATCTCCACTGACCCTAACAGGAGCTACATGTGCACATCTACATGTACATTGGCTTTTTAAATCTGGAGCTAACTCTCATGTTAGCTTGCTCTTTAAAGTTAATCAAGTAAGAAAACACTTAGTTTCCCTGTTAAAACTGCCCTTAGTTAAACATCCTAACTCAACCAGGTGTCTTCTGAAATATAAAGAACAGTGATTTTGTTTCCTTGGCTATATCTGTGCTCTATTGAGAGCACACAGCTCAAGTACATCAAGACTGGATCAAATACCTCAGGGCTAGCTGACTCAAGTCATTGCATCTTTATTGTGTGCAGAAGCAGAGCAAGAGCAGGAGTCGATCTTTACCTTTTTCTAAGTCTCCTTCTACTTTCTCACCATCCAAAGCAGAACATGAGTAGAATTTAGGTAGCTCAGACCATCTGAGCGTTAATGTTGAATTCATGACCAAGCCCAAGAAAACACTGGAATCTAGGTGTCACCAACTGTTTTTCAGTTCCTCAAACATAAAGTAGAGATTCTGAGGGTTTGGTTTTTTAATTTTAACACTGTAATCTTTGTGAGGCTGTCTTGGCTTTGCACTATGTGTTTGTGCAACATCAAGTGAGAAGAACCCCAAGCACTGCTATAAAACTTCCTCCCCTGTCCTACAGATAAATGAGGCTCACAAATTCTACCAGCACCACAGTGAGCTGCTCTTTGTGCTTTGACAGTCTGGGAGGAGATAGTCAGTGAGCTGCTGCATCACATAGACATACCAAGTCTATTGGACCAGATGGGATATACCCGAGGGTGCTGAAGGAGCTGGCTGGGGTGCTCGTCAAGCCGCTTTCCATCACTTACCAGCAGTCCTGGCTGACCGGGGAGGTTCTGACAGATTGGAAACTGGCCAATGTGACGCCCATCCATAAGAAGGGTTGGAAGGATGATCCGGGAAATTACAGGCCTGTCAGCTTGACTTTGGTGCCCGGGAAGCTGATGGAGCAGCTCATCCTGAGTACCATCACACAACACGTGTGGGACAACCAGATGATCAGGCCCAGTCAGCATGGGTTTATGAAAGGCAGGTCCTGCTTGACAAACCTGATCTCCTTCTATGACAGGGCGACCTGCTTATTGGATGAGGGAAAGGCTGTGGATGTTGTTTACCTTGACTTTAGTAAGGCCTTTGACACCATTTCCCACAATATTCTCCTCATGAAACTGGCTGCTCGTGGCTTGGATGGGCATGCACTTTGCTGGGTAAAAACCTGTCTGGATGGCCGGGTCTGAAGAAGTGGTGGTGAATGGAGTTAAATCCAGATGGTGGCCGGTCATGAGTGGTGTTCCCCAGGGCTTGGTTTTGGGGCCACTCTTGTTTAACATCTTTATTGATGATCTAGACGAGGGGATCGAGTGCACCCTCAGTAAGTTTGCAGATAACACCAAGTTGGGTGGGAGTGTTGATCTGCTCGAGGGTAGGGAGGCTCTGCAGAGAGATCTGGACAGGCTGGAGCGATGGGCTAAGGCCAACTGTAGGAGTTTCAATAAGGCCAAATGCCGGTTGCTGCACTTGGGCCACAACAACCCCCAGCAGCACTACAGGCTTGGGGAGGAGTGGCTGGAGAGCTGCCAGTCAGAGAGGGACCTGGGGGTGTTGATTGACAGCCGGCTGAACAGGAGCCAGCAGTGTGCCCAGGTGGCCAAGAAGGCCAATGGTATCCTGGCTTGTATCAGCAATAACATGGCCAGAAGGGACAGGGAAGGGATCTTACCCCTGTACTCGGCACTGGTGAGGCCGCACCTCGATGACTGTGTTCAGTTTTGGGCCCCTCACTACAAAAAGACATTGAATGACTCGAGCGTGTCCAGAGAAGGGCAACAGAGCTGGTGCAGGGTCTGGAGCACATGTCGTGCAAGGAGCGGCTGAGGGAACTGGGGTTGTTTAGTCTGGAGAAGAGGAGGCTGAGGGGAGACCTCATTGCCCTCTACAACTCCCTGAAAGGAGGGTGCAGAGAGGGGGGATGAGTCTCTTTAATGAAGTAACAAGCAATATAACAAGAGGTAATGGCCTCAAGTTGCACCAGGGAAGGTTTAGACTAGATATTAAGAAGTATTTCTTTACGGAAAGGGTTGTTAGGCTTTGGAATGGGCTGCTCAGGGCAGGGGGGGAGTCCCCATCCCTGGAGGTGTTGAAGAGTCAGGTTGACCCAGCGCTGAGGGATCTGGTGGAGTTGAGAATGGTCAGTGTGAGGTTAATGGTTGGACTGGAGGATCTTCAAAGTCTTTTCCAACTTAGATGATTCTGTGATTCTGTGACATACAGTATCTTTACATTCATGTTTTTTTTCTGGTTTATGACTGAGCTGATTTCTCCATAGTGACTGCTGCCTCTTCTCAGGCCAAAAGGCAGTCTTTAACAGCTAGTCATCTTTTACACAGCAGATGTGTCTGAACAGCTGGAACTCCCTTCTTATTTCCACATCAGTGACTCTTCCTTTTAACACATCTTTTTGCTCATTGCCTCTTTTCTGATACACTTTTGCCAGGTCACCACATGAAGCTGATGGTAACATTTCATTTCAAAGGGCAGATGTTTGTGTGCCAGCTTATTCAAAGGTCTGTGTTTCTACCACATGCAATACAATGAAGAACCTCCATATTTCAAAATGCTTTGTATTTTTGTGTATGTGTATAGAAAGATCACCTTGCCTCTGCATTGCTGTAATACAACAAATAAATAACAGAATCCAGAGATGGGAGGAGAAGTAAAATGTTTATTCAAATTGTGTGCTTATTATAGGAAAATACTTCTAAATCATATTTCTTAAAATCAGGAAAGAGAAGTAAGATGGCACAGTATTTTTACACTTACCTAGCATCTTATTTTGGTAGTAATGCCTCAGTTATTGAATTCCATTCAGTGCATAATCAGGTCTTAAGCTATTTCTCCAAGTCATGGTTGGGGCACCAGACACTTAAAGAGGACACAGTTGGTTAATCGTGCCTTCCAGCTGTATCTAAAATCACAGAAGGTGTGATCTATTTGCTTATATTAGCACATCAATGAACTGTTAGTTCTTTGAAGAGTTCTGCAGACATCAGAATTAGCTATCAGCCACTTTAATGGGCTAATGGAAGCTGACTGTTTCCTTCTAAACCAAGCAATAATAAGAGTAGCATTTTTGCTCCTAGAAGCTTATGCTCACAGCAGAAATGAAATAGCTGGGCACATCAATTTGCCTGCACACTTCTTAACACACAGTAATGATATCCTGTATTGAAAAAAATAAGCCAAAGCTGTGCTCGCATTTGCTTCAGCTGAATAAACTCTAAAAGTGTTACAATATTCACAACTAAATATGAGGGAAAAAAAATCAAAACCCAGGGAACAAAAAGAGATTGCAAGATCATAACAAAAAGAACACAACCAGTTACAGGAGTTGTAAAAACCTAAGGTATAAAAACCATAAGCTTAGTCCTTTGTATTTGTGTACAGTGGGACTTTTTGACAGGTTATCACAATGACACAAAGTATATTGGAAATTAGTTGTATTGTATAACTCTGGTCCTTCAGAAAAAAAGCCCTGATAGGCATCTTTAATCTATAAAGGCATGCAACAACCTTCTTTACTCACCAGTGCCTTGGTTTGAGTTAAACCTGCATCTGCAGCTGTGTTTCCTCTGAGATCCTAGGTAAGGGTCAGGCTTTTGCTTTTTGACAGTCTGAATTTTGTGCTTGATTTTCAATGAAAAATAGAATTCTGAAGTCACTTCCTTATCCATGAACTTGGAGCATTTTAAAATAACCCAGCACTGATATCCAAGATAAAACTGTGAGTGTTGGCAACAGGATATTTACACAGGTCACAGTTCAGAGCTTCAGTCTGCTATGAGGAGGCTTTACTCACGTAAGTATCCTTAGAGACATCAATATAATGGATCACATTGTATAAGGGTTACAAAACCATGAGTGAAAAGACATTAATTTGGATAGTAGGAACAGAAATATTTATTCTGATTTGTAGTTTTAGTATCTTTTTTTTTTTTTTTCTAGCTACAAATGAAAAGTTACATGTTCATGAAGAAAATAACAGAGGTTCAATTAAATTCTTGGACTTCCCCATAATACTGTTCAAAGGTAGCATAAATAAGGACAAAGCCTAGTTTATTTAAAACATATATAGTTTCACTGAGTACAGTGAAAAGCCAGTTTGCACCAATAAGTATCTAAACTATGCCAAGAAATAGTTATGTTCTTTCACACTAATAGCTCTTGCCTTGCAGACCCACCTGCAAAACACCCTTTACCCTTTCATTTTACACTATGGTAAGGAGTACAAATCTCAGCAGGAACTTCCTTGCATCAAAACTGTAATGCCTAAACTGTCCTTTTTTTGCAGTTAACTCAGTTTAATGAACAGTTTTTGCTATCATAGGACTGGCAGGAAGGAAACCAACCTGACAAAAGACAACCAGAGCAAAAAGGTTAAATTATGGCTAAGTGGAATGAAAGTGAAACCTCCTATTTGCTTCAGAAAGGGTACGATTTCATGAGAGAGTGAGGGAACAGAGATAAAACTTGCCAAGACTTAGGAGATGGGGTGAGCCTCATGGGTAACTTTTGTTCTCCTTCATGTAGTGAAATCTCTGTTCACTTAGGATACTTGATTCATTTTAGAGCTGCTTTCAGCTGCACTTGCAGGTTGAGCATGCTTCAGAAGATAACAAGGTTGCCGATGCTCAAAAACTGAGTGTAACATGTGGGAGACACGTGCCTTCATACATACAAAGACACAATGAGGTATGATATGGACTTTTCAAGGGATCAAAGTGCCCATCAAGTCAAGAGCATTCATTTTCTACAAAAACCCCAAAGACTTATTTGCTACTTAACCTGTTAAAAGCCCTTAACCTTCTGTCCCACAGTCTCCTAGAGTTTCCTTCACATTTGAAGGTCTCTAACTACTGCTCTTACTCCAAGGAGGTTTTTCAGTGAAATTACCTCTGAATCTCTTAGCTTAACTCCACCTCCCTCTTGCCAAAAATTGTGGATGTTTGAGTGGTGGTAGACCACCTCCTCCTGCCCGCAGGGCAACCACACGCATCTTCCCAGTGATTATAACAACAAATCTCTGGTGATAGACATGTCCCCTGAATTTATCAAGCCTGCAAAAAATTATATAGCATGCATCCCGTTAAACTTGTAAGACTTCAGCCACTGACACTTGAGAAATCATTAGCTCCTGATCTACACAGTAAGTCAAAGGATGCTGGATGGTTAATCAGCTATCTCTTTAAACATGTTGAAGATATTTAGATATCAGTTAATGGAGAGCCTGCTCTCCTGACAGTTAGATAGTGAGCTGTGTGCCTTAAAATCACTGGTGTCTCCAAAATGTGTTTTACTTTGTCAGTGAAAGAACCATACTGTATTGACTTTTTAAGCATTGAAAATCATTACTTCTATTAATATTGGTTTGCATGCTACTTCTTAACATTGGAATGTAACCTTAGCAATTGTCAAATCTATTGCAACATTCTTACACAGAATACAGAAAAATAACAATTATCAACACCATCATATTTTCTTGACAAAATCTATTCAACTGACAAGACTTGTTAAGATCAATCTTTATATTCTTCACATTAAATTTCTCCATCAGTAGCTGGGATGTCCAATATTGTAATAACATAAATGGCTATTTTTGCCATTCTTTTGTTACTCTAAAATAAATAATGTCTTTAGGACATACCGGTAAAAATCACAAGTAATCAGGTAAGTTTGTGGAAACAAAGGTAGTGGTTCAGCTTTTTAGCTTCCTTTCTTAATAGTCTTAGTACTTGCCTATACTATCTTCCAGGTCAGCTGTATCCCAGTTCAGTCATAGCAGTTTATTATTCATTATTTGCTTTCTCAGATCTTCAAAGACACATTCTTACCCCAGAGTCCTTTAACTCTTAGCTCCTTCAGTATGAACAACACTTAGTTCTTGTATGACAAATATTTTCCCTCTTCTTGTCATTGAATTTGTAGCAAATGTGTGCACTCCTCTGCAAATATTCAAGCACACTCTTGAAAGCCCATTACTGAAATGAGCAGTACTATCAGCACACACTCCTTCCCGTATTTATATCCCTTAGAGGTTCTGCCTGCAAAATAAACCGGAGACCCACCATGGCATTAGCTTACTTTATTTTTGACTCAAAAACTTTGACTGTTTTTAGGAAAATATCGGTAGAACCATCACTGTACTGGGGCTTTTTCCTAGTGACTTGCTGATGCATTGAACTTAATGTAAAACAAACTGATAATTTTGAGACAAAGGGAATAATACACAGAGTAAAACCTCTCTTAAAGAGCTGAAATTCACACTGACATCAGCAGAGGTAGGCAAGGATTATGATTACAGTACATTTGTAAGTAATTACACTCTAAATAACTGAAAGACTCAGGCTAAATGGTTAACAAGTATCAGTGACAGTCTTTACTTCTCTAGTACATTCTAGCTCAGAAATGCACAATTAACCTTCATAATGTCTTGAAAACAAAATGTTTGGATTAATGAAAAAATTATTAGCTCCTGAGAAGTAAACAACTTTCAGTTGTAATTTTGAAGAGTGAGATATCATCCTTCATTTAAGATGGATTCTTTCCTACCTGCTGTTTTGACCTTATATCTATTTGAATTCTCTGTTAGAAGCCCTGAAACAGAGAAGCTTTACTTGGGCTTCTTACAGAAATTTTATTTTATTTTTTTTTAATTTTATTTTAAAAAAGACAACCTTGGAACTAGAATTAGAAAATTCTTCAAGGAAAGTGTTGGAAATGCACAGACCATTTGCTTATCAATTCCCCTAAATTAAGGAGAATTTTATTACTGATTGCAATGAAAACATCCTGTCATTAGAGAGCTATTTTGAAGTTACTGAATTTAAGAAAAGTGTTTCACAAATATGATATGCAGTAAATCAGGAAAGGTGCACCCTGGAGCTGAGTATCAATAAAAATTTTAAGCAATTAACAAAATAAATATTGTAAATCTTTTCAGCTCTGATATTTCTCTTTTTTAAAAATGAACAAAAACTGATTAAGGGCAAATAACATAACTGGTGTTTATGACATTTAGAGCATGTTGCCTCAGGTTACCTTCCAGTCAAGCTGGCAGTTTGCAATTTCCCAACCTGTTGTGCAATCCTTAGGCAACTTGCTCTGGGGGCTTCTAAAAGAGCTGCCTAAAAATTCGGGAGCTTGACACTGTGCCCAGTACCCCTGAACCAACTGATGGGCACTTTTTCCAGTGGCAGGGCTGTCGTTCAGTGTTGCAGATACAGCTTTCTAATCTGATGGAGAGGTAGATGACCTTGCATTAGCCTAGTAAAGAGCCGTGTTCCTCCTGGCATCCCCAGGAGCTCAGCCACCACCCTACAGCAGTGCCACTCTCCAAAGCCCTAAGCACTGTGATTCAATTCACTCTCATTTGAGGATTAATTAGCTGTTACTACAGCTTGCTCTTATAACTCCTCTGTCCTAATTAATTTTTGTAACTGTTTTGGAAATGACTGGATTCATCTAGGGAACTTGTAGGGGAGAAGCAAGTATGCCTCCTCCATGGGTTGGTAAATTCATCTCTTTTGGCTCTGACTCTTATCTGATCTTTCTACCTGAGCCCCTGAGATTTTACAGTGGCTAAAAAAACCCAAAATAAATAAAAGAATAAATAGTTTAGAATTACACTATGTTTTGATTTCTTGAGTTTTTGCTTTGGGTTTCTTCGGTCTTTTTTTTTTTTTTTTTCTTTTTTACTGAAAAAATTGTCAATTTACAACATATGTCTTACAAAATAACTGATGTTTCCTTGCAAATGTTTATTAATATTCATTTGTGAACACAGTACTTAGCTCCATCCTCAGACATGTTGATTATTGCTCTAACTAGTGTTTCATTTTTCTGCTCTCTTCATAGCTAATAGCCTTTTAGATGAAGATAAGTTTCACTAAGGAAACTTTCTCCTAAAGGACTCACAAATGTGTTAATCTGTGAGCAACACAGCATCTGCAATGTGGTGCAGTATAGGCACATATTCCCACAAAAGACTCTGAGAACCACTGATGGACAGGAAGATCATAGCCCAAATCCCTGACCAGCTGGGGAGGGAGGACGACGCAGGCAGCAGTGAGAACAATACAGGACTCAGGAGAGTCTTGACTATCCTTTGGTAAATCCAGGCCTGTAATAGTCTGTGGAAGTGAGAACAGCAGGTCAGGAAATAGTTTTACAACTCATGTTTGGTCAGGTCAGACTGACAATGGGAGCTGCTCTGTCAACGAAATGTGAGGGGGTGAGAGACTGTGTGTGAGTATCAGCAGTTCTTAAGCAACTGGTTGTAATGGGGCATTCAGTAAGAGAACGAAAATGAATATTTTTTAAGCCTTAACTTTTTACCATTAGAATAAGGTTTCAGAGAAGATTATCCCTGTTAACCTGTACTCCACGTGTGTACAGCTTAAGGTTTAGCACCTCGGGAACTGTGCTACAGAAGTATGGGTAGATTGCATGTGGCTCAAGCAACTCATATCCAGCTAGCTGAAATGTACCTAGGCTACACTAGGAACAATGTAAATATAATTTTTGGCCTAGGTTTTTTCTACCCTAAAGCGCAAAAAGTGGTGAAAGAGGTCACTGCTTGTGAGCATTTGGATATTATGGTGAGGGTAAAATGTTTACATACTCTAATCAAGGTTTTGTGTGATTAGCGTTTGTAAAAGGAATAGAGGAAAATTAAAAGTGCTTCCACGATTTTTAAAGGAAGTCAACTATCAAATTCAGTAACTCCAAAATGAGGCATGCTTGTCTTCTTTCACAGGACTGTGCCACGTAAGATACTTTAGGTAGAGGAATAACTGGCAGAAATAAACCACCATCTTATCTTTTTGGATATATCCACATGAGAGAGAGATTTTTTTTTTTTTCTGACAACAGGTGACAAGACTCAGGAACTTGACTTCACCTTTAAGGTTCTGGAAATCCCTATCATCTGGAGGACTCTCTTGATTCTACTTTTTTTTTTTTTCCAAAGTTGATGTTTTAGTCTCTCTTCCTCTACCCATCTTTTGTCTGCCATTCCTCTTGGATAGCTAATCTGAGATAGCTAATCTGAGATGCATTGAGATAGCAGTGTATCACTTTTTATCCCATCTCTGTATCTTTGTACAACTTGTTCCAGTTCCCCTTCAGCTGCACTCTCAGCAGACATGTTCCCCATCAAATTTCTTTTCCCACATCTCCTAGTTCACATTCTCCAAATGCAAGTGACCCAGTACAGGAACAACCCTTGTGACATTTCAGTCCAAAGTTGTGCTGTTAAACTGCCCTGTCTGTACTCAGCTTGGAGCAGATGTGAGTCCAGGTAATTGTATCTACAAGCACAGACACCAAGCTGAAACCACTAATGGAATTAGTTATTTCACCAGGCTGTGACTGCAAAGTGGGGAATAAAATCTTCTTTCACCAAACAAAATTATATGCAGTGGCATGGAAAAAATTTTATTACGTCTGGTTGTGAAAAGCCTAAACTGAGGGATAAAGAGTTGTGATGCAGAGGGCAGCTGAGCTTCCAGAAAGACAGTCAACCACATAGGTTCTAAATCACTGAGGGATGCTCAGTTTCCAGGATGCTTAGCCTTGCTCCTACCACTCTTGACTTATTAATAAACACCTCCCTCTCCGTATTTCTCAACGAACAAAACAAGATCTGAATAGCGGAGTCCATTATCACTCCATATGGTGAAGCGAGGCAAGATGGATGGGATCCAAAACACAGAGCAGTCACTTTGTTTTGTTCTTCTTCCGCCAGCTGCAACAAACAAAGTGTGAGGGAAAAAAAAAAAAAAAAAAATCTGTGCAGTAGAGAAAGACTATTTGTTAGAAGACAGACAAAAGAGATGTTAGCCAAGCCTATGTTATGATTTGGTTTTCTGATACTGAAGGCCTAGTTTTATTGCAACTTCCACTTCCCAACTAAATAACATTAACTCTGCTCCCTGGCCAAAGCAAGTAATGGCAATAAAACAATCTCTCTCTCCAGTTACAATGAACTTTGAGGGCAACTGGACTGTCATGTCTACCAACGTGCAAGTTCGGAGAATCTTAAAGCTTCTTGAATAAAACTTTTTCCCATTTCTTTTGAAATGAAAAAGTTTCATTTCTTAGGAGTAATGGCTTTGCACAGTGAGGTTTCCAAAGAAAATCTTATAAAGCCACAAACAGTGGAAGACATTTCAATTCCTAGACAAGATCAAAAAGAAGGTATCAGTTTAGAGAAGTAGTCAGTCCCAATGGACACAGAATTTTCTTTGGGACTGTTTGTTTTTCACTTGTCTTTTAATCAGAAAGTTGATGTTTTCTATTGCAGTGATAGATGAAAAAAAAAAAAAATTCCATGTTGAAGAATAGCCAATTGCACAGTCAGAAGCCAACAAGATACCGTATTGAAAGTTAGAGGCATTTTCTGGCTGTCAGATGAAGTACTGCACTCCAGTGCAGAGATGACAAAGGGACACATGTGCCACCAGAAGTGACTGATAGGCTCAGAGACACTGAAGCGGTCACCTTTTCCAGATACACAATTCACAGAACAGAAATATTACACAACATGTTCTTCAGTCTCACTGGCAATGGATATTGACCCTGTATCAACCCTGTTCTAGTGGTTTTTTGTTTTGGGGGTTTCTTTAGTGAAAACATTAGGGGAAAAAATAAGTAAAATTAGGTGATTGGAAAGGTTTCACAAATTTGTCTCCTATGGACAATAAAATCTGTGCTTCTTAGACCAGGATACCATGCTGTTGAAACAATGGGCAATGAGGCCATGATGAGAGCTTTGTTCTTTTATTTCAATGTGTGAAGAAAGGAGTAGTTTTCTACCATTATTCTAGCTAATTCTAGCAATACCCAAACTTTTTATAAGTTTTTGTACATATTATCATTCCATGTGAGACAAGTCACATGTGTCTCTTAAGTCATGCCATAAACTCTACAGAAACACATACGACACAGCCCAGCATCATAGAATCATAGAATATGTCATCATGAGTCTACAGATTTAATTGCATGATTGCATCTAAATTAATCTCCATAATTTCCTTACTAAACTCCCCAAGAATCCTCTAAGGTAGGCACTGTGCAATCCAGACTTACCTAGACTGATGGTGTAGCATGCTGTGATTGACTGAAGCTTTCACCTACTCACTGAGCGTTACCTGTTGAACCTTGGTTTAAAGAGGGGTAAAGAAAAAGTAAATAAGCCATAAATAACATTCCCAGTGCTGCGGGAAATGCTGCCCCTTTAATGATCCAGCAGCTGGAACAAATGATTGCTCACTCATAACACACACATTGCAGTTGTCATAGAAACGCACTTAGCAACAAAGAATCCTTGACCTTTTCCCCATCTGTTTTGAATCTTCACAAAGGCACATTAATTTCTATATATTGATTTTTCCTTTTTCTGTTCTTTTTTTTTTTTTTTTTTTTTTCCCCCCAAGAAGGAAATGCCACATTTTGTGTGGCTCCCAGATACCAGGGGAAGCCTTCAGTACCTTCAAGGGAGACTACTGCAGAGGAGCTACCTCTCCTTACTCCTGCTCAGAGTGGGGCACCAGCTAGTCCCTGACAGAAAGATAACTGCAAAGGAAGCCGTATAACTGGAAACTACACCTCAGCCTGTAAACTTGAAAACCAATCTGTTTCACTTTGGGAGAAGTGAGGGAAGCTCAGAGCTCTGTGGTTTTGGACATAACCACCCAGGGTATGTACGGTCACAGTCTGTAATTAAATCAGAATGTCCCCTTCAAATGGATGCAGACCGTCCAGGAAACAAGATTGTATTATCAAAGGCCAATATGTATATAGCAACATCACTGAGATGAAAACAGCCTTGCTACAAAGGGCATTGCTAAATTCCCAGAAGAAAGAGAAATAGATGAAATTAATCCAGATTCTGAGTAATGGTGAAATCACTGTATGTTCTGAATGCACAAAGATTTTAGATGAAGCTTGACTGACCTAACTGTATTAGCCATCAGATTAGATCCCTGGGGTTTGGGTTTTTTTCAACAGGTATGACCCCATGTTTATCATTTGGGATAAATAGTATAAACTTAATCACATATTCTCTTAAACTAAAGATAATAAAAGGGAAAACAAACATTTCTACAAACTATTTTTGAAACATTTTTGAAAGATTCTAGCTTTTGTTTTACATTTCATTATTTTACACCTTCTCTCAAATCGATGATGATTTCAGTAGGATATTTTCTCTCCTCTCACAAAAAATTATATGAGGAAAAGAAAAAAAGAATGCACACACACACAAATGCACACACATAACCTAGATATCTGCAAGAAAAAAAAATAACAACTTTGAACACCTAGTACTGCTCATGGAAAATTATTAAATGTATCCTTTTCCTATTAAAACAGCTCTTTGAAATAATTTCAAATAACACATCACCCATCTTAAATATTTTGTGAATTATACAACAGAGAAGGGATTGCATAACAGAGCACAGGATGTGACAAGGCACTGGCCGCTTTACCAAAGCTTCCAAATTGGTGGATTACTGCTAAGGCTCAAAATTTTTCCTTCAAATAAATAAACATACATAAATAAATAAATAATAAATAAATGTAAATAAATAAAGCCAATAAACTTTATATATAAAGCCAAGAGTTTGTTGTTAATATAACTGAAATCTTAAAGGTCTAGCCTTAGAATCATTATTAGTCTGGATCTAACTATTACAGAAAGAGAAATTCTACACAGAAAGAATGTATAATAATAATAATATACTAATAATCAAGTTGAAATTGTTATATGTGCACTTCTTTGGTTTTTACCCTTTTTCCTGCTGTTGCACTCACATTTCTCCTGCAGCTTTGGGTCACAAGGTCGGTAGTTTCTCTCTGGTGTTGGTGGTGTGTTATCAGGGTCTAGAGTCCTTCACTGGAAGGAATACATTGTTCATGTAGATAATTTCTTCTTCCTCATTCTAGGCTCCACTTGGGGTCATTTTATGTTTCCTAGCACACTTCTACAACTTCCTCTTCATTGTTTTGCAGCTCCACATCTGAATTTATTACATATGCTACGTTGTCCATATGTCAAATATTATTTCTTTGTTCTCTTTGTTAGTCCTAGATCCATCTTTGTCCATCTGCAGATCTGCATTTCTTTAACCATTGGTGAGTTGTTTATACATGTGGGGGGTCCAGTGCCTGACCATGCAATGTCACACCCTGTGTCCCCACCTCTATTTCCTAACAAGTTAGAGTCTTAAAACCATGGTGGCACCACACAAAGATAAACAAAAGTAAAACTTAGAAAAATTGCAGTTTCAGCTAAACCAATTAAAACAACGCTGCAGGCAGGTCAAGAAAAGCTCAAACAGAGCAGGTTGGACAAGCCTGGACTGTGCAAACTCAACCCACAGCCTGTCCTAGCAATGGCAGCATTGTACATACTTACAGTGTTATGGGCATCTGTGATGTCCGGATCTTTCTGCTGACTGGTTCATGTCTCTTCTTCATGCTCTCAGAGCTGAACCAGGCATCATATTTACAGCAGAACACCGTCCTATGACAAAACTGGTAGAAACTCCTTCCTTCCCTCCTTCCCTTTTTCCTTCCTTCCTACCTGGGGATATGACACACTCCCTATCGCCAGCTCACAGTTTAAACTGGCAAACTCCATAGTGTTACAGGCTCCTGACATACTCACCTCTCCTGCTATCTTATCTAATATCTGGATTAAGGTTTCTGAGATCTTATTACAAATCCCAGATGTCCTGGAGCATGCTGTACATTGTGTGCATGCGTGCTAGTGAGGTGTTTTCACATCCTGCTCGGATGAGGGAGACAAGTGACTCAGATTTGTAAATCCCCAGCTGAGCAGACAACAGTGAGACAAGTCTCAAAGTCCAAACATTTATTAACTTCCCACAATGTGCTAATTGGACACATGATAATTGGCTAAGTATATAACGAGTTGTGGCAAGCAATACAGTATGCCTTGCATTACTTAATGGTAGTGAAGGAAAAAGGGAAAAAGGAAAGGAAGGAGATGAAGAGAATAGAGACATAGAGAAGACTGGTCTGGGTTCCTGCATCGATCCCACCAGCAAGGGTTCAAGGAGGCATCCATCTTCTTCACTTCACTTCACTTCACTTCACTTCACTTCACTTCACTTCACTTCACTTCACTTCACTTCACTTCACTTCACTTCACTTCACTTCACTCTCCAGGCCCCCCCCTCCCCCACCTCCACTTTGTCCCCCCTCGATTTATACCCACTGTCCTTGGGTCTGTCCCCTAGGTCAACCCACATACCTACATATCCCATGTATGGGGAGGCATAAAGTGTTTCATGGGATGATGTAATTAGCATGATCTTGTTAGTCTTCATTAGCATAGTCAGGGGTGTTAACTTTAATATACATTCCATGGATAATGAAGCAAAGGTCATTCACCGGACAGATGGCCCTTGAAACTTGACCAGGTGCACCAGATCAGAGCTGTCCTGTCTCCACAGGGCTCCCCCCTCCAGCTGCATCCTGTGTTATTGGGGCAGCCTTATCAGCTTCGACCTCCACACTACCCACCCCATAGCTACAGCTTCACTACTTGTGAGTGTTTGAGACCTTCCCTAGCTCAGAGGGCCTCCACTCCCCCTGCTATCCTTTATCTCTTTCTCAGGCTGTTTTTCCCAGTCTTTGTTTCTTGCAGGCCTGTTTCTTTCAGGACCTGTTTTTACAAGTTGTGTCTCACAGGTATGTAAGGGAGGGTGGTCAGTTGATTACTCCGGACTATCCTTCTACTGCACAATCGTTTGACATTTCCTGTTCCCTTTATCTGCTCCCATAGTCTATATTTATAAGCTTTCATGAGGTATATGTGTGACAGTGTCCTAATAAGTGCAATTTACTTTTCCTGTCTGAAAAACAAGCAGAGCAGGGGAAAGAAAGCATGGTACTGTAGAGAGAGAAATGATGGATTTTCAGAGCTGCTCTTTGCTGATTTTTATACAAGATGGTTTGTGATCAACATTTTTTAAATGTTTGGGTCTGTGTCTGAATGGACATCAGAATCATGACTTAGGTTCCCACCTAAAATTAATCGTAGCTGTACATATTCAAATCAGTACTTAGGTGTTGACTTTGGGCAGCTCTTTCCTAAGAACTCTGAATGCACAATCAGAATCTCAAAAAACATCAGTATTGCTGTTTTGGGGTAGAGCTGGCTTCAGGTCTAGTTCCTTTTGTTAATACAGGTCAGAATCCTCTGAAACAGTTAATTTCCCAAAGAGTGCCAAAAGAAACTATAAACAAGGTACTTTGTAAACCTGCACCCTTGGTAGACAATTATAAGTTATTTTTCTTACAAATATTAATAAAATACAAGAACAAGCAAAAATATTTTTCATCTATGAGTCCCATAGGCATTCCTGAATCAAATTTTTCTGGTACATCGTGATGCCCAGTGTCAGGTTAGGTCATGTCAGTGAGTTCGAGTCCATTCCCCAAATGTTATTTATGTACCCAGGATACTGCCTGGTATCCTTAATTATACAAAAGGATGCAAACAACAACCATCGCAGGCTGTGCTGGTGAAGGAACACCACTGGTGACTCCCAGCATAGCTCAGACACCACATCACTCACTCCTGAACAGGGCCAGAAGAAAAACTTCAGGCACTGAGGAACTGTCTAAAACTTCCCATGGAGATGAGGCTTCTCCAAATATAAGTACCTGCTATTCATGACAGTTCAGTGTCAAAAGTCTTCTGTGTAACTAGTGTGTACGAGCTTGCCCAACTTTACATCAGAAGGGGCTTGGACCAGCCCTCTGCCCAGACAGCTCAATGAGCCCACATGGATTTTTTCAGTTCCTCAGTTCTACAGCACTTTTAATCTTGCTGGTATTTAAGCTGATGACATGAAAGACAGTTACAGCGATTGCAGATGCTTCTGTTTATAAGGATTTAATAGAAACCCTCAGCATAAAATTCACTGAGCAGCATCTTGCTATTGGAACAGTTATATTTTAAACACCATTAAACTTGACAGAAATCACAGCACACATTCTCACATAAACCTTTCAGTAAACTTCAAATGCAGAGGCAAATTCCTCTCCAGGATGGGTGGGACATAGAGACACAGTTTCAGAGAGGCTGTCTCACAGTTAATAAAGCCATTCAGCCTGAAAGACATTGTTTTTCCAGAAGTGTCTCTCCTCCATAATTTTTCTTCCTTCAAAAACCAAGGAGGGATCTACCCCTGAGAAATTAAGTTGCCAAGAGGCTGCTGATTCAGTGGGCTATGGGACACAGGGGAGTTTCTGCCACGCCAGCCCCAGAGAGCTGGGCTGCTGTTGTCTTCTGTCCCCAGCCAACTGGTGACACCTGGACCCTCAATCCCCTGAGACTCATGGTCCTGCACCAGGGTCTGTACTCAGACCTCTTATCTTGCTTCTGGCTAGTCCAGCCTGAAGTTGGCTAGGTCACACACGCATGCTCTGAGAGTGTGCCCATACGAAACACAGTCAGAAATAGCATTTGATAAGGGCAGAGGACAAGTACAGGGGTAACGTTGCTAGTCAGTCACTTGTCTGCACTTGAATGGCCCCATTTATGCCCTTTTCCTTTTATTTTCCCATACTTCGTTCCTGCCAATCTCCCTTGAACCTTGTTTCTCCACCTTTGGTCCTTCCCTAAACATACCATTAGTAAATCATGCCCATAATCCCCTTAAAACATCTCACCATAAATTTTACTCATTCCACAAATTCTTTTCTCCACACACTCTATAATAGGTCTTATACCCTTGTAGTCAATACAGGGCAACACAGAGTCCTGTACCCTTTAGTCTGAAAGGTTTTTGGGGAGAATTTATTTAGTTGTCTCCCTTTGGTGGGGTTCACAGGAGGGACACTGGGCTAATCCTTCTCTTTTGAGGGTCTCAGGCATAACCAGTTTAGTGTCCTCCATTTTCACCAGTTATGGGGGCTTCTTGGGTTCCTTCACCTGACCCTCTGCAGATCTGTTCCCATCATTTGCTTTTAATGAAAGAGAAGTTTTTTCTTCTCACTGCAAATAATATGTGGAAAATATGCAATGGAAAGAGAATATGTGCAGCATGAACAGTGAGTTCACTCTCTGTGAAAATATGAAAGGCTAGTCTAGTCTTCAGATGGAAGTGAGTCACATCTACTGCCTGCTGCCCCCCCAGGCACTATTTAACTGTTCAACCTCACCACCTTCTGGTCCAGCACTCCCGATCATGTCCACTGAGCCACCTTGGAACAAAGGTCTTTGTTCCTTTCATCAAGATTTGGCCTGGACTTGAACAGGGAAAGGTAATTTATTAATTTGAAATCACAGTATCAAATAATTGCATTTAAAATTCTCACCATAACCCTCAGGGCATGAAACACGGGGCTCAGAAGAACTGTCCTAGAACTCTTGTGTGTTACTAAGGGCTAGGGAGTGCTTAAGGAAAAGTATTATCTGCTAGAGATGGAGAAATAGTCAAGCTTTCCAAAACACAAGCTCTTCTTTTGGTCTGAAAAGGAAGCAGCAACTGTCAGTGTTAAATTCAGGTTGAGAACAATTGTTCTGAATTGAACTTGATATGGTAATTAGTTAAATCATCCAAGAGAAAATGTTGCTGGTGTCTGTAAAGCAAAAATAAGCATTTGCAGGGAAAAGGGTGATGAGGCAATTATCTCCTATGGGAAGAGCAGAACCAGGTGATTTATCACCTCTGGGAAAGGTAGGAGGTAGCAAGGCAAGGGAGGAGGAAACCGAAACATACCTTAAGCCAGTGTCTCTCCTGAGTTCAGGATTTTTCGTATCCAGTGTAGTTTTAAATTCCAGTTCATGGACTCATTTTTTGAGGGATTTGTGGTGGGGTTTTTTGGAGTGAGTGGGATGTAGAGTAGGTTTCCCTTGAGATTCAGGACTGAGAGGCCAGACTTAGAATGGTTATTCAGTAAGAAATCCCCTCTCCCTGATAACTTGATGTTTCTGTCCCTTACTGATTATCCTTAAAAGCTTGTGCTGGTGCATAATGGTTGTCTATTTCTGCACACACTGTTTCCAGGAGAACACATTTTGCATGAGAGGATGTACATTACATTCAAGTATTATCCAACTAAAACTCAAAAGTTTTGAAAGTTGTATCATGAATATAATTTATCATGATGGCTGTGAAAATATGTTTTCAAACTTACACTCTTCAGGAACAGCCTGGCTTCATCCAGAGGGTGTGACAACTGATGAGGAATTGGCTTTTGGTAAAGAGCTTTGAGAAGCTGGTGAATGCTTTGTAAAGGCTACAGAAATCTAGGAAAATACATGGAAAATCACTGTATATAAAACACAGTTACCACACTAAGCACAATGAAGGAGAGAATAGACTGTTGTTGATCCTAAGAAATTATTTCTACTATCTATATTATAAACACATGCAAACACATATGGGTTTACATGCAATTTTGTTATGCCAGTGACTGCCATCAAGTGGCTCCGAGAGGCAAAGACAATCAAACCAAAACAACTGCAAGCACTTTTCCTGCCCAAATAGGTGAGGTGATCAAGGATCTTCATCAGGTAAAACTGGATACAGATAGTGGTGCAACTGCCCAGCGTAAAGAAACCACAGATCTGGAGTCCCCCTGTCTGCTTGAAAACATGGAGAGTAAATCATTAGTTTCCAAAATATGTACTCATGACCCCCTCCATCGTTCAGACTACACTTCTTCCTATTTACACTTCCAGCAATTACTGGAGTAACTGCACTCCTGTCCTCATTTTTGCTGGGATAGTGCTAATTGTTCGGGTTTTTTCACTTTCTTCTTAGTTAGAACAGTGCTGTGTTTTGGGTTCAGTATGGGATTTGAAATGAGAAGAATGTTGATAATACACTGATGTTTTTAGCTGTTGCTAAGAAATCAAGGACTTGTCAACTTCTCATGTCCTGCTAGTACACAGGTACACAAGAAGCTGCGGGGGGAGAATAGGCAAAACAATGGACCCAAACTGGCCAATGGAATATTCCACATCATCTAACATCATGCTCAGCATAAAGACAAGGGTTGATTGGGGAGCTTCATTTGGGTTTTGGGGATGGTAGTTTCAGGATTCTTTTTCCTCTGGGATGACTATCCAGGAATGGGCTGGGCATTGGTCAGCAGGTGGTGAGCAATCAAATTGTGCATTAACTATTATTATTATTAGTAGTAGTAGTACTAATACTAATATTATCATTATTATCATTATTATTTTTATTTTATTTTATCCCAATTATTAAATTGGTTTTATCTCAACCTACGAGTCTCCTTACCCTTACCCCTACAACTCTTTCCCCCATTCCCTGGGAATGGGGGAGTGTGAGCAAGTGGATGCGTGGTTTTGGGCTGCTGGCTGGGTTTAAACCACGACACCCTCTCATGCAGCAACACATGACAAATTAATGATGTAACACATTATAGTCTATCTTCTTAGATGCAACCCATCTAACTTGTGCAAGAGGGAAACAGCCTCCTTATGTCCTTCCCACCCTTCTGATCACAGCTGCACCCTGACCTATGTTGCAGGTGATAAAAAACAAAGCAAAACCATGAAAAAAGATCAACATGAGTGGACTTCTGTCCTGTAATACTTTAGAAAGTGTAAGCTCACTATAAAACTGCTTTATAGTGGAAAAGCAAAAGAAGCTTTATAAACTTGAAAATTTCAAACAACAGGTTTTTATGAAAGAGCTAGAAAACCACAGGGTTCAGAGTTCCACAGAGTTTTTCTAGGTTCTCTTTTTCCTTCTTCATGCAAGAAAATAAAAAATGCAGTGGTCATAATTCTGATTTCACCTTATCAGATTCACTGACTGTTAGGATTACTCCCGTTGACACTAGTACAAAAGGATATCCTGACAGATTCAAGCAAACTCAGACTTATTAAAAGCAATAAATAATTGTTATGATCCCAGAGAAGCAACATCTGCTACTCTATTTGTTTTGTGTATGACTTCAGAGATTAGGGGACCCTGCTACTTAATTGCTCAGAGGGACGCTAATCTTGTAAAGCTCTTTTCCAAGCAGAAGCTATCAAATAGAAGCAGGACTCCTTAATAAAATTAGAGTTGTTAAATTCTCCATTTTGCTGGGGAGTTACTCGGTCTAGAAACAATCACCAAATCATTCTTAGAAGAATAATCAAGCTACAATATCAAGATCTAAAAAATTTCTATAAGCTAGGACTGAGGGTTTAGTTCACAGTTTTTGCTGTATGTTTATGTTATCTGATCATATATGCTTTTTCTTTCCCAGAAACTAAATTTTCATACCAAACCACAGTCATGACAGGGAAAATTACTTCTCAGCCTCAGCCATCCCAGGAAGGAGCAGGCACCGTCTCCCTGAAGGACAGCACCAAAGGCAGAGCCAGTCATAGAGCATTCTCTAACCAGATAAGGGGTTTCAGAAACGTGGTTCCCAAAATCTCTTTTGCACATGTGATATTTTTCAGGCCAAACATGCATAACTTCTGATACCACAGTTATTTGCCCACTGGCCCTTTGGCCTCTCTTGGAGAAATTCTGAGTAACTATGGGTTAGTGGTAAGAATGAGTTTTGTCTGTGTAAAAAGGAAATATTTTAAAAATAGTTCTCCCTGAGTTTGTTCTGAAACAGTGATGTAGACATCTGGCCTGGAAAACATGAGGTTGAATAAACTTTGAGCAAGTTATAGGTTGCTTGAAACATGGTGGTGTAATATGTACAGGAGTGCATATCATACTTTCACCTCCAGAACTGGCCATTTGCAGATGACTAGAGAATAACAGGACCAGCATTTATGATGCACCTCCCAAATGCTCTCCATCTGCCTTCAATTGAATGGCAGTAACGGTAGCTTTAACTGCTGGAGAGTCCATCTGTGCTACTAATAATAACAGAAATGAAGGAAGGTAGCTCCTTCATCAGGTTGTGGGTTGTGTTTTGCAGGGAACTTTCTTTGAACCTGTTTGTGTAGTACCCAGAACTGGTGCTGTTGGTGCTACCACATTACATGGGATACATCAGCTAGAGATACCTGCCCGTTATCCGCTCAGTTTGACAGAGCTTGACACAGCTCACGCCACATTTGATCCATCTGTCAAACCTAGACCAAAATGCACCATCTGACTGCTCGATCAAGTGGGATTTGCTATGGAAAATGGGACTTCTGGAGTCCCCTCTTTATTAATAATTATAGCATAATAAAAAGCAGACAGCTAATTGCTGTTCCTCTGCTATAACCTGTTAGATTAATAGAAACAGTTCTTCTCAGGAGACTAAGCTCACTTTCACATTACAAAAATAATTAAAATGTAGTCAAGTGCTGAAAAGTCACCCAGGAGGTCTGTACATAATAGCCCACACATACATTTTGCCTTTTGTGCCATAGCTGCTCACCAAGGACTAAATCTGTTCTGCCATCAAGTCCTGATTCCTGCCTTGCACATGAAAAAGAAGCAGAGGGACCATGATAGGACAGCTCTACCCTTTCACAGGGGGTCTGACCCTATTGCTGGCCCTCCAGCTGCGGGCAGTCCCGATTGCACCAGATCATATAAACAGAAAAGTCTTCCCCTGTTAACCTATACCCTGTAATTGCACATCACTACATTTTGTTTTCAGATTTGAAGCTCTGAAAGGGGCTGCAACAGGAGGGTGTTCGCATGGCTGTCCTTCTGATGCTAAATACTGCTACTACTAGCCTTACTCAGGAAGCCCAAGCATGGAAGGGACAGAGAAGACACCATCCTCATTCAACAAGGAAGCTCTGGGCATGCTGTCTGCATCCCACAGAGGAAAATTCATCTCACTGAGCCCAGTGCCACGTTACTGTGAAGGCGATCACAGGAACTTGCATGTTCCCTGACCATATTTTTCCCACTCCTGGGTCACTTGAGCACTACCTCCTGTTTTAGTGCAGTTGTTAAAGATGCCTTCCCAGCATTTAAAATAAACCAAAAGATTGCTGCAGCTCCAATAAAAGCAGCACATACCCTGAGCTCTAGTCTCACTGACCAATAAATCTTGTTGGGTTTTTTTTTTCCTAATTACTCTTTTAATCTCAGAAGTAATTTGCAGACTGAAGATCAGAGGAAAATTTCCACTCACACACACTTACTTCTCACTCTATAACCAATTTGCAGCTTCCTTTCACTCCAGGGTGAAAAAATACTGCAATTCTCATTGTTTCTCTTCCCTGCACCTGTGCATGGAGACAAAACTCCTTTGTAATCACCACAACATATTCACAGGCTTTCAGAGTGGAGATATTCACTATCTTAAGCATGAGGTATTAAACACTTAATCACATATTGGTCTTCTTTAAAAAAAAAAAAAAAAAAAAAGAAGACCAAATGCATATCTAAAAGTTAAATGTGGTCATTAAATTAGAAAGAGAAACAATTTTCACACCCTTCATTTTTGGTGTTCCATTCTGATTTTGGGACAGAGGAAGATATTATAAAAATAATAACTCACCAGAAGTACACAGGTTGAATTTCACAGATTTTTAAAGGGAAAAAATGGAACCATTACTTTATCCTATCTGACTTCATATTCTACAGATCATTGTATGTGTTGTTCATATGTTATCTTGATCCCACGCCTCAGAGTCAGGCATTTCAGTCCTTGAGAGTCTAAACTATTGTCTATCCCAAAGAAAAAAAGAAAAACCAAGATATTAATGCCCGAGGCCCACTGGTTACTGAACAGAGATGTGTTCCGTATGTGATCCATACCATAATGAAGAAAAAAAAAATATAAAAAATAGAAAGAACATACTCCCCCCCAAATCTGAACCCAAACCAGTGATTTCCAGAAACAAAGCCTAGGGAAAACTTTTTTCCAGACATGATTCCAGCAGGGGTTTTGTTCTGGATGTGTGGACAATGACCCAGGAGTCTGGAGAAAGAGGATTCACCTTTCCATTCTTCAATGCTATTCCAATTTGGGCAATGCCCTTGGTCTCCTGCTGTTTCATACTCTGAACCGTCTTCTGTATTTGCTGTTGGGACTCCCAGTTGCACCTGGCTTCTTTTTTGTCTTTACAGATCATTTATCTTTGACATTTTTAAAATGTTTTCATGCCATGCATTCAGTATCCCACTTTCCAAGGTAGCACATAGTCTTCACTATATCAGGCATCTTGTCCCCACTATAACTTGTCCCAAGTATTTTCAATGAACATGAACAGACCGGCTAGGTCAGGCAAAAGGGGCTAAAGAGTGCCCTCTGGTATGAGAATCTCATTTTGATGCCATTAGGAATTTCTTACCAGGCAGAGCTCTGAGCAGGCCATTCACTCTGGCTTGGGTCAACACTCAAATAATTTTTTCCATTCCCACAAATGGGAATTAATACACCCAGGGAAGCTCCTTCAGAAGTCTCTATATGAAGAATGCAAATCCCATGTTTCTGAGATTATCAGTGTGGTCTAAAGAGTGGGCATAGAAGATGGAAGAGGCAGCAGTGTTCCTGAATACTTTTGAAAAGTTTGTGCCTACTTGACTTCAATTTCACAGATATTATATCCAATTTTCACCTCTTACATCTGGAGTAAAACAGTAGTGCCACACTTCTGTAAAACCAATAGAACAAGAATCATGGACAATATGGAGACTTTTCTGTAATCTTTTTTGACATGGATAACATGATGACTTTCACATCTAATTTTTTTTCAATTACTGTCTGGTTGGTGATTATTTACATGAGATAAAGAATGTTTGAAGGCTTCTACAGTAATTAAGTTTCATCTTTTTAGATTGTTCTTTACATGTAAAGGTAATTGCTTTTAGTTGTTATAAATCTTGTGTAAAATTCCTCAAGCAATAAACACAAGCTATATCCCAGTAATTGTCTATTGACTACACTTTCTAGTATGAATTAATTTTCAATTACAAACTTCCTTACTGTATTAGGTTGAAAGTCTGCATTTTGAACACGTAGATATTCTCATCTTGTGTAGATTTGTCTCACATTATACTGGAAAAAAGAGAGAGAGATTCACTGAGCAACCATCAGTCTGAATATCAATGCAGCATGACAATAACAGTGTATATCAAAACTCAGATTTCCTCTGCAAATTCCCAGACAGCAACAAAGACGCATTTCCAACCCTAATTATTTTTATTGCTGTTACATTATATTCTTCTCTACTGCTTCTTTAAAAGTTAATGGCTTGATTAAGGAGGGGATCTAAACTCAATGAAACTTGCACAGCAACCACAAATTAAATCTATTCCTAGCAACTTTTAGGGGATAAGTTCCTCATTTACCTAAGAGGGGTAAGTAGGTAGTCCTGGGCTGAGTTATCACACTCTTTCTGAAGAAGAAGTTGGAGACTATAGCAAGATTTTCACAAGTGTTGATCTGGAGTTAAGGGTCCAGTTTGTCGTTGTTTTCAGAAATGCCCCAAGGTACCTACCTGCATTTTTAGGTGTAGGATACTTTTTTCATAATAGCATCTAAATCCCACCTTCAAATCTGCGTGGCTTACCCAGCACCATCAAGTTAGCTCCACAGGGGATATACACCATGCTGAGGGAGATGCCAAATATCCTCCCACATCAAATCCGGGAGAGAGCTGCTGGCTTGGGGCCTGAAAACAGCCAGCTGGCCTGGTGGAGAGAGTGCCAAAGCCCTCCAAGGGGAGACACAAGAGATGCTGATTCAAATGTAGGAAAATGTCATAATGCACTTCTGCTGCCAGAAGAGGAAGTCTCCATCCTTCCTTGTCCCTCTTTCAGCACCATGAGGTCCTACCCTCCCTTGAGCTGATTCTGGACCTGTGCTGTACCAATTTAATGAAATAAAATATCAAAAAACTACCCACTCTTCTCTTCCCCATGACATTTGTTGACATTTTAGTCAGGTAAACTGGCTCCTGCAAAGGTCCTAAGAATGTTAAAGGCAGCACCAAACAAATGAGAGGACACACCCAGGAGGGGAAGGTGGAAGGTGCCACACATAGACACTGATGTGAGCAGCCTGTGCATTCATTCCCTAGAGGACTGAGAGATCCTGAATTTACAAAGGTCTTGTAGCACTGAGGGAGTGATAATAATGCCATGTGGATTCCCACTTGGTGCCCATAAATTTTCCAATGGGATGTGGGTGCCCCATATTTCCTGTGTCTCATCCTGCAGCACAGCAGATGTCCTGGATAACCTATGACATCTAAAATGGCCATGGACACCTAAGTTTAGGCACCTGAATCTCTCCGTTGGTGACCTCAAGTCATGCCATTAAAAATTCGGTATTATCCATAACTTTAAAGGGGTGTATTTAGTCCAAGAAAAGGGGATGTATTAACTCTTCATTAATGCATAAAGCGTGAAAGAGCAAGGGTGTCTTTACAAGCAGTTCCAAGTAGAAGCATATTGAATTCTTTTTAAGGTATAAAATAAGAACTAATAAATAAAAGATTTCCTCCATACATCTATGAGTTCATTACATCTACATTTCAAATTTCTGAATTTCTGTCTAGGATTGTTAATAAGTTTATCAGGCTCAGCATTACCAAATTTCTGACACTACAGGAAAAAAAGTAGACACACACACACACACACACATACATCTCTAGATGATCGTACATTTGGGCACTTATTTAACAAGGGACATTTTTTTATTTTCTGGTATTTGCTGTAACTGAAAAAAAAGAAAAGGATACAAAAACTAGATATTCCCACCTGTGGGAATCCTGAGAATGGGACTGAAGAGAATGTGATGGTATAGGCACATAAAGTGTGGCTTGACCGTATCACTTGACCACTGCAACATGAATAGCTCCATTAGCCAGAACTGGCCTTTTCCTTCTCTTGTGTAAGATCTGTCCTTTTGTCTGTGAGATAAAGACTTCAGCTAACAGTGCCACCAGATGGGCCCTTGGTGGTACTGTATTCCCTGAGCAATATTCTAATGGAAAAGAGAAGAAAAAGAAAACTCCAAACTTCAGCATTTCTGTTCATTTCATCCTATCTTTTCATCTCTGCTCTGGAATTCTCTCTCCAGCAAGAAACTGAAGGCTTTATAGTATCTTACATAATAAGGTGAAAAGACCTTGGTTTTACTTTTCAATGCAATAACTTATTGGCTTGCAAATTTCACACTTGAGGTTAATTGTATCTTCAGAATGCATGACCCACATTTCAGGCAGACAGAATAAAACAGTTCTGTATACTTTTAATGGATTTATTTAAAAGGATGAGCAAGCAAATGTTCACTTAAGAGCACCTATTAGTGAGCCAATATACTACATTTTTACTAGGACAATTAAAGACTGAACAACGCGATGGTCAAATTGAGGTCACAATTAAAATTAAATCAGTAAATCAATAGACTCAGAATGACCAAATCACTGCATTAACACAAAACATAATGAAATTGAATTATGAGGTTGATAGCAGATTAAATTACTAGATGATAGTCTTTGGCTTTGGTTGATTTTAACAGAGGTGGTTTCCTTCCAGGAAGACCCCACTGGTGTTGTACCAACATGGTGTTGACCCAGCAAGTAAAGGAAACAAATATACACACATGTGGTTCTGCTAGTCTCTTGATAATTTTTCCTGGTAGAAATCTAACAGGCAATAATGGAGTCTTGGCTTAGACTAAAAGATATAGCTGCTATTGTGTGATTTTAACAGTCCCTCCTCAACACCACTATTAACATTTTGCTGTGGTTGCTCCTAATTACTACCCTCTGTTTTTGCAGTGTAACATAGAATCTCCCTAAGGACTCAAAACAGAATTGATGATTTAGACATCTCTAACTATCTGTGGCTTTGGGATAACAGTTGTTCTCTAAGACAGAACAATTCACTCACTAAATCACTAAAAGCTTGCTGTTTATTTTAGGGAATTATTGAGGTGTCATCAGCACTACTTTCATAATGGTATTAAAAATACCTGTGCATATGGTCCTTCTTTAAATGAAAAAAAAAAAAAAAGGAATCCAGTTTCAGTCACTGGCAATATGAAAGAACATGAAAACAATGCTTATGTAAAATACTATATTTCATAAGGGTTATTTTTGTTTGCTCTGCCTTTGCAGTCTACAGGTACATGAAGTCAAGTGCTTTGAATATTCAACATGGTCCAGTACTTCAGTCAGTACACGTTAATTTTTAAGGTTTTGTGTCATGGAAGAAAACTCCAGATTCAATTTATCCATTTCTGTCTGCCACATCACCTGAAGAAGAGATAATGTTCCAGAAGAAATGAAAGGTCTTTGATAGAAAGGTGTGGTGCCAAAATTTCAGCCTATACAACAGATGTGAGATCTTGAAAATTAAGTAAATAAATATACACCAATGAGACAAACATATTATTTCTGACTTCTTTTCATGGCTGTTCTCTCAGTATTTTTTAGCAATTCCTACTTTTTTCTGGATTTTTTTCTTCTCAGATAAAAATCCAGGAGCAGAAATTAATGACTAATTCTAATGGCTTTTGATCTCAAAACACTTAGAAAAGCTTTTATATTTTTATCAGCATATACTGTATATATGATTACAACATTTGGGGTGTTTTTCTTCCCAGTTCAACTTAGATTCCTTACAATGTTAAGGAAAAAAGACAGGGAGTTTCAAAAGTAGTGTTAGTGACCCCAGTCTTCCTCTAAAGGCACCTGTCTCCACTGACTATAGGATGTTGACTACAGTCTAACTTGTCTGTCTCCATTAGCTAAGCCTAAAGTATTTACCCAAAAAGACACAATCAATCTGAATCAAAGCTGAGAGGCTTTACCCTTCCAATATCATCTCTGTTCTGTTAAAAAATATGCCATTCTTTCCATCCTTCATCACTTCAGAGCTCTGGTCCTAACTTCCAAAACTGCTTGACCAGGTAGTCTTCTCTGTTTAACCAGTGACAAAGGTTTCACGAAGAATTAAATAGTGCCACACTGCCATTCCATCAGCTGACTGAAGAGATTTACCCTATTTTAAGAGAAAATATGGAAATGTTTCAGTAAAAACACTTATAAGTATTTCAAATGTTATTTTTCCCAGTTACTGATCCCATTAATGATCGACTTCATGTGTTCTAATAGGTATTTCTTACTAAAGCACTTTCAGGAAAAAAAAAAAAAAAGGAAATGTAATTTATCTTTATAACAATAAAATAATAAATATAAAAAAACAATAAAAATAATTTGTGTCGAAACATGACAGGATTAATGCTTGAATATTATTTCAGTTGTTAAGAAACAGGCTTAAGAAGTCAACTGCTAAAGAGGGGAAACGTATACCCTTCTTTGCATCATGGTATTATTAGACAGAACAGATAGATTATGGTCATAAAATGGGAACACTGACATTATAGACCACTCTTTTGGTGTTTTGTTCTGGGCCTGTCTCTAGTAGCAACACAGCTCTTTGCTATATTCCTGTAAGAAAAGAAAACAAGATTGCCAAATTTTGTTTGACAGTGGCTGCAGCAATTTGTTTTGGAGCTGTAACGATTTTGAGACAAATCCCCAAATGGTCTCTATTTACTCCTCACTAGCTCAGTTATCAGAGCAGTTTAAGATCCCACAGATTTCAGTGGGACAGGGAAGGAGACAATAACATTCTTGGTCAGGCACTGGCAAGGACCTTCAGATTTCTCCAATAAGACATGTATTTACTGTGTAAACATGGGTAGATGGTGCAGATTGCAATTCATCTCACCTAGCTTTGGTACGTATCTAGTCCAAGGCAGTCAAATGGGCTCCTTGTGCTCCTGTCCGACAACTGACTCAAGACCACATGCCTGTTTCTCCAGTGGATGACTGACTAAATTCCTAGCTTTTAAGGAATATTAACATGCACCTCAGTTCCTTGCCCATTTCTCTGTAAAACAGCCCCATCTTTCAGTGGAGAGTTCCACTCCAGAGTTGTTTTGGGTCTGTGCCAGGGTTTTTGTTTCAGGGAGATCACAGCCTAACAAACATGCAGAGAGAGAACTATTCCCAGGCTAAAATGTGCATTGCATGACAGAATTGCTATGGCCTTGGTGTGTCTCACGGGCTCTGTGCACAGCTGTCAAAGAGATTCTCCTTTATCTCTACCAGGATATAAGAAGGCAGAAACCTGAGCTTAAGGAGCAGGATGAGTTTAGTTTAATACCAATGGCCAAAAACATGTCAGATGGCCACCATCGCTGTGAACAGACAACCAGAAATTCCCAAGCTCTATGTGTCTTGAGCGGGTGCGGAGAGGCAGATAAAAAATCGTGAACTTCCTAAACAAACATCAAAACAGATTTGAATGCAAGAAGGTTTTGTACTATTATATTAAATAAAATCCATGATAGATAGCTAAGTCACAGGAGGCCAGTAGCAAGCCTTTGCTGCTGTCAAGTGATTAATTTCAGTAAGAACATCAAAGAGAGGAAACAAGGAAAATGGATGAGAGGTTTGCTGCTTAGGAAGAGACAGCAGTGAGGGATTTTGCCCACATTAGAACTGCAGCCCTATGCCCAGAGCTGCCATAACAGATCATAATTGCCATTGCATTGGATTCACATAATTGTGACAAGTAGTAAAACTCACTTTTCTTCAGAGCAGCAGTAAATAGCAGGACGTATATGCATTTGAGAGAAGCAGGGTAACAATACTGGTCTGCCCTTCCCCACCCCAAAAAATATGAGATCAAGTTTTAGAATCACAATACTCAAAAAGAAAACAAAATTCTTGTGGTGCTATTTGCAACCTTCAGCTGCCTCTCAGATGGAGATTGGGAACTCTTCTCTGCAACTGAGAGAGAGATATTTTAATCTTTAAAAATAAATCAGATTTTTGCATGAATAAACTGAATCCAGCTGTCAGGGATTTATATACAATGGGACTGAAGAGCATGGCAGCCCTTAATGCTTCTGTCACATTTCTGTGGACAATACACTGTCTAGAAGACCCTCCAATGTTACTAATGTTCATAAGAAGCTCTCAGTATAGTCTAGAGAGGGAGAAAGAGGAATGCACACAATTTCCATGGACCAGTAAAACCTGGGGAAATTGTAGCAGACCAACTTAGCAGGCAGAAGAAATTTTGAACCCTGATCCTAGCTTCAAATTGAACTTCTGGGGAAGCTTCAGGAAGAGCATAGACTTCAATGAAGACTGAAGATAGTGCAGAAAGATTAGATTTTTAATGGAGGAGATCATGGGTTTTTTGGGTTTGGGGGTTTTTTGTTTGGTTTGGTTGGTTGTTTTTTTTCCCTGTGGCAGAGAGTTGGACCTTCATCAGAAAGTGTGGATGTTTTTCTGACAGTGTGGAGAGACTGATAGTTTGGATAAACTTCACCAACCCAGCTAAGTGGAGTTTGAAGTCCCATTCCTGAGTAACGTTATGCAGAGCATCAGCCAAAAGGGTGGAAACTGTCACTTTGGGGGGGTGGGGGGGGGAAGAAAAGAAAAATGGACATACATGCCCACTGCTTTCATCTCACCTGCATTGGGTTTTTGTCTGCTCCACTTAGAGGAGTTGAACCTGGTTTTTTTCAGTCACTGGATTCTCCCTGAGGAGAATCCAGGCTCCCTAATATTGAGGCTGTAGAGCCCATTTGGATGATGGGGGACAAAAGCCTAAATTTGAAAGAGCCTGTGTTCAATTTCTGCTTCCTTCTTGGAAATAGAATTTAACCCTTCGATACTGTAACCTAGGGCTCTAGGAACCTGGGAGTGCCTAGATGACACTGCAATTTGCTACTGTTTGTATTAAGGCATATGTCTTCAAAGGCCAGATAATTTTTGAGAGATTAATATAACTGCAGGCAATTTCACATACAGAGGTCTGGAACTTCACATATTCTGTAAAACACATAGCAAATGGCAACCTTAAAACACCTAGCAGCAGAGATTCATAGATCTCAAAAGAGAATTGATCATAGTCCTCTGCAAGCATGACCTTCTGTTTAACACAGGCCATAGGATTTCACCCACCATGGCGAAGGGAATTTTTCTTTCTTTCTTCCTAACTGAACACTATCAAGCCCAATAACTTGCTGGTGGCTGAACTATAGCTTATTGTTAAGTAAGACATCCAGTCTCGGCGTAAATGCTCCACTGTGAATTTACCACCTTCTTTGCTAAGCTTACAACGTGCTTAAACACCTTGACAGAATTCATTCTTTTCCATTTGAATTTATTTGACCTAAACTTCCTGGTATCCAATTCTATTATACTTTAGTGCACTGGATTGAATACCCCTTAATATAATTTCCCTGGTTAAGACTGTTACACAAACCACCACACATAAGACCTCAGGGACTGAAACAGGCAGTTCCAGTGCTAAAATATTCCATGTCAATAGTCTGAGATCATTCAAAGGTGCTACTCCATGGCAGAATAAGCTAAATTTGGACTGCCACAAGCAGACATCCTGCCCCACCCACCTGAGCCTGCTAAGTAAATCTGTTCAGTGAGTTTGGCCATAAGAAATCCAATACTATAAAAGTGATGGATCAGGTGTTTGTTGGCTTGCTCTCTGAACTGGGTAGACACATGACTTACCCAACGCTGGGACAGGGAAAGGCAGCTCTGACAGACTGAGTTAGGCTGTGATGAATTTGCACTTTGGGAGAACCACTGTAGATTTGGACTGTCTGTGTACACCATTTGCACCATGGTCACACAACAGACAATGACTGGTAGGTTAAAGCTGATCTCAAGATCTGAAGATGCAATCCTGAACTTAATGTAGGGCTTCACAAACCAAACCAGAACTCATTGCTCCAACTGGTGATTCCTAAATTAATCTTCATTACTGATCAAGGCATTTACCACCATGTACAGGAATTCAGGTACCAAAAGAGCATGGGAGGAGTGACACTTTATACACAGAGTTTGAAAACCAAGATGGAAGGCCAGCCCCAGAATTCCTCTCGCAGACAGTATATCCTGAACAACCACCAAAAAGGGCTTCTGTGTCTGAAGTAAACTAGTGCAAGACAGATTGATGGACTGGCCTGAATAAAGGCAATCCATTTTTCATATTCTTTTAAAATACTATCTTTTCCCCCTTCCTAAATAAAAGGTTGGAATGTTAAAACAGCTAAGTGCAAATCTTTATATATATAAAGGCACCATTTATAACACTGACAGTTCAGATAAAGGCTTTAGTTTTAGTTTAAAATATAAATTCCCAGTATGGAATGTAAATGCAAACATTTGCTTTATTTTACTTTTTTAAGTACTTTGTATTTTGTACTCTGACAGTTACAAATTGCTTAGATAATTTATTGAACTTTTCCCTCCCCACAAACCCAGTCCTCCCTTCTTGAAAAGACCCCCTAATATTATAGGAGCCTGGCTAGAAATACATAACTTGAGAGACAGTGGGAAGGAAGATAAAAAACACAGAGAAGTGACACAGATTAAAGTAAAATAAATAACAGGCAGCAGTTCAAATTAAAAAGTGCTGGGAGTATTAAAGAGGAATTCTTCATATGTGCCAGGAAAATGCATGCACTATACAGCATTCCTGTGCTGGTCTTTCCCTTCTAGCTTGGGGTCACAGTCCATCTTTTTTACATTTCAAAGGGAACTGGCTTTTACTAATGGGCCCAACTCAAACCCTTGCTTATCAAAAAAGTAAAGAGACGAGCAAGCAAGGATGAAACTACACACCTCCCTTCAGTTTCCTTCTCTAAAGACTCTCATTGCCCCCATTTGCCTTGCCTTGCCTCCCCTCGCCTCGCCTCCCCTCGCCTCGCCTCCCCTCGCCTCGCCTCCCCTCCCTTCCCCTCCCCTCTCCTCCCCTCTGCTGTACCAGCACAACAGAGACCAGGATGATGCTTGATAAGGTAAAAATGTACAAAGGTGATAAAATAATTAAGAGAACAAGGTTTTATGCTGTTTGTTTTAACCCATATAATTTCAGAGACCTGAATTATACTGCAACCCCACACAGTTGTATCAACACAGCTGAAGGGATGGCTACAGAAAAAATGTAGCATGTAACTACTCCCCGTGGAACCATTCAGTCAAATGGTTTGCCATGCCCATTCTGCCTGGGGACAACAGACTTTAGGACAGATTCAGTTCAATGTGATTTCATGGCAGTTAGGACCTTGCTCAATGCCAAAGTGTTGTGTGGTGTTTTTTGTTTTTTTTTTTTTCGCCTGAGCTAATGTACATAAATGATCTTTTAAAACTAAAGTCTCTAAACTAATTTTGACTTTACAGAAGCTAAATGAGGATAAGAGGAAATTATACAGGAAAAATGGAAATACAAAGAGTCACCTAAAGACCCAAAACACTGTGTCATTAGATTGTGAATTAGATAAATACTCAGTTTATTACATACCAGAAACAGCAGAAACAATTTGTGTCTCCCCAAACAATGAAGTAGAAGGCAGGTTAGAAATCTTGCTCTCTAAAGACCACTCCTGTATAAACAGCACAAAACTCACCTTTGCCAGGGTCTTCTATAAACTAAAAAATCTGAGCCCAGAGCACTTGACAGGTCTGCAGTCATTCCAGCACCACCAAAAGTCTACAGTGAATGAGAAGCCCAATGTATTTCTTGATATTTAGGTGTCTGAAATCACTTAAAGGTCCAATTCAAAGAGAGGGTGTCATCATACCCTCTACAGACCTTTTTTTTTAAAAAAAAAACAAAACCAAACAAACCACTATTCAGAGAAATAGAGCACTCCCTCCCCTGCCTTTCGGATCTTTTTTCAACATTCTTTGAAAAAGATAAAGAGCCATAGAAGAGGCAGCACATAGAGGTCTAAAACACTTCATTAGTTTTTTTCTAGGGCATTACAGAATAGTTATTACTTGATTACTTTAGAGCTTATTCTCCAACTCTAACATAGGACTAGGATTCAACACGTGTGTTTTCACTGGTTTGCCTGAAAAGAGCTGAACATCAGAGAGGTGGCTTGACAAAACTGTCAGTCTTTATCTCACAGCCTACAGTTTTGAAAGTCAGTAATACAGACAGATGGTGGCAAAACAAGATGAATTCCATGGGAAACTCAGAACTGATACCATTTTCACATCGTTGTTACGTTACATCAGTAAGAGCAAGCAGTAAAATAGTTTAATATGCACAAAGCAAAGACTCAGCCTGCAAACAGCTGAAAATTATAGCGGGTAACCACATGGACTGCAAACAAATTCTCTGGGCAGATATTACAACATCCTACAGCAATGGTACCTTGATGCAGGAGAGCTTTCAGGTTGCTAAACTTACCTGATTAGAAAGAGATGCTACCCCCAGGTCAGGATGTATCTCACCTTAAGTTGGCAAGCCTAAATTGAGACATCTTAGGTGTTTTGGTCCCCCTTTGTAATCAAGGGAGAAAGAGAGCCTCAGACTGCCACTCCATGTGTCCTCAAGTTGGCACTGGAGGTGGGAAGAGCCCAGCCCTTGTTGTGCCCAGCTCTCCACATGCTCCATGGACAACAGGTCTGTACTCCAGATGCACCTCCGAGCAGCTTTCAGACCGGCTTGTACACGGAGGAAAGTAACCTCAGAAGAGGGGCACAAGGAATGCTTTAGAAACCTGCCTCTATCCAAAAGGCAGGAGCGTTATTGCTGCCTGTCTTCTGTGGCTGTGTGCTCCCCGCCCCCAACCTGACCTGTATTTCCCATAATCCCATTCAAGTGATAACCACCAGGGGCGGTGGTAACAGATGCATCTGGTCTCTGTTGTGATGGCTGCATCCGACTCAGAGTGGATTCAGGGGTGACAGACAACATACAATAGCCAAGGGTTAATTTGAACAATTCGTCCACCTAGCCATCCTGCTGGTCAATGTCCAACTCAAGCCAAATTTGGAAGAAATTAACTTTCGTAGTTGGTATGTAAATATGCCTATAGGTCAGTTATCTCACTCCATAAAGAGTGGACAGTCCAGGGCCTGCTGAGCTCTCCTGCATGGCAGCAGGTGGCACGCCAGGATCTCCCCTTGAGTAGGGACACCTCTCAAAGGTTACACCATGAGGTTGAGACATTCCTTGCTCCAACACATTCTTAATAAGTGATTAATAGCGTGCCACACTTTGAAATCTTAGCTAAATTATAAAAAGGATTGATTGCACATATATAATCCTTTAGACATAAACCGTTGACCAAGTCTGGGACTAGGAGTGGGTCCAGCTGCACCAAGACTCCCCTCTGAGAAGAAGTTTAGAAAGCAAATGAGGTCCTTTCTGAACCTCATGACTCAATGGGAGGGTCTCCCTGACAGTTTTGTCTGACCCTGTCCTCTGTAGTAAATATCAAGTGAACCTTGACATTGAATCTTGTTAAACCACTGTTGCATTTACTATCAAATTTTGTTAAATCACCGTTTTATATCAGTAAATGCATAGCTACTTCTCTCTTGTGAGTGAAGTGCATCACTCCATCCACGTCTTCTCAAGAAAGATTTCAGCTGAGTGTGATGGGGATTGTAGAGCACAGATTCTGGGATGTCCTCAGTCCTTCCCTCCCCTCTCAGACTTCACGTCCAGGCTGTGGCTGGCAGGAAGTCTCTTCCAAACGCTGCCACTGAGCACCTGCAGTAGCAGCACCAACAGCATTGGGGTACCCCAGCGAGAAACAGCCCTCTCTGTGTGTCATCATGGGATTTTCATCAAATCCTACTGACTGCCCCAAAGCGCTGCACTGAGCCACACACTGTGCATTTTTTTTTAGCACTATCCCCCCTCCTCGCTGTAACAAAGTCCTTAATTTAATTATTCTTTTCTTTTGCTTTTCTCCCTCCCAAGCCTCCTTCCTCCTCTGTCAAAGCTTCATCTTGCCTTCACTCCCTGATCTAATTATTTCCCACAGAACACCTGGGTTCTGTACGCTGGACTGACATCTTTTGCGATTCACCAATCTTTTGCTCGATTGCCTCAATTAGCTTCCATTGTACACCTGGGTATGGCATTAATGTGACATCTGTACAGTTCAGGGAATGTCTGCTCCATTATGGAGCTTTTCCATCACTTCTCAGAGAGAAAGTGATTATGTGCCCTTAACTGTATCCCTGCCTTAGCCAGAGGGATCATTCTCTGCCTCCTTGTCTCACAGACAGCCACTCAGACTCTCTGCAGATGTTGAAGGTTGGAATGTCTGTGAGAGATGTGAAATCACAAAGCATCAAGGCTTTGAAAACAGTAATTTATTGGAATGCTCAGCACCAGAATTGCAAAGCTGGGTAGAGCTGTCATAACTGTTGCACCGATTGAACTCTGTGTAATCCCAGCCAAGTGTAGCTCTTTGCACTGTTTGGGCTGGCTATAAAGTCAAGGGGTGTCCTGCTTTCAGCTGGGATAGAGATAAGTGCTGTATTCTGGATTCGGTATGGGATTTGGTATGAGAAGAATGCTGCTAATACACTGATGGTTTTAGTTGTTACTAAGAGATCGAGGAATCTTTAACTCCCCATGTCCTGCCCGAGAAGAAGAAGCTGGGAGGGAGCACGGCCAGAGCACCAGACCCAAATTGGCCAGTGGAATATTCCAGATCATCTAACATCCTGCTCAGTATATAGATGAGGATTGATCAGGAAGCTGGCTCTTGCTCTCCTGTGATTGCAGTTTGGGGATTTCCTCTCCTCTGGGATCACTAGCCAGGAACAGGCTGGGCATCAGTCATCAGGTGGTGAGCAATCGCATTGTACATTACTCATTTGTATATTTTATTAATATTATTATCATTATGATTTTAATTTTATTTCATTTAAATTATTAAATTGATTTATCTCAACCTATGAGTCTCCTTACCTTTACCCCTCCAATTGTCTCCCCCATCCCCCGGGATGGAGGAGGGTGAGCGAGAGGCTGCCTGGTGTTTGGCTGCCAGCTGGGTTTAAACCACGGCAAGGGACTCCTCAAGCTGCATAGCAGGACTTTAAAACCTTCACTAAGATCCGACTGCTCAAGTTGTTTGCAATAAATTGCAGACCAGGATGTTCAGGGGATAGGTCCAGACTTTATCACACATATTTTACATTTGCATCCATGGAACTGCTGGCTAAATTTGCCCCATGATCTTCAAAAGGACATTGAAGGACACTGGAAAGGGCATCCTCAGAAGGTGAAGCTGCAGACAATGTTCATTATTTTAAATTTGTCATTAACAATAATAAAAGGTGGAACAAAATAGTTTGTTCAGTGCAGGTGAGGAGAAGTGAGGGTTAATGTTTTCTATCAAAGATGAAGGCTTTCTCCCTGGATCCAAAATGATAAAATAGCATTTTTCAACAAGTCACTATGTTGGGTTCATAAATCAAATTTTTATAAAATCCAAGCTCCTAATAGGCCTTATCTTGGGGATTGGTAGTGAAGAAATTAGCTAGTATAATTCTGTTTGACAAACATCAAAGCTATGAATGTTTTTTGTGATGTTATGCTAAAGCTGAAAGGTTTATATTATTACTTTTCATCCATCTGTCCTTTTTTTTTTTTTTTTTTTGCAGCATAACTGCTGAAGCTGTTGGCCAGTTTCAACTATATGTGGTGGACCAGAGAGGTCTCAAAGATATTATATGAATGTATGTTTCATGGAAATGAATTTTTAATCAAGAAGGGAGACCTTATTAATTTCCCTGCTGATTAAAACAGCTGTAGTGTGAGACCAAGAATCATTAAACAGAGAAGCTGCACCAGAAATTTTTATGAACTTCCTAGCTTTAGGAAAAAAAAAACCCAAACCAAAACAACAATCACTGTCATTATTTGCATTTTAACAAGCACAAGAAAATTCAGCTGAGTGACTACTCCATAACAGACTGGTCTCTTCGGTTTTTGAACACTTCTACTGGTCAAAGAAGTTGTTCCAGTTCATTATTTTGGGTGTCCAAGACACACCCCCTTGGATTTGGTTTGCACTGTGAAGAATGTAAAGTTAACACTGTAAGAAAGCAAAGGAGTGATGGGTGATCACTGTGTTGCATTAAACACATTTTTCCCAGTCTATCCATCCACCCAGTCTATGATGAGACATCATAGGAATTGCCATGAATTATGTGCCTCAGAACCTCAGCAACAGCTTCACCAAGAATCAGCATTATACACACAGTAACCCCCTTTCTAAATGGTGACCCCTTTTGCAGGTACCCAACAGGTATCCTACACGTATTTTCTCCTGTTCTTAGGAGAAAAAGATAATGATGCTAGAATAAGATGCCAGGTTTACTGTTGTTGATTAATTTTTGTGTTGTTGCCATCTTCTTCTACTGTGGCTGTTTAATTGCCTCAAGTAAAAAAAAAAAAAAAAATAAAAAATTCAACATCGTTTCCCACAGATTACTTCTACAGTAACTGGCTGCTCATGGCTTGGACAGGAATAATTTTTGCTGGGTAAAAAACTGTCTCGATGGCCGAGCCCAAAGAGTGCTGGTGAATGGAGTTAAATCCGGTTGGTGAATGGTTGCAAGTGGTGTTCCCCAGGGCTCAGTATTGAGGCCAGGTCTGTTTAATGTAATTATCAGTGATCCTGATGAGGGGATCAAGTGCACCCTCAGTCAGTTTGCAGATGACACCAAGTTGGGTGGGAGTGTTGGTCTGCTTGAGGGTAGAAAGGCTCCACAGGGGGATCTGGACAGTCTGGATCAACGGGCCAAGGCCAACTCTTAAGAGGTTCAACAAGGCTCAGCGCTGGGTCCTGTACTTGGCTCACAACAACCCCATGCAATGCTACAGGCTTGGGGAGGAGTGGTTGGAGAGCTGCCCGGTGAAAAGGACCTGGACAGGCAGCTGAACATGAGCCAGCAGTGTGCCCAGGTGGCCAAGGACACCTGACTTGTGTCAGAAATACTGTGGTCAGCAGATGAGGGAAGTGATCTTTCCCCTGTACTCAGTACTGGTGAGGCCACACCTCAAATACTGTGTTCAGTTTTGGGCCCCTCACTACAAGAAAGACACTGGGGAAGTGGATCATGTCCAAAGAAGGGCAACGGACTGGTGCAGGGTCTGGAGCACAGGTCTGATGAGAAGTGGCTGAGGGAACTGGTGGAGTTTAGTCTGGAGAAAAGGATACTCAGGGGAGACCTCATTGCCCTCTACAACTATGTGAAAGGAGGGTGCAGAGAGGTGGGGGTCAGTCTTTTCTCCCAAGTAACAAGAAATAGGACAAGACGAAATGGCCTCAAGTTGCAGCAGGGGAGGTTTAGATCAGATTATTAGGAAAAATGTCTTCACCAAAAGGGTTATCAAGCATTGGAACAGGCTGCCCAGGGCAGTGGTGGAGTCACCATCCCTGTAGGTATTTAAAAGACATGTAGATGTGGCACTTGGGGACGTGGTTTAGTGGTGGACTTGGTAGTGTTAGGTTAACGGTTGGAGTTGATGATCTTAAGGGTCTTTTCCAGCTTAAATGGTTCTATGATACTATGATTCTATGCCTCTTCTTCCACAAAATAGAAACTGAGCAGTAACATGGTTGGTTATGAAAATCAGGCTTACTGAGGCCAGAATTTAACCCAAGATTTCTCTTTGGGTTCTTTGCTCTTTTTCTGTCTTTCTTCTCCTTTTGTAACTGATTGCCTCTGAGTTGTTCCACTGTATGATTATTAAAATTAAATGAGTGTCAAGCTGAATGGGTGCCAATTTTCTAGACCACCTTCAGCCCATGATGAAATTTCTGCAAAGCATCTCAGCCACTGCCAGAAAGCCCTTGGAAGGCAATAGGATAATGGAGAAAGGACAACGGTTGTTTGGAAAAGGAGAGCTCAGCTGCCTTTGGAGGAGGGAAACACCACATTGCTACATTCAATTACATTTGCGCTAGCAGGGAGAACTCCAGCAGTGGAGCTCTTTGGGGACTGGGCAAAACAGACAGCAGATGCTTGCAGGCTGCTGTATGGCAAGAGCAGACACATCCTTATTATTGCTAAGAAGCACATATGTGACCAGGAATAGCTACACGCTTCCAAAGTAGAGAGACAATCCCCAAGGGCTGGGGAAGGAGGAGCTCTGGGGTCTCCCTTTCCTCCTGTAGTACTGCTCAGTGGGTACTCACATTTCTTGTCATGGAGGGAGCCTCCTCCACTCCTATAACAGCTTTTTTTGGGGCCCTAAGCAGTGCACAGGAATTGATTTATGTGCATTTAAATGCTAACAAGGCATATCTTCCTTTTGACTATAAGTACTTTAACTATGTTCCTCACTTCTCTCAGATAAATTCTTCTCTCATCCCCTTTTTAAATTTGGAAGAGTCCTGGATTTTTTACTGTGTTTTGTGTGAGTTCAGATGACTTCATTACATACAATCTTACAGTATCACACGGAGGCAAGAATGAGATCTTAGGACAACGGAAAGAAAAGGCTATCCTAAACTGCTTTTGCTACTAGAGAAAAATCTCACGTGGAAATTCACTATGAGTAAGATCTGAAATAGATATTCTGAGCCACAGCACAGGTGTCCTCTCCCCATCCTTTAGGAAGAAATAGAATTAAATAAGCCCTTCTTCTTTGGCCCCTGTGCTGAGCCAGTAAATCATTCCTCCTGGAAGTAGCACATCATTTTTCATGTCTCTCAGACCATGTGATCTTCAGACAGTAATTTCCTTTTGACAGAGGTCTATTTTACATACTGAGGGAGCACAGCAGATTGTTATAGTAAAACCCCAGAACGAGATCTGCCACCTTCAGGGGAAAACTATTCCTCCCAGAGAAGCCTCTCATGCAGCACTCTGTCACCCTGGAGTTTTTCCTGCAGCATATGCTATTTCCATATACTGTAGTTAATTTGCTGAACAGGACAGCTCCATCAGTTGAAAACATTGGTCTGAAAACAAACCTGAACTAAATATATGTGTACAAATACATCTCTAGTTTTGACTTTGTTTGGGAAAGGGAGAAAGCCCTGACACCCTCAATTCTGTTTGTCAGCATGGTCAGGTTTGCTCTCATAGCAAGTCCCTGCATGGAAGAATGATTAAAAAGAACAAAATCACTATATGCTCAGTTTTAGGGAAGTCTGTCTAAACTGTATGAGAGGCCATTGACTCAGTGGACTGTAGGCCTGACTTGACTGTCATGGACTGAAAGTGGTTTTTCAAAATTCATAAATTCTATCTATATCATCTTTCATGGTGCCTTTTCTGCAGTAGACGATAATGTGAGCTCACACACAGTCAATAATTAGCAGCCAATGGGCTAAGAATAATAGAAACAGTTCCCAAGAGGGGATTTTTCCTCTTTTTCTCTTTTGACATTTCAGGTGAGTATTTGAATACTCTCGGGAGGGATTATATCCCAAAGGTAGTTGATACCAATCAGTCATTAAAACTAGCTGGTTTTGTGAGCTTTAATTACCAAGGAGTCCAACAGCTTGGTGGATCATGCCACACAGCAGGGTTCTGGCCATCCCCTTGCTCTAGGTTCTGCAGTAATGGTGGACTTTCACTTAGTCATCCAGTAGAGAGTTCTCCAAGGGAAATCACAGAACACTCTGTGGAAACAAGCAGTGCTCAGGGAAAGGACTTCAGTCTCTGGTTTGCAGCCTAGAACCCAGAAAGGGCACAGACTTTGGCTCTCCTCCTTCTGGAGAAGTTTTATCATTAGCAGACAACTACTGGTGTGGCTGGTGTGACTCTGCGTGATGTCCGAGTTTCCCAAAGGGCACTTTTTTGTATTTCCTCAGAGCAAACCCATCAAATTGAGGATGTCATAAACTAAGAGGGTCACCTGCTCTCAGAGTCCTGATTTAAGTTTCAGTGTTGTACAAACCTAGCAAAACAGGCATAATATTGTGTTCAAACTTTAAGGTCAAAGAGAGCAGCTGAGAGATTTGTCAAAGTCTTGCCTGACTCAGTGGGTGGTGTTAGCACCACAGACACTCAAATTCTGCTTAAAAACTATTTCAAGCACTCAGGTTCCTCCTCTTTCTTTCCCTAAGATCTCACTATTTAAAGAAAAGCTTTTTTTTTTTTATTTTTTTACTGCAGCCAGTACTGCTTCTTCATGTTTCTTTTGTGCCTGATGCTTTAAATGTTCATCACACATGATGGAAAAATATTATCAAAGCAATCAAACTATAAACAAAGGGACTTAGAATATTTACAGCTGCATTCAGCCCTCCAGATGAAGCTCATGACAGCTGGAAGGTCAGCCAGCACCAGGCTCAGCTGCTGTCCACAGCAGGTCAGTACTCATGCAAGGTAGACATGAAGAAAAAAAAAAGAAAAAAAAAAAAAGAAAAAAAAAAAAAAAGAAAAATAGTAAGCTGGACTATCCTAAATGAACTTAGAGGAAGTAATAGATGTGATACTCCATGGGGTTTTTCCTACCCAAACAAAACTAACAGCCTATCCAGGTTAGTAACCTGGAGTTCCTCCTTTTTACCACCTTATTCCAAAGGCTTGCAATGCAGGCAACAGCAGGAAAAAAGCAGTCTTAAACCCATACCGACATATAATTGATCTGGGTTCCTAATCGCTGCTCCACAGGGATCGGCAACACTTTAAAAACAAGATGTATTTAATCACAGTGTCCCACTGACATCAGTTCAAAGGCAGCTTCCGCTGCTCTCATCTTCAAAATAGAACTTTCTCGCCCAGACTTCAATTAATCCTCATGATGTCGAGTTTTTCAACGTTTTCAACCTTGTACAGATTATTGGCACAAAATCTTGTCACTTCCACTTGTTCTTTCTTCTCAGTTTGAATATACAGGTCTTCAGTCAAAAAATAAATAATAAAACTCTCTTATCCGGACTTTTCCTTCCCTGCATTATAAATCAAGACTGTAGCTACTTTTTGATTTGCTTTATTTGTCATAATCAGCCCCAAAACAACCCCCAGGGCTCAGACTCCTCAATTTTAGTCCATTACAGTCGGTTTTCTGTCTTGTGCAAATCAAGTTCTTCATTATTTTGCCTAAGAATTAATTATGATGAACAATTTCTTCAGCATATGCTCTAGATTTGGCTTTTTAAAATGAGGAACTTCAGTCTCCTAATATAAAACTATACTCCTGTGTTTTGCAAAAGGAACAGATTTCCTAACTCCCATTTGACTGTAAGTAATTTAAGGAATTTTATTTATACTTACATACCTCAGAATTACACCAAGCCTCTGAAAAGCATATTAAATTTTCATTTGTGCTTGAATAGTTTCCGGTATGGAATTTCCTGCATTATACATTAAATATCAGTTTTTAAAAAGTCTCAAAATACAGCATTCATCAAAAGCAGGCATGAGAATGGAACTTGCTTGCTCAAAAAAATCTGCCCTCTATGCAAATCATTTCTTCGTGGAAGCAATATTTTCTTTTTCTAAGATAATCACCCATTTCTCTCTTATGATCTTTTCACAGAGCATTTGCAATGAAATGGATCACAATGTGCACATGCATTATACTTCTAAACTTAAACTATGTAAGGTGAACTGTATTGTGTCATGTCTTCAACTGTGACCAGTAACAAAAGTCAAAAGAAGAGTGAGGAGAAGGGTAAGAATATATAAATATTTCTCTGCTGTATTCTCTCAGTTTCTAAATACTTGCAGTTTCAGGAAATGCAAGAAGTGTGGGTAATATTGTGTTTAACTGCCCTTGAAGACTGTTTCTTCCATACATTTATCTAATTGCTATTTAGCATCCACAAAACTATGATAAGGAGCTCCATAGTTCAATTACATACTCTGTTAAAAGCACTTCCTTTTATTTGTTTCAAACCCTTCTCTTGATAATTTCCTTTTGATACTATCTGTTCATTAAGACAGACAAACCCCAATCCTTTCTTGTTCGCTTTTTTCCATATTACTCAGGATTTTCCACAGAATATTTTAGGATAGACAGGGCCTCTTGAGACCACTTAGTCCAACCTTCCTGCTCAAGCAGGGTCACCAGGTGTTGTCCAGGACTGTGCCCAGTTGGGTTTTGTGCATCTCCACTGATGAAGACTTCAAAGCTTCCCTGGGCAACCTGTCCCCAAGTTCGACCACCCTCACAATAAAAACAAAACAAAAAAGAGAATGTTTTCTTGTGTTCAGATTGGTTTCCTGTGTTTTAGTTTGTGCCCATTGCCTCTTGTCCTGTTCACTGGGCATTACTGAGAAGAGTCTGACACCCTCCTCTTCATTCCCCACTCCCAAGTGTTTATACACATTGATCAGATTCCCCCAGAGCCTTCTCTAATCCAGGCTGAACAGTCCCAGCTCTCAGCACCTCTCCTCACAGGAAAGATGGACCAGTCACTCATCTTTGTGGCCCTTTGCGGACTTACTTCAGTAAGCCTGTATCTATCTTGTACTGGGGAGCCAAGAGCTGGACACAGTACTGCAGATTTTGAAGACCTCTCTCACATCCCTCCTCAGCCATGTCTTTTCCAGACTGATGCTTCCTGGTCCAGCTACTGATCCTAGGTTGGGAGTCATTTTGTTCCCTTGCTTACCCTTTTTACTCATCTTCATATTCTCTAGATCCAATATATCAATTTTGGGATGGGACAAACATAGCTTTGCTCGCATTCAGTGTGTGGATGAACATATATGAACACACACAATGGCATGAGGATGTTTTCTGAACATTCTCTATGCCTTTTCTATCAACTCCTAATGTTCGATTGCTCTTTGTTACTGAGCACGAAAAGATGTTTTCCTAAAACTACGTATTAGAGCTCTGTGATCTTTTTCCTGAATAAGCCTTTTAACAGATGGGGTTGTATAACGCCAGCTCTTCCTTATGGTGGTATTATTATTAGAATCACTTTCAGATGATTCCCCTCCTATTCTTCCTTCAGTTTTTGCTTTGTTTTCTTCAACAAAAACTGAGAAAATATTTTGCATTAGCATTTTTGCCCCTGTGGTGGTGTGCTCCCCGCTCCCAACCTGACCTGTATCTCCCATAATCCCATTCAAGTGATAACCACCAGTGGCGGTGGTAACGGATGCGTCTGGTCTCTGTTGTGATGGTTGCATCCGACTCAGAGTGGATTCAGGGGTGACAGACAACATACAATAGCTAAGGGTTAATTTGAACAATGCGCCCACCTAGCCATCCTGCTGGTCAATGTCCGACTCAAGCCAAATTTGGAAGAAACTGCAGTGGGTTATGTAACATGACTGTAAGTCATAGTAAGTGAAGTGCATCACTTGATCCGCAACAGTCCCCTTTCAGTTATTTTCCTATGGCAAAACAGAAAAGTGAATGAAAGGGGGAAAAAAGAAAAGGATACAAAGTGTAAAAATGTATGTGTAAAGATGGAATATTAAAGTAATATATTGATCCTACAAGTGATTTTCTTTGTGAGATGGTTACATCATAGTTTGTAGGAATGCCTTCTACACTCACATGCTGGTCTATGCAATGACAGAATTTGGTCACCTCTATCAACATTATGGTCACAATTTTAGAAGTATGTAAAGTAAGCAGTAAAAGAGGTGAAGACTTCTGGCTTGTGAAACAAAGAAGGAAGCAGAACAGCCATGCTTTCACTACCTACTTCTGCTATGTAACTTGCTTTCCAAAGCCAGATTGGCTACCATGACCCATAGGTCATGCTTGGAAAGGTCTGAAGTAGCTGGATCTCTTCGTACAAGACAGACAGGCATAGAGACTGCTTTACTGTAAATATTTGCATTGTTTTCTTTCTTTTCACATTTCCAGTAAAGTCTTAACTTTTGACGTGCAGATTAGTAGACACAAAACCCCATGGGATCTGATCAGAAAAGGCTGCTTGTTCAGGGGCAGGAGAGGTGCGTTATGCTCTGAATGAGGTAAGACTTGAGTATTTTAGGGTTTCATTCCAAAAGGATAAGAAGCACTCAAAGTACACTCAAGGCCAAAGACAAAACTATTTTGTGATCAGAGGGCTGGAGCACCTCCCCTGTGAGGACAGGCTGAGAGAGTTGGGGGGGTTCAGCTGGAGAAGAGAAGGCTCCGGGAAGACCTTAGAGCGGCCTCCCAGGACTGAAAGGGGCTACAGGAAAGGGGGGAGGGACTCTTGATCAGGGGGGTAGGGATAGAATGAGGAGTAATGGTTTTAAACTAAAAGAGTAAATTTAGACTAGATTTAAGGAAGAAATGTTTTACAATGAGGGTGGTGAGACACTGGCACAAGTTGCCCAGAGACGTGGTAGATGCCCCATCCCTGGAGACATTCATGGCCAGGTTGGACGGGGCTCTGAGCAACCTGATGTAGTTGAAGGTGTCCCTGCCCGTGGCAGGGGGGTTGGAGTAGATGATCTTTAAAGGTCCTTTCCAACTCAAACTATTCTATGATTTTGTTACAGACAAAGCTTGGCTACCTCTTTTTGCAATTCAACACACAGCTTCTTGGTGTGGAGTCAGAAATTCACAGGCATGCATTACTGCCACCTTAACAATAACATTTTCTGACTGAATTTTTAGACATTTTCTTCCAGCTCTATCCTACATAAAATGGTAAACTATCTAAATATGTTAACAGTTTTGTTCTTCACCAGAAGTCATCTGGCACAGTCTAGCAGGCAGACTAGAAGGATTTCACTGGGTGATTAACAACAGTAGTTGACAGTTCTTCTCACTTTGATTTAGAAAACAAAAAACCTGTATTTTTTTTCCTCATATTTTCAGGTTGACAAAAGGAAAATGTGTGAGGTGAATTATTTCTAGCAGAAGGTATACATTTTATTCAGAGGGCTTCTCCTGTCTTCAATGCAGCTATCTAGTGTCCCTTCTCATTTTACAGTTAATTTGAACTGTCAAGATCCAGCTATGCTATTTACATATGCCTCTTCATTTGGGCTTGGATTGCTGGTTTCTTCCATAATTACAATTTGTCTGAGGTAACAAAGACCTCCATGGCAGGCTGGCAAATATAACATGGAAAATATAGGTAACCCATGCTCTTCTGGAGCAATAGCTAGAGTCCAGGAGGGATCTTGATTAGATCTGGGACCTACCATAAACAAACATCCTTTAGAAATCCTAATCTGTGATCTAAATATCACAATACAAAGCTCAGGTTGATGGTCCTTACCTTCTTGCCTGGCAAGACAAACGGGAAGGAAGAGGTTATTCAACAGTTATCCAAGGGCAGCAAAGAACTGAACAGGATCCTGTAGATACTGATATCTACAGGATTAGAACATGTGTACAACTGGCAGCTTTAAGTCTAGTAGGATTAATTGTCCCGAATCTGTCCGTGTGGCACCAGTTACAATGGTCCCAGATTCCTTTTTCATGCTTCCATATTACAGTTCTGTATATTGGTTAAACTGTAGTCAAGTATTTGAGCAGTGATTGCATCTTCAGAGATATTCCAGTCCAAGGTCAACACACTGCAGTCACAAAAATTAGGACAGCTAGTAACTCTACCATCACACCCATGCTAGCCTTTGGACTAGTACCAACACCATGGCTGAAAATTGGCATGCTACAATAGCAATGCACTAGAACTCAATATGCAAAAACCTGAGTAACAAAGAGAACCATCTTTGTGATTGCACAAAAGGCTCAACACTAAAACTGCCACTGAGGAGCATTAGTAGGTACGTGACCAGAGATATTAACATGGGCAACAAAATAATGAAATAGTGGAAAAACATATGCTAAGTAAGCTTTTTGTATACGTACATAATGGAGATGTAATACTGAACTGTGTGTCCGGATTTATGCTGATTTACAAGTCTTAAATGAGTTGGTCTTCTTGCCTATTATATAGCTCTAACCGTAAATGAGAAAATAATCCTTAAAATTTCTCAGTTGTTCTTATACACATCTATTTACAACCCATATGGCGTTAGACTAGAAAAAAAAAAAATGTACAGATTTTAGCTATCCTTCCGGCTATATCTCTTCACTGAATAAAAGAATTTATCTGTTGCAGCATATTAAATCAGGATCAGGTGCCCATTAAGCTGGATGATGCAGATGCAGAAAACATGGACCCTGATAAAAAGGCCTGAAAATGTGTCTTGTGGATATTGCTTGCTTGAAAAACTGATCATCTTATTTTGCTGTATTTCAGATAAGCTTTCCTTTTTGTACGTACCAAATTTTAGGATTAGTTAATGAAAGCAAAGGATTAGTTAATGAAAGCAAAGAAACATTTTCACTCTTCCTATTTTGACTACAGTTTTCTAAGACAGAAGGATGGAGAGAACCACCAGAACAGTGTTTGACAGGAACAGGAGTTCCAGCAAGTAAAATTCTTCGAGCATCTTTCAGCTCTAAGGTAGGGAAGAAATACAAGCCAATGAACCAAGGCTGAATGCAAAATGCAATTAAAACGCATTGCTGTTTGGCAGAGTATAATGGCACTTCCCAGATCCGTCTGGAATTAAAGCCCCAAGTACTTCTTGTGAGACAAGTTAAAAATGGGTCCTGCACCACTGATTTTACAGAGCTGGGAGGTTCAAAAAGTGAAAAATGTTCAAGGCCAATGGACAACAAAAGCCGTAGACAGGACTGTAATACAGAGTCTCTCCGTTATTATTTCAAAAGTAGTGTCTGTCAAGTTAGAAACAGAATGGGAGCTAAGACATGCCACCTCCTGTTTGCACAGTAAAATGCCACTCAGCACCTCGTTATTGGCATATTGTTTGCCACTTGGAAAAGATAAATGCAATATGGCCCAATATCCTTGAAAAGATACCGCCTACAGGTTTTAGTAAGTTGAGTGGACTAACCACACAAAACACCTCTGAACTACGTAACCATTTTTTTTCCCCATTCAGGATTTCAACAAGCACAGTTCTTGTACCCAGCTCTCTACCATGTATTTAATTTTTAAAACAACTTCATTTCTTATCCCAAGGGCTGTTGCAGTGCTTTCCCTTGGAAAAGAAACTGAATTAACTTCCAGTGGTAATGCTGCCTTGGCAGAACCTGGTCCAAGATCTCAGCTGAATCACTCCTTTGAAGAAAGAGCTACCTGCCATGCGTGCTGCTGTTCTCACCCTTGAGGTTCGTGAATGAATCAGGTAATTGTTACAGCATCAACCATCTCCACCTCTGCTGGGTCAGAAAACTTTGTATCTGAGCCCCTCACTGCATGGTCAGACTGGAGCGACAGAAGTGAAGCAGTCATCCACACAAGAATGGCTGCCAGCAGGGACAGTCAAAGGAAAAAAAAAAAAAGTTCAAGCTGAAATGGAAGCTGCCTACCTCAGGGAATAGACACCACTACTAGACCAGTTCTGCTTACTACAGAAATCTCTCCTTGGTATGTCAGCTGACAACGATACAGCATTAGAAAGGTGACAGACAGCTGACTGGACTGAATGAGTACAGCTGACTGTCTGGAAGAGGAAAAAAGCTCTGTCCCTGTCCTGGGGACACAGTGCCCCTGTCGCAGGGTGCTACACCACCAGCTAGGCAAGATAAATAGGCACCTCTCTATACCTGCATGCAGACATGGAGCTTGTTATTCTACCTAAAGTTTAAAGGCAAGTAGTTTGCGAATGGTTTGTTAAAAGCAGAGATTTTCCCTAATTACTTCCCATCTTCTCAGCTAGAAAACTTTATGTATGACTGTGCCAGAAAAAAAATCCAAACTATTTAAAGAAAAAAAAGCCATTTTTCTTTCGCAATATGGGTTCTTCAGTCTTTAATCAGCGAGATCATATTAAACAGACATGGGAGAGAAAAGATTTTGGTTACAATTAACTTCACAATCTGATTCCCAGTGAAAGAAGACACAGTCAAGGAAGGACAGCACAAGAAGTCTTCCTATTTTATAGATCAAGGACAGATGAAGCAGTTTGTTTGACACTGTGGAACGTGTATCCATATGATTTACCCATTACATTTTCCAATTAATCTCTAAGCACCTAGTGAGATGGGGAAAGTGTCATTATCCGACTGTCGCTGTGAGGGCGACAGGCTGGAGCAAACTGAATGGCTCGCCCATGGAAGACCTGATCCAGAGCTCCCCAGAGTCCCCACATTGGCTCGGCCCTCCCTTCACATCGCTTTACTTCCCGTGCACTGTAGTTTATGAATTGAATATCCTCCTCAGGGCAAGCCTGTAAAATTGCCATTGTCTGATCCCTCACCATTGATGAGGAGGATGGGGAAAAATTTAGGACAAACACATTTCTGTCAAGGGAAGCAATTCAGAGTGGCTCTATTAATTTTACACAATTTCTAATTGTGAAGAAGTTTTATTCAGAATTTAAGTAGCTCTCTGTGGTATAGCTTAATCCACTTTGGAAAGGACCATCCCACACACAGCTTAACTGATTAATGTCTGTGTGTAGATAAGCTATGAAATCCTCTCCAAGCGACGTTCCTGCCGTTACAGGTTTGAACACATGCAGGTGAACCACGTCACTGCTCGATACTCTAGAAGCAACTGGGTTTAGGTATTTTACTCTCCAAATTAAAATTTGTTCCCCCCACCAGAGTCCCTTCTAAATCACAGATGCTTGGAAGGACAGGACAACAGCAATATTACACTTCAAGTAGCTTCACTACTACAAAGAATCATCACATCAGCTGAAGAGGTTACAAAAATCTATTTTAACACAATCCACCTGCAATCTGTTTTCAATGACTCCCTTAAGACTCCTTAAATGTACACGATTCAGATACTTCATAATAACCATGGTATTTTACCATCCACTGATGACCCCAAGCCTTGTGAGTAAAACCTCTGCCGACTACAAAAGGCAGGACATTTAGTGATGCTAACTCTCTCTGCCGCTACCCCCACTCTGTGAGGAGGCACTGAGATTCCCATTCTCTGTTCCTTCTTCCCTTTTCCAAAGCCATTATTCCCCTAAAGCCTCGCAAAAGTGCTTTTTGATTGCACACAAGAACAAAGTCAGGTAACTGTCTATAAGAACAAGGACATTTCTTGCCAAAAGGATATATGCTTTCTATTTTAAAGCAAAAATCCCACGCCCCTTTTTCCTACTCCCCTACCCCACCCCCCAAAAAAATACTACTTTTGACAATTACTGCTTCCTCCCCCCAAAAAGAAAAAAAGACAGCTGTGCCACTTTCTGGTCCTGAAGCACAGGCAGTTGAAAACAACCAATGACAATTCATAGGTAGGGAAGAAAAAAAAAAAGATGGAGCAATTTCTTTTGCTTCCCTCACTCTTGATCCCAACAGAAAGGCCACTAGAGATTCCAGAAGAAAGTAAAATCAGGATGAAAGCAAGATGGATGCTGAAAGTCAAATAAAGCACCCGCAGGCTGGCTTTATAGTACGTTTTATCTCTAGTTGTACAAAATACAACTGCTAGGTAAAACAAGCCCATAGCAAAGTTATTTTTTGACTGTTCTGTTTCTTTTTCTCTGCAGTGCTTCCTGGAGAGACTGAAAAGGATGACTTTTGTCAAGTTACTCTGTGACACGACTGGTACAACCTGGTTTCCTACCAACTACTGCACCCTGCTTTGACACAGGTGCTGGAGCTCACAGCTTGTCTCTATGGAGAATTCCACGTGTATATGCAGACCCACATCTGCATACATACAAATACACACGTAGAGTGAAACCGCTGTCTGATATTCCCCTGGGGACCTTTGTCTGACTGGGGACCTACTTTTGTGAAACATGTAAGGATTTCACCTTTAAGACTTGTACTCCCTCAAGACAAAATAGGTAGTAGTTATTCAAGGGATTCAGAAGCTACTAGAGACATATAATATACTCACAGTACTGGATTACACAGGTGTATCAAGCCATGATAGATAACCTATTAAACTTTAGACCAACATACCAAAAAAGAAAACCCTTCATTTAAAGCATAACATCTTGTTCCCGTTTTTTTTTTTTTTTTTTTTTTTTTTTAAGTAGATGATGCTGCACAAAGTGCTGAGAGCCACGAGATTTTAAAAAACAAAGTCAGAACTTACTTTGTGTGAGGATTAAAAAAACCAGGAGTAAATCTATTGCTGTATAGACTTCTAAGAACAGTTTTCAACAAAATTCGGTATTTAGAACACAATGCTTAAAGTAATAAAATTACTTACATCTAGGATGTTGTAGCAGTCCCAGTGCTGTCCTGTTCTTCATGCTGTAAAGGTTCATAGGAGCTGGGAACAGAGTATGCAGATCAGCCCAAAAAAAGTCACTAGCTGGATCAGAGACATATCCAGTTAGTTTGTCAGTGCTCAGCTGGTACATTTTTTACAAAATTATGTGGAAAATACACTGAAAATATATGCAGGGCCACGCTACAAGCAGAAACACGGATGAATACACTGTTTGGGTTATGTTCCACTGACTCATGCAAGCTTGCCCATTTCTGTGCCTGAAGTTCTCTATTTATAAAGCGGTCAGTGATTTACAGTGAAGTCAGGGTCTTCCTAAGCCTTACCTATCATACTCAGATTCCGTTTTGTGTTCACATGCTAACATTTATAACTGACTTAGTGGATAGTTTTAATAGGCTGTGGCACAGTCCAGCACATGCACAGGTTATTACATGAGTTTCAAACCACAAGACATGATAAACAATTGTGTATTAATTCATGATGTGGTTATAAAAGTTGTATTTAGCACTTTACAAACTGGAATGTGCTGTAGGATCAGGTTGATGATGCATTTTGGTTTTTAACAAGGAGTCATCCTTGGCCTGTCTGGTCAATTGTGTGGCTCATGTCCATATCCTTCATAATTAGTCTTAGATAGAGTGAAGAGGAAGTTTTTTTTCAAAGGAAATACAGGAAAAATCCCAGAACATATACAGTGGAAAGTGTTGGGGATCAGGAGTCAAGAACTCAGTCAAATAAACTATGGCTACATCATATAAATCAAAGTTGTGTGAGCACATAGGATGCCCCTTCAAAACAAACAAAAAAGCATGCAATTTTTTTTTTTTCCCAGAATCATCTCTGAATGTCTGAAAAGTCCATGCTCTCAGAAATAGCCTTGAAAGATACAAAGTACTGTATGTAGAATGAGTTCACGGGACATGGAGTCTGTAGAGAAATATGTATTTCTGCCAGATGAAGCAAGACCAAAAAAAACCTGTGAGAAAACGATAATTACTACTTCTTCAAAGAAAAGTCAGCTAAAGGTAAGAAGTACTACTGTGGCTCCTCTGTGGCACTGTGTTTTGCCAGCTAACACAACCACCAAGTAATTAGAGTAATACAGTTCCTCTAAGTCGTGCATACAGGGGAAAAGAGGGGCTGAACCAATGTTGTACTTCATTGGCAAATTTGGGTAATATTCTGAAATAACTAAGGGCCCATCACAGCTCTAGTGGATTTTCCTCCATCAAAGCTCTTACGGTGTTTGCTAGCAAAAGAAGCACAAAGCAAGACTGACTCACAAACATCAGATTCAGATTTAAATCAGTCCTTCTTATCTGTATAATTGGGAGGAATTTCTTCCTTACTTAAAATTACTAAAAAAAAATACAGGAGTATAAGAGCGCTCTTTGAAGAGATCCACACATTTACGAAGAGCTAATTACATTGTTGATCATTCAAAACAGATTCATTATGAACTCAACATGTGGCACAAAAGTCATTTCATGAGTGGCCTTATTCCTGTATCAAGTGAACTGAGAAGTGAAAATCCTTGCAAAAAGCCAAGTTATGAACATAATCCTCTAGTACGCCATGTCTCAGCAGGTAAGATTAAAAAGACAAAACAGAACACCTCAAGACTGCAACAACAAAGAGTTTATTAGAGCCAAGAATATATAATCACTGTACAGAAAACATTCAGAGTTAAAGTGTGAAATACTGAACTGCTCACTGTGCATTCCAGCGGCTGAGCCTGTTAGTGATGATTTAATTGGCTGCCTACAGCTGGCTAACTTATCAGCACTTAAAAACATCTTTCTAAACAGGGAAGAACTGATTGTCCTTTCTAAACGATAACATTGCCCAAGGTGGGAATAAAAGATCATACGAATTACATTTAAAACTTACTCAAGGAACAAAGTTGATGGGAAGGGAAGAGAGGAGATTGCCATAGTTCCGTGCTTTTTCTGCACCCAAGAACTGCAGCCTCACTGCTGTGACTTTGTACATACTTGTGTTCAGCACAGCAATGACTTCTATTTTTAAAAAAGAAAAATCTATTAACACGTACAAGAATTTACCATCAAACCCAGCTTCTTCCAGTTATCTTTGGCTTGAGAGGAAGTTTCTTACTTCAACCTTTGAGGACCAAATGTTTTCAGTGGAAAGAAATGCTATAGCATCTGAGGCTCCAAGGATGGTATAAACAACCATTCTCCTTTAAAAAATGGTTGATTTTAAACCTTCAATGAACAGAGACTCAAAATGCTTCTCCACCTCCTGAGCTCTCAATTCTCCATGCTACCAAACCTGCAGCTTTTGACTTCCAAAACTGTCTGGTGAAGTCCACAGGGGCTTGAGAAAGTATCTTCCTTGAGCATTTGCTTGTTTCCACCACAGGCAGGCAAAAGGCTTATTTTCTCCAATACTAAAAGAAAACAAAACACACATAGCACAGCATTTACTCAACTTGGTTTACTCTCAAAGAACAGAAGTTATGCATAAATTGAACTCTGTTTAAAAACATGTTGAAATGCCTCAAGGCAGGTGATTTTCACAACCCTCCAGGAGAACAAACAGCATGGAAACCAACTCTATCTGCCCCTTGACATAAGCTTTCATCCAATCTACATAATCCTGCTGGCAGATGTTCCTTATTTTATTTTGGCATTCAATAGGAGGAAAATAGAAGCACTACCCTGAGCGAAAGGAACCACAGCTGCATTCTGGGATGCAGAAGCACTGGGACCACAGCCTGGAAATATTCTAAAGCGACGTAGCATTTAGAGCTTAAATTGAGTTTGCTCCTAAGCAGAGAACGGCCAAGCATTAGCACAATTAGCACAACCCAAAACTGTACAGCTACATTTTAGGTGGGACACCCCTCATCCCCCAAGCTTTCACTTTTTAAATCACTGCTTAACATCCCTTCAACTGGAGATTGTTTCTTTCCTCTGCAGAAATAAATAATGTTGCTAAAATGAAAACGACTCTCCAGGGAGAAATGGTTACTTCATTAGTATCAACTAAAATTAGTATGCACTTTTTCTCTTCTTGAGCACTACTGTACAACGCCATTAACTTAATCTAAATGTTAAATTTATTTACTTTTAAGAAAACAGTTTTTTGATAACCATTAAAAAGGAGACAAGTACTACATAAAAAGGTCTGTAAAATATGTGATAATTAGATACATTAGAAACAAAAGACTTCTTAACACAGGTCTGAGTTGAACTCAATTTACAATATTGTTAAAAAACAATACCAAGCTGATGCCAAAATATCTAGACTGCTTTATCCAAGAGCTTTACTTACTACAGAGTGACATATAAAATGCTGATACACAATGGTTACTACAATAACCAACCTTATTAAAAAGCTCTTAACTGCTGCAGTAGACAGCACAGATTCCTTGTAGGCCTATTTTGGAGGCAGTAAGAAAATAAATACCAATAAACAAAAAAACATGCTGAAAATGAAATGAAAAATTGTGTGGCATTAGGCTAAAATCTGTTTAAGCATGTGTCATAATACCTGTGTAGTGTTGGTTTTTAATGTTTTTTTTTTTTTTTTTTTAGACAACTTGTATTATTATTAAGAGCAAGGCTATTAACAACTCAGTGCAGCATTATGTGTGAACAAATTCAAAGCTTCAATTGGCCATTGTGTAAGATGACCCCTTTTACAGCAAATTCAATGATGCATTAATTGTTCATTTGTTCAACGATTTACAGACTTCGTGAAGACTCCAACAGCAAATTCTTAAGAGTGCCTCAAACAAAAAGGAGACACAATGATTTTGAGTAATGAAGTACTAAATATCACTAAAGTGCCCTATCTCACTTGTAATAGGAAGAGAATAGACATTAATTACATTTATTTTTGATGGATTTTTTGCTAAGTTTTCAAAAACTTTTATAAACAGAGCTCAGATTCTTAAGACTTGTCAACTGCTGATTAATGTGTTATTACCCTTTATGTATCCTCCTCACACTTATAAGCAGCCAGTATTCTTGCAGCAGGAAGCCTGCAAGCGTGTTTGTAGAACATGAATGAAGGCAATAATCCGAATTCCAAAACTAGCAGAAGAATCCTGCATCCCATGGAACCAAGAGATGCCTTAAGCACTTACAAAGCAACACACTGTTGTTTTGATTTTAGGCACTCAATCCAAAAAGTAGAAAGGAAAGCTAAAAGCACATAGGTAGCAAACTCTGCAGCAGTGCATGAGGAGAGTTCAGGGCCTCAGGAAAAAGAGCCCAGAAGTCTCCATGCTGGAATTCAGCATTGGCCAGCTGGAGAGGTATAAAAACCCCAAAAGGAGACAACTGGATCAGGCCTGCGTTAGTGGCTGTCACATCTGCTTATTTGGTATCCAAAATGCAGCACACGCTGTGGGCTTGCTTTTTAACTCCCAGAAACATGGATGGAGGATTCTGTTGGTGCCTGATGCTTAGAACACCGTTCCTGGGAGCTAGAAGCCTGGGGTTCAAATTCTTGGGTGCTTCTAAATATTCTGAACAAATCTGTCCTGTGATTTTAAAAACAGTTGTAAGTGCTGGAGAAAGGTCAAGCAAGAACAAGTCTGAACGGAAAAAGAAAAGGTCACATAAATCAAACCTGTGAACTCTGACTTACTAATACAGCTTCACAAATGCAGTAACAATTATCTGGGAGTCTGGCAGTCACCTAAGCCCAATGAAGTAAAAAGACATATCTTTAAAAGTGACTGTCAGTATGTGATTAAAAGAAAGGTTTATACACATATTGGAGGCACTTAAAATTTTAATCTTGAATCTTTGTAATGGCTTGTTTTTTTTGAACCCCATGTCCGACGCTAGGAATTTTTCACTTTGCCTTATGAAATTACATTCTCCATCCTATGATAACAGTAATCCATAATAAATGACAAAAAATTTTGCAACATTTTCATATAATTACACTAATTTTTTTGTATCACGTAAAAGACCACCTTTGTTTAACATACATGCAGATGAAAATGACATTTTTGCTTCTTGCCCTGCACTATAGTGCTGTTCTTCAAAATAAAAAAATTAAGATTGCAGGAAACAACAGATTATTTGGAAGACCTTTAGCAAAATGGGTAGCCATTAAATAGTTCTCCTCAATTTATATCAGCATTTGATCAGTCTTCTGAAGAAAGAATCAATAAAAAACCTGGGATAATGACTGGCTTTTCAGATCAGTTTCATTTTTCCTCTCAATTCCATTTCTTGTCATTGAGTCTAATACTTAAGGCAAACAGTGTAATATCTTAAATCTCTGATAAACACAAACTATGTCAGATGGTTTTAGGGAAAAAAACATTGTAAATTCAAAGAAGAAATGCTTTTGTGAAAACAGTTTTATTCAATGTGAGGATGAAAACGTTTTATTGTCTTACTGTGGCTTGTAGTAAGACAGCACGCATACATGTGGTTAAACATTTCATTCTCTGTACTAGAGCAAGGGTAGATTCTAAGAATAAAAATAGTGGAGACAATAATTTACTGACACCCAGACCAGTAGCAACAATGAGATAACATGTGAGGGTGGATGGGACCTCTGGAGATCGCTTACTCCAAGCACCATGCTCACGCAGGGTCAAACACAACAGGTTGCTCAGGACATTGTGCTGTTGGATTTTACAATATCTCCACAGACAAAGACTCCACCACCTCTCTGGGAAACACCTGTCCCAGTGTTTTATTACCCTCACGGTAAAAAAAAAAAAGTTCTTTACATTTAGATGAAGCTTCCTGTCTTTCTGTTTGTGCCCGTTGTCTCTTGTTCTGTCACTGGGCACTGCTGAAAAGAATCTGGCTTCACCTTCTTTATTCTCTTCCATCAGGTATTTATATGCACCGCTAAGATCCCTCTGAGCCTTTCTTGTCCAGGCTGAAGAGTCCCAGGTCTCTCAGCCTCTCCTCGTATGACACATGCTTCAAGTGCTTGATCATCTCCATGGCCCTTTGCTGGACTTGCTCCATGTCTCTCCTGTACTGGGGAGCCCAAAAGGGCCATGGCACTCCAGATACATCTCACACAGTACTGGTAGAGGGAATGATCACCTCCCTCCACCTGCCAGCAACCCTCCAGCTAATGTGGTCAAGGAAGCTGGTGTCCTTCTTTGCCATGAGACCATACTGCTGCACAAAATCATAGAGTGGTTTGGGATGGAAGGGACCTTTAAAGGTCATTTAGTCCAACCCCCCTCCAGTGAGCAGGGACATCTTCAACTACATCAGGTTGCTCAGAGTCCCGTCCAGCCTGACCCTGAATGTCTCCAGGGATGAGGCATCTACCACCTCTCTGGGCATCCTGTGTAAGTGTCTCACCACCCTCATTGTAAAAAATTTCTTCCTTATATCTAGTTTAAACCTACAGTCTAAATCTACCCTCTTTTAGTTTAAAACCATTACCCCTCACTCTATCCCTACACCCGCTGATCAAGAGTCCCTCCCCAGCTTTCCTGTAGCCCCTTTAAGCACTGGAAGGCTGCTATAAGGTCTCCCCAGGGACTTCTCCAGGTGAACAACCCCAACTCTCTCTTTCTTCATAGCAGAGATGTTCCATCCCTCTGACGATTTTTGTGGCCCTCCTCTGGACCTGCTCCAACAGTTTCATGCCTTTCCTGAACTAAAGAGTCCAGAGCTAGACACAGCACTACATGTGGAGTCTCCCAAGAGCAGAGTAGAGGGGGAGAATCCCCTCCCTCGACCTGCTGGCCACACTTCTCTTGATGCAGCCCAGGATGCGGTTGGCTATCTGGGCTGCGAGCGCACATTGCCAGCTCACATCCATCTTTCCATCCACTAGTACCTCCAAGTCCTTCTCCGCAGGGCTGCTCTCAATCCCTTCATCCCCCAGCCTGTATCGATACCCGGGGTTGCCCCAACCCAGGTGTAAGACTTTGCACTTGGTCTTCTTGAATACCATGAAGTTGCCATGAGCCAACTTCTCGAGCTTGTCCAGGTCCCTCTGGATGGCATCCCATCCCTCAGGCGTGTAAACCGCACCACCCAGCTCGGCATCGCCAGCAAACTCGCAGAACGTGCACTCAATCCCACTGTGTCACTGATGAAGATATTAAAGAGTACTGGTCCCAATATGGGCCCCTGAGGGACACCACTCATCACTGACCTACATCCAGACATTGAGCTGTTGACCACTACTAGTGGTCAGCATTCTGTGCAACTTGTCCACCAGAACCTTCAGGACTTTCTCTGAAAAGGTGCTTCCCACCTCATCACCCGACCCCCTTGCCTATGCTTGTGCAAGGGGTTATTCTGCGCCAGGTGAAGTATTTGGCACTTCGCTTTGATGAACTTCATAAAGTTCCTGCGTGGTCATTTCTCCAGACTGTCAAGGTCCCTGTGAATGGCAGCATGTGCTTCTGGTGTATCAGCTACTCCTCCCAGTTTTGCACTGCCTGCACACTTACTGAGGTTGCACTTCACACCATCATCCAGGTCACTAATGAAGATGTTAAACAATCCTGGCCTCAGTATCTATCCTTGGCATACACCACTAGTGACTGGCCTCCAGATGGAGTTTGTGTCACTGATCACAACCTTCTAATCCCAGCACACCGGCCAGCTCCCAATCTACATCAGTATCCAGTTCTCTATATATTGCTCCAGTTTGTTTATGAGGACATTATGGAAGACAATGGCAAAGTCAAGGTAAATACTACCTAATAGCTCTCACTGAGTTCACAGAGCTAGGCACTTTATCTTAAGCTGCTATCAAGCTGGTCAGGCATGATTACCCTTTTGTAAATCCATCTGACTACTCCCAGTCACCTTGAATCTATTCTGCAGATCCGCAGGTAGCACAGAAGCCATCCCTCCTAATACCAGAAGTGTCAAGGTTCCAGCTGTCACTATCCTGGGAGTCACTATTTCCCAAGTCAATGAGCCCAACATGTTCCTGTTTCTTCTTCAGTGCAGCTGAAGGTTCAGGCTCTTCTGTCTCCAAAGTCTTGGGGAAGATCTGGTCGATCCCCTTCTTGTCAGCCCTGATACTGTGCAGTTTGCCGACCTCTTCCCACAGCTCCTTTACCTGGTGATGCAGACATTCCACCACTGCACACCTCATGCAAGCAAGGAGCCTGATTCCCACTGTCCCAGCCCTATATCAGAAAAACTGCATTATCCCTCAGGACCTCCATCTGTGTTGAGGCCTCTGACACAGGTGACAGCTGTTCACATCACTGCTGGGGACCATGTTCTGGGGTACAACGTCAGCACTGCGGAAGATGTGGATGATGTTATGAGCAGAGTTCCTGCCCGCTTCTGTGCAAGTTGCTGTGTCTGTTAATCATCAAAATAACAAGCTGGAATGCACAGTTAAGGAAGTCTAGCAAAGGTAGGAAAGAAAGGAAGTTTATCTTCACTCATTTACTTTGGGAATGAAAGATAAGGAAGTTCTGGATCCTTTTCTCAGAACTCCAGCTTTCCAATTTGCAGTTCCTACCTTGGTAAGACAACCAGTTACTGCCCGCTTAGCATGTTTCCTAAGGTGCTTTAAAAATTACTTGTAGGATCACTAAGAGCTTGCTCTCCAGTCCTGGCAGCGAGGACACACTTTTAATTTGCTGGAAAATGAACTAAAACATCAGAAATAATGATGTTAAGCCTTGAACTTACCACTCATAACCTCTCACCTCACTCAGCTTTTACAGAAACCACCAAGAAGAAATCTCACCTGTGCAAACTTGTGTATCTGCTCCACCACAGCTGCAAAGAGGGCATGGACACTTTCATCAATTAGACTCTGCATATAATGGACAGCTTCTTCATCAGACAGGTCCAAACGAAACTTGTCCTGAACCTGGAATGGGGGCAGAGATGACAAAAACTAGTTCAATTCAACAGTGAAAACATACACTATTCTATATGAAGCATATAGTAGCAGACATAATGATTTCAGTTATGAAAGTTTCTAAGTTACAGCAGAATATTAGAAATTTACAATGTCATGTAAAATGCATATTTTTAACCGTTTCATAAAAGGGAGTATTTAGAAGAGCTAGAAACAGTTCCCTACACTTCAACACCTCAACTAGTAATTTCAAAGCTTGAGAGAGAGGTACAAGAAAAGTACCTGGACAGAAGAGTTTAAACAGAACTAAAATGCTATGAGAAAAAGAGAAAACATGCTATGAGAAAAAGAGAAAAGTATTATTCAACTAAGCAAGAATGACATGTCACTTGAGAAAAAACATAAAACTTTGCCTGTTAAATACAAAGTTGGAAGAGTCTGGATGATCCTAACCATTTTTGAAAGTATGTAACACTTCCTGATTCTAAACTTATTTTCAGATATCACTCTTTCAGAAACTGTAAGGCAATTAAGTACAGAATACAGAATCAGACGGAGGGGCAAGCAAAACAACCCTGCCAAAACCAACCTTTATATGGCACGTGAGAATTTCATTAACTTTTGATTCTATCCACCATCCATGAACAGCTGGTTGGAGACACTGCTACCCCAACAGTGGTTTTTTTTTGACAGCAACATATTTTAACTGTTGTACCAATAACAGATTTTGCTTAGTACTTGCAATTTGTATATGAAGTAAAAGCTGAATACACTGTAATTAAGAGCAGCACAACACCTATACTTTCTTATTTCAGCCTTGGCAAAGCCTTGATCCATGAATATTTACAAATATTCAAGGTGCAGTACACGCCTTTCTGTGAATTCCAAGTAATTCCATGGCAATTGTTCATGACTGGTCCAGATGGTAACATCTCACAAGCGCCATTACCACAGACACTCCTTAGGTAATACTCAAAAAACCCTCTATGTAGAACTGGCAAGAGCTTAAACAGATCTTTAGGGGAGGAAAAAAAAAAAAAAAATTTTGCTTTAGAGAAGCCAAGCAAGTTCTGCAGATGTGCCTTACCCCTCACAAGATTTTTGAGAGGCAGATGCATAAATAAGCATTTTGGATGAGTTGGCCTTGGCCCATTGATCCAGACTGTCCAGATCCCCCTGTAGAGCCTTCCTACCCTCAAGCAGACCAACATTTCCACCCAACTTGGTGTCATCTGCAAACTGACTGAGGGTGCATCCCTTGTCCGGATCACTGATAAAGACTTTAAGAAGAATTGGCCCCAATACTGAGCCCTGTGGAACACCACTTGTGATGAGCCACCAACTGGATTTAACTCCAGTCACCACCGCTCTTTGGGCTCAGTCATCCAGCCATCTTTTTTACTCAGTGAAAATACAACCATCCAAGCCATGAGCAGCCAGTTTCTCCAGGAGAATGCTGTGGGAAACAGTGTAAAAGTCTTTACTGAAGTCTAAGGTAGCCAATATCCACAGCCTTTCCTTCATTCACTAAGTGAGTCACCTTGTCATAGGAGATCAGGTTAGTCAAGCAGGACCTGCGTTTCATAAACCCATCCTGACTGGGCCTGACCTCCTGGTTGTCCTGTACATGCTGCATGATGGCACTCAAGATGATCTGCTCCATAATCTTCCCTGGCACTGAAGTCAGACTGGCAGGCCTGTAGTTCCCCCGATCCTCCTTTTGGCCTTTCCTGTAGGTGGGTGTCACATTTGCTAACCTCCAGTCAACTGGGACCTCCTCAGTTAGCCAGGACTGCTGATAAATGATTGAAAGTGGCTCAGTGAGCACTTTCACCAGCTCCCTTGGTACCCTTGGGTGGATCCCATCTGGCCCCATAGACCTGTGTGTGTCTAAGTGGTGTAGCAGGTCACTAACCATTTCCCCTTGGATTATGGGGGCTTCATTCTGCTCCCCATACCTGTCTTCCAGCTCAGGGGGTTGGGTACCAAGAGAACAACTGGTCTTACTATTAAAGACTATGGCAAAGAAGGCATCAAGTAGCTCAGACTTCTCCTCATCCTTTGTCACTGTTTCTCCCCTGTGTCCAACGAAGGATGGTGATTCTCCTTAGCCCTCTTTTTTTTGCTGCTAATGTATTTATAGAAATTTTTTTTTATTGTCTTTTACAGCAGTAGTCAGATTAAGTTCTAGTTGGGCTTCGCCCTCCTAATTTTTATCCCTGCATAACCTCACAACACCCTTGTAGTCCTCCTGAGTTGCCTGCCCCTTCTTCCAAAGGTCATAAACTCTCCTTTTTTTCCTGAGTTCCAGCCAAAGCTCTCTGTTCAGCCAGGTCAGTCTTCTTCCCCAGTGGCTTGTCTTTCGGCACACAGGGATGGACTTCTGCGCCTTTAAGATTTCCTTCTTGAAGAAGGTCCAGCCTTCCTGGACTCCTTTGCCCTTCAGGACTGCCTTCCAAGGGACTCTGTCAACCAGGCTTCTAAACAGGACAAAGTCTGCCCTCTGAAACTCCAAGGTAGGAGTTCTGCTGACCCCCCCTCCTTATTTCTCCAAGAATGGAGAAAACTATCATTTTGTGATTGCTACACCTAAGACGGCCTCCAACCACCACATCACCCACAAGTCCTTCTCTCTTTGCAAACAACAGGTCCAGCGGGACATCTTCCCTAGTTGGTTCACTCACGAGCTGTGTCTGGAAGCTATCTTCCAGGAACCTCCTAGACTGTTTCCTCTCTGTTGTATCAGATTTCCAGCAGATAAATGGTAAATTGAATGGTAAATCCTCCATGAGAACTGGGGATAGTGACTGTAAGACTTCTCCCAGCTGCTTATAAAATTTTTTGTCTGCCTCTTCATCTTGGTTGGGTGGTCTATAACAGACTCCCACAATGATATCTGAGTTGTTGGCCTTCTCCCTGATTCATACCCATAAACACTCAACCCTATCATCACCATCATTAAGCTCTAGACATCATTAAGGTTTAGACAGTCAAAACACTCCCTAACATACAGGGCTACACCACCGCCTCTCCTTCCTTGCCTTTCCCTTCTGAAGATTTTATAGCCAGCCATTGCAACACTCCAGTGTGAGTCATCCCACCATATTTCTCTGATGGCAACTATGCCGTAGTTTTCCTGCTGCACAACGGCTTCCAGCTCCTCCTGTTTGTTGCCCATGCTGTGTGCATCAATGTAGGTAAACTTCAGTTGGGCTATTGATCCTGACACCTTTTGGGGGGGAGAAGCCCTAATTCCTATGTGATCATTCTGAGGCACCTCCCTGGTTTCTAACACATCAATAACCCTTGTGTCTTTGCTGCCACATGGATCTCCATCACCAACCTCCAGAGACGGCAGACCAAAGGACCTCGCTAGCACCCCAGCCCTCAAACATACACGTGCTGCCCCCAGGCTTATCTCTAGTGAGACTAGTTTTACCCCTTTCCCCTTTCAAATCTAGTTTAAAACTCTTTCAATGGGCCTAGATCCTAGAGTTCTCTAATCAATTAAAACCCTGAAGTTTAAAACTACTAGTAACCTTGCAAAGTAGTGCTGATCACAATATGGAAATTACCCACCAAATTCACATTACTTCCAGAAAATTAATTGCTGCCATCTAATTACATGCTTTATTCTCCTAAAGATAAATTTCAAGTGATGTAAGTTCTTGTGGAGACCATCAAATTCATCTACTTCAGTCTCTTGTATAACGAGCTAGGTAAAGTGCTATCAAACAATTTTTGTATCAAATACGTAACCTGTAGTTTATCTGTGAGAATCTCTTTTACAGAGCCTTTATAATGAGACAGAATGCTTTACATCCTAGGCAAATTGTTTCAATGATTAATTGTTCTATTTCATAATTGTGACTTATTTCCTATCTGAATTTGTCCAATTTTCATCTCAAAGAGTTGAGCTCATTAAAACTTTTTACATTAAAGAACTGTCCATCAGAAATCTCTCTCATGTAGGCAAATATCAAACGATGTAAGTTGCTTCTTAACCTTCTCCTGGATATGACTAAGGAGACTGACTGTAAGACAGAATCAAGTCTTTCCTGAACATTTTCCATGCTTCCACTTTTTTTTAAGCATTGACAAAAACGTGAGGCAAATTACTTCAACAATGTTTTTAATAAGGTTGTATTTGTGAGATGATACTATCTTCTCTTCCCATTCTATATTCTTTCTATGCACCAAGAATACCGCATATACCACCACCCTCTTTATGACAGCAAAATACTCTGAGATTTCAGGTTAGTACTACTCTGCATTCTTTTCAAAGGCAATGTATTCCAAAATAGTGCCCTGCAGGGCTACAATAACAAGCATAACTTAACATGCCAAGTATGGAAAGATAACACTGCCTCACTCAAACTACTGTTAAAATTCTGTTGCTGAGATGTTTGAAGCATAAATTGAGTATTTCCTCAACTTCCCCTCAGAAAGAATTTTGATCAATATGAAAGAATAGATTAAGGCAAAAAATTTCAGACTCTCATGGAAGCAAGTACAAGGGAGAGATTTAGAAGACACTTCAGGCTAATACTATAGAATTTTTATCTTCATAACAAACATGATGAGAAGGAAGTTTATTATCTCCCATAGACATATTAGAAGCTTGACAGCAAATGAAGCACACAGAATCCTACTGAATTTAATGGACTAATCACATGCTTGCAATTATGTACAAGCTTAAATACCTCCTGAAATTAGAGCACAGACTTCTATCAGATCTATTTTCATGCTCACAGAAAAGGTGATGTAATGAGAATTGAGCAAAACTGCTAACTGCAGTTTCAAAAAGAAAAAAAAAAAAAAATCACTGTAATGCTCTTTTACCCAACTCTAGTAATCAAGCACTTCAGCAACTTTGTAATTTGTTCATAGAACAACTTCTCAGAAAGTTTTGCAGTTAGTGATATTAAGGTGCCGCTTCATTCTATGGAATTAATAACTAAACACACTTCCCACAGGATCAAATGCTGCTGAATACTAGGCCTTTGCATGAAAGTTTTTCAGCAGTGCAATTAAAACTGACTGCTGCAGCCTAGCCAGGAGGAAACACAGCAAGATGACAAATTACCTCTTGAGATTCAACAGCAGCAACAAGATTAATATACATTGACTTCTAGTTCTTGTAACAAAACCAATACTAATTCTTATTTCAAAGAGTTCCAAAGCAAGCCACGTATTCTAAAAGCCAATAGTTTCTCACAGACAAGGTGCAACTAGGAAGAGATTTTTGCATGGTGTAAAAAAACAAAAGTGAATTCGGGGGGGTTCAGATTCTGATGAGCTCTGAAGTTATCTCATTCTACACACTTAAGAAGAATGGCCACCACGAAGGCATCAAAAATGTTCCGCCTGAATTATTTACTTAGAGTTCTCACTTTGGCATTTAAGTGAATTGTTCTAGTTTAGTCATTAGTATTTGTCAAAGAGAAAAGAAATACCCTTGATGAATCTGCTTAAACTTTTGCTTTGTTTCCAGAAAGTAAAGTTTTAAACCCCTCACTGCATACACACATTGATTTTAAACATCAGGTCTCAACAAAATTTAAATGTTTAAAGATGAAAAGGTTGGATAAAGAATTAGAGAGTCCATGAAGATACTGACATTAAACTTTCAAGGTTTCAAGTTGTCCACTTCCTATCCCCCTGCACAGTGGGTAGTTTAGTAATAAAGCATAAAAGAACAGGATTGCAGATATCTGAATCTGCATCACTAGAAATTTTATTATACTTCAGTTAAATTTGAAGTGTCCTGTAAGAAAGCTACTGTCAGTTATCATGATAGAGCTTTTATTTTTTAAAACACAAAAAAAAAATTAAAAGGGGAAGAGGCCAGAAACCATGAGGTACAGTTCAGAAGAATACATGGGAGGGTGTGGGCAAGGGGAGAAGCATTTAAGTATGAATTACTTAGAGCTGAACTGATGAGAACAGAAAAAAGCTGATCATCACTTGCTGCAGAATCACACAGAGGACTGGAACTTAGCAAGTAAGAAGGCAAAAAAGGAAAAAAAAAATCAAGAGTAAACCCACCAAGAAATAATGCTCTGCACCATGCTTATCCCACCTAAAATTACCAGTTTAACAACTACAGTTGAAACAAACTCAAGAAGACTACAAGAGGAGGAAATGGATACTTAGTGGCTCCCTCACCTTCCAGCACAGTGTGCAAAACCAAGACAATAACAGATGTACTGTTTTGGTGGTGGTTTTTTGTTTTGTTTTCTGTAACTGATATAAATCAAGGTCTTTGCCCATTCCATTACTGCTGCCCCATGCATTGAATTTTTCAGTATCTTAAGAGATTGCATATAAAAGCATTAACCAAAAGATCCTTATTTTTTTATGCAAAGATGAACTTATACAGCACTTTTAAAACCGATCTTATACAGCATTTTTAATATGGCCTAAAGCTGCATTTACACATTTTATTTATAATCAAATCACAGGTTGCAGATACATTATTATGCTTTCTAGAACAGGTTAAACCTAAGAAGCTGTGGCTGCCCCCTCCCTGGAAGGGTTCAAGGCCAGGCTGGACGGGGCTTTGAGCAACCTGGTCTAGCGGAAGGTATTCCTGCCCGTGGCAGGGGAGTTGGAACTAGATGATCTGTAAGGCCCCTTCCAGCCCAAACCATTCCATGATTAAGGTGCTAAGACACAGGAAGGTGGAGGGTGAAACAACAAAAACAGTTATCAGTTTTGACTATACTTTGCTGAAAAAACCCAACAAACCAACCCCACCAAAACTGAAAAAAAAACCCCAAACACAAACATCCTGTGAGACCCCCAGTCAAAATTAGAATTAACTTCTCTTCTTCTACCTGGCAAAACCAAACAAAACACTTCCACCCAAAATCAAGTGGTCACTTCATCCATCTACTGTAAGAAACCCCAGGATCCTATGATGACACAGTCTGATCAAAGCAAAGACTACATAGAATCCCACATCTTAAATTCTGGGGTAGGTAAAGGAAGTCCCACACCACAAATAATATGGGGAAGTAGAACGTCATGAGAGATAAGACTGCAGTACAGATTAAAATATTTCATGAAAAACACTGATATTTCCCACCAAAAAAAACCCCCAAACCACAAAAAACCCCCAAAAAAACCCCAAACCAAAACCCCTGTTTTAAAGATATAAAGTTTCAAAACCTATGAACCTCATGTATATTTACATCTGATGTGACATTTCACTTGAAAAAGGGAAGTCATAAAGTTAACCGAGAGGGAAAGAGCATAACATCTACCAGAATAATGGGTACTGTTAACTGCTGGTAAACTCACACTTTATTTTTGCTTGAAGTGTCTTCAAGGAGAACTAAAGAGACTATAGTTTTGAAAATGCTATCAAATATATTGTATGAAGGTGATTTCAGAGAAAAGTCCCAGTCAGGCCCACAGAACAGTGTACTGTATAAAAATCAGGATGGCAATAAAGAGGAGATAAATACTCAACAAAACCCTAATCATCATATTAAAAATTGCGGTTAAAGGTCTGAGATAATGGCAGGCCTGTGTCTTCATTTAGTTGAATTAAGTTCCAAGTTTACCCTTTTTTGGTATTTCGTATTTTTGGAAGCATGATAGGCATTGGCTTGAGAACAGCACTAGTGCAGGTAAGTGCACTGCAAATTTCCAAGAGTTTCACTTATGTGTTTTGCTCCTTAACCACAAGACTGCCCTTTCCCTCTTACCAAAGAGCAGAGTTGTACGGACTTTTTTTTTTTTGTCCTTAAGTTTGACCAGCATAGTCCAGTTAGCCTTGTATTAAACTCAGAATTTTTTCTTTTTTACTAGCAAGTATCTTCTCACTGTTAAAACATTACCTAAAATGGATTAGGTACTTAAGGCTCAAGATTAAGACAAACTGTAGAAATTCTTCAGAATATTTTATAAACTTCAGGGTAGTATCCAGATCTCCACCTCATGAACATTTGTAGCTATGTTTTTCCTAAGTACTGAAGAAAGTAGTAATGCATTTTGAGGTAACATATCACACATACATATGAGAACCATTTTTCAATCCTATCTTCAGACAAATTGCAAGTCAGCCATTCTGAAGACTGGTGGCTGCTCTAGTATTTATTCTTTCGGCAATATTAAGCAGCACTGCTTGTCTTTTCTATGAGTACTACATTGCTTAAACTTAAGAGAAACTTCAGTGTCCTTTTTCATTGGGTCATAATATGAATTGGATATAAGCACCCTGACTACTATTAAAACTTCAGATAAAAATCAATTGATAGCCAAAAAAGAAAACAACAAAATTTAGTGGTGTTTTCATGATTATTTCTACTCTTTTGCCTTTCAATAGTTACCAACAGTCAGCACCCAACATTCACGCAGCAGAAACTGGCATTAAATGTTTGGCTTAACCCTTATCACATTTCATATTCAACAAAACTTTCTTGCTTTCCCTGTTGCAGGCAGTCCAAACAACTCACACTACAAACTATTTGGATGCTGTATTTGCATGAACAATTTAATTTGAAAGACTATTCCAACAATAGCTTTTGTTTTCAAGGCTTCGATTTGAACAAACTGCAGTTTCTAAACAAGCCTGTGTAGGCTGCTTTTTTTTTTTTTTTTTTTTTAAACAGAAGCCAGTAAAGATGTTAGTGAACATCTCTAAATTGAACTTCCATGAAAATCTGCTGTTGCAGTACACGAAGACAATACTGTTCCAGCTCACAATTTCATCATATTGGCCAAAAACTTTTAATCACATACACAGCATAATACAAAGCAACAGAGGTATGTTCTCACACCTGGTTCCTATGTTGTGACGTCTATTCCATTTTTTAGTTTAAAATGAATTAATATACATGCAAAATCAACAGCCTAGAAATAGAAAAGCTTGGTGTGCAGCTGCAGTGTCACTACCCAAGCAGACAGAAAGATGAACTTCTGCCTAGGCAAAATAAGCTCCATGTCACTTTCACAAAGAATAAACCCCAGAGCAGCAGGCAAATATAAATCCTGAAACAAACAGACCTTAACCAAGCAAAACCGAGTTTATTTCTTCTACAAAAGTAAATTTCCTCTTGGCATTAATAAATTTTAAAAATGTTTCCAAGCTTCACCTTTTAACAAATACTCACATTTTCAGTCAGGTGAAAAGGGACAGATATCCACTGCCTAAAAAAGACATGTCAAGCACCAAATTAGAAGACCTTTCTGTTTTACTAATTTGTGAACTCAACTCTCAATTATCCATTGACTCACTCCTGTGGAGGAGAGAGGAGGGGGGAAGAGCACAGGGAGTTTTACTACAATCAAGATGAAGAAACTGGCAAGATTAGCTCAGGCTTAGAAACAAGCTAGCTCAGAAACTCCTTCTGTACCTCAAGTCACATTGTATCGTTGATTCAGCTTTTATACCTGTAGAATAAAAAAAATCATTTTACATGTTTAATGTAAAAGGAACAAAACATGTCTGCTCTCTCTTGTTGATAGTTTCCAAATAATTATAGAACTCATGTTCTTATCAAGGGAGATGAGACTTAGTCAATGTTTGCATAGACTTGGAAACACAGAGGGTGATCTCACTATTACACTCTGTAGGAAGAAAACTCCACGCTCATTTTAGCCTCTTCTGTGTATGGCACTATCAAAACTGAACGGGGCTACTTTCACAAACAGTGTTACCTACTGCTTGCTGGAAGCCGGGTATTTGTGCCCAATAACCTTGCTTGTAAATAAAACAATTGCCACATCTTTGCAGCACCTTCTTTAATCAATGGCCATCTGAAACACAGCTCAGTCAATTAGGGCACTGTCCTTTAATGCCTGCTGAGTTCTTTGTGCAATGATGAATCACTGGTCCCTCATGTTTTCTAATTTAAAGGTCAGATTTGGTATGAAGGACAGATAGAAACCATCTGGCTTTCCTGTAGAAAAATCAAAAGCTTTTTTTGTTAGGAGGTGACAATGCTGAATACATTAGCTACAACTGAAGAGTGATCGTCTCCCTCTTCCTTATGCAAAACTGGCTATATAATTGACTCCAGATTTTAAGTCATTACTACCTAAATTTATAGCACCGGCTAATTTGAAAAAGACCCAACAGTTAGCAATTAGTGTTGCAGCTGTACTGGAAATGAAAAAGCAAGTAGCACTGGCAGAAAAAGGTGTGTGTGGGGAAATCTTCATTGTATTATCAGTTATGCATTGATAACTCAACATAGAGATTTCAGCCCATTGTTTATCCTGAAAACTGAGAGGTGGAAAAGCATAAGAAAAGAGTAGAAAATTTAAAGGCAATTACCTCAGAGGCCACAGAAAGGGACAGGCAAACTAGGGAGAATATTCTGCTACTTTTCAATTTAATTTCATTTTGTGACATTTTGGAGCCAAAGCAGGTTTTCAGAAAAGCCTAAATCAGAGGGTGGCAGTAGGAGATAGTCATGAACCATGAGGTGAAGACACCAGACTGACAGTTTTCTTTATAAATAGTATGGAGAGGACAAAAGGAGATGAAAGGATCAAAAAGACAACTAATTTTAAGCTCTGCAGCTGCTTTTTCTTGGTCAAAAATTGTCAGTCGTTTTACTATTAAACAAAACACTAGGAATTTGAAGAGGGTTCCTATGGTTTTGAGGATGGGGACAATTTTGTGTAGTTCATAATCACTGTTTTCTGGGATTTTCTATGGGGAAAAGTAGTGATCAAAAGTGGAATGAGGGAAGTGAGTCACTAAAACCTTTTCTTATAATTGAAAGGTACTAGCAAATTTATCTAGTGATATTAGGTATACACGCTGAAAGTGGATAGCTAGTTGAAAACACATTCTTCCATACACTCTCAAAGAATAGTTGTGAAACTTTAAACAGAGCTTTTGTTTGTTTTCAGGCCAACTCTGACTCACTCATTTTCAGCCCAATTTTAGGTGTGAGAATGCATCATTAAAGTCAGCACTGATTTAATTTCTGAAAACAAATGTTATGTAAAGCCAGTCAGAAGATGCTGTCAAATTTTGGTACGTTCTAAATCCACATCTCCAGTTGAAGTCATTGGGAGCGTCTGGTTCTTTTCACACTAACAGGAAGGAAATATCCACATTGTTGTCTTTCTCTGGTAAGTAAAATCAGTCTGAGTACAGCTTGCTCTCTTTTGAACAAGAGTAATGTGAAAGTACCTTCACTGATGACAGGAACGAGCACCCAGCTCTGCTTACACCATCCTGTCCCATAAACCATGTCAAACAGGTGTAATATATGCTTATTAAACAGAAAGTTGTACGTGACACAAGCTGCTGTTCTAATTTTACCTTCACTCGATACATACTTCTCCCAAGACATTTCACAACTATTGGACAGAAATGACACCTGGACAATATGTTTTCAGTTAGATTTTAAGCTTGATTATACAATTACGTTCTGCAGTTAGCTCCTTGGGATGTCACATTGTTACTGGGAGGTAAATGACATATTGGAAAAACAGTGTCCAACTATAAAGATCCTGCCTTTCCTTTTGTTCCTCAGATTAGCAATAATATTTAAGAGTGCTTTCTGCACTCGTTTTTCTAAAAGGTCTTATATAACATACCAGTCTGAAATTATTTAAAAAAAAAAAAAAAAAAATCACAATTCAAATCATCCAGTGCCTCACTGAAGAGGACACGTTCCACACAGTAGTTTCTTTCATGATCTTACTTTGCTTCCTTATTTGTCTGAGTATAAGAGAGTCCAAGGACTGCTGACTTCAAACCACCTTTTCTAACTAGTCTAACTAGCAAGCATCCTGTTATAATACATGCATATCTCACAGGAAGTGACAAAAGCAAGCACAAGAAATCAAGCCATACAATATGACAGTAGTAATCTTTATATCAATTTGTTTTATTCTAGACATCATTATCATATTATATGCAAATTTTGTAAACATATACATATTCTAAATAAAAATAAAAGTTAAACCCTCATTCTGGCTCTAAAACCTCAGTAGATTACTTTCTGAATGTTTAGAAAAGGGAAACACCAAAAATATTTCCAAAGGGGGCTTTACTCACTAGCATGTTTTTACATCTTACGTATTTCTCACTGAAACATAATACTGCCTTCAGTAAGCACTCCTTTGTTTAAAAACAAGCAATTTTTTTCTACTATATAATCTTCCTTGTAACTATAAACTAGTATTCTGATTTATCGCAAAATTTAAAGGTAACCTGTCTAGTTACCTCAGTGACTTGACAATTCAGCTTGCCTGTGCTTGCCTCACTGGCTCACCAGCTCCCTAAAGCAAAAATGAGGGCACTACAAAACAGAGAATGAGGATCCCTACAGCACCAATAAGAAAAACGCTGTCTATGAACTTCTACCTACGCTATTAAGCACGATCTCTTCTTATATACAGAAACATTTGTAAATCTCCATCTTTGTCTTCTGTAAAGCGGTATCACAGTTGAAATGGCTATTGACTCGACTCACACATCAAAGGTAATTTAATTTTGCAGGTCAGTCCAAAATGGATCTTTAACTAATTTAAGTCTGTTGAAATACACATGGATTTTTTGTTTAAAGCTTTAAGAAAAATATAAAAATCAATTGAGATGCTGAAAGCATTTATTCAATTTTCCTACAAGGTACAGTATTATCTTGTTAAATGACTGAACAAACTTGCCACTCAGCCCAAGAGATACAAGACACCTTGTTCTTTATTAGTACTAACAAAGCTCATAACTGAATTAATACCCAAAAGAAATTTTCCAACACATTATTTAAAAAACCCGATGCCCTATTCTTCACCATTCTATAATGGGTTAAGATGATTCTGATCCTAGCCCATTTACAGCTGATTTGCTGTTTTTTTTAAAAGCAAAGAAGTAAAACCAAAAATTGAGAACTAAAAACAATTAGTGTCATAGGAGCTTTGAACATACCCATATGAATGTAGTAGATCATAATGTCAAGAACTGGTTTATGGAAGGGTTCTCTGTTCACCTACTCTTTAGGGATCCCATTATGATGTATTATTTTTGCACAAATTCTAGAAGTATATCCAAAGGGTAATTTTTGAACCATAAAGGACCAAACCTGAACAGTTAACAGGAGTTAAAAACAGATGAGCTGCCACAAAAAAGAGTTTATGTAAAACAACAATACTTTGTGAAGGGCTGAAAAGTCCATGAATTACAAATAAAACATTTATGAACAAGCTAAATACCTTACTGTGTGGGTTTTGGTTTGTTTGTTTTAACAGAACAAGCACACTCTAAATGAACTTACAGAACTTGGAAAAGTAAAATCTTTCCCTCTCAAAACATCTGAAAATGTGTGATATGCAGTCCTTATCAGAAATACTTGCCTTACTGGTTCATTTCTAGCTCTTTTCACATTTTAAAGCCTCTGTGAATAGACAGACTTGAACCTACCATGAGAGTAAAAGTCACAGTTCACCAAGCTGCAGCACTGTCAGAGCCCAGTATCTCAGTAACTAATTGCTACATTTGATCTAACAGTGATCTGTCCTAGAGCAACCAAGCTTATGTTATTTTCATGCAAAGGTAGCACTATTGTATTTTGTAAGGGAATTTAGAAAGAACCACGTTGATCTAATTCATAGTTCTTAGAACTTCCTTTTAGATTTTGCTTCCTTCCATGATCTCCAATCAGATACGATACAATCATGCTTTACATCTTAATTTTTAACTACTGTACATCAGTCAATTGTAACATACTTGGCAGCTGTAGAAAAAACTTCCTGGCCTTCAATTCTTTATGTCAATTTGCTATTTCAAGAAAATTATATGAGAAATTTATACAGAGTAAGAGTTTTAGAAGTGTCTGAAATACTTACATGTTGCTACATTAAGACAAACCTTTACAAATATTTTACAGAATCTGACATCCTATTAATTACAGAAAGTAATATACCCCTGGACAGCACTTCTACAGAGTTCACTAATATAAAACACAATACCAAGATACCAGTAAGAAACAAGGATATTGCCATGTTAATTGGCAGTGAACACAGGGAGACTCCATTAAATAAAAAACATCAGGGCTCACGAGAGAGCATTCAAGGCAATCACAGAATCATTCAGGTTGGAAAAGACCGTTGGGATCATCGAGTCCAACCATCAGCCCTACTCTACAAAGTTCTCCCCTACACCACATCCCCCAGCATCTCATCTAAATGGCCCTTAAACACATCCAGGGATGGTGACTCCACCCCCCTCCCTGGGCAGCCTATTCCACTGTCTAAACACTCTTTCTGTGAAACATTTTTTCCTCATGTCCAGCCTGAACCTCCCCTGTTGCAGTTTAAAGCCATCCCCCCTTGTTCTGTCACTAATCACCTGTGAGAAGAGACCAGCACCAACCTCTCTACAATGTCCTTTCAGGGAGTTGTAGAGAGTGATGAGGTCTCCCCTCAGCCTTCTCCTCCTCAAGTTAAACAGTCCCAGCTCCTTCAATCTCTCCTCATAGGATTTATTCTCCAGGCCCTTCACTACCTTCGATGCCCTCCTCTGCACTCGCTCCAGCACCTCGAGATCTCTCTCACATTGAGATGCCCAACCAACACTATCATGTTAAGTGACAGTGAACACTGGGCAGAGATGAGTAAGATTAAAATACATATCCAGACTCAAACTTATTGCTGCAAACATGAAAGAACCAGCACTTCTGGAATTCAGAGAAATCATCAGTTTGATCTCTGGATGACTATTTCAGTCAATGACAAACTTTCCAATATTAGCCCTTGCACTACTTGTAGATACATATTTCAATTTCTCCCAGTATTTATTGTGCATCTGTTTGTAGACTTTACAATCTAAAAGGTTTTCTCCTCCTTAGGACATCATGAAAGAAAAAAAAAAGTACTTCTCCCCATTTTTCCAATAGGTAGCCAGAACCAAACATGTCGTCTTTATAAAGATGAAATTCACAGACATGTTGCAAGCATACGGTTAGGAAAATCTCTTCCTTCAAAAGGTCTCTCTACTAAATGCAGTTACTTCCAGAACTTGGTAGGTATTGAACCATTTTGGTTTTCTACTTCAAGACTATCTTCCACATTCTATGTGAGTAATCTACTCAATCTTTGCAGGGCATCTAGGGACAGAGGTGAGGTTCAAATATTGATATGGAAAAAGAATTAGCTGTCAGTTGCTCAGGGAAACAATCAAGTGGAGGGAGGGCTGTCATCTTTACCACAAAATACAGCACTTCTGTATAGCTCAGCCCTCCTTGAAATGAAACTGAATAGCTACAGGAACTCTTTGTATCTATTTGAAACCAAGAAACTCTGAACAGAAATACTCCAGTTCTTGCAGGTGAAAGGAAAACCTTGGAGTCACAATTTAGTTTTCTTTTAGGCAGTTGTATTAGAAGATTAAATACTAATTTAAAGATTCTGAATCTCTGCTTTCATAGCTTATTGAAAACACTGAAGAACAGCCTATTTTAGAGACAAACCACTGCTCAAATAAAGATTATACTGAACTGTTTTCCACTGGATACACAGGCTCCACAAAGTCTTTTGTGGAATTAAAACAGATAGCCCTTCACTATAAATCAGGTTATAAAAGAGTCAACATTTGCCTAAAATGTAAGTGTAATGAAATCTAGAGGAACAGTTATCCGGTGTTTTTAACGTCAACTGTTGTTGAAACATCAAATGGAGAAGAATGATTCAGGCTGGTGCAAAGGGACAAAGTTAGAATTATGGGACACAAGTTCGTTTTCACAGTAAACAAAAATTTCTTGGCTATGGAAGATATACCAGTCTACTAGTTTTAAATCTTCAGCAGACTGGCTGTGTATCTACCAGTAAACTGGTTTTATAAAACTGTCCATGACTTACAGGATTCTAGACTAGACAAAACAATCTTTCATGATATAGACAGTGCTGATTGCTTCACTCATCAAAAGTTTCATCAGGTGGGATCACTGTTCTTAGCAGAATGGAACAGAGTGCTACAGCAGACTGTGCACTACTGCATGGATGATAAAGAGCAGCTCTGCATTTACAGACACATGTGCTAAGTGATCTCAAAAGTATATTCTCCTGTCTTTAACTTCAATGACTTCAGAAATTGTGCAAAACTTATAAAACAGGAGCAAGTATTTTCAGGTCAGTTACAAATAAGTCACCATGACTGACTGAAAGTTTCATTACCTGATGGCTTGGGATACTGAAAGACAAGGAAAGCTTTCCAGTTACCTTTTTTACAGTCTTGTCAGGTTCAAGAGCAATATCTGGAATGTTGGCATCCACCATGAGGGAAAATAAGTTCAAGATCAAGTTGGAATACCTAAGCAGAAGAGCAAATTAGGTAAAACACTTCGTAAATTGTACAGAAGACATTCTGTAAACAGCTTCATTTAAGAACACATCACCATCTTAGTGTGAATTGGTAATGCTTCAGAGAAGATGCATTCATAACGCTTCAGTTGAACACATTTATGTTAAAAGCATAAGATACCTGATATTAGCAGTGAAAGTTTAATCTGCAAACTGTCTCAAACTGCCAAAACTAAACAGACTGCTCTGGTTTTGTTGTAATTTTCTAAAAATTGTCAGAACATTTATTCAGATACACATCAAATATAAACTGTGGTTTCATATATTGTAAGATTCAGTGCCATTTTCTACCTCTAGTAGGACAAACATATGCTAGAATACTGATTCAAAGGTTATTTTTTATTAAAAAGGATATCGGTGATACAGCAGCATTATATAAATTAGCATTCAAACAGCTGAGGTCTTCACAATTACAAGAAATGATTTTTCAAGTTGCTTCAAGGGCTCTTGCCGTAAGAAGGTGAATATAAGTGATTTAACCAGATCCAAGTCTGCAGTTGCTCAGTTAAGCTGCAGTAACATTGGTAGGCATGCTACACTTACAAAGTATAAATGTCATTTATAACCATTAAAAAAGACACGACAGAGTATAGTTTTCAGTTTTAATGTGGCGTTGGAAGTACTCACGAATCTTTGCAAGAACACCATTTTGCCCTTGCAGGAAATTAGCTGTACGTTGCTTTTTGAAAGGATAATTTTCAAGCTGTTCAACATAAACTGAAACTTCCCTTCCTCTGTAAAGAGATCTAGTCCCCTTTCAGAGACAAAGTACGTAACTGACTTCAAAATCTGAATACTGCTTTGCTAAGAGCAGTAGGAGCTTCATAGATGATAGAAAATGAATTCTTAGCAGCAAAACTTGTTATTAGCAAGCTGACAATTGCATGGAGTACAAAGTATTTTAACTACACAAAAGAACTGCTTTCATAGCCATATTTTACAAAGTAAATACTGCTGAAAAAAAAATATCTCTAGAAAAGCAAAATTCCATAAAAAAATCTTGACACTTCATTATTATCTGGAACTAGCACTATATAACACATTCCAATATAAGCTTTAACCCTTTATAACAGGAACATGTAAAATAAACTGTTTGGGCAGAAATCGTCATTGTCTAATTTGTTTCAGCTGTTCTGCTTCACATTCCCAGGGGCAAGCAGTTGGAATTAGGAAAATTATTTTCATCACGGATTAAAAGGAAAAACAGAAAAGTTATACTACCATTTGGTTTCAGATCTAGGTAAGAATCTGGCAGTCGAGTTGCTTTGGTGCCAGGGACACCATAGGTTTTAATGAAAATTTTTTGCATGAAACAAGCAAATATCACTTCAAACATCCTTAAATCTTACAGTTACATTCTCTCAAGTGTCTTCCTAGGCCACTGGTAGCCTCCATTGGTAGTTCTGCCTTTGAACTGACCCAGGAATCCAGACTAGAGTCCCTTTTGCTCTTGAACCACATACAGGAGAAGAGCTTATGAGCACTACAGGCTATTGGGGTTAAGTGATGGAGGTTTGTAAAGAGATTTCAAAGGTCCAAGTATCATTGCTACATGCCAGTTAAGAGCTAGTTCTGTTCCACGCGATGAAGTCTTTGGGTTCTTGGTGCTTAAAGTAAAAACACAGGCCACACAAGATCATCTGAAGAACCCCATTAAAAAAAAAAAAAAAAAAAAATCAAGAAAAGGTAATTTTGGGAGGAAGTAGGAAGTGGGAAGAGACAAAAATTAGGAAAGAGCTGCTCACTATATATTATCTGCATGTCTCTTCTCTGTCCCTCACCCCACCATTTCAATCCAGGAATAACTAGATAGTGTTCTAAGGATGAAAAGCAGTTTATTAAGTAAATTTTTTAGCTGCTTCTAGGATCCTTGTCACACTTCACAGATTTTTTAGAAAGATTATTTAAAAAACTGGGACTATTTAAAAAAAGAGGGCTAAGAGCTTCCTACTTTAGACAGCTGGCTGTCATCCTTCCCGTAGGCAACATCAATATCCCTGGCAAATATGCCGAGATGTTCACAACTGGTCAACTAACATCCCAAATTCATCCTAAGACTAGACATTTTGCTGAGATGCCAGAGTTATGCTAAGTGCTGAGACACCAGTACTGACCTGTAAAAAACCAAACGCCTTTTGTCAGGCAGGTTATATCACTCTGACATCTACGTTTACAAAGGCCTCTGGAATGGCTGACATCCATCCACAGCCAGAATGAAGTAGGAGTTCAGTTTTCCTAGGTTTAAGGAGCTTCAATTAAGCACCTAAACCAGACCCTAAATCCTTCTCAAGTAAATGCATTCTTTGTTTTCCTCAAAGCTCAGTATAAATTAATTTACAAAATAAATGAGCACTCAACTATGCCGGAGGTTGATTAAACTTATGGCTTGAACATGAAGTGCTAAAAACAAGGGGATTCTGTAAAAATTTAAGAAATCCAACAAAATAGAGGAGGCCTCATATATACCAAATGATACATACATCAGAAAAAAGTTCAAATTCTCACTGCCGTCTTTTCTGAGAACAGCAACTTTTAAGTGTTTAATACCTCATCAAATATATGCTTGATCCTAAGGACTCCTTTATGTATTTTTTCACCGTTTACCAGTCCCTTTGCATATAGATGTCCTAAACCAACTCAGTATTTAGGCTGTTGACACTGCAATACTCTATTAAATTTGAAGCCACAAACTTCCACTACAAAGACATGACAGGAAAGTATATAGTTATCTGCAGTCCCAAACTAAAGCCCTGTTTTCCTCATCTAACTCAAAAATTTCTAAGTTTAAAATCTGATCACCTTTTCTGCAGTATAACTTGGGACCCTCCAGGACTCATCTCTTCAAGACTACGCATACTCCCCAATCACTATCGTGTCCCAGACAGCTATAATAAGGTATGGCATTTTTTCTTCCAGAACTAACTTCTTGCAGTCCAGACTCAAGCAAAACTGACGTGATCCCATCCAGCTTCACCTTTGCTCTTCCCTCTTCATTATCTTCACTATTGAACGGATTTGTGTCAACATGCAGAACTGTTAGAACTAAGCTATTCCACCTCTAATTATTCTTTTTTCAATAAGCACATAATTTTAATCATTTTTAGTTCTGGCTGCTTGAAGTAATAGTTATAGTAATATTATTATCCTATGCTACCATTGTTGAAAGCCTTAAAGATATTTATACAGAACCATTTAAAAATACTTTCCTATTAAACTGAACAAATACTGGAGAGACTATAATTACAACTACAATCCCAGACATTACAAATGAAACCATCTTGATTTACAGTTTAGTTTTATACCCTAATTACTGTTATACTTCACACAACGATGATCTTTATAGCAAATCATTACATAAATTAATGCAATGGACAATCCTTCACTGACGCAACAGACCTCTTCATTGGAACAGCTAGGTTTAAATGATATAAACAACTCAAGTATTTAAAAAATCAGAAATACAGTATTACGGAACAGATTTAAGCAAAATTTAGAACATGGAATATACATTATTCCACAGGACCTGAACCCATCTAAGCTTATGTATGCACCATCTTCAAGCCAAAGAATCTGATCATCACTAATGTATCTAAACTGGAAGAGGATAAAGCAGCAAACAAGTAATGACTTAAGTTAAAAGGACCATTACTTGATAATAATCAGAAAAAAAGTTGCTTAAGGGCAAAAACATAAACAAAAAGAGCAAGATTTAAGTTAATACCCCACAGGAGTTATAAAACCCCCTATTTTAGATATCAAACAAGCAAAATTGGAGGCCTTAACTTGAAGGACAATTGGAGGCCTTAACTTGAAGGACAATTACATTCAAGCTCCACATTACACCAGCTCTGTGATGTTTTCATTCTTTTGTTTCACGCAAATTCTTGTGTCTATGTTCATACTACAAACAAGTTTTGAATTTTCAACAAAAGTATTTTCTCCGATTCATTTACTCCTCTCCCGCTTTATGGTGGCTCTAATAAATTTTATCATAAACCCAGTGTTGTTACCTGCGGAGATGAAGAAAGGCTGTGTAGCACTGCTTACGGAACTCCTGGTACTGTTCACTCTGCGTGCCTCCCATACCTTCCACCATCTCCTTATTCAGCTTCATCGGGGGAGGTAGAGGCTTGGGGTCCCGACCCAAAATATAACCAAAGTCAATGTGAAATAGTTTACCTGTGGAAGAAGGAAAGGCAGAACACTTCAGAGAGAATCAAATCTTGATGCAAAAGTTGGAAAAAAAAAAATCTTTCAGTGCAATCTCTAAGATGCTAAGCGGCTATTAAAAAAAATACAATTCACTTTTCTGTAAGGCTTATAACTGTGTATTTTATATCTTCAGCTGCCAATTTCAAATTATGGGTTTCAAAAAGTAAAGCTGATTTCAAATTCATTAAGAGTACTAACAAACAAGATGAGTTTTTCTGTTTATTTTCTTTTTTTTAAACACAGTATATTCACAAGACTGAATCAACGTTGAAACTGGTCAGTAGATATTAAATGCACAGTTATATAATAGATACTACTAATTCTTCGCACCTTCTTTACAATTCGTTAGCAAACTAAAATATTAATACACACATTGCGTTGCTTTTACTATCCCATTTGGTTGCTGTGGCACGAAATATGTTGTTTTAGCTGTATGTTAAATTTACCAAAGGGAGAATAAGACTCATGACCCTAAGGACGACCTTTTGAAGCCACTAAATACCAAAGATTTCAAAGCTGTTTCAAAATTGGGTTGAGCAAGGTTAAAATTTACCAACAGTTTTCAAATATACCAAAGAAACATCACTATAATTACGAATCTGAAATTGTATTTCAAACGTGCCAAGTCCAGTCTTACACTTTTCCAGTACTAAAACGCAAGTTACATCACTTGATCACTACCTTTCCCTTCTCAGATCAACTGACTACATTATAATGTTTCTGCAGCATTACATACATACATACATGTATTTCTGACAAACACTTACATACACCTCTTGCTTTAAATGCACAAGGCAACTTCCCTTCCTATCAAGAGTTTGCGTGCAGCCATGCTGATTACAATACTGCTCAGACTTTTATTGGGGAGTATTCACTGTATTCCCTTTCAATAGTACTGAACCATATGTGAGATACAACAGGTGGCGAAATGAACAACTGAAACACCAGCAAAATCAAAAAAACCTACCAAAGCATTTATATAATCTGAATATCATATAAAAAACAAAAATGTTGTCAACAGAAATCAAAATAGTACAATTCGTAATTACTAGGAATTATTCTCGACTCACTTCTTAAGCAGAAAATATTGACCATATAAAGCAAAAAAAAGTTTTAAAAGTGCTCTGCAAACAAATTTTCAGATTGAAATGCATAATTTAAACAATTACTTGGGCCATACCAGAGCTGCAGTATAAATTAAGATATATAAATTAAGTAGTACAAAAACATGTGTGTTCGAACTGTTAAGCAAGTTAAGTTTTGCTTCCAAAGCAAATTTCTTAATATCACTGGGTAGCTTTAAGCCTTATGTGACTAATTTATAGAAGAGGATGAAATGTAGATACAAGATGGAAGATCTTTTAAACAAGAAGATAGAAAATTATTAGCATGATTGTTATCTAGACAGTCACAGATAGCCCAGAACATAAGAGTCTTGCTTCAGAATTATGGAACTGAACAGCATTATGGACAGAGATCTATTTGCCAGGGTGTATTTTAACCTGCAGCATCTGTAGTCATTTTAGTATTTTTATAAGCTTAGGTGCTTAGCATTCTCAAAAAAAAAAAAAAATTAACAGTCAGTATTTTTCAATTAGTCACCCCTCTTTGACCATTTTATTGAATAAAGTTCTATCATCAGAGAAGGCTGCTCGAGTTCTGTCCTAAGCACTCTTCAACTTGAGAAACAAATTCCATCACAGTCAATTTTCTAAGGGAGATCACAAGGATGCTTAACAAGCAAAGTATTTGCTAGTTGATAAGTGCCACAACCATTACATTTTGCATACCTAATTGTGCTACAAAAAACCCTCCCTTCCTTCAATAGTTTTTTTAAGCTGCCACAAGAGTTACTTTTAGAGTGCATTTTTGTACACTTTTTCAAGTAGGCACTTTGATATATACACCCCCTCCCACAATAAGTTACAAAAAATGTTTAATTAAAAAGTTTGGGGGGTCTGTTTTCTGTTCACTTACTCAAGCCTGTCACCTTGAAGAGTCAAGAGACAATGTTTTGAACAAAACAGTAACTCATGTTTCAGTAATTAAATCTTTTATTTAGTTGGCTCTGGAGATAGGGAATAAGAGGCAATAATTAGTAATTTAAATTGGTAACAGAGACGCATCTAAAACATTCAAAAACATTTTAATAGCTGACTGATATATATTAATATAAATTAATTAGGTATCAACTACTTACACATTTTTAGGAACAAAGTATAAAAGAAAGTGTAAGAGGAAGCCATTCTACATGAACATTACAGCTTTCCTAGCTGTACTCCAAAATTCAGTAGATTTTTAAGCTGACTCAAAATGTATGTCAAAAGCTTTCATTTAAATACATTAAATATATTTAATATTTTTCAAATCTATGTACTAAACACAGACTTAACTCATCTTCATTCGTGCAGCTCCTCCAAGATCAATTAAGCCAGCATACCATATTACAGAATACGGACAGAAAGCTCCCCTTGGTGCTTGCTTGAAGCTGTGACACCAGTAAAAACCAACCAGTCAAGCTTGAGGTAGTACTGCAGTTTTACAGCTTTCTACAGAGAAGCCTGACTTATGTTCTTGAGGACTTTATATAATTGGAAAAAGCGAAAAACAAGCCTGCTTTGGACATGTGAAATTGGTTGTATATTTAATACTTAAAATTAGGCAATAATTTTATTTATTAACATAATTAATAATATCAAGTTCATGAACTTAATGGTTTGAAATCTTTTAATACTAAGATAGAAGGTTGCAAGTATCTCAAGTAATGATCTCAAGTAAAATTTGTATCAGGGTGTAACACTGAACATGCCACTTTCACAGAATTAATGTATGTGATAATCAGACTATTACTCAGTGTAAGCTCTATTACAAGAAAAAGGCTGGAGAAAGTTTCTGGCACTTATTTGACAAGGTGCAGTGCCAAAAACCACTAAATAGCAGCAGAGAGAATAGGATAAAAATTGGAACCTGAACATTCCAGCTCTATATAAAGCAACTGTTGTAGATTATACAAACTTCAAACAAACAAACAAACAAAAAAAAAAAATCACACTTTGGTCTAGAAATTACTGTACTGAAGATGTAATTTTTAGAGGACAGAAAATATATTTAATAGGAATTTTTATTCTGTAAGAATTTACTTTCACTGTGAATAGCATATTGTCTCCTAACACAGACATCACTCCCGATAAGCATCTGTAACGATGGAGGCAAAAACTGCCAGTAACAACTTATGAGTTATTATTTTGTCCATGTGTTGTTTTTTTTTTTTCTACAAGGACACAGCTCCTCAAAACACTACTTATTTGAAATTTGTCAGCCTCAGGTATAACAATACCTTGTCTAGTAACCACAGCTGAAAATCAGTCTACAGGAGAATCAGCATCTTATTTAGGCAGGTGTTGAGGGAGTCTTTTTAGTTCTGGAGTGTCACACAATTTGTACAGTTTGTATTTGAAAGTTCCTGAAAGTTACATAATTTGGTTGATAAGCATATCTTCTCAACTGGATTTAGTAGATGACTCTTTTAAACCTTTATTTCACAGTATTACAGAATGGTTGAGGTTGGAAGAGAATTCTGGAGAACATCTGGTCCAACCTTCCAGTCAAGCAGGGCGACAGAGCTGGACACCTTGCCCAGGACCACGTCCAGACGGTTTCTGCACATCTCTGAGGATGGAGACTGCACAACCTCTCTGGGCAACCTGTGCCAGTGCTCTGTCATCCTCACTATGAGTAATAATCTGTACTCATAGCATGCTATTTATATACAGTTATCATCTACCGTCCAGTAAATCAGACTGCTTCTGAACTTTGTGTGTTAACACTACTATTTCTAAAGGCTTTAAACTTCCACGTTTTATAAAACAATTACATTTCCTTCCTTCAATATACAGTGTTAGTGCCGTAACACACACACTTCGATCTCTTAGACCACTATGTTTTAACCTCAGCTTCTAATCCATCTTCTTCAGATTTATTACATCTTAGTTCAAAGGGCTCTTAATTATTAGACATGCTTATAAATTAAAACTGGACTTCTAGTTTTGGTTTATTACTGAATGACTCCTAAATCAGATGGGCAAGGTTTCTTTGTTTGAGTCATGTTTCAAACTAAAAGAGAAGTTACTTAACAGAACAGGTGAAACAGATTTCTTCCTCTGAGCCTCTTACATTCTTGTAAAGCCAGATATAAAAGCCTTGGGTTTCTAATATTTAGCCACTGAAACCATTAGACACCTATTTAGAAATCTGAGTTCCTTATAAAAATGGGGGATTTTAGGCATGTGAAAAAACAAAACAACAATTCAGGAAACACCTCAAGACCAGAGACAAGTATGCATGAACTTCCTGCCCTGTTTCAAGGCTAGGAGCAGGACTAAATGTAGGTACATACATATAGTTCAAAATATGCAGCTTTGTACAAACACTTCCGATGTTGAAAGTGGCTCACTCCTCAGAAGATGACATTAGCACTCTTTCAGGAAGCTGGAAAAATACCTGCTGAAAAGACTTCAAATAGTGTCTCTCACCTTAAAAAACAGTGCCCTAATACTCACTCCCCACTCACCATTTAAGCTATTTTACTGTAGAAAAAGCAAGTCACAAGGCATTTACTAATTGGAAGAGGATGAGATGTTTCCAGGAATATGCAATAATGCAGCATGCACACACAAAATTATCTCCTTCAAAATCTAAAAGCTGATACTGTTGTGTACTTTTAAGCTTTTTTTAAAAAAAAAATAAAATATGAGGCTGACTACATTTTTCTACAGAACACCTGATTTTTCTAGCATATGAAATGAAGAGGACAGGGCCTTGGAGAGTTCAAGGAAATGGCATCAAACATGGAGCTTCCCTGACTAGCAGTCAGGGCATGAGGGATTTGAAAGTCCATCTGAGTTCCTTTCATCCTGGAGAGTGAAGTGATCTTTGATTAAGTGAAGCATGGACTTGTGGAGACTGAAAATTGGTATCTGGTGTTTGCAATAGCCAATAACATCTGACTGCAGCTGGAGAGGCTGATTTGTCCATCACTTTTACTGCTAATGCCTAGATTTTAGTACAGGAGAGAATTCCCATATCACAGAATCATTTTATTCCCATAGCACAGAAATCATTTTATTTCATCAGAGGACTGTTAGGAAAAACTACTGAAAACCTGCACAGAACTCTGAACTCCTTGAACAAAATAAGTAAGGCAAAGCAAATTAGATGCGATTACTGAAATAAAATAAGTCTGGTAGCAATTGTCTTTTAACACATAAGTTCCAAATAATTCACTGGACTTTCTTATCTGTTCCCACTTTTGGGAAGAAGGGGGGGAAAAAAAAATAATAATCCAACCACAACACAAAAGCCCCCAAGCTCTGAATTTCAATACATTTTCTTTAAACTGCAACTGCCACTATTATTTTTATCTGGCTTGTAGAGAAAAAGTATAGTTTAGTGACTATTTTAACTGAATTCCTATTTTAAATTTGAGGCAATAGGGTAAAAATTCCTCTGATGAAAATGAGTAGATGGATGGATGGGGTGCTTTCCTAGCTTTCCCAGCAAATTCTGATGTTACCATCAAGATTTCTCCTTTGCAAACAGAGCACTGCTGTGCTGAAAAAAATCAGAATGCCTATTTTATTGTCATCATTTTCATCAGCTACATGTTCTAAGACTACATAAAAATGGAATAAAGTAGCATGAATTGTTAGGGACTTATTCAGGATACAGGTTTTAAACTCAGCGTGCAGCAACAGCTAGAAATAAAGTTTATCATCGTCATCCATATAATGGGTAAGAGTCCAGCTTGGGCTAAGCATTGTAATTTTTCCCCCCTCACACCTCAAGCTGTCCATGCTCAAAATACAGTCCATGCAGGCATATTATAAGATGTCAGATACATATTGATAAATGAGAAATACTGTTCAAGATAACTACAAGAGAAAATGCTTTAGCAGGCCAATAGCTAAAAGTTTATATTCTTTTTGGTAGGCAGCACAGAAATTGGAGTTGCAGAGAGAAATTTAAAGGGTAACAGGATATGTTAGCTTTGTGTTTTTTTTTTTTTAAATGGATTTTCCTCTATCAAGAGCAGTAACATTTACAAACATATTTAAAATTCCACTTGATTTTACATACTATCATAGTTTGCAACATTAATAAATGCATTTATCAATGTACTTATCTAGGCACTGATATGGAAGGAGGGTTTGAATCCCATAGTTTTTCCATTTTTGTCATCTTCAAACTCGCTTTGGGATAGATGGTTTTAACTGAAAAGCACTGAAAGTACAAATAGTGTCATCTCACATATGGAACTGTTTAGATCTTTGCTGTCTTACCTGGCAACCCTTTCTAACTGAGACTAAAGAATAAATAAAATGTCAATTGGTGCAATTCATATTGAAGACAGACCACAAATCTACCTTCTAGCATTAAAAGAGAAGACAGCCCAGTTATTTCACCTACCTACACATGATGCTAAAAGCAAATGTCATTTTCAAGTTCCAAGCTCTCAGTCTTTGACCTGCCCTCAGATATTAATAACCTGATTTTATCCACATAGCATTTTGCTTTACTGCTACAGAGCAATTTCAGGTGTAGAGTTCAGAACAAAGCACCTGTATTTAGAAAACCTATAACAGGAACTGGAATTTACATGTAAGTCCCTAAAGGTTATTTAAAGATCGAGCTGACCAGTCACTAGAGTGAAAGTTAGTTGGTCAGACACACATGCAGTGCTACTCAAGAATGCTATTTAAATATCTAGGATATCCTAAAATATCTACACATAGCCTGAAAATGTGACAGGACCTTTGTGAAACCTTTGTCTGTCTATAAAGCAAATTGAAGTTATTAAGATATCTCAAATAAGACAGGAGACTTCACTTGTCTATCATAGCTGAAACTATTTAAGCTCTAGTGATGACTGCACCAACTGTCTCAAGACTTTAAAAGGCTTAGCAAACATGAAGACATCCGTATCTGGGTGTTTTATCAGTAGCTAGATCACAACTCTACAATCAAAACCAGAGTGGAACAAATGCAGAAGAAAGTGTTCTCAAGGGAAGGCACGGCATAATTGAAACATACTAACATAACACATACCACGTGAAAGCTAACTGAACACACTACATCTCCTGTATCACAGTCCAGATTCACAACCACCCAGCTCTTCCTTCCAAGGCAACAAAGGGCACATTAGCTGGCAAGTCAGATGCTGGCAATAATATATATATATATATATATATATCAGTCTGTAACCCTACAACAAGGCACTGATGTTACTTAAAGCTGGGTATTCAGCTGCAAAACCATGTCTTGTTATTTACAAGTCACAGTGATATCTGCTGTTATAGATCTGAAAACAAGAAATTAAAACATACAGCAATTGATAACATACTCCTGGAGAAGCAGGAAATTGAAAGTTCTCAGAGAAAATAACATTCCTGTAACGCAATACTGACTCTATAATGTGACCTTCAGGTTTCAAGCTAAGGCACATTTGTGAAACCGATGCAAGTATTCTTGTAATTTTTAACATTACTGATACATGAAATGTTTTGACTGAATCCCTGTATCTCTTTCCAAAAAAACTTCTACAGCTGCCTTTGGAGTACAAGCATTTAAAAAATCTGAAGTCTACGTATCTTATTTAAGACTACTTAAAAAAAGTCACCCTATTTCTAGAACTATAGGTATAAAACAGTCATGAAAGACAGCAGAAATTATTTCACCCAGAAAACAGACATTAGTGCAAAATAAATGTAGTTCCTATAGTACAAAAAAAAAATATAGTTCTAACACTGAGTGGGAAACAATTTGTTTTCATGAACTTCAGTATTGCTTACTATTTAAATTATACCATAGCTATTATAAGCATAGACAATTGTATATTACAAGATGATGCAACAATTCTATCGGAAGTAGTCCAACACAGACGTGGCTAAACAAACTAAACTAAATCTATCACCAAACTAAAAGGCAGAGCCAGGAAAGGTAACGATATATATTGTCAAATAAATCCAAGAAAATTATGTGAACCCACAGCTGGTACTCAGCATTTTTTACCCTGTTGGAAAGCTTCAATTCATTAAATAAGTATCATCAGGAAAGGAGGCATATATGGTCATATAATTTTGAAGAAAGGTACTTACAGCTTCCATTCTTCAAGAGAAGAATGAAGTTAATTTTTTTCCAACTTAAGTCTAAGACATTCTCAGTAGCAAGCCTTTGTTGCATTTGGAATATAAGAATCTCTTGATAGCTCAAAAAACCTCTCTGGATATGTGACAGAGCATAGGTAGCAGTCGAAAACAATTTCAGACTCAGAATGTACCGTGGATGTGTGCTGCCCTCTGCTGTACTGCTTAAATTCTTCCACCAAGCCGTTCAGCCATTGTGCCGTTACTTTTTAACATAGACGGTTAAGATACACTTTACCCCACATCAAAACCCGAAAATATTACTACTTTGAGCATACAAGCAATGCCTGCTGTGGAAAGATTTCTATCCATCACCTTAGACAAACGACAGAGACCTCTCAAGACAGATTTTTTTAAATGCCAATTTGTACATTTCCAAACAAGCAAGGAAAAATACACTTGCTTTCATTGTTCCCCCATGTGCGTAGACCAAGATTTTCTACCCTAATATCAAGGCCCAATGGTTAATTTTCTACTCTTTCATATAGAGTATGCTAAGTAATACATGCTTCAGCTTTATCTATAAACTAACAAGCCTTCCATGGGGATGTGTCTCTTTTCCCCAAATAACATTTTTTACTTACATGTTTCTCATTCAATGAATTTTTCACTTTATTATAAACACTTAACCACAACTCCTAACTCTTTGTCACTACATAATGGAGGTAATTCAAGGTATCATAACTCCTACGGGAAGCTGTAGTTCAAAAGCAAGCAAGCAAAAAAACCCAAACGAAAGAACAACTCCAGAATATTTTTTCCCTGTTTGGTTTGGTTTGTTAAAACTTTGTAAGTTCATGCAGCTACACACAAACTAATTTTCAGTGAAAACACCTGAATTTCCCTTCACCCCAAGGTACTGACTGTAACAGCTGAAGTAGCTTAATTTTCTAATCCTTCATTTCCTCTAGTAGAGAAATCATCTATTTATTTAGAATCAGTGGAATTATTCACTCTACCTGGTCTGCTATTAATCCATGCAGACGACAACAAAGAATGACACTTAAAAATTTGCAACAAGTCAAGGAGAATCAAAATGCCTATCTGCCATTTTGAACTTTCAAAATATATGGGTTTTGCTGCAAACTAAAGGATGTACTTGATTAAACAGTAACTTCTGCTACTTCCTCCCTCCCAGCTGTGAATTTGTAATGAGCAGGACACTATTTCCTTTGTTGTTTTTAGAAGAGGCTTAAAAAATACATATATATATATATACGTAACACCTCAGTTACATGATGAACCACTTGGGTATTTGCTGTACATGGTTTCATTTCATCAAGAACACAAGATTCATAGACAATAGACAATACTGAATCCTATTCTGACAGGTCTCACATGACATTCCCACTGTTGGGACGTATCGTGTAAATTTCTTAGGAAAACATACAGACCTGGAAAGCTCAAAGAATCACTTCGTTTAAAAGAAAGTCAAATCAGAGACAAGAATTTGCATGGACATCTCAGTGAAGTCATGAAGATTATACCTAATTTCATATGACTACTGCCAATACTTGTCTAAACATCTACTTTACTTGAAATAGCTTACATAAAAAAGCAGAATTATTTGACAACTATTAAAATACAACTGGCATCCAATTAGCAGGTCATGAATTTGCATTCTGATGGCATGTTAAAAAAAGCAACTAAACAGGAATGTCACAATTTAATGGAAAATTAAATGGTTTGATTAAGAGCAATTAGGATATTCAGGGCTGGAGTCACTTTACAAATATTTTTTGATGCATTATTTTTTTCAGTTTTGGACCAAGAGCTGTGAAAAAAAAAAAGGTAATTATGATTTTAGCCAAGTTTAAGATAACAGTGAAATGTTTCTTGGTCTTAGGTAAAGGCAGACTAGTTTTACTGTATACTGTGTCCATACTAATATTGTAAACCTAAACTTTGAATCATTGGCTCAAGTATTACCTTAGACAACATAAGTTTACATTTAAAAATATATTCTGATCTACAGTACTTGGTGGGTTATACTCACAAGGAAAATGGAGCAAAACAGTACCAACACATTAAAAATTAAACAACTGCTGTTACAAAATTATACTGTTAAAAAAAATTTACCTGTTTTTGTTAGCAAAAGATTATCCAGATGTCTATCTCCAACTCCAAGAATGTAAGTAATTACACAGTAACCAGCTGTAACAAGTAAAATGTAAACATCAGTATAAGTACCTTTCCCAAAGAGCAACAAGTTCCACACAATTATCAACAGCATGACATTATCTTCATTCTTGTTCACTAGTAATAAATGTAATAGAGACTGGGGGCAGGGGTGGTACTGGAGAAGAATAATCAAGATTATCAGCACTATGAGGAATATTTGAAGAAATAAAACTCTGAAGTTTATTCAGTACTGCCTAGATTTTAATTTCTTACTACATAATTCTATGCCTAACACTAAAAGTCTAAGTTCATTCAATATTAGGATTAAGATACTTCAAAGGAAGATCAAGTATTTTAAGCAAAATGAACGTACACATTCTGAAATGAAGATATTTTAAGGCAACTGTAAACAAGCATTAGACATTGATATGAATCTGAATGTATACCTCAGGAGTATTCACAAGCTAAGCAGTTAAGACAGGCTGTGATAAACAGAGAACAGTTTTGTTATGTTCACCCACTAACCAGAACAGTTTGAAGCAGTTCTAAAGACTGCACCATCAGAAAGAGAAGGGGAAAGGAGAAGATACTGTGAAGCAACAACTGAATTTATTTTTGTAGAATAAAGTTGCTTTCAATTTAAAGGACAGCAAGGGTGTTATTTTAACATTGTTGTCAGTTTACAATACAAGAACTATACTATTATTTTTTGTCATCCAAATGGAAGCAGCCGAATGTAGCCTCACCCCAAAAACCCCCCAATGTTTCAAAAACAAGTTAAAATTTTCTTCCTCAAATACAGATCATTTATTATTGTATAAATGCTTTACATCTCCCTGAATTATAAAGACCCCAACTCATGATGTGGAGGGGGCAGAGATAAGATTATTGCTAGAAGGCAAAGGAGAACAAAGAGAGGACTGAGGAGAAGAATTGTGTATGATATGCCAGGCTCAAAACTATTCTTTTTGCAGGGATTCTGACAGCAAGTACATGCACAGTGCCCTATCCACAGTCATTAAAACGTCTTAGTACCTCATTTACCCTGTCCTTTATACTTCAGACATTAAGTTACCAGCTGTAAGATCATAACTTACCACAGCTCTTAACATAAGTGTCCATCACCTCGGCACTTATTCCATGAGGGCCAGTCTCACTAGGTGCATGTTTTCTGAAGAAGTTCTGGAGAGGAAGACATCAACATAGTTATTCTGCATGATCTGAAACAGGACCTTTAGAACTGGTAGAAAACAACATTTAAATCAAGACCACAAATAGCCGTTATTACAATCTGTTAAACGAAGAATCACTCCCAAATAACCTAGGAAGAGCTAAGTTAATTTAATATCACTTTATTTTCTGTCTTAATCATCACATTCCTACACTGAGAAACAGATCTGAAGTTCAAACTGAAAAGCAGTTTTCTTTACTAACAGCTTCAGAAAATTAACAATGCATTGAAAAGTTACTAATTAATACCTATGAGTGCAAGTACTTCCACAGGAAACTCTTTAGGTCTGATCACCAAAAACTAAAACAGGACTAACAGTCCAGATTAGTAACTACATTTGGCACAGACACCCTTACAAACTTTATTATCATTATGTCTCCATATTCCTCAATACAACCAACTGCTACTGAGTTTAAAAGGAAAATCTAAGTAATCAAATGGAAACTTCACATCTCCTGTGAAATGTGGACAGGGCCACAACAGTCCTTACCATCACTCAAAAGAAAACTGTTTTTTCCTTGACTGTGATGAAAGATAACTAACTTAAATCCAAGCCTAAACACAAGTTTCTTCCAGTAAGCAAACACAAATCTAAGTAAGCACTGTAAGAGGAGCTTTGCAGGCATCTGGATGACATATAAGTGACTAAAATCATAATGAAAAAGGGAAGGAAATGTTAAAAAAGAGGAGGTACTGAAGGAAGGTACCTACAGGTTATTTAAGGTAAGTTTGCTTGAAATGCAGTCCTGTTGTAACGTATCAGAGTTTTAAGGCCTGGAGAAAGTTTTAATGGCCTCTGCTTACAGAGAAATACGCCCTTCTGAGATACATTAAACAGTATACAGATTCTGTTAAAAATTTTCTTCCACATTTCACTTAGGGATTTCATTTAACTGGTACTAGAGATCTACTTTCAGTGCTCCAAAATTTTACATGCTGTACCTAAAAAAAAAAAAACAACCCACCAAACAAAAATCAAAACATCACTTTCAGACTATCCAAATGCTAAACTGTGCTAAACTGTAGAGTGTGGAACAGAAATACCTCTAAAACATGAACTGTAATTTTAAGATTGTTGATAGAAGGTAAGTAGCACTCAAATATCAAAATGCCTTTTCTTTCCTGCAGATCTGCATTACCAGACAGTATTAAATTACTTGCTTGAAATATTTTCAGAAGTGAAACATTTTAAGATTTATATAAAGTGCCCATCTTTATTAAAACAGCTGTGACACCCAAAATGAACATTTATAAAAAGAATAAACCAAACTTTTACAACACCTGGAAATGTTCATTTAGTTTTTATTTCCTTGGCCTACAATGCCCAGCTATTTTATCATGCTTTGGGCACAGGAAACCTGGGCTCTAGAATGCATTTTGCCATTGATCTGTGAAATAACATTGGATCGTATTCCTTTGGCATCTTGCCTATTTAGATTAGCAGTTCTTCACAGGAAAAATTGCTCCATACTTCTAGACCACAACTAAACCAGTGGGGCACTTATTTCAGATTGGAGTGTGATAAGTAATTGCAAAATGACAATGGAGTAGAATATGAATATTACATTTCCAAGATTACTAAGGATTGCCAAGAAAACACTTTTAAAACTGCATGATTATTGAATGTGTAAATGTAGCTTGCCACAATCTTTATGAAATAGAAAGCTCAAAAAAAGTTATGCAACTTGATGCTGGTCATTCATTAGTGATAAGCTTTTTTTATAAATCATAAACATTTGATATACTTATTTGTTAAGCAAATGATAATGACAAATGATAAGCATTTACTAATCTCCATATTTTTAATAGTAGCTGGGAGCTATTTGCTTTGGCTCTCAGTTACTGAGCGATGAACAAACACAAACTTCAGTATCAATTACAAAAAAGGTAAAAAGGTACTGTGACAAACTGAATCTAACATAAACATGCTGTGTTTTCATTACAAAACTTATTAGCTATATATCTCATACGGCAACTTGGCATATTTTTATCTAACTATATTTATCTCAACCAGCTGACCTCTGCTACCTTGCTTGTATTCTGTGCTTGAAACTAGCATGAATTTTGTGTGTCACTACTCAATTATGTATCCCTACTTCATTCCTTGACAGTTACAGGAAGTTTGCTTGAAAAATAATATATATATATATTATATATATTTAAAAAAAAATAATCACACAGTATCTACACATCCACTATGGCTGGGAAACAGAGTTCAGAAATTATATGAACAAACTATGTAATTGTTCCATCAAAAAAATCATTAAAATATACTTTGAGAAGGTATGAAGCCAAAACTACTGAACGAACAACAGAAACACTTTAAAACAAAACAGTACAGAAAAGTGTCATGCGTCTTCCATTCATCATTACAGAAAAGCCATAATTTCAGTTTCACAACTAAATTACACTTTAATTACTTAAATGGTATTACTTTTAGGACATGAAATACTCACACAGAGATTTCAGAATATTTTTTTAAAGCAAAATGTCTGACGTAAATATCCTTATGTTTCAAGCTGTAATTTGTCTTCTAATAGATAGAAAAATCAGTTGAGAGACTAATGACTTTTGTATGAGATTTAAGCCTGCAATTTATACTGTTTGATCAGAAGTTGACTTAAAAAAATCCACCATCACGTACCTGTATACTTTCCTCAGTAGCAAGAACTTCAGCAACTGGTACCGACTGAATAAACTGCATGAAGCCTGTGACAGAAAACATCCAAAAAGGAAAATCTCCAATGCATAAAACTTTCAAGCTCTACTCCGTAACACGTTTATTAAAGGACAACGCTAATACGCACCTTCATTCAGCTGCTTCTCACTGGCAAAAAAACATGTTTTTTCCCAGTTTTCTGCCTTCAGTAGTTTTAAAATAACTTGTCATTAACACCATATCAGCTTGCAAAAGGTCTGTTGTCCAAGTTTACATTAGAAGAGAAAGTAAACCAATGGCTTTCTAAATATTTATCCAGAATGTATCTAAAAGCATAGCCAAGTTTGATTTTGTTTTGTCATTTTTTTCCTCCATTTCAAGCAAAGATCTATAAATAGGAGTGTTGAAAGTTACTTGTCCAAGACCACACAGCAAGATAGCAGCAAAGATAAGACTACTGATTGTCACACACTCCAAAATGCAGACCAGGCTTCTTTTATGAAGATATTCGAGTCACCTATGGAATACTGTTGGCACTGAGGTTGTTTAATTCCATGACTTATATTGCAGCAAGATTTTCTTACACATGTGAGCTCCTTTTTCAGAATGCTGCACTAAGCAAAACATCTCTTATGAAAATAGTGTGGCGTAACACAGCCTACAAACAGAGGGAGAAGATTCCTCCCAATACTGTATTTTTAGGAAACAGAAGTATTCATACCATGTTTTGTACTAGTTGCCAGCACTTTATAGGGTGTCAGCTTCAAATCCAGGTTCTCTTTTCTCAACAGCTGGAAAAAAACAACACACAAAAGCAAAGATGAATGCAACAGAAAGGCAGCCTCTATTTCTAAAAGAAATGTGTATTACTGGACATTGATCTCCACTGTTCACCTAAGATCTGAGAACGCTGGAATTTATTAGGAACATAAACTGCATTAACAGTTTTTAACAGTCTTGCTCCTGAAAAGGAAAATCAAGAACATAGGTGATCAAGGATATGGATTAATAATTCCCACCTTATCCATGAGTGAAATAATCTGAAGAATAAGTTGATCTTGACGTAAATCATCACCATGCTTAAATATTACAGGATATTTGCCTCCATCTTCTGTCTTGAAGAATAACTGAGCAGGCATCAAGGCACTCTGCAAAAAGAAACTTCTGTAAACAAGTATCAGGTCATACAATTCAAGTATCAAATTCAGTTACAGAATGGATTAGAATAGTCCAATTTGAATACGAACAGTGTGGCAGTGAGCACCAGAGCTCTTATCTTCCTCAAGTTTGATAGGAAAGAAGCAATTCTACAGCTTTTAAAGAGCAGTTACTCACTGTCTAGGATTAAACAATTAGAACATACCATTTCCAGTTAGCAAAAGTGTGATCTAGGCATATTTTTAAAAATACAGTACCTAAAGCTTTCCTTCCTTTTTAGTAAGAAGTGTGAAGGATACATTCCCCCCTGAACCCTCCCCCAGCAGCAGAGGAGGAAAGGACAGAGGTATTCAAGTTTTGTTTGTATGCATGTAATTCCAATCAACATAGAAGCACCATGTAAAAGGTCACAACAAAATAAATTTAAGCTGACCAGACCAAAAAGAGTCACAATTATAGGATAAACATCAAAGAAATGCTAGAGGCAAGACATCTTAAACAACTGCTTCCTTAATCTATTCAGTAAAAGCAGAAGTGCCTTTTTACATTGTTGTTTGAGAAAGCCAATTTAATTGCTTGCAATTTCTCTGCATAAAATGGGTTGAAAGGGATCAATTACCTACATGAATGATTTAATCTATTGCAACTGACCAAGTCACTTCCCTCAAAACCAAACCAAAAAAATCCCAGTCATGAACACAGAGTTTAATATTGGTCAGTTACATTAGATTTTCACATGCAGTTAATGTTTCAAAATTTTTAAGTTCCATAAATAAAGGAAAAATGATTCTTTAAATAGTCCTACAAAAACTGTCATGTGATGTCCAAGAGCACCAAAAATTAGTCATTCTTCCCTCTTTGTGTTTTTTTGTTTGTTTGTTTTTATCCAACAGTACAGAATAAGATATTAAATGGAAATCTGTAACCCTTCAGAATCAGGAGAATCAAAACTATCTCTGATTTTGGAATAAGTTACATCTCATATTTTTGGTCCTAAATCTTCTACATTGCTACAGAAGACCAATATGCAGAAGACTTATCTGACTTGAGTGTGTCCTTATTAAGCTACGCTATTCTCAATAGGAAGTATTTAGGTGCTGTTCTAGCAGTCTTTTTGTCAACATTCTTTCCCCATCCCTGAAGTCATATTCATGCTAAAAGTTGATTCAGGTTTGCAAAACCTTGCTTTTATGACAAGATCTCCCAATGTTGGCTCCAACCTGAGGTGCAAGCTTATGAAACTGCAGAAGCGTACTCTTCAAAGAGACTAACTGCTATATAACAAAGCAAACCAAAGCTGGGAAACCATAAGATAGTAGAAAACAATGTAAAAATGTTTATCTCAAACTTTAAGTAAACACAAATTATCTCATGGTCAGTAAGAGCCTGTGAAAGTTCAAAACTACTGGGCATAATAAATACATTTATGATCTAGTAGAGATAATGGATTAACACTAGTTGTCACAGCATCTTGAATGTGTTTTAACTGGCAGAGAATGACTCCTGGAGATAGGCCAGACTTGTAAAAGCATAGTTTGGTCATCTTAAATTAGATCAGTCACCTATATGAGTTGAAAATAAATGTATAAAGAGGCCCTACATCACTGGACACAGGTAATAACTTACATTCCAGGCAGTAACTTACATTTCAAGTAATATAGGAAGCAAAATAACCCCAGCCCTTTCAGTAGTATATTGACTGTTTATAAACTAGATTAAGAAATGGCCATATGATTACAAGCAACGGCTCCGGATTGGTTTAAGGACTTACTAGTCGTAGAGATATAGGATCTACCTGTCAGCTCACTGCAACTGCATGAAATGGACCACCTTATTGCTTTCCAGCCTCTACCAATTTAACAGTTTTATTTTGCAATGGAATAGACACATTCATCTAGCTGAGATGCAGCACACCTGACTTGATTTGTATGATTTTGATCATAAGTGGTATTCCTGTTGCATAGTCTAACCTAAGTTCAGAGAAATTCTGAACTAGGAAGCACACCTTGAGCTTGGGGACTTCATCAACTTTATAAACTGTTATCAGTCCTATAAAAGCTGCTTTAAAGTTTCCACACTAACTTGAAAAAAAGAGTTTCACAAAGAAAATAAAGAGTTGTTTAACCACCTTACAGTTACATTTTGCCTATGTCAGCCCCTTTAAATCTTTCAACTCATGTTTCTAAGCTTAGTGATCATAAGATTTGTTTCTATTTCAGCTATTCAGAAGATCTCATTTACCTTGAAGAGAGTGGCTTTTTCAGGGATTATCCCTTTAATTTTCACCTGAGGTTCCAGAGGAAGAGGAATAAGTTCCATATCTGCTAAATTCATCTTCTCATTATCTGCTAACAGTGCCTGAAGCCTCTCATTCTAAAAGAAGAATAAAGACTTGTTTCTAAAAAACCACCATAAAACATATACTAAGTATATACGAACAGTTAAAGAGTCTTTTAACAAAGGTTGCATTATTAATAACTATCCAATTTATTCTTTACTCTTCCAAAGAATCAAGGTTCCACTCTTAAAATCCAGTCAAATATAAATTCTATCTGCAGCAATCTGAATAAGGAAGAAGATATTCCATCTAGTCTGAGTACAGCCAAGCAATTTTGTAAGTGCCAGATATAACAGTCTTACAAAAATTTATTTCTAAATTGTCTGAACAAGTAACAGCATGATTTGTTTTCCATACCAGTATCAATTGTAGTGCTGTTTCAGAAACTTGATTCAAGTCTTTAGCTCGGATCCTTTAAATCTCTGAATTCAAGGAGATCCCCTACCACCAATGAACCAAATTGCCAACTGTTTGCACAGATGTGATTTCAGACTTTGCTCTACATTCCTACATCTGTAGTTACCAGAAACACACCACCAGTCAATTTTCAAGTACTTTATACTTGGTGTCCTACATAATAAAGGTTGAATATATAGAGGTCTCTAGTCTTTTACCTCTGCTGAATGTAACAGTTATAAAAACACAGCAAGGTAGACCACTAATGTTAGGAATATGTCTAATGGTTATTTGTCACTAGCTAGATTTTAATTCAAATATCAAAGCCACGTTTTTTTTTAGTTTTACAGAAATATCCTGGCAATTATAGAAGAATATATGACAGAATGCTACCAACGTACTGCAGAAAACATATTCTTACGAATTGAAAAACCTTCCTCCTCTTTTAGCGATCACACCTTTATTACCAACACATGGAACGTTCACAAAATTTCATAGAAATGATGCAACACTTAAGTGTTTCATTTTCCTGCAAACATATACCCCACAAATTCAAAGAAGGAAGGTGACAAAAATCATTACACTGAAAAGTCCATGTTTCAAAATACCAATGTAGTTTCTTTTCCTCTGATACACACAAATAGAAATCCCTCTGACATTCCTGCCTCCTCCCCATATTTGTTTGTCAAGTTCACTTAAAAATAATTTAACCAAGAAGGACAAAGTTTCTTAAAATGCACCTATCGTAGAAATCCTTTTCCTCAACATGCAATGGAAGGCAAAAGTTCTGCTAAAACACACACCTCAAAAGAATAGTTTAGTTGCTCTTGGAACAAATGAAACCTTGCTGCTAGTCGAATTTCACTATCTATCCTGGCATAATTCTCACACCACAATAACCTCTGCTACATTCCCACGTCCCCCACAACTTGTTCACTGTTGTATCAGCAACTATTTAATTATTCTCCTATCTTCCTTTTGCCAAAATATCCCAAGACTTTTCTCAAGGGCCTCACCTACAAACTTTCAGAACACATTGACACTCTGACCCATCTAAACCTCTCCAAAGTTTGTTTAAAGTTAATTAAAATTGTTATAGGACAGATGGACATCAGTTATAAATATCAGTGTTAAGAAATTTTAGTGACAAGCTAACATTCCTATTGTCAAATTCTAGCCAGAGCTAAGTTTTCCAATCCATAGTTACCTTTTTTTTACGGTTCCCACTTTCACGCTGTACTGCTTTCATTACATGAACCAGCCGATCTACAAATGTCTGCTGGGCTGCCAACAATGAGCGCATAACTCTGACAGACTTATCACCCTAAGTGAATTAAAAGAAACAAAATTAGTTCTTTGTTCTGCAATTATTTTATCTAGAAATTATTCCTTTATTCTTAGACCTTTGGGCTTTTAAGAGATAAGTGAATAACGATCAATTTCTTGTCAATTCAAAAGGTACTTTCTGTAAAACGCAATCAGAATCACTGTAGCTGGCAATTAATTATCTGACCTATCAGTGCACTTCAGTTTGCATCAACAATTGCAGTGGTGAACAGTCATGCATGACAAACCTATTCACACAGCCAAAATAAGTTAGTAAGGATAAGCACATAGAACATTGGTATGAAGCGTAAGAGTCAGATTTGAGTAATGTCCCTAAAAATCTGAATTAATGTGAAGCGTGAGATACACAAAGATCAGGAAAGACTGCACATCTGCTATAAATTATAGCTTGCAATTCACGAAAGTTTGGGATTTTTTGGTTTTGCTTTTTTTCCCCGCTGCTCCAGCACCCTCTGCTGCTGATACACAGAACAACAGTTTGTGAATTCAAAAGATGGGTCTCTTGTCTTAATTTGCACTGCAAGGACAAGTGTTCCCAATAAAGAAATACTAAATAAAATAGACTGATTACACAAGGCAGAGGATTTTAGGCCCACCATGTTACTAAGAGGAACAAGCAATAAAACTCAGGAAAGAGTTCTCAATACTTGTTCTTTTTTCAGTAATTTCTTTGGTTTACCACAAACCCAAAATTCAAGCAAAAGTGGAAGCTTTTTAAAAATTTCAATACATATGACATAGAAAACTGTCATCCTCCTAGACACCTGTGCCTTTGTAAAAAATTACTACCCCAAACCACTATGTATTTCCTTACGCAGAGGCATTACCTTCAGCAAAGCCTGACTAAATCTTCTCATCACATTTAAGTACATTTCGTGAGTCTTTGGGTCCCTCTGCTGAGTGTCTTGGTCTTCACACTCCACTATTACATACCTGCAGCATAAAAACAACCCAAGTTATGCTGTACTCTCATGCTACACAGCGAGTGAAATACACTAGCCCTGTATTATAGGCCTGGAACTAAAAATAAAGTTGAGCTTTGAATGAGATCTCTATGTCAACAAACAGGTGAGATCTTCAAAATTGCATAGTCACAAATTCCCACTTGGACCAGGAGAACCTATCAAAGTTTCTGAGGTCTGTCACTTACAGTGAAGTGGCATCACTCAAACAGGGCAAGTCCTGAGTCCAAATCACATGAACGCTCCAACCAAGCAGTACACGTGGGAGGAGAAGGCATTCCACTGTGCTACTACCCTCTACATAAGGCAGTAGCTGCAAACTTGTGATTCAAGTATACCTGCAAAACCAAAAAGACTCTCACCCTACCTGGTCCCTATTTTACCATCAGCAATGGTGGAAGAGATGATATTGGTCCTGAAGCAGCTCTCCAAAGTCTACATTCCAAAGTAAGTTTTCATTTCTAAAATTATGATTCAGGTACAAGATTTAAACAGTGCAATTTGGGACAGTTATGCTGAAAATCTGATATGGTAAGCAGCTGTTTGGAATGCTTTTGTGCTTATTTCTATTTGCAGCAGTGATAAGCAAAAAGCAGCTACGCACAGAAGGTCTTCTTTCTGCTATCTCCTAGTACTACACAGTAAAAACATATAAGCCTACTATTTAAAAAACAAAGAAATCAGCAAGTCAGTCCATTTTCAAATACTACATTTGGATTTAAAAGGGACTCTATAGATTCAACACACACACTTGGACTTTACGCTGGCAGCTAGAAGTACCCGTTCCTTATGCACTTGTGCAGAGTATCTTTGCAACTGAATGATTATGGGTCAAGATTAGAGGTTGGTCATTTGCAGCTGATCAGATTTGACTAGTCTTATTTATAAATACATAATATATTATATATATTAAAATAAGGCACATGTAGCTTATTCCATGAGCATTATCTCACTGAAATCTGTAACTAAAGATGACTTCTAAGGACCTTGCTAATACATTGTTCTACACTATTCGTTCCCTAAAACGACAAAATTAAATTGCAGTAATATCTGTGTAAAAATAACTCCACATTTACAAAGTCTGTGCACCAAAACTTCAAGGAAAACAGGAAGTAATTAGTTGAAACATGCCATTTTCATGTCCATTTGTTAAAAAGCCCTAGACAGCTTCTCAAAGATATCTTGCAACAGGGAGTAAGAGTAATGCTTCATACTTGGATTGGTGTCTCATACATCCGAAGAAGAGACAGAAAAAAGCAGTAGCACTGACTTCTTGTAGCTGCTCTTAAAGTGTAAAGATGGGATAGCTTTACAATGACAAGTGACTGAGCAGGAGGTTTGATTTTCAAGGGTTATTGTACTTTTTCCATTGATTATTTTAGGTGCATGCTGTGTCTGGATAGTTGAAACAAGCAATTGATCAGCAGCCAAGAGGATTTATGGCTACGTCAGCTCAAACAGTGGCTGCAACATTTTTATTTTGTCACTGAGAAATTGAGATGTCTGGAAAGAAAACAAAGAATAAAGAGACTAGGTTTTTTGGTTTGGTGGGGATTTTTTTTTTGTTTGGGTTTTTTTTTTGGGTGGGGTTGTGTTTGCAGTTTTTTTAAGTCATAAGACTTCAGAGTTCTGGATGTTTGAACTTTCTGTAGACTGAATGTCTGAGATGTTGCTGAAACGTAAGTGCATAGTTTCTATCAAAGTGATAGAAATAAGCTAACCTACTAACACTTATCTTGAGAAGTATTTGATTAGGTCAAGCATTTGGCTTCTAACCACATCAATTCAATCATTTCAATTTAATAACACTTTTTTCTGAAGCCAAGCATTATCTTTGGCCCCTGCAATAGAAGTATGTACACTAAAGAACTATAGTTAAGTCATACACTTAAATATTCTTAAATTCAAGATACTGAAAAAGCACTGAAATAATAAAAAAAAGACATTTACAAATGTCATTGCTCTCAGGATAGGCTAGGATTCTTTTAAGAATTTTGCAAGAACAGTTTGGTAGGTTTATGTCACATATCCCACTCCATTCCCAATTCATGACTTATCTGTGGCTAATATTCATAGCACATTATGATCATACATATTAGTATTTTTGATTATTAGATGCATCTACAAAGGATACAAATGAGAACCATTTGACTAATTTAGCCACGTAAAAGGCACCTAAGTTCTCTATTTTAAGATAGGTATGAATATACAAGTAAATAGCTGGCTGTGTTGTATATATACATATACATGTACATTAATACACATATACAGAGACTTTCAAAGTACAGCTCTATTCATCTCAGCTTTCTTCAAATGAGAATTCCTGTCTGCAAATGCTTACTCAGAAGGTGTGCAGATGACTAGTTTAGGCATCTAATTTAATTCTTAAACCACTGAAGTGAGAATAGAACCTTAGCTAAGTAATCTTAGCCGTCCACTATCTAGATGAACTATTCACAACTAAAGCTCCCCCTTAAGAAAGCACATATCTGCAATGACATTTTGTTTGTGCTCATAATATAACCACAAATGGAATCTAAAAAAAATAATGAGCGCTTTATGAACTTTCATAAAGTATACACTTGATTAATACTAAAGTGTGTAAGTTCAATATTCTAGCCAACACCGTCAAAAACTACAAACACAAATCAAACAGAAAAACAGAGCAGATGATGAACTTTATCTCCTCCCCACCACCATAAACAATTCGAATCACAACTTATAAACCATAGTTAGGCTTTTTTTTTTTTGTTTTGAACACTGTACTTAATGCCCTACAAATCTCCTTTCTTTGTCTAACAGTAAAGTGTATTTGTGCGTTTTAGAAACCAGTCCTCTCCTTTTACTAGTTACTCTGTTCAAATGCATATGGTTTTAAATTTACTACTTCATACTAAGAGAAATTGAGATTCTCAAGTTCTCAAGACAGGTCACCTTTTGCTGTGCATCCTTCTGGGCATTATAGCTTTGATTTCAATTAGGCATTGATACAGCACGAATGAACAGTTTCTAACATACCAGTACAAGTAGTTTGCCAACGTGGAATTTTTGCATGCTCGTGATATCAAGAAAGTACAAAGGTCTTGCTGGAAGAGATTGAAAAAAGCAAAATTAAGTTACAAAGAAGTCTAAGCACTTGAGAGAGACATGAAGTTGAGGAAAAACCCCAAATAATTGTAAGGACTTTTGAGAGATACATTCCCTTCTAAAAATCTAAATCCAATCCAACCTAATATTTAAATCATACTAGTTTTAATATTACTCCAAGTCCAGCAACAACACTACAAAAGTCTGCCACTACAGTAACATACTTACCAACATATCAAAAGTACATGTTCTCCAACAACAAACCTTTAATGTAAAGTTTCTATTTACAATATATTACATTTTCCTCCTATGCAATTATCTCTTGCTGTAAGATTCAGCCCTGAAAGGGATGTGCTACCCTATTTTGCATTCAGAAGACCTAAAACTCTTTAAAATGTTCTACATCTTAACATAAAGAAAAAGATCTGTAGAGGATACACAGCATTTAGCTGCCTTTTCAACATTTAATATTCCAACTAACAAAAAATCTGTGTATCCTCACTGATATGCTTAATTTGAGGCTTATTTTCTATGCAGTACTGAGACACAAAAAGGAAGATTTGCAACAGAGAATGGATCTTTAGTTCAAAGACCAATTAACTGAAAATCAGACTTAAATCACATTCCCTCAAACTGTCTTTACCTTCCATATTTCCCTCACTCCAGTCCCATTATTACTCTTCCACTTGTGGTATAAATTGAGTATAATCCTTGGCAGACGTAAATCAACACAGTGTCTCACTTAGGTTCAAAAAAGATGACACCCACACCAAAAAATATGGCTACAGGAAGAACAGACTGCAGAGATTAAAACATTTGGATAACAGTTTTCCATTAAAAAACCTGCTTTAAAATACCTCAAACACATGCAATTGTCAGTATCTAATCAGCATGTGATAGCCTTCACAGTAATTTTCTCCTTTAAAGGACAGTACTTTAATTTTATGAAGAATTCAATGCCCAGTCCTCCAATTTTGGTTAGTGTGACTACGTACGTAAAGAGATGGCCTGTAAAAAAATTAAGTTAAGGTATTGCTATTTTCTTAGCATTTAGTTTACGTTTATGTTCTCTGAGCACTTTAAGTATTCAGCAAGATACAGCAGAAAGACCTAAATATCCACAAAAAAAACTCCTAAAAACAGTACCAGATCACTAAAAAAAGTATCAAAAATACAAGGTAAAGCATTTGACTTACATCCAGGTTTTCATTGTCTGCAAGGTCCTTTGTCTTAGAAGTAAGAGGTGGTGAGGAAACAGGTGGAGTAGGACTCATGATCTGGGAACTACAAAAAGGAAAGCACGGAATTGGCATGATTCAAAATTCTTGCTTGGGAGTTAGGGGGCATGCACGGAAATAGCAATGCTTTTCACTTTCACAGCATAGGAAATTCAGAAAACGGGAGGAGAAGTGTATCTTTGAAGATAGCATCTCAACCCTGTTTCAGAATAAACTGCATGAACAGCAACTTTGACAGCTGCAGTTCCTGAAAACGGCAAAAATCTGTGCCTGGGTAGCTACAGAGCTTATGCCTGTGAAGGACATTGACTTATATCCAACTTAGCATTTTGTTTCATCTTCCATAAAAATAAGCAGACACAGATGGGAATTTAGCAAATCCGCATTTTCAGGATAAGCTTTTTTTTTAAATGTTCTTAAGATGAAATTGCTAATACAGAACACCTGCAAGCACTTGTCTCTGGAATGCAATTACACATAACAGAGTAGACAAACCCATGCTTGCAAGGCAAAATTATCAGACAGTAAATTTACCTGAAAGGAAGTAATCAAACAGCTCTACTAATGTCTAAGTGTCATTGCAGCCTCAAAATACACCATATATCCCAGGACACCCACTCTACAGCTTAGCAGCAAGATCAATAAAAAGCAGTATACTTGTAAAATGGAAAGTATACCCTAGTGATACAAGTGATTAGACATTGAAGCTTAAGACTAAAAATCCTGAAAATCTGTATTAAATATTCACAGGAGACTTCAGTTAACCAAGTTTGTGTGCATCTTGCTTAATGCTATGTTAATTAGGTATTTCAGTCCTTCTGGATTCCTGCAAGAATAAAAAGCATGCTCCCCCAGCTCCTTTACATTCACAGGACTCTCCCTACACCTTCTTCTGCAGGACCAGAAGAAATTTCTTTCCATTTCAGACTGATTGGACTTCTAGATTTGTATTCTTTGATGAAAGTGGGAAGTGGAGTCTCACAAAACTTCACTGAAGACATCCTAACTTTTGCAAGGACAGGAGGAAGCAAGTTTTTCCTGCTCTCTAGAAGTTGTTTTCCTTTTGTGTAGCAAGGTCAAAGGCCACAACTACGAGGTTAAGAATGTTTGCTCTGTAAACCATCTGTAGTCAGGAAATACCTTCCATGAAAACTCGGGGGATAATTTTTTTTATGTTATTGCTTCAGATTATAAAATAGAATGTTGAATATGCAATGGTCCCTAAAAAGGAAAAAGAATTTGAGGGTTTACAATGTTACGTTTCTGCTTTTCTACTGCAAATCTAAGCTTCTTACCTGTCTATTTCTGCACCATTAGTTCCAGATGTTGCCATGCTTTCTGACATTGAACCTTGACTGTCCCTCTTGCTAGGTTCCAGTCCATTCTTTATGTCATCAAAGTTTTCGTATTTCAATGCCTGGACTAACTGTAGCAGGTACATCAGCAAATCCTCATGAAGGAAAAAAACAAAAATCAATTGAGGGGCGTCAGTCAAAGCTGACTGGGACTCCATATATTTTCAAAATTCTAGTTTATAGAAAAAGTCAGGATTTAGTGACCTATGAAGAAATGGAAATTGGGGTCTCCCTAGCAAGCAATATACAATAGAAAAAACTGGTGTAGGATGGAGTTTGACTCCCAAAAGATACTGAATTATCATACTAATTCTTTGTTACTCTAAAATAGTAAGTGCTGATTAAGTAAATACTTAAGTGCAATTACTACTTTAAAGTTCTGTTTAGTTAAGCTGCCCTACTTGCTTCCAGCATCCACAAACTAAACCTCTCAGTCTGTGGCTCAGGAAGAAAATTCAAGCATAAGACATGGATCATGCTACCAAGAATTCAGATTCTCTCCTCCCTATGCACTATCTTTTTTTGTTGTTGTTCCCTTGTGTAGCTGATGATCCAAAAAAAAAAAAAAAAAAAGAACACATCTATTTTAGATTGAAGAATAGAATTTTAATCACTTGGTGTTTATAATAAATTTGTTCCCTCTACTACTCAACTGCTCTGTTTAGTTGCCTTCAAATGTTTTGTGAAATGTACATTTTTAAAGTCAAAGCAGTATGACCTTGGCAACTGAAGCAGGCTTGCAAAAATTTGATATATTTATGTTCCCTATTTTAAACGCTATTGATTGCCAAGGATTCAAGAGTTATGGTAATACATTCAAAGTATATTTTTTTACTGTCAAAATAGATAAATAATTAAAATTTAAGAGATCAGCATTTATTAAGTGGGCTCTACTCACAAATCACAGCTCATCATATTCTGATCAGTATACAATTTAGAAACACCTTATTTCCACAGATGCTCTTCTACCCTCTTCAGCAAAAGAGTATGACAATATACAGTTTCAATTTACCAGGTGGATTTGTTGAAAATCTTTTCATAGACTATTTAAGTTCAGAGCACTTCTATGCAAGTTAACATTCAAAATTTATCACTGGATTCTGGGGAGAACATATGGTTGTTTCACCTTGTTTGACAAAACCAGCTATCACTGGCTGTTCACACTAAGACAATTATCAATGAGTGCCACTTAATAATGTGAAGACATTGCTCCATAAAGAGCTGGTAGTAAATAGCATCACAGTGCATTTCATTTTTCTTTAGTTTTCCATCACTGTTACTCACTTAAATGCCTTAAAAAGTAGCAAACCTTTCAAGTACTCAATTAGACTAAAAATCCCGACACCAGCTGACTTTCACATGTACCCACAGATGAAGGTATACCTCATCATCAGCCTGCTGAAGCCTGGCGACAGCATAGCGCCGAACTGTTGGGTTTGTGAAGTGAGATGACAGAAGTTCTAGAGAGTCTTCCACATCCATGGGCTTCCACTTGCCCAGTAGCTCTAGTGCTTGCTTTGCCTCTTGTGGTAGCTCCCAGTTGACACATTTTAAGAATTTTGTCAAGGCCTAAATAGAGATAGGACAATTCATCAGTGAAAAGCCAGGTTAAACAAATGGTTTCAAAACTTAAGGTTTCATGTTAAGGTAGAACTAGATTCAGACTATATTTACATCATCAAAGACCTGGGGAACCTTACTGATATAAGTGGACCATACAATATTGGATTGTTTTAATACGTCCCAAAAAACTGCAGCTGAGTTATCTTCTAAGTAAAATGTAAAGTCAGTGGTCACTGCTCTACCACAATAGCCACTACACAAAAAATGCCCACTACTGGGGACTTATTTGGTTATTTTATTTACTTGGGGCTTATGTGCTGCTACTTATTCTGGTAAAGCTAAACCTTGTCTAAAAGGGTCTAATAACTCTTCTTTGCTGAAGACAGAATTGGCAACACTGGTATTTTAAGCTGACAGTCAGTGTTTGTAGAAAGACTGCTGTAGTAATAGCCAGTTCACGTGATTTAAGAGGGAAAATTACAGTCACTAATTTTTATATCAGTAACACATTACAGAAAAAATTAAAATAACTTTGACTAGCTTCTAAGATACTGAAGCTCTGTGTCTCTGCAAGGACAGGACATTGTAGAATGACTGCCAGATGAAGCACCTCTTGCATTAAAAAGTCCTCTCAATCATTCAACTTACCTTCTCCTGATTAGTAAGGTAATATCTGAACTTCCAAACTAGATCCTGTTCCTCATATGTTAGCTGCTTTGTCGGTGGATAACTCACTATGATCTATTAGATACATAGTCAGAAAGTCAGTTTAAAAGCATGAACAGGCATCATCAAGTCAAGAGACTACACTGTGACAAAGCACAACACTGACAACACAAAAATAGCTAGAAAAAAAAGCTTTTCAACAATACAAAGTTCTCATGCTATCACAGTGATGCTCCTCAGTTATGTGGTTGATTGGACTGGCAGTGTAGGCAAACATACAGTTACTTTAAGACTACCATTAACAACCTACATGATATGTGCACAATACGCATTCTTATCCCTCCCAAACTGTTTTACATAAAAATAAGCAAGTACCTTCTGCTCCTTTCTGAGTTGGACCCATCTATCTAAGCACTTGTAAGAAACACTTAACAACATTTCTTAATTAATGACTTTCTGTAAACTAAAATGAACTGCATTTTCCTTAAATTGTTGCCATAGATAAATACCAACCTACCTAATACAATTGAGTTTAGCCATCATATGATTGACTTACATTAAGCTGATCTCGCGTAGCTGCATTAGGCTTCAGATCATGATCAGAAGGTCCACTTCTTAAACTTCGAGCAAGCTTGTGATGTTTGCTTTCTACTAAGTTCTCCTAAACGCAGAGGGTCAGTATATATAAATACTTAAACTCCAGAGAAACTTACTATTGAAATGAAACCACCTAGCAAAGACTCACCAGTATCTTGAATAATGCATGGCAATTAAAATACACATCTATAACTACATTGTCTTCTGGATTATTTTTTCTTGTTGTTGTTTTAGAGGGAACTCCTTCAATAATATGTGGAGGGTTGTTGGGGATTTTGAGTCTTGCTTTTGTTTTACTTCACACATTTGCAAACCCTATCTTGCCTTTTGGTGAATTGCTGCAAAATGTAAGCGTCTCAGTCAACACATCCGTGATTGACAGCACCCAAACGTGCTAGCCACTTTATGAACATTTTTTAGGATGATGTTTGCAGTATAAAGCTTTGTATGCAAGAAAAACATCTCAAAAAGTTTTCCCACTGTTAATACCATGTTAGCAACAGTAGGAGCCACAATAGGAGCCACAGTGTCAATGAGATTTCAGCAGCCAAGGCAGTTTTCAGCAGTCAGACTTGCTCTTGCAGTGTTAGATTACACAGTGCTCAAACAGTGTTGCCAGTAGAAGCCCACTTACATTAAGGTTCCCAAAGCTGCCAATACCAGTCCCACTGAATTGGCATCCACAATAATGGAAATCTTTTCTAGAACTGTACTTAGGCACTGTCTACATGAAAGACAACATACAAGAGAGTGTAGGGAGAAAATATTTTAACAGACAAAGTGACCAAGAGTTACTGTACCCTCCTCTAAATTTCTCTTTGTCAGCTCCCTCTTACCTTATATTCCCACCCTCTGACCTCTTTTGCCAACAATCCCCCTTCCCTCTGCTTTCCTACACCTCAGAAGCAAGAACATTAGGTATACAAAGGAGGAGATGAACATAAGCATTAAATCAATTCTTGTATTTTAATCTAACAGCAGTAGCAAAAAACAAAATAAAAAAAAATTTAAAAGTCAAACCCAATGATATTTCTCAACTGGTCAAACACATCTTTCCAGTGGAATTTTAAAATATTGAAGACAGCAATATAGGCAAGCTTTCATCTCCATTTATGAAAACTTCAACAAAAATACTGTAATACAGATGGCATTACATGGAGCATGCTTACCATAGACATCTGGGGATCTGGAATCTTAACAATTTCAGAACTTGTTAAAATTGGAGATGACTCATCACCATCCTGAATGACAAAAAGTTGGAACGCATATTAAACATCTCAAGTTTTAGGAAAAAAACAACATGCCATATTAATGTATTATGGATTATACTACAGTGAAAGAATGATGCAACTACAACTTGCTGATTTTTGATAGCTATAAAGGGGAAAACAGAAAATAAGAAATGGATTTTTTTTTTCTTGTTTTTGCTAGATGATAAACAAGGTGGCAAAACAGATTAAGTTCATCTGAGGAGATGGAGCTTGGAAACTCATTACTATGCTGGCACACAGGTGAGTGGAGAGATTTGCCATTATCATTACATGTGTCCTTTGCAAGTACAAAGAGAAACCAAAGCGGAGCACATATTTCCACCAAAATGAAGTAATTTCCCAGAAATAACCACCATGTTGAAGAAAGTATCTCCTAATAGTTCAACACAGATGAATTTAGGAAGATACCCGTGTGCCTGTGTATCATGGGTTCCACATGGAACCCACAGTCTCTTCTACAGGTTTGTGCTGTGCTGCTCTGGAGCAGTATTGACAGGAGCCCTCTAGTTTTCCTTAGGGGAGTCTAACCTGCTGCCCCACAAGTGAGGGAAGGGAGAAGCTAAAAGTTTCCTATTTGAACCAGGGAGAAGGAAAAAATACAAAGCCTGCCACCACATGACAAAACCAGAAACTCTCTCACTCTTCCAGTCACACCCAGCAGTTTTTGGGTTTTTTTAACTGTGAAGTGTAACTAAGCATTAGTTGACATGATCTACAGAAAATTTCAAAGACAGTAAAACAGAAAAAACAACACAATTTGTGCTATGCTATATTTATACTTAGTTTGTTTCCATTTCTTTTGGAGTAAATTTCAGTTCAGAATAAAAGGGTTTTTTAATGTATCAACTTTTCCCTCAATAATGTAAGTTTTGACAGTTTTGAGATAACTCGCTCAGGTTTGCTTCTGCTCCCACCCTCTTCTTTGTTTTTCTCCTGTTTTTCCAATCACATATGCCTCTCGGGATGGCTTTGCTTTATACTTTTCAGAGGTAACTTTCAAAGAAGTGAGGGGCTTGTATCAAGGGAAGAAAAGAATCATTTGTCACTGTGGGAATACAACAGCAGATTGGCAAGGAGGATTGTAAACATGCTGAAGTGACTTGCAGGTGGGGTGTCGAAAAACACATATCATACTAATTGTTGTTTAGTTCTTGACAGGTAGAATGTCTGCGTTTAGATAACACAGGCCTGTGATAGACTCAGAGGCAGCTTATCGAACATCCTGGAGATTCCTGCTCTGCTGTGGGAAAGATCAAAGTGGAAAACTACGCCCGTGAAAATCCCTGATCTATACAGGCAGAAGGAGCAGGTTTGAGACCTTTTCTTTCTTCTCTTTCTGTCTAAGCGAGTGTCGAGCTCTGTGGTGCCTGTGTCCCCACCTGCGTGCCTCTGCCTGGGTGCTGCTGCAGAGATCCCCCAGGTCACCAGGTCATGAGTAGATGTACTCTTTGCATTTCATCTGTGGTGCTGTGGTTGTTCCCGAGTCCTGCCTGTGCAGCCTCACACAGTCACCAACAAGACACAGGAGTTAAAACTGCCATTAACCTTTCAGGAGAAACATTTTTTTCCAGCTATCTAAATGTTGTGTTCCTGACTACAGTAAAAGATCTCTTATTATTAAAATGCACATTCAGGAAGGCACTTTTATTACATTTATTAGTGCCCTATGCCTTTTTGAAGTAACAATTTTATAGTCAAAATAATGTCAAAATAATTACAGTATCTACACACACATCCTTTCTAGTTAAGGGAAATATAAATACAATCTGGCTGTGGCTGATGATGGTCCCAAAACATGAGCAGGACTGCTTTACCCATTACTCTTTCAAAAAAGTACGCATGCAAATGCTGAAGAGGATAAAGAGGACATGTACTTATAGCTTCCCTGTTTTAAAACCTTATTGTCTAAATAATGAACTTAGCTTTAACCTGATTGTATAGAATTAATAGCATTTCCAAAGTATTTCTATATTATATATTTCTATATTATCAAAACATTTCCAAAGTATTATAACAAAATACTACTGCATCACTGTAACAGTAGACTGAACTGGATCCACGCTGACAGATCAGCACTTGCCTTGTACTAAAACCTTTTCCACCTCATCAGACACAACTTTCAGATCGTGTTATACTAGTCTTAAAGTCAAATTACATAAAAAACAGTTGATTTGTTTTTGGGGGAAGTCCTTCTGAAAATAAACACATCTGATGCCAAGAGGTGACAGACTGATCTCTATCTACTAACTGGTTATTTTCCTAATCAAAACCTAAGACTGCAATCTGACTTGCCCTTTATAAAACAAAGGATTACCAATGCCACAGTGACAAACAAGTTTATATGCCACTTAGACCCTTCACATAAAAGCGCTCTAGGAAAAACTTGACACAGGAGTGGATTCACCAATAAATGTTTAAACTCCTACCAAGGTGTTTACAACATCCATATCCCATGTGAATTCTCTAGGGATAAGAAGTAATAACACCCATACTACTACATCATTCTCTCTGTGAACACATTCAGATAAAATAGCTGTAAAGGGAAGGAGTCTGACAAAGCTTTTAGGCTGGTAAAAACGGAGCACCTACCCCACAATCAAAAGCCTATGACAGCTATTACCAACTCAGAACTTACAAGGATGAGAATGACAGCATCACAATTTCCTAAAATTTGCTTACTTACAAAACTAAAAAAATGCACAAAGCCTTCCATCGCCTCACATCAAAATGTTTGTATACCCTCTAAAATGAAGACTGGGGATTTTTTCCAATACTAGTGTTAAAAGAATGATTTCTAAACTCATTGCTGGCATCTTTTTTAACTTTTCAAAAGAAATATTGTAATGACAGTGTTTTAAACTCTCCAGATGCAGTTAGATTATGCTGAAGAGCCAAGCTGAAAAGCTAGTTATTCAGCTCAGGAAAACTGTTCCCACTGTTTCACTGCATTTTAGAACAAAGCCTTAAGTTTCAACCAAAACTTGCTATGAAACTAAGTTTTGCCAAGCATTTGTAGGCCAAGTTACTGTGTTGAGTTAACATTTTCAACAGACTGTTTCATGAAATCTTCAAGAAGATACAAGGCCTGCGAATGATGTCAGCTGTTTCACTTGCCTTCCAACTAGATGAACACGCAGCTCTAATTCTCCATCACGTTTGGAGAGCATCCTGTGGATCACTGTGACCCTGACCATATGAACTCACTAAATGTAGGCACACCAATGCTGAGAGTCGACTCTAAATTAGCATTTGAGTTTGGTCAAGTGCTTGCTTTTGAAGTCCCTCTCCTCATCATACCCACGTAGCAAGCTTTAGTTCGCATCGTGGAAGTTTTAGAAATACCTAATATCCTCCAACCACCAACAGTCATTCAGTCCATGGGACCTGATTAAAGTGTAACAACACAGCGCAGATGTTGGGCCTTCAGCAAACTCTTCACTCTGTAAATCTGCTCCTCTTGCTAGCACAGCCAGAACCCAAGATGACCTGCTATTTTGCCACTGGGAAACAGAAGTAACATCAGTACTAAACAGCATTAACTTGCTTTAAACTACGTGACAGAGCTACAGAGGTATTTCACTACATTAAGGTCTGTGTGTGACTTTATATAAATATTAAGTCCATTTAAGAAAGCTAGCAAATTTGCAGAATTTTCTAAACCAGCAAAGTGGTTCCGCACTTTCCTGAAAATCAGTTTCACAACATCAATAAATAACGAAGTTCTATTTATCTTATTCTTTAGTCAAAACATCATTTCAAGTACACCAACAGAATCCAACTTCTCCCACACAAAAAGTAAATGGACACCTAAAGCTGTAGACAGTACTTTTTCTTTCTTTCAAGCTATGAAAAAGGCTCTGATAATCAGACTACTTGTTGTTCGTTTTTTTTTTTTAAGAAACTGGATGCAGCAATACAGTCAACTTCTTTATTCAAACAAAGGTTTCACTTGAAGCCTGCACGAAAACACAGTCATAAACGTTGGTGTTATTTGCACTTGGAAAGTCACACTGAATTTTTGCCTAAAGGGAGAATCAGAGCAATGCTCTCGTTACTTGCAGACTGCTATCCTTCACATCTTGAATGCTGTATTAAAATTAACAGAGAACAAGGAAGGAGCCACTGCCACTTCACTTCAATGTAATTGAATGTTGAGTCAAAGAATCTCAAATTCTATCAGCCACTGTTTAACAGGCTAGTTCTTCGTAAACACTTGAAAACAAATTTATCAACAAAACTGTGACAAGTAATCTCCACTTCGACTATCGGTCACAGGCAGGTGACAACAGAACCTACTTTCATTAGACTCAATATACTGGATTGGTGATGCCAGATATGTATACTGTACACTGTAATTGGAAGCATGACAAAACTGAGGAGACAGGCACTAATTTATGTATTGTTTCCTACTGCTGTCAGAGAAGGGTCAAGAACTTGTTGAAAAGCTACTTCATAACAACCAATCCCTCAAACTGCAGTTAGCTATAGCATTAATATGTACTATAACTCATTCAATTACTTTATTTCCAGAAGAGTAGCCAATTCCTAGTTATTTTGTTCCATGCACTTTTAACATCTATTAAAAGAAACAGATGCATGCTTGAAGACTGACTCTTCTTTCCCTCATCTCGCACATCTGTAAAACCATACTGATGACCAAAAAAAAAAAAAAAGTGTGTGTAAATGAGCAATAATTCAACTATAATAGTAGATTCCTGGAGGTGAGGGAGAGAAATCATTTTTAGGAATGCCACACTCAACTATAAAAATAAAAGAGCCAAAGACACAAAGTTGCACAGTAGCCACACTCATCAGTTTGCACCTGGGAAAAGTACAGCACATTATCATGTAAAAAGCTAATAGTAAAAGGTTTCAAGATTTTGATCATATTCCATTATGCTCTCTGGAAAAATACTTCCTTGATTTCCACAGAAGTAACTTTATATTGTTTCATGGAGGAATCTGACATATCGTAGGTTTCATTCTGATTTGAAACACAAGGGAGTTCTGTAATAGTAAGGTCCTCTACAATCGCTGGTTCTAGAAGTGTATAGAAGCACTATGAAACAAGCTATTCTAAAGGCAAAAAGATATGGAAAGGTGGGGAGAGGTCCCATTGTCAACTACAGTCCACAAAAAGAAATGCAAAAGAGCTAACCTAGACATCTGCCTAATGTATAGTTTCACCAAAATTATGAAAATTCACCACAAAAACCCCAAACAAAACCCAAACCCATACCCAAGCCCACCCCCGAAACCAAACCACAAACAAATGCCCCCAAAAGAAAAAGAAAAAACCCTGAACAAAAATACAACACACAAAAAAACCCTCAAACACAAAACACCCCACATGCTGCCCAAAACACACCCATCATATTTGCCTCAGACTGTGGGAGAGGACACTAAGTGCCAAGTGGAACTGCTATTTGTAAGTGTATATTGTAATAGAAGCATTACAAAGGCATCTACTGCCGTATGGGATAGAACGTGGAAACCCACAGGCATTATTTTTATATCACGTCTGCAAGACAAAGCTCTTGCAAGGGCTTAGAAAATTTCTTAAAAGTGCCAGTCATTTTTGTTATGACTACAGCAATTTGAAAAAACAACCTTAACAGCTTCTTTTGTAGTGACATCTCTATTACAATAAGTTCTGAGATTACTGTTGTTAATAGTTTCAGATATTCAACAACACCTTTATTCAAAGGGCTACACTAATAGCATTTAAACAATTATTTTTTCAAACATCCACAAGCTTTAACTTGCAACAGATCATACAGTTGAGGCAGATTCTGATCTGTTTCTTCTCAGAATTATTTTTGTGGAATCCTGCTTTTTGCCATTTACTACTGTTTTTCACTACCTTCTTCAAGAATCTTAAGTTAGATCACAGTTTTTCTGTCCAGATCAACTGGTAATGTTGTCACATACATGGAAATATTTGCTGTTTTTTACTGTATTAACATTCTGTGTACTGAATTACAGGTTTTTTTTAAATTCTCAGAATAGATGCTGCTTAAAGTTAGTGCCTCTGATCTCAACAGTACTTCTGTCTCTTTTTCTACCTTTTTTCTCTTTCCCATAAAGCTGCATTATTCAGTAACTTTCTGACTTCTTATGAATCTAAACAGGCTGAAAATTTTAAGAGGCAGTTAATGACAATTTTTTTTTGCAACCAAATTATAGATATACTACTTTTTCTATTTTAGGCCATTTTTCCACAACACACAGGTCCATACAAGTACTGATAATGCCTTCCAGTGACACACTGATGTCTGTTAAACTGATGAATCCTTCATTTCATTAAAACTGAATTCATAAAAAACACTGAAGGCACTGTTTTGGAGATCTGCTTTGGAAACAGAAAGAAAAGATGCAAGACATTCCAGTCCAGAAGTCTTTTACTTAATTGACTTTCAAAACATTTTCAGCATGAAAGACTAAGCTTTTACATTTGTTCCTTTTAGAGAAAACGTTCACCAGCAGAGCTCCTGTGCAAAGTTTTAATAACTTATCTTTTACAAAGTTACCAGTCAATACAGGTGCATTTCTTCCTGATATAAAACATAATTTTACATACAGCTACGCTGAAACTACTGCTGGATGACTGAAGGAACCATAAATCAGAAAATTTTTAATCACTCACATTTATTAAATTCTGCAATCTTGAACTGTATTACACGAATGATTGACTTCTGCAATCTTGTTGCATCTATGCTGTTTGATTTGTATGTACATAAACAGTTGCCACTGACAGCTGTCTGCCACTATCCTGCAGCAGAGTATTTCACCTCAGTAGAAAAACCCATCCATTTTAGGTGCATATGTTGCTTTTTAAAGAAGACCATAAAGCCTGCAAGGCACATACCTTTTCGTAGTAAACTATTCCATATTCTTTATCATCACACTTGACGCAACGGAATTCAATCATCAGGTACATAAAATTAGAACTTCGTTTTTCCCTCTGAGAAGAGAACCACCACAGATGTGTATCATATATTAAAGTGCATCAATCTTCAGCATTCTCAGTAGACCAATTACCCTACTTCTTTTGTGCTATAACTGATTAATTAGATTATCTATTCTTGTAGCAATTATTCAGTTAATCATTTCATAGCACTATTTGAGACCATATCACCTTCTTCCTGACATTCTTTCTTCCTCACATCCCACGTCATGATAAACATCCACATGTAACAGATAAAATCACATTGTTTTAATCAGAGACTTGCAACTGTGGACTAAAGGTCTGAAAAAAGGCAATGAAGAACAACTAGATAACAATTGGGTTTTTTGCATTTGCCTTTTTTTTTTTTAAATCATTACACACATTTTGACCATTTTGACACAAGTCAAAAAACAGAAGACATGACAAAAAAAACATTTTTAGGTAACAGCATGAAAGAGACAAATTAAACTTGGGCTACAAGATTAGATACGCATTCACTTTCAGAGGCAGATTTGCTCATGTACGTGTTTTTGAAATGCGTTACCTAAAAAAAGTGCTTAGAATTTTAGGGTCTAGGTGGGAAACAAGAAAGAAGTTATACATAACCACCACCAGAAAGATATATTTAATGCAAAAAAAAATAAGCATTCCCTTTAATAACAAGCAATTCAAGTTCATTTCATGCATTAACAGTGGATTGACTTTCCAGAACAGGCAAAGGGGTACTGCATTTAAGGCACAGCTCTAGAAATCAGTAATTTTTAGTTTTCTGTACTTTTACAGAAAGGGAAGAGGAAAAAATCAAAAGGGATAGGCCGAGTTAAAAAAAAATATTCATAAGGGTTTATAAAAAACCACAGATTTAAGTTCAAAATTAATCTGATTCCCAGAGGTCTAATTATAAACATGACGACAAAAAACCCAGAGCACAAAGAAGAAAACAATGGAGTTCTGTTGTGCAAGATGAATATAATCTTTTAACAGTTTGGGGGTGATTTTGCTCACTGAGCTCAATGCTCACCTCATTCAGGTATTTAACTACCACTTTTTTTTTTTTTTTTAAATATTTATTCAAATCTTACAAGTGTTTTTCCTCAGCACCGAAAATCAAAACCCATAAAGCTCAACAGGTCTAAAACCAAGGAACAGCCTGCATGTCCAAAAAGCATCCCATCTCAGTCTAAATCCTAGAGTTAAATTAGTCATACATAACAGCATTTGTTACAAATCATTCCAAATTATTAATAAATTCTGTCTTTTGTGATCAAGTTCACTTGAAGCTGAAAACTTTACAAGAGAGCTACCTATTCTGGTGGATGAAGAGCTGGACATGAGCCAGCAATGTGCACTCACAGCCCATAAAGCCAACTGTATCCTGGGCTGCACCAAGAGAAGTGTGGCCAGCAGGCTGAGGGACAGGATTGTCCCCCTCCGTTCCACTCTCATGAGATCCCACCCGCAGTGCTGTGTCCAGCTCTGGGGCCACAAAGATGCTTGGGGGGCTGGAGCTCCTCCCCTGTGACGACAGGCTGAGAGAGTTGGGGGTGTTCAGCTGGAGAAGAGAAGGCTCCAGGAAGACCTTAGAGCGGCCTCCCAGGACTGAAAGGGGACTTATAAGAAAGATGGGGAGGGAATTTCTAGTAGGGCCTGTTGTAACAGGAAATGAGGTAATGGTTTTAAACTAAAAGAGGGTAGATTTACACTAAGTGTAAGGAAAAAATTCTTCACTGTGAGGGTGGTGAAGCCCTGAGACAGGTTGCCCAAAGAAGCTGTGGCTGCCCCCTCCCTGGCAGTGTTCAAGGCCAGGTTGGACGGGGCTGTGAGCAACCTGGTCTAGTGGAAGGTGTCCCTGCCCATGGCAGGGGATTGGAACTAGATGACCTTTAAAGGTCCCTTCCAATCCAATCTGATTCTATGATCCTCATTATTGCCAAAGTAAAATCCACTTTGGATGCTTAAAGAATTATTTTTCCTTTTATCATATACACTAGCAGTTGAAGAAAAATAGGACAAGTGCTTAGAGTTAGCCTCCTAAGCAAGCAAAGGTTCCATATTAACAAGATAAAAAAAAAAAAACAGATCTGATGTAGAATGACCTACCTCATTGATCATTTCTATTTCTCTAAAGGTCAGTCTGTCCAGCCAGTCCACTTTCACCATGTGACCTTGCCGATGAGACTTGGTGAGCTGCATGAAAAAACACAATTACTACATTTAAATTGCTCATACCAAGGAAAAGAATATCAAAGTTATAATTTAACAGAGACACTAACATGAAATCAGGGGAAAAATAAACTGAACAAAACGTTCGTATAGTACACACAGCAGATCCTTGTAAACAGCTAAGCCATGCCATAAAAATAATTCTACTATTTAAAACACCAATCATGACAAAGACCAAAACCACATTCCAAGCACACCACCTCTGCATTTTTAACACATTAGAAACAGGAACTTATTTTTTAAGCAAGGTCTAACAAAGATACTTCATTTTTTGTGTTACTAACCTTCATATAGTAAAACTTACCAAGCCAAACAAAAAGAAGGTATTTAAAAAACTACCCAAATTGAATAATTCTGCCCTTGTTAGCCTTACCTAAACAAGTTTTCAGACTGGGACTTACATATCGCAAAAGGCCAGCTGAAGACTTACAGCAAGTCATAGAGAGCTTGTTCTCCATTTCTTTTTAGTCACCTGAAAAGTAGTTCAAGTTTTACTCCTACATCTACATACTGCTGTAAAAATACCATGGAAGTTGAGTTGCTTAAACGACTACCTAACAGCAGAAGAGTAGAAGAGAAGTAAGATACGAGCCATAATACCTGTAGTTTCAGATGCACTGACACGCAATAGTTTATGAAAAATTCAGCAGAAGACCACACAAATATGAACAAGGATCATCTTTTCAGCTCCTAAGAAATTGTAAGTGTTGCTCAAAGCATTAGTAATTCTTCCAGTATGCAAGAAGAGACACAAAGCGACTAGAAGACATCAAGTTCTTTCATGTCATTATCCGTCTAGAAAACAGCTAGTGAAGAGACCTTCGGAATAACTCCTGTTAAGGGAAAGGTTACAACTACTACTTCAGCAACTTTGTTCTGTGGGCAACCAGCCCACCCATAAGCATTTAAATTTGAATAGGCCATACAATCACACCAACTGCCACTTTCTGCCTAGCTGACAGCTAAGGGACAGGCAATACACATGGAGTACTGGGACAGCACAGGAATGGCATATCCTGTATGTAGGAGAACACAGGATACACAAGTCTACTTCCTCCATATAGAACTGGAGATCAGGTTACTACAAGAAGAGACACAGAAGACTCAGGATTTCCTATATGCTGGGAGTTGTCTAGGTTGCACATTTTGTCAGATACCGGCACTAGACTTTCAGCAGCTCACTACTGTAAGTGCCAAAAAAAAATATCACTGTGAGGAAAAATAGTTAAGAGTTTGCACCAGACGTACCATTCCATTATTTTCACTCAAACCCCCAGTAAACTGATGTCTTGGCAGTACAAGTATTACAGCACAGACATCCTATTGCAGTTTCTGTCTACCAAGAATAACCTGGGCTAAATATAAACCCCATCACAATGTGCTCTGAAAACAGCATCAACTTCATGTCCAGATCCAGATCTTGACAAATCTGGACAGTACATACATGACAAGTTCACAAGAACTCAGAAATTATGTGATTCGTTGGAAGGTTTTAAAAGGTAGCAATGCTGACATAACAGCAAGACCGTAATAGCCATTAAAACCATTAATGAAATTTCAGTGTTCTACAGTCTCCCTGCAGGTGTTCTTCTACCAGTGGCACTTATCCATCAAAGATCACCTAAATATTTATCCTTCCGTTTTAACACCTTGATCAACTGCCCCTTCATACCCAACAACAACAGACCATCTTGCTTGTTGATTTTTCACAAAGTGACTTCTTGCTTTTTAAGACAAGTTCGTTGGGTTTTTTTTATCTCTTACTCACCTCCACAGAGTTTAATTTGGTGTTAGGGTCTGGCAACATTTTTGGATTCTGGTTCTTACCACTAAGCAGGAAACAAAACTCCCAATTTAGTTTTCTTGCAATCACTTTATGTTAGAAAGAGTTGAAATACACTACAGCCCACACCACGGCCTCTGCGCCCTCTCAAGACCTGAATTACATTTTAAGGCAGATTACTTATGAAAGCAAGCATGGTATTTAGCTATGAATGCCAATACTTGCTCGTTTCACAAATATGTTATCTAATTCAGCTTTTTTGATTCTTGGTTCCTACTAAGTCTATGAGAGATGAAGTTTAAAATTTTCCACTGAATATTAATCCTCAACTATAGTAATTGGCTCTACCAAAGTAAAGGACTACACAAAAGCAGTCACAATTTAAAAGGCAGTTAAAAAAATCCTATTCAGTTAGGAGGAAAATCCTGCCTTTTTTTTTTTTTTTAACTTATTTCCAGATTGGCTAGGAACTAAACATTTCAAGAAGCACTAAATAGTGAATTAGCCATAAGCATCTGATGCCCTTTGTTCTGAACTCATTCCATGAAACATAAAAACATAATGCCATAACATCTATGAGATTGTTTGCTTGAAGCAGCTAAATCACCTAACATTTCTTTAAGATCTAGACCACAGTATAGCTTCACAGAAGTAGTAAGATTTGATGCAAATTTTCGAAGACCACTGCAACTTCTAAGAATTAATTAACTCCGTTCAGTATGTAGTAGGGGCTTCTTAAAAATTTGTTTTATATCCAGTAAATTCTGGGACAGCTAATCTTCAGATTGCCTTCAATAAACTGCAGAAGCTTAACAGCACAAAAGGAAAAGGAAGGGCGGGTGAGGGCAGGGAGGAGCAGCGGGGAGCAAAGTATAATTCTTAATAACATTTCAGGATGCTGAATTTAACCAAAGCACAGAAACACAGTCTGGGTTATTTCAATTTATCAGCAGGATTGTAAACAGAAGTACAATATAGTAATAATTTTTTTGCTATCTTATATTCTGCAGCCAGTTCATCAAATTCTATCTCAGCAATATTAGAGAGTCAGAATGTGCCTGGACTATACTGAAAGGATAATGCAAGACTTCGCCTTGGCCTCATATGTGGCTTTATACTATATTTCAAAGGTAGAGAACCAGCTGCATGCAGACCAGTTACAACCCAAAATGCTGTTTCAGGCATGCTGGACATCATCACTCAATGCATTCAAACACGTCCTACCTAGTTCACAGAAAAGGTCTCATTCTCAGCAATGAAGAAATCCCTTACATTTTAGCCACTTCTAAACTACTCCCTATTTTTTTTATCTAACAAAAATATATTTTTTTCTTACTCAAGGTAGCCCTCTTATTTCTATTATTCTAATATCTTCCTCTTATTTCAGAATACCACGTATTCATATCCAGCACTAACACACAGATTCAGGATAGCACTTCTCAGTCTTAGCAAAAAAAGGTTATTTAAATACCTTGATCACAAATTCTTAGTTCATTTTCTTGTTCAGTGCACTACAGAATAAAGAAAAAATTCATTCTGTATGTTTCAGAGGAAAATTATTAATCTCTTAAACCTGTAAACCCCCCTTATAGAGGAAAAGAAGTCATAATACAGCCACTAGTTAGGCCTGCACACAAGACCCAGAAGAACTGTAGGCATATACATACACATGAAGAACTGTTCTCGGATTAACTTTCAAAGCTTAAAATAAGAGAGAGGCTAGTGCATTCCCTTCAGGGAAAGAAGCATTCATCATCTGCTACTTAAATAAGAGGCATCCCTTTTGATACTATCTCACCATTGTTATTATCTAATTTCATTCAGCCAGCACAAGGTGCGAGGGAAATTAATGGATCAGAGAGAACTTAATAGTACTTTTTGTTCAAGTACAATGAATTAACACATCACTCATGGGAGAAACATCTTAATGTCATTAATATTTGAGTGCACTAAGGTATTCCACACTCCTACCATTAACATTCCTTAGTACAGGAAAAAATCTGCATTCACAATGACCCCCAGGACGCAAAGCCACGGCTTTTTCATCAGTAGCAATTTTACAAGCAACTTTCACATGTTTTGTCAGAGCGCCACCATATGACACCTCAACACAGAATCAGAGACTTGCCATAGTATCAACTATTTAAGGTAAAAGGATGCAACTCCTCCAGCAGCCAGTCACTGACTTCATACAAATTCCCCATAATAATAAATACCACACAAATACACACACATGCACTCAGAAGCACATCAAGAAAAGAAAAAGTTATTTTTTAGACGGAGAAAAGGTCCTTCAGCAAGCTCTTATCAGAAGTTACTTATTGTCTGGAGGACAAATTTGGCCTCTGGTATCAGACATCGATCAATAGCATGACACTTATAAATATTAAGTCTGTCCAACAAACAGAAAAAACCCAAACCAAACCAAGACTAACAAAGTCCACACAAACTCATCTTGTATTTAATTAGTCCTACTCCTCTTACCTATATTTAAATGTACCTTCACATACAGTAGCATCAGGAAGCATTCGGCAACTGATGAGTAAGTCATAGAAAAACTGAAGCTGACTGTGCTCAAACAATGGCTATTTAGGAATAATACATCACAAGAACCTCATCTGCTGTGTAAACAGCTGTGCAAATGCAAGCTCTCACAGACACACTACCCAGAAACCCTAGTCACTTTGCTAGCATCTGATGGTAAACTGTTTTTATAAACGAACACAACAAAATATCAGTTAAAACACTCTCATCTTTCAGAAATTAATCTCCCAAAACAGCTTTCAGAAGAGAAGATGGGGACAGTGATGTTATTAGTTTATTATTAGCCATTAACTAGAGCTCTCAATTGTGATGTGAAAGGAGAATTCCCTCTTCTTCCTAAGCAGCCTTGAGCCCTAATCTCCCATATGCCAAAAGAACAGGCTAGAACAGAGTCAGGTATTTCAAGACTGAAATACTCTACATTATTTGTATTTCTTGAGCTAGGAAGCATAAGGGAGTGAAGGGAAGAGGAAAAAAAACACTGGTAGGGTATAGCCATGTTTGTGTAATAAAACTAACATGAAAGGGAAGGCCTACACTGTAAAACCATTTCTCAGAGACCCAATGCCTACATCATGTAACTATCTGACAAACTATAAACAAGCCTTGATATTTAGTGTCTGTCTACAAAGCCTCCTGAGGCTGGAGGGGATTTGTTCTACTATGATCAAGAAATGGGGCACCACCACTGGCAGAAAACTTTAATGAGTTTTCCATTATACATTCAAGGTGAACTAGACTAATAAAGACGCTAAATGAAAGTTAGTTTATTGCTGTGATAAATCTCTAGATGAGAAAATGGACAAATTTGTAACACTAGACCTGTCTTTCACTGGGAGTTGCACAATTCTGAGGATGAAAACTAGAAGACCAAAATTAAGAAGTACACTGAGTAAGTGGATTGAGCCATTCGGCAAGCTTGGAGTAAGCTTCCCTAAAGAATGAGGGAGATCAGCTAGTAAAACAGTTCAAGAACTAACATTTACTGATCAATTCCAGGAGTACTTTTGATGGCAAAAACACACTCTGCCATCAAGCTGGGAGAAGAAAATACTAATATACACACATATCCATGAGCTTAAATGAATGAAACTTCAGTTAATTGTTGCAGTTCTACTGAAATTCTTTCTAGTGTAGAGGTATGTCATACACATCTGAACACTACACCAGCCAGCCTTAAATATAAAGGCTAGCTACTGAGAAACAACTGGACTATCCTCACAAGTTACTGTTAGGAGCTGCTCTTACTGAACCTCATGGAATTTTGGTTTCAAGCATATTCAAAGTATGGTCTCGTTTTCATTCTTTACAAAGAATTAGGATGTTAATTGTTACAACAGAATGCTATGTCTATTAAAAAGGTATTTATTGTCCCCTTTCTAAAAAATGCTTCAGAAGCAAGTATTATCTAGTTTACTCATCTGTATAAATGCTGTGAAATATCTAAACAATCAAAGGAAGGTATCTTTCAGTTGAGAAAACAAGATGAGACATCTGTCTTCATTAAGCCTGTCTTCATTTCACTGCAGTGGAAGTGCAAGCTTTTCACGTACATCTAAAAGGTCACTTGCCGTTACCTTTGCCAAGCGGCTCATCTGATCTTCAGAGACTGTGCTGCTGGTTCTCCCAGGAGTTTTGGTGGGCTCTGAGCCATCAGCTTCTACGTTGGGCCAGACTTTCAAATCATGCATTCCTTGACGAAACATACTGCAGGGAAAAATGCAGAATTGCTCCAGTAAATTCAAAATAATACAACTGTCAGGAATCAAAGTATAGCAGCAGCTGCAAGAAAATGGAGTCGCTTCTGTTGCCAAACCTACAAACATGGACTGCCATGCATAATTTAACTGCTGCAAAAGTGTCTTGCACCTTGTGCCCTCTACAGCCTTCATTTTTATTGGCACACGGAGTTTAGAAGAAAATGAGTAAGTCTGAGATAACTTATTTGGCAAGTGGAAGAAAAATGGGTAATTCCCAAAGTCAGTGGGGTGGTACAAATGCAAACTGAGGACAGATCTTGACCTTCCTCGTTTTATTACTTGCAATGAATCAGAAAATATTCCTCTTGACTTGCAAATTATAATACTGACTTTAGGTCTGCCAGTCTGAAAAAAATTTAAACTAAAAAACTACCTAAGTTTCATATGAAGGCCAACTGATAAAAAGCAGCTTTCTGAGCTGCCAAATAAAAAAAACACCACCACAGCCCTCCACACACCATTTTCTCCATCTACGTTTGAAATTGAATTGCTAATTGAAACTGCAGTGAAAAGAACTTTGCAGAGTAACTGACCACACCTTTTCTCTTTAAAATCCTGCTTCCCTTGTGTATTTATACTGATCCATCTATAAAAGATCCCCCAAGAAATCAAGTGCATTACTTTTGCCAGTAAGAGGTGATCACTTACCTCTTAACAACTTCAGGTAAATACAACTGGAAGGAACACTTTAAAAAGTCAACCATTAAAAATGAGAAATATCAACTAGAAGGACTATCTGACCTTGAATTTACCCATCACTTTGTGGAATACTACTACAAGGGTTTCCATTTACAAGCAAATACAAAACTTCAAAATTATTTGCTGCTTGCTGTTCATCTATTTCCCCTAGGCCCCACACGCTGAAAATAAATGAAATTTACTTTTATAAATTCTTTTTCCAGGAACTATGCTCCAATACTTTAAAAACTGCCAGCAGTCTTTGGGGCACAGTCCAACTGATTCAGTTCTATCTTCTGCGCTAAGACAATGTCAGTCTTTTTGTCAAAGCAGTATCTTCAGTGACGGAGATACAACCTCTCTCTACAGCTGTTTTCTGCATTCAAGTATCACTACAACTGCTTTTCTAATGCTAACCTAAACTCTTCCTGCTCTTCAGTTTAGCCTTATTTCTTCTTATCCACCACTGAGACAAAAAAAGGCTATTTCTCCCCATTTTCCAATGCTGTCTACATAGTCGAAAAGTGTTCCTATTAGTTTGTTCTTCAGCCTCACTAGTCATTACTCCTCCTCTACCTATGTGCTAGTCAATCAATGATATGGACTCCCTTAGGCTCCCAGTAGTCAGCAACGTGCTTAAAGTCAGTTAAATAGAACTGAACATACCCCCAGATGGATGAGTCAGACAAAAAGGATACAGCATTGTCCCTGATGCACATACTTGTACGACTGTTCATATATTCAATGTTGTTTGCACATTTCACAAGAACATCATGATGCTGAATCACGCAAAACTTAAGATTCATTCTAAAACCCAAATATTTTTCTCTGTTTTCCTGGGCAGCTCTCTCCATTCTGCATTTGACTAGAATCAATTCCAAAAAGTACCAGTGCCTCATACTTTTCCTTAAACTGCATCCTATTTTTTTTTCAGTTGCCTTTGAACTTAGTCAGGATTCTTTTGATGTACTGTCACCTTCCAGCATGCTTGTAATCCTTTCCATGTTAGTGCTATCATCCACAAATTTATTAAACTATTGAATCACAGATTATTAATTTTGAAAACTCCTGATTTACTGAGTTACACTTTATTCCTTACAAATAACACTGCATTAGCAGCCCATTTGCAAGCCAATTAATTAAGTAATCAGTACTGGCATCCATGCATTATAGAAGTATAATATGAAGTGATTTCAGCATTTGCTATTTTAAAATCCAAGCTTACAGAGCTAAAATAAAAGGTCTGAATTTTGGTGTTATACAGGAGAAGAGTTTTTTTTTACAACACTGTAGCATGTATGAAGTTACACTCAGGAAGAAACAAAGTAAATCATCTATGTATCCGATTTCTCAAACATGGAACTGATAACTTGATTTTAAAAAAAAAAATTAAAAAATCTCTTATAACGACTGCTACCTTACTATTCACAAGTGAGCTTCAAATCTGTACCACAGAAGAAAAAGCAGTATACCCATATTTCCCGAAGAGCGAGACCGTTGTTCCTCCCACAGGAACTGCTTTACCGGGTCCATACACATCCCAGATGGTCAGAGCCACCTGTGCATTGCGAGGCAAGTCTGGATACTTCACAGGCAGTTTCAGCCATTCATTCCAGCTGCAGAGGAACACTTTCTATTAGTCATAAAGCTTTAGAATTTAAGTTACTCTGTATGAGTTTATACAACCTAGATTCTCCTTAGAATATGAATTTCTAAGGGCAGATGGACTGTTTACCTATGGGCTTTAACCAAATACTTGAGCATGATTAAAAGGCTAGATAACAAAGGAAAAATACTCTAGCTTGACAACTAAGTACCAAAGATCAATCTGTCCAGTAAACAGTACAAAAGTGTGCTAGTCAAGGCCCCAGAAGTTATTTAAGTAGTGAGCCATGCTCAAACACACAAGTAACAATTTCATTACCCATTACACAAAAAAGTTGTTTCATACTACCAGGGCAACACTTAGTAACCACACAGAGACTTGCAAAAACATAAGTTATTTGAAGAAGACAACAGAACACAAATCTTTTTGACACAAATAAAAAACATAATTTATTTACATAACTTGATGCCCCAGTAACTAAGAGGAATATCAAATAAAAGTCAGCCACTTACTTCCACCTAGTGCTAAAAGCCTTGTAGGAAGTTCTAACAGGAAGAGCAAGAGGCTTCCCTTCTGCAAACACCTGACAAGTTACATACAAGTCAGAGCAAGTTTCTTGATACAGTCCTGAGAACTTCAGCATTGGATCTTCTAAGAGAGCTTTGTAACTCTTCTGTTCTCTTTTCCCTTCCAGACTTCCTCTAGGTGGGGATGGGAGGAGGAAGGGAAAGAGAAAAAAATAAACCAAAATTTATTTTATCCACAGTAAAAACTCTATTTCCATAGCTTATATTTAGATCACCCAGTACTGAAGCTACCCTCACTTTGCATTACTAGCCAGTAGTGAAATCCAAATATCGGAGAGGAACCCAGGACGTGAAGTGATGAACAAACACAGAATTTATTGCTTTAATGATTTGGCGGGTGGGGGGGGAAGAAGTGAAGGGAAGGGAAAGGAAGAATTACTGGTTTATCTTTTCAATGGAGATAGAGGATCTACAGGTTGTAGTAGAAGTTAACAGCATCAAATGAGATATCCTAAGCAGGATAACAGTAAGATGACGTATACTGCTATTATTAAAAGATCAAACCATCAGATTACACATGCTCCAAATGCTACCTGAAAAAAAAAGAAAAACAACAAACCCACACATGATAAGAACACCCTTATTGGTAAGCTGTATGAAATGTGAAACATATAACTGGCTTTGGATGCCAGTTATCCCTCAAATCAAGAACAAATGGAACCTCAACTAAGCAGTCTGTTCAAACCAAACTTGATTAAAGTCCTGCAACAATTTGCAGGATGCTAGTGTTAGTAATTCGATGGAATTTCTCGGGCCTCAGCTCTACCATGATGAAAACAGTGATACGTATTAAATATCTGACCGCAGATGCAGACGTGAAAACAAAAAAGGAATTGTGGTGGTGATGGAACACCACGAAAGATCTTCCAGAAAACAAAAATCTATCAGTACCACAAAAACACTTCTGAGTAGATGAACAAGTCTTTTTGCAAGAAACTAGCATAGCATGTTACAGGACATACACTCTGCTGCACTAAAAAAAAACTAGTTTGGCAGAATTTCTGTTTGGCAGAATGAATTAGCAGAGAGGACACATGCCTCTGACTTCAGATATCATCTTCCATTCAGAAGTTAAACAACCTCCAAATAAGTTTCCCTAAGTTAGTTTTCCAAAAACACGCAATATACCTTAATGTAGCAACAGCCCGTATACTACATTTTAGAGCCAGCCACGTCCCTCCTACGCAAATGTAAACATCCCATTGGTGTGATGCTGAAAAATCCCAAACTTAAAAATTAAGGAATTAAAAAATGAACAAGGAAGTGCATCAGTGCATGGTAATACCAGCTTCCACAAGAGCACCTGCATATGCCCAGTTAGGAACATACTTACCTGTTGCATCACCTGACCTGCCTACAACAATGAACCCGACCATGAGCAACTTGCTTTCAAAGGAGCATTCAAGCAATTAGTAAAAAGTGTTGGCAGTTTAGCTCCGTCCCCCAACACTGAGGGGTGAGCTGTGACACCAGCGCTGAACTGACAACCAGTTTTTGCCTTACAGCACCGTCCTGCACTGCGGGACACAACGCCATGAACGTTTGTAACGCGTTTAGAGCGAAGCTTACAACCCTGGCCCTGCTGCTGCTGCGCCGCAGCACCTCGGCCGGCCCCCGCCCCCCCCCCCCCCCCCCCCCCCCCGCCGGCTCCTCTCGGTGCGGCGGGGAACGCGGGCAGGGACGTGGCCACGCTGCCTCCGCCCGGCCGCGAGCCCGGCGGGACACCGGCCACGGCGGCGGCATCCAGGAGCTCCCAGCGCTGGCAAGGGGAGACAGAGCCAGCACCGCGCCGCAGCCGGATCCCGGGGGCTGCCAGGCCTCGGGACCCCGCGCAGCCCCGGGGAGCGGGCGGGCAGTCCGGCCGCCCCCAAGGCGGCAGGGACCGGGCCGCTTCCCACACAGCCCCGGCCGGCCGCGGCGGAGCAGGGGGACGCTGTACGCCCCGGCCCCCCTCACTCACATCTTCAGCTGCACGTTGATGTCCAGGTCGCAGCTATAAACATAATAAAGCTTCTCGGTCTCGCCCATGGCTGCCACCGGTCCCCACCCGCCGCCTCAGCGGCGCCCGAACCCTCCACCACAACAGCCCGCGGGCATGAGCGCCGCCCGCCCCGCCGCCTGGGCCCCGCGCCGCCGCCCTCTGAGCATGCGCCGCCGCCGCCATTTCGCTTAAGGGAGGAAGGAGCGGGGATGCCACTGCCTCTCGCTGTAGCGACCCCTTACCAAGATGGCCGTCAGCCGAAGTCAGCTGACCTCGCGGCCTCAAGATGGCTGCGCCCACGGCTCTCTCACTGCTATGGCTGCCGCCGGCTGTACGGCACGCAAGATGGCCGCTTCAGGGAGAGGCACGGCAAGATGGAGGGTGCGCCTGCAGGGTGCGAGGTGGCGGGCTGTGCCACCTAGGACCAGAGAGAGCCGGGCCTCGCGGTAGCTGTGACCAGAGTGATGTGCTTGAAGGCTTCCAGGTTCTGCTTCTGTTCTGTTTTCCAGCAGGAGGCCCAGCAGCACTTGGATTTCTCAGCATCTCTTTCCTCAGGCTGTGACTCTCTGTGCTGCGACCGAATTCCTTGTCTCCAAAGCCCTTCTGTGCTCTGGAAGGCAGGTGCCGTTTCTGTGAGGCATACAGCCTGTATGCTTCATGTTTCTCCAGGAGCAGTCGCACACCGGGTAACTTTATACTTAATGGTTCTTCCTTTATGTTACCGACACCTCCGAAGGAGGCCCAGCATGCAGCAAATGCAGTGCAGGGCGCCGACATTACAGGTAGATCGGTGAATTCATCATAATGATTTTACCATGAGTCTCACCACACTTTGGGAGTATTTTTTGCTCATTTGTTATGTTTTTCCTGAAGTCTCAGCTGTCAGCAGCAGTAGGTGATCAGTGATCATCACCTAACAAAACAAAATTGCAAAATACAAGTAGAGAATGACTCTATATCTGGCACAGACAACTGAAAATCACCCACAACTTACATATTGCAAATAATTGTATAATTTTAAACGATCCTTAGGGTTTTGAGGGTTAATAAGGATTGCAGGCGCTTTTAAGTGACAAAAATATACTTGTCATTACTATCCTACACTTACTCTGTCTATGTAGGCAGAGCAGCCGGGGCTGACTAAAGAGGGCCTTTGTGTTTTACAATCCACCACAGCCACTGAACTTCTCAGCGCTGCTAAACAAAAGTATAAAAAGTGCTGTTTTGGTGTAGCTTGCTGTACATACAGCAGCGCTAGTCTTGAGGAAGCATCAAGACAGAGGTGCTCTCTTCCAGCATGCGCTGCTTGTATTAAAAAAGATAATTGTCGTTTGGAACCCGTACATTCTCCTCCATTTTCACAGCAAGAACCGTTAACGGGTGGATGTGGAAGGACATGTCATCAGCTAGTCCTCTTCTCTTGCAAGTCAGCAGCAATGGGGAAAGAGGCCAAAGCAGGGGAAAAACCCTTCTTTAAGGAAAGAAGGACTGTTTCACCTCAACACTATTTTTTTTTTCCCCGCAGGTGCCGTGGTCAGGAGGTCTTTTCTTCCTTTTTCTCCAAAACAACTAGGAAATTAGAGAAGAACATGACCCAAAACCATGTATCACTAAAATGAAGCCTTTGCTTTCCAGCACTGCCAAGCTGGCATGTGTCATGAATGCAAAATGTAATTTAAACATAATTAACAAATTCCCAATGCACAGATTATGTTAAAATTACTTTTTTAAAAAATATATATATATTTTTAAAAAAAGGTAATCTTTCACCCAGCTTTTCCTATCATAATTTGTCACTTTTTGATCACATTTACAGTTTCTACAGCTCTGGCAGCTGCCATTCATTCATTGCCTGCCTCGTAATTTTTGATGGCTTCTGTTTGTTTGGTTGGTTCCAGCCCAGTTTTTTACATAACATCTCTGCTTTCCATAACAAAGATAAACAAACGTATTGCTCTTCTTGGCTGTGGAGAAGAAGTGAAAGATAAAACTGTAAAAATGTAAAAGACAATTTTAAAGCTAAGCAATGTATATCTGTGTGTACCTGTTTGGTTATTTTGTCTCAGGAAGAAATTGGATCCTTTTTCAATTAAAATCAGTTAAGTAATCTTGACATCGATTTCACCATTACAGCAACATTTTCAGGTTATTATTCAAGTTTTGTTTATCACCAAAAAAAAATAAGGGAAAAAATTACAGAAGACCTCTGAAGTTGCCATTGAAAAAAGTTTTTGAAGTGGTATATTTCCCAACTTTCTCAGATTCCAGTGTGTCTAACTAAATAAATAGATTAGGTCTGTGGGAGGCAAAAGAGGAGAAAAATGTTTAGGAAAGACATTTTCGACAATAAAATTGTCGAAAGAAAGATGCGATTTCAATCAAAAATGTCACTTTATACTATCTCATATTAATATCCTTACATTTATAAGTTCTCAAATACTGCCATAGAGGCAGATAGAAAGAGTACTTTTTCACTTTGAAGCACTACGAAAGCACAGTGATGAACATACCGTACATGCCTGGGAATTGTTGCCTACACTAGTGACACAGATCTTGCCGGAGGTGACAGATGTCTGAGCGGGCGCAGTGTCTGTACGACATGCCACATTGCTACAACCAAGGTAGCATGCTAAAGCTGAGCAGGGCCATTTGGTAGGGAGCAGATGCAGAGCTAGATAAGGGCATTATCCCATTTACTGTCTGCTGCCGGTTCTCTGGATCCTTCAGGGCACTCAGCATTCATGGCAACATCTATACTGCTAAAAACAGCCACCGTAGGCTGTTGACCCTGAATAAAGTAGTGTGTGTGACGCACGTCTACCCTATCTTGACTTGGCCCCTGCAGACTGGTCCATCTGTATCCCAACTGCAATAATATTTGGTCCGTCTCTTCTCTAAGCTTCACTGACCACTCTTGTGGCCAAAAGACACAATTATTTCTGTGTGTTTTCCAGCTCAAAGTGCTTGATGTAATGTAAGGGTTGTTTTGCAGCCTGCAGGAAGGTTTTTATAGTGTGACATCTAGGGCATGGCATGAAGGCACATTGCAGTGGCTGAGTGTTTCTGGCCTACTGAAGTCGGGCAGCATTATTTCAAGTGCTGGGTGTCAAACAAGGAACATCTGTTCTCATGTTGCCAATCTGCAGCACACGCATAAGCAAACTTTCCTGGCAACTCTGCTTGGGTTTCTTCCTTAAGAAGACTAATAAGTATATTCCAGAAGGAAGTCTGGGAGTGAACTAGCACACACTGTACAGGGAACTGTGTGTGTGGGATAGCAGGAACAAGTTCTGGAAGCAAACTGGAGTGTCGACATTGCTGACGCTCCAAGTACATTCTGAAGCAACCTCTGACCTTCATTGTGCCAACAGAAAAAGGGCATCTGTCCCTTCTAGACTTGAAGTGAAACTGAGAGGGACCTGAGGGACCAAGAGGCCTTACTGGTCACCCATCTACCCTGCTCATGGCCCAGGATCCCATTTCAGGGAGTTCCATGTCCCAGCAATGCCATAGATAGTCTCCTGCTCCACCACAGCCCTGCCTAGCTCAGTCATGGGCTCTACTGAGACAACTCCCACTCGTGGGCTAACATCCCATCCCCATGGAGGTGCCTGATGCTGCGGGTTGGAGCTGCCCTGGCCACCCACCGGTCTGCTCTGTGGCTGGGGCAGTGGCACAGGCCCTGGCTTTCTGCCACAGCACAGCCCAACAACACATTCCTGTAGCACCCTAATGTTTCCCTGAGTGTTTGATCTTGAAACACCAATTGACCTCAAGACACGTAAGCGTTTACAAACTTTCCGAGGAAAAGTGCACAAAGAGAAATCTATTTTTTTCTCATGAAGACTATAAGAAACTGGCTGGCTACACCTAGATTTAGTTACTGATATTATGCCATTCTTGTCTTTGGAAAACCTATAGCAAGTATGAGATTGACACTCTTGATTGCTTTGCTCATGCATTAAAATCTACCCCATCCCTTTTCTGGTTTTCAATCTGATAGTTTGTCAGGTCCCAGAAGCGTGATGAGGTGAAGCATCGGGAAAACAGTGGGAGCAGTAGAGAGCTCTGCTGCTGACACGATTCTCTTTGGAGGGAATGGGGCTATTTTTCTTGTTTTGAAGCAAAAGTATCACTTGCGGTTCATATTTGATTGATATCTACAGAGAAATATGTAACCTCTCAATCCTACTAAGAAATATATACCATCTTCCAGAGGACAGCATTGCTTCCTCATACACCATCTATTTTCTGCTAATGGGACTACCACGATAAGCAAGAGTACTGATCAGTTCAGATTTTCAGCCAGGTCCCACATTCTTGGTAAAGACTTTCAGCAAAGTTGCTGAAAGTAGCTGTGTTGTCAGACTTGCTTTGTTTCATCTTTTCTGAATGTGAACATCTGTCCACTAGAAACTGGACTGAGAAAACTAAGAGCTATACATAACCCTTAGTAATCTGTCAGATGGTAATGACTTTCGGTCACTAATGAACTGGAACAAAACTGAATTGGCAACTGCCTTTTTCCCTCTAGTAATATCCCAAGAAAGACTTTACATTCTGGATGTACAGCAGAGAGAGTTTCTGCTGTTCCAATACCACAATGACAGGCAGGTTTTTAGAACTACAACGGAGAGGTGGTTAACACACTGGCTACCATTTTTCCTTTAAAAATGGATAAGAATGGGGTTTAAGAAAAAAAAAAAAAACTTTCCTTTCCTCAGATGTATGTTTTACATTTATTTATAGGTGCTTTAAAAGGCTATTTATTCATATACTGTACATATTGAATAGTTTTAAGTATCTGTGCAGGACATTAGTTAGCTGTAAAAAAAAAAAAACAGTTAATTTGGAGTTAAAGTCAAACCTAATAGTATCATTTGGGTCAAAAAACTGGACAGAGTTCCTTCTCAAAATTCTAACCTTGAAACAAAACTGTTCCTGTAATGTTCTCAGAAAACATTCAGATCTAGAACATATGGAGCAGGGAGCAAATATCCAAAGTCTAACAAAGACTGTTTGGCCAGCAGCATATACTCCTAAAGAGAGCTGAGGCTCTCACAAGGGTGGCCCTACAATTTCTCATCCAGATAACACAAATACCTGCATAAAGTTCTATTTGAAAACTCACAACACCAATAATTTAGATTTATGGAATGATGTTTTACCTAATAAGGTTCACTTTCTAGCTGATTTTGTACTTTTCCATAACTAAAGACTAGTCGAGTTCTTTGAGGAAGAAGTCATCTACCCTTCTGCATTTCTACTGTGCTTTGCTGTTATAGGACTTAGCTCCTAAACACTACAGTAGAAAGTACAGTATTTTCTGTCTAGTGTGTGCCAAGCCTTTTCTCATTAAGTGACACTACCACCAGAAAAACTTTCCAAGTTCTTCTTTCCCCAGCCTTCTGACAAGAACAACAGCATCATTCTTTGTGCTCAGAGAAATCCAGGACTTGCGGGCATCTCTTCACATGTTCAGTCCCGTTCTTACCAGCACCAACTGTTTCAGTCTGTCTCAGTGAGTTCCACTTTCCAAGCAAAAAGGGTTTTGGCTCCACTGAGATCATGAGAAGGTTGTCCTAAAACACTCCCACTTAGAAAACACCTTATTTTTTTTTGTCCCATCCATAAGAGTCTGTTTTCTCTGATCCTGATCCAGATTGGTGCTGCATTTCTGCTATTTTAAGGAGCCAGATTCTCACAGTCTCACCTCGCTCCTGGGACAGATGTCATACCAGTCAGTGAGCCCCTCTCTCACTTGCCATTGATAGAGATAGGATGGAGAAGGTGACCATTCTGGTTGGCCATACAACTCCGAGTGCTCCGGTGAGTAGGTAGACATGGGCAGGAGTATTATTAAATGTGTTTTTGATAATAGTAAAGGATTTATTCTAATTGAATAAAACAAGACATGATTTTACCTTTTTGTGCTCAGTACCCTCACATTTCATCACATCAGCTGAAGATTAAAGCACTGGGCTTCTTGCAATGTTTAATTTCCATTGAAATGACAACAAAGCTGTGGACTTCTCTTTTATTATAGAATCAGTCTCTGCAATAACCCTCTTTGGAGGAGTCCCTGAACTCATTCATCTCTATATAACTTGAACTCAATAAAGTTGCACTAGGGAAGAGTTTGGCCCATTAACTTTAGTTTTCTAATGCTGTTTAGTCAATAAGCCATATAATTCCTGAAACAAAGAAGGAGAAGGAATAATAATAATGGGAAACATGAAATGTCAACACAGCCTGTTCAGAAGGAAAAAAAAAAAAAAGCTATAGCAAAACAAAAATACTGAGTCAGGTCATCAGCTATAGAAAATCAGCGTAACACCAATGAAATCAATTACATAATATTGGATTACACCAGATGAAGACCTTGTATGTAATTTTCAGGTTTTTCTAGTTCCTCCTCCCCCTCCCCCCATTGTAAAATTTGTTTTAAAAACCGCCAGTCTGCCAGATTCTGCAAGTTCAGTAGTCTGTTAACTGAGTAAGTAAAGATATAATGAAAGCAATAAGTGCTGAAACATCACACATGCAGTACATATCTCCAGCCAGTCCAATTTTATGCCTAAGGAGACTGGCAGAGTTCCTGCTGCGATTCAAATCTTATGTCAAATTTATAAACTTGTTTTCTCCATTCTACTCTCCCATCCCCGTCTCCCATCAATCAGAGCTTATACCTGCACAAAAGGCTGATCCATCATTAAGGAGGCAGGTTGCAGCCAAATGTAAATTTGCACTTTAAAAAAAAAGGAATAATACTCATGCTGCAGAGCAGGGTCACCCTCTGACCCTAGGCAATCTGCCTCTCAATCTGCAGAACACAGGCTAAAATAACGTGTCCGCCGAACAAGCAGTAAACTTTTCTGCTTCTGCCTTTTTGAAGATTCTTGGAGTTGCTGCATCTGCCGGCTGACACTCTGTCTGTCTTTTAAAATATGAAAATCTCCTCCATATGCATTGAGCTCAGTTTTCTACTTAGCATTTCAAGAGCCCTAAGGACCTTCAGGGAAAAAAAAAAAAAAACAACCATATTCTGAATTTTCAATTTTGATGACAATTTGCTTTCCCTACAGGATGTGCAGAAACACCTTGAAAAACCTGTCAGCTGCACTAAACGAAATGTTCCTTGCCATGGGAATGAGGGCACATCACTTTCAACTAACTTAGGGAAAACAAGTTTGACTCTTTTATAAGAGTGGGTCATATTTTCACCCGCACCCCATGCTTCCTTCCCTGAAGTAGCTGAATATTTCTTTTAGATTGTTCCAAATAAGAAGCAACAATAATAGCAACTTTTAAAAAGAAAATCAAAACACAAACGTAAGTTTTCACCATGCATCTAATGACAAAATTTAGTCTGTCCATCCATCCATCCATCCATCCATCCATCCATCCATCCATCCATCCACCCACCCACCCACCCACTTACAGAGGAGTCCATTTTTATAACATCCAAATCCAAATAAGGCTTCAGGCCATAAAAAAAAAAAAAAAAAAAGATTGTTAATTTCTTTAAAATTGTTGTTATGTTGGGATACATAGTTTTACCTTGTCTAGGCTAGCCTCACCTTGCTTTAGAGTCAAGGGAAGGAGGCAGTAACATTTAAGAGCAATATAATCACACTTGCCTTCATTAATTGCCTGAGGCTGGGCTGTACCACTATTTGCAATTCCTTTTTTCTCAAAAAGTTTTAAAGGCAACCTAGATGACCTACTTGTATTAAACACTGCTTTTATAAGCTAATATTAAATGAGGTGAATCCCACCCTTAAGCTGAGATTTATGTAGTTTCCCTGTAACCACCAGTCACTAAAGGGCACATTGTAAGTGTTAGTTCTCTAAGCACCAGTTACATCCAAATTGTTGAGAGTGCGCTGGGTTTTGTTGCTTCCCTGCCACAGACAGGAGGTGCTGAGGGACAGGCAATATGAAGTTTGGTGTTTTCTTCTCCAACTGAAGTTAATGAGAAAACCATAATTGCCCTTTAAGGGCTCAAGAACAAGTTGTATGGGCTGACTGCTCGGAAGACCCAAGGTTACAGAATTCTGGATGAAATCACTGGATTTCAGTATTCTGGATGCTCAGTATTCAGCCTTCATTAGCTCCTGACAGATGAACCACAAGTTGAGTTAGGAACAGGGGAGATAAGCCTTGATTTCTGGGCTTGATTTCCAGCCATTAGACAGCCCTTATCTTTAATGTGAAACTCCTAGTTTTAGAGATGGGACTGATGACAATGGTTTGGTTTGGTTTGGGGTTTTTTGATATTCCCAGTATCTCCATGTTCTACATGGACTAGACAGGACTGCATGACTTCTAACATCATTTAGTATTTCTGAGGCTAATCCTGATTTAGCCTTGACACAGACAAATCTGGTATTAAGCAAAGGAAGATGTTGCATAAACACAGTAAATACTGCCTCTCTTCCTTTCAGTGGACTCAAAAATTCACACCAGAGCAGTCAGAATACACAATTTATAATACCAACTATTTAAACGTTTTAAAATGGAAGGGTTCATTACAAATGCCTTTGCTAACCTTTTATCCAGGGTGAGATGCAAATACAGCAGTGACTGATAAAGACAGACATGTAAATGAATATGGATGTTTGCATAAACTGTATTTCTTTGCTGTTGTGGAACAAATTCTGCTTTTAGTTCCATTTAAGCATCTGCTATTTATTTCAGTGTAGTTATGAGTATGTAGCTGAGGACGGAATAAATCCATCCATCCACGTATTGACTGATCAAACCATATTTTTTTATTATGGATCCTATTTCCATATAGACGTGAAGCAGGCCTTGATCTCAAGGGCAGGCTATACGGCATCATTGCTGCAGCCCAGTGACACGATATGCATATATGCCTCACTCCAGCGGGTGCTCGTGTTGGCTACAAAGGAAATGAGGTCCCCCATGCCTCTCTGCAAAATACTGAGGGACAGAGAGACACCAGCAATTTGAAGTTTGTTATTTTCTTTAAGAAGGTATTTGACAAATAGTCTAAGCTCAAAAAGCAAGTTGAAAACTCATAATCAATTTTGTCATTCTTGCTTTTCTATCTTATTTGTAGGAAAAAATTAATCACTTTTCTCCCACCCTCCGATAAGACTAGGCTTTTGCACTCTATTAACCCCAAGGGCTAAAAGATAGACTGTTTTCTAACAGGTGAATTAGTGCTAGATAGCATTACCACAAATGCCAAGTCATTAAACATGTAATTGGAATTTTTTTTTTTTGCTATCTTAACTTCTCTACATTATAAAAGATCTTTACAAATTAATGACAGAATATGAAGCTGCCCTGAGAGCTATTTGCCCATTAAAAATAGGCATGAAAAACTCCCATCCCCATCACATGAAGAACTATCCCACCAATTTCCAATTACTTCTGCCACTGACAGTTCACTGGACTGTTAAGTTATATTCTGCACCATGCTGCTTAATGTGGTTAAGTCAAGCAGGTATTTGCTACTCTCCTCTTTTTCTTTCTTCTTCGTATTTCTAATTTTTTTTCCCCTGATTGTAAAGCAATTAAGCTATGTCACTAGAGAAAAAGCAGAATTTTAGTACTATAAAGGCACAGTTAATTTAAAGATGAATCCCTAGCAATAACTAAATAAATTCTTATAGTACCCTGGTCCAGAAATGTTTCTGGAAGTTTATTCAGGACCTCCAATAAAAGCCTTTCTTATGGCACTCACAGATATTCTGAGGCAAGAAGCCTTAGTACAAAGAACTAAAGAACTTACATTTATGTCAGGTAATGACAATGATAATATTAGTGATAATAGTAATAAGAAGGAGAAGGATTCACTGTGGAATTTTTTTTTCTTCCATTTGATGAAAACCTTCAATTGAAAAGTCAAAAAAAGATTGACAAATGTGATCACTTATGTCAAGAACTAAAAACAAAAAATCTAAGGCGTTAGAAGTGTAAGCAAAATGCCACTGATTCAGAGTGCTCTGAAGCACTATGACGGAGAAATCTAAGTGGCAGTGTAGATTTATTATTAGATGATGGAGACTTTAAGCAGAGATGTTAACGGTGTCACTGGGAATTGAATAAGGCAATGAAGCATCCTAAACTCATGGATGCCCCTGTCTGAGTTAGAGCTACTGGGGCAGTTGTGTTCTGTGTGTCTTGTGCGGTTTTACTTCTCACATACAACCTCCTTTAGGTGCTTGCAATGTATCTAATCAGGCATCTGGTCTCTGTAGATTGGTGATTAAGTAACACACAATTCAGCAAATTGTTGTATTCAATCTCTATGATTGGGAATATTTATTAAATAAAAAGTAATCCATTTTAACATGGACAAGGGTAAGATGACCAAAATGTAAATGGACTTTATCAAAACATTGTGTCAGATGTGGATCTTTCCTTCAGGTTGCTGATAGGATCCATTTTGAACCAGTTCTGTGATATCATTCATAAGCTTTGGAGGAATTTTAACCTAGTCATTTCTGATATAAATAGAGAGATTATCAGTTATTACTTTGAAAAGGGGAAAGACCTGAGCTTTCAAGAAGTTTTGTGATGTCTGTGAATCATTACAGTGATTCAACTAAAAGAAAGGCAAGTACAAAAAAATTCTGACAGGAGCTCTAAGGCACTAATAGTCACAAAAAGACAAATCCAAAACAGAGTGGCTACAGAGAGGGTCTATTAAAATTAACAGGGTAATATAGAATTTATTTTATGTGGAGAGATTAAAAGAGGCTGGGCTCTTAAACCAAAAGGGATGGGGAAAAGGCAGGGAAGTAGTATTATTACTGTATAATTATCTTTCTTCGTGGGGACCAATCCCTGGAAGGAGGAAAAGATATTCAAGTTAAAGAAAAAAAATTAAAAATGAAGATAAGTGTAGATAAATTGCATAGCTGGGTGCAGCTGTCCTCTGGATGGAGAGCTCTGGAAGCATCCACATGCCTTTTCGAAGCATCCTCTTTGAACATCACTATATATTCTGGAGTATCTCCTTATCACATACCCTCTACATATATACTTTGGGGTGTCCTAATAAGTGTCTTCTTTAGAATTCTGAACTTCAGTTCTCTCAAGCAGATTAATGCTGGTATATTGCTGGATAAGGTGATGTTTTTACTGGAAACAGCAACTCATTCCATGCTGGCTAAAAAGCAGATTTACAGGCCTGATGCTTTTCATTGGAACTGCTACTTCTGCAGCCTGTTTCATTTGCCAGACTTTTTCTTTCTCCATCTTCAGCTCTCTCACTGAAGTTTGACATTTTCAAAATTTACCTTGGCGCTCTGATTCTGAGGATTTAAGTTTGGCTTACCCAACTTAACAGAAAAAAATAACCAACACATTAATTTGGTAGAAAGCATTTTCTCCGCTTGTTGTTTTTTCTTTCGTTGTATGTTGTTCTGACTCCTTTGGCTTTTACAGTCTGAAGGGAGAGGTTTGAGTGCAGGATTGCTAAACCAGGGGGACATGATTTAACACCCCTTTTCAGTGTTCAGAATGATTTACCAAGGCTAATCATTTCAGAGATGAAATATTGCTGTTTTAAATACCCATGTTCAGTTCAAGCACCCCATTGCTCCTCTACAGAGCCGTATACAAATAGTATAATTTAATAATGAGCGGAAAACCTCCTGCTTCAACCTGTAAATTAATAGTTGAAATGTATTCTTGTGCAGGCAGCTGGTGTCTGGGACAGGTCACACTGGCATCGCATCCGGGCTTGTGTGAAATTCAGGTGGGCCACAGGCTTTGTGCTGGGTTTTTGAGCAAGGCTATTTTCACTCTGAAACAGGCAAGTGCAGTCATATGTTTCAATAAGGGACTTATCCGTTAGCATGTGAAAATGTTACTGCTAATTTTACACCTTGAAAACAAATAAGGGTTTCACAGTTCGAAAGCAGAAACCAACCAGCTATAAACCGTCAGATTGACTGTGATCTCAGAATTGAATGGGTCTATTTGTTCTAACAAACAGTTAGGCCATTAAATTGCAAAGCCTTCCAGTGTTTGTCCAGGTAAATAAGGACACATCCAAATTGATTATCTGTTGTTCAGAGGTAATGATACGTAATAAACTATTCGCTCTGGGTAACGTAACAGAAATGTGCTTTAGCACGCAGATGTGCAATATCTTCCGGTGTAGGAGCAGGATCTCCCCACTAGTTTAGCTTCAGTCCAGGACTCCATCACATCCTCCTGCCCCCCCACCCCTGTGGGCAAAATGCATTTGCCCGATAAAACAAACATGTACATTTCTCTTGCTCGGTCACCTGATGTGATGCTGCTGCTTCTGCTGATGGGGATTCCTCAGAAATCTGCATGTGGATACGTTTTCAACTCACAGAAAAAGACTTCAGGGATGTTAAGGTTGATCCTGTTCTTTTCAGTGTCATTATACTCATTTGAAAAAGAGTGTCTGTCATCACAGACGTCAGATCCACTAGCTGCCCAGCAATAAATCTTGTGCTCATGTCAAAACATCTCCAGCAGAATTTCTAGGATGAAACTTCACAGCTCAACGTTAGGCAGCAATTTATGATACATGATATAAGCAGCATGAGCAGTATTCTAACAGGAGAAGGGATAATCTCTACATTTTGTCAAATGGGAAGTAGTTAAATGATTCTTGCTTTTCTCGGTTAGGAACTTAGCTGACTTTTTAAAACTATCATATAAGGGTTCCTCCCATGCACACATTCTTGGTATCTCCAGAGTTAGACTGTGGCTACATGCAGATCTGGATGGAAATGTCCAGTGTGGGGGAGAGGGAATAAGGAGCTGGGACTGACAACCAGGGACAGAAACATTTTCCAGCAGCATCAGGACCTTCTTTATGGGATATTGCTCCATCACTTGTGACAAACACCAAATTAAATGTTTGAGGGGACAAACTCTGAGAGGGCAATAACCCATGCTGAGGCAGTGTGAGAGTGATGAATGTTTTATTGTCTTTATTTTGCTCACATCACTTGCCAGTTAGACTTACAAGGTGAAATTAGTAACCTTCTGTGGTGGAATTTGTCTTGCTAAATTTTAGCTGACTAAAGTATTGAGTGGGATAGTGTACGTAAGTAAAACACTTGAATTTAGACACCCAAGGATGATTGTGCCCAGATTGGTGTTTAAGATGTCCTTATAGCTGGTAAGGAGCTAGTCAGTGCTGCCAGTGGCTCCTCGGGAGCTATGGGTGTAGTCCTGGTGCCTGCTGTTGGGTGAGCAGCATTGTGCCCTGGCCCCACAGGCTGCACTTGACAGGTGTCCCCTGAAGGTAAGGAAAGCCTAGGCATGCAAGGTCTCAACCCAGACTATCTGATTTCAGGCCCTTTGAGCTGCTGGTACTACCCTCCAGCCCTGGGCTGCCGGTCAGGGAGAGGGCAGGTATCTTGAAGGCTCTTTCATGCCTGGGGGAGCTTGACCAACACTGGAGGTCAATGGCAAGGAACTGAATCATGGTCCAGGGGCCTCACCTGACCTGCATCGATGAGCTCCCTCTGTAATCAGGGGAGAAGACAGGTGCCTTAAGCAACACTTTCATTTAATCTATCTTAAATGCCTATTTTAGGATGATACAAAATCTAATTTCTCCCAAACGGTTATGTAAAGGTGACTAACTATGACTTACATAAGTGACATTTGGATCCTTTTGCTAGAAAAGAATCACATTGATTTGGAGGAAAGGAGGAGGTCACCTCTACCCGTTTGTGGTGTAACTTTGCTGGTATCAGGAGAGCAGCACCATGGGTACATTTAACCAATGTCCACTGAAACAGAAAGCAAGATAACTAATCAAACAAGTGAACCAGGCATTATTTCTCAGTGATCATATAACAGATGGCAGACAATATGGAAAGGGGAACACACAAAGAGAGATATTAATTTAAGATAGACAGATAGATGGAGCAATGCTTTCAGAAGTAATAAATGGCTCAAATTGAAGGCCAATTCTCAAATGCATATTCAGAGACATATGTGTTGAGCTCTTAATGATTTTTTTTTTAAATATAAGGAAACGAAGGATCATGCATTGACATTTATTTTCTATCTGTAAAAGAAAAAAAAGGCACAGCTACATTTTTCTTGAGCCCTTTTTTCTCTGAAGTTGCTAAATATTGCAGTGCTCCCAGTGGAACTGAGACAAGGTGAGTAAAAAGACTCCTTTAAAAACAAGGGAAGAATAATAAATGGGAGAGTGTTTCTTTTTATTTCATTTCAGAAAATGATTAGACTACTTCATCTCTAAAAGGTGCAGAAATCTGAATCGGAATATCCTTCAACAACAGAAATGCAAATATATTTCTAACCACTAGATGGTACTTAAAGCACAGGATTGGAATGAACTGCTCTACTGTGTATAGTCAGGGTACCTGTGTCAGAGGCTTAGCGAAGTCGAGGTTGGTTTTATTTTCCCCATATACAGGAGGGGGAAAAAAAAAAAAAAAAAAGAAAAAAAAAAAAAAAAAAGGGCTAAATCTCTTCTGTGCCTTTTTTGACTTAAAAAGAAAAATGGACATGGCAAAAGTGTTCCTGATTAGATTGGTACAAAAAGATGATGCATTCTTTCTGGATGAATCAGGAGATATGAGGTTCTGTCACTCTTTAGATATAGACCTGAAATACTAAGCTTAAATTTATAGCCTCTTGAATGAGCCATAGGACTCTGTTTACTCATAGAGTAGAATTGGGTGCAGTTCCAGCAGTTCTCTGTGTGATCAGTTACTTTATCACCTTGATCAGTTTGGAAGATAAAATAACTCTCTTTTTTAATACATCCTACTACAGTAGATCCTTTATCAACCTGCTTTGGATTTAATCACACTTTTGGGGCAGGAATCCTCTCTCCATCTCTCTCTTTCACATGCATGAAAACACATGCCTGCACAACCATAAAGGTGTGTGTGTTACTTCGTGACTTTTTGCAATTTTTATATTTTCTGGGGGAAAGGCTGGAAGAGATAGGGAGCAGGATCTAGAGAAAAAGATAGCTCAATTACAGCTGCTCTTTTTTTCCAGCTCTAGTTTCCAGAAATTACAATCTCTTTCCAAAAGTGACTAGGGGAGAAATTTCCATCTATAGAAACCATATTGCAGTGGTTACCTAGAAATTTGAAAATGTACCTTGGCTGCAGATTTTGGACTTTCAGTCCACCTATATAGCATCAAGACTCAAACCTGTTATTCAGTCTGTGCTCAGTAACCTCTCTCATTCCATCCCAGGCTTAGTAGTTTAATCTGGTCCTTTCGTTTGGGTTCATTCCCCACATAAATTTTTATAGCAAGGAAGAACACTGAGAAGTCAGTGAGATTTTCCAGGTAATCATGAGTAACAAGTATCTCCCTGTAGTTCCTCCCATTGAAATCCCCGCTGTTCAACTGGGAGCATTTCTTTCTGACCTCTTCTGCCTATAAACTTTCCCCAGAGGTATGCAGATCAATTCTGTTGCTTAATGTACATGAAAAGGTTAGGCTCTTTTTCTTAAAAAAAAAAAAAAAAGACACTAGATCTTTTCTAAAAGTATCTCAAATGATTTGTCTCTGAGGTATTCTGTGTCATTGAGCTCTAAAACCTCCAAATATTTGTTTGGTATGTCTGATTATCCAACAGAAAAAAACCCAACCAAACAAACAAACAATCCTGCTATATCTTTATACAAACAACCGTGAATGACATTAAGGTTGGAAAGGTTCATCTAAAAATGTTATAAAGTATTAGATCATCCAGAGAGTTAGTAGGGAATGACTTTGTTACCAAGGCCTAAATTTTCTTTAGGAAAAGGTGAGTCTCTGTCTCCTTCTTTGTATTTCTTTGCTTGTCTATGGCAAGCCTCACCACAGAAAACCAACAGCTTTGGGCCTGATCTAAAGATCCTTGAGCACAGGACAAATTCTACCTGAGGACAAAGTCCATTCATTAGTTACATGGCAGCTCCTGTGAGCAGGAACTGAGGTTCTGGAACAGAGTTTCAGGAATAGCTGTAGCATTGGTCTCATCACTGAGATTTGCTCTCACATAATGGCTTTGCACCAAAGGACTTGGCTTTGGTTATGAGTCCATGTGCAAACCTTTGAATGTGAGTTTTACCCTGCAGTTTGTGAGTTTGACCAGCTGCTGCCTGAGAGTTACTTGTTTTCTAGAATCAAAATTGTCCAGAAGTAAACTTCTGGGCAGTTTTAATTCTGTTCTGTGATGCAGTACAGCATATTCAGAAGTCACACACTGGTAGTATCTATTGGCCAGATGTGTCCTATAACATCAAGGGGGTTAAGGCATAGGACCTGATGTAAGCATGCTTGAAAACACTTTGGTTTTTGTTCCAGTTGGTAACTTCTCTTTCATCCAAGTCCCTGAAATTCCTTTCCAAACTTTTTTCCAGAACTGCATCACTCCTAGCTCAGTCGTGAAAATGTTCACCACTTCTTCTTCTCAGAGCAAATCCTATATGTTCCTGTTCTTCTCAGAGCAAATCCCATATGTTCCTGTCTGTCTGTTGCTCTTCTGTCAGATCTGCTGCTTCAGAGTCTGGAAGGGAATACCTTTTGATTGTTTCATATGCATCTTTTAACCACTGCCAAGCTTTGCTTGAAGGGGCCAAACTCATCTGTGGTGGTGAAACTTCACTGACTCCAAGATAGTTACACAAGGGATGAATTGGATCTTCCCTTGAGGCCACTCCAAATACAAAAAGTGTATCTGTGCATATGAACAGTTGGAGGTGGGGAAGGGAATCAAAGGTAAGGTTTTGCAGAGATTGTTCCACGACAATAGTAAATCATACACTCATTTCTGCACTGCACAGAGTACGCTAAAGGAGAGCAAGAAAAATGAAGGAACATGCAATTCTGCCCACTTCAGCAGTTAGGCTTTTGTTAGAATACTCTTAAGCAATTACAAAGCTGCCAGGACTGTATTTAATTAAATATATAAATATCTGTACAAAAATAAAACCCAAGCAACACTTACATCATGCCTACAAGGTGTTATTGTTCTGTTTATTTTTTACAGATGGACATTTTGTCAGGGAAAAACTTGCCAAGTGCTGTGAGAGAGAGAGGGAAAGAGGGAGAGAAGGAGGTAGAGGGATGTAGTGAAAAGAAATGTTGATGCTACAAGAAAAATGGCAGCTCTTATATTTCAGAGAGGCAAACACACTACAGTGCACATGTGATAAGGAAGTGTGACTTAAGTTCCCTACTTATGGCTTCACTGAAATTGCCCGGTATTCACAGGAAAACAGATGACAGTGTAATTAGAGATGGTACATATAATTTATCATCCATGGTCTTGAACTTCCTGTAGCTGGTTTGAATGACCAAATGATTTTTACTAGTAGACTAAATATTTGGGAGCAAGGGTGGGGGAAACAAAGCTAAGTACAAAAGATAACTTATTTGCCTGGAATCCTGAATCTTTAACCCCCGAAAGACACAAAGCATACCTGCAGATGTTCAGGTGAGGGGAAATACAGGCAGCCAGCACCTGTGGCTCTGCTGCTCTTTCTGAGACAGGTTTTGCACACCAAGAAGCACTTACCTTCACAGGCACACCAAGGTATGGGGCTGCTTTTGCTCCTAATGGAAGAAGAACCCAGCTGTTGTATGGTTTCGTGAGCACACTAAGGCTTCACCTTCAGGCCAGACGTGTTCCTGAAGGGCTGTGTCCTCATGGGGTCATATGGCTGCTGCATGCTGCCTTGAGGAAAAGCTGGTTCAGGGTTTGATCCTGGCTTTTTTTGGCATTAGTGAGACTGTTAAAAAGTTGCATATAGTCAATATTTTAAACTGCAGCTAGTGTGGGGCAGGATAACTCAGGGGAAAAGTGATACAGTATATAGTAATATCCTCTCGGTTAAATTATCTCAGATAAATTACTCACAGTGAGTGATATTTTCTGAAATGTTGGAGTGCTACATGGAGCAGCCAAGGCATGTTTCCTTCTCAGCTACCAGTAACACAAAGTAGCATACCTGTCCACGCAGCAAAATTTTATAGATTTTTAATGGCACTCAAATCCATCAAGGTACTGTCTGGAAATCACATATCCTGCCTCAGCATCTGCACAACTGTGCCAGTCTGGGGATGGTTTTCTTATGCCCTAGGAGGGGGACCAAGTCTGTTACTGCAACTCACTATTCGTGGCCTTGTGAGATGCAGGTGCAGGTGTGGCAAGTCTGTGATGACTCCCAGGCACAGGACTTAGTCCTTAGCTTCAGCAGGAGAGGTGTTTTGGTGTATTTGCTGGAGTCCTGGACTGGGTGCTATTAAAAAGAAAGATGATCACCGCGAACTCATGTGGCCCATATGTGAGTCTTTCCCATCATTTTATGTGTGCTTCATGTTCCCTTATGACCTACAAGAGCATGAACCTACAAAGGAAGGGGGATTTCTTAGAGCAGGGGAAAAAGTCCACATTGTTACCTGGGGATGTGCCTTTCTCAGTCCCCAGAAGGAGGAAAGTAAGAGTGATTAAGATGAAATAACAGCTGGATTTTTCTTTCACTCCCTAAAAGCTGTGGATATAGTTTTCAGAAAGGCTGAAGGAATTAAGTATCCATTTCTTTTTCAACAGTAAAGTCCGATCTCTGACCTAAGCATAGAAGGTAAATGTTTTGATTGCTGTATTTTAGCCTCAGAACTGATCATGTGTTGGGTTTATCTGTGCTGCTTTATTACCTGAACCATCCCATAGTATTCATTATCGTAGTAACAGACTCTTATGTTAATTTACAAAGAGAAGAACTCAGGGACAGGCATAAGCTCCCCCACAGAAGCACTGATGAGGAAACAACTTGGCATTGGGTGCGCTTTCTGTATTTTCTTCAGACTATCTCAGGTGGTGGCTACAAAATGAAAAAGCTCCACTGATAAACACTTGTGAATGGTAGGTAAAAGAAGCTCTTATTTCAGGTGCAAATCCGATCGCTTCCCCTGTGATTCAAGGGAGAGGATTAGTTCCCTTCTCCACAAGCTTCTGGTACCTCCACCCACCCCCCATCTCCAGGATCTATAGCCGAACTCTCCATCTGAACCAAAAAGCTATATCTGTCCCTTAGTAAAACATCTTTTATTTGCCAACTTGTTTTTCCCACAGACTGCCGCTCCCTTTTGTGTTTGCGCTAATGTTCCGAATGTCTACACCGCGTAGCCGATGATTATTTGTGAGACAGAGTGAGTTAATGCAGATTTGCAAGCTGTTCCCATTTGTTAAATGTCAGAAAAACACATGCAAGTCACTGGCTTTAGCACTTAGCTGCCAGCTGGCTCTTCTGAAAGGAGGGGACAAATGACAGTCTATCAAACAGCATGCTTTCAAAGAAAGAGGAGACCTGTTCCAGAACTGCAGCTTCAGAGGCTCTTTTAACAACATAAGCAAAACTGGGAGCCAACCTCATTTTTTCCCCCTGGCTGTAATGAACACATAGCTTAGCTACAGCATTCCCCCACCCCCAGTAAAAATGAACTGGAATTACAAAGCTTATGAAGAAAACAAGTGTCATTTTTTTTTTTTCTCTCTCTTTTTTCCCTTCCTTTTCTTTTTTTTTTTTTTCTCTTTAAATTTCTTTTTGGCTCAAAAGTAAGACCAAAAATGTCAAAAGGGAAAGGAGCGGGGTTCTGAGATCAGTCTCAAATCTCAGAAGAAGATTGCAGGAAATTGTGCCAAATGGAAGTGTTTATCCATGGGTAAGTGCCCAGTGCAGATTAACATATTTTAATTACGGACTCCGGGTTTGCTGCGCTCCCTGAAGAATACATGGTTTAGGCCTCACTGGTGAGCCAAAGTTGTCGGGGGGGTATTATTTTTGGTTGTGCATGCTGATGGGGAGCCCTGGCTTGCTGCGACCGGAGAGCCGAGACGTGCCTTTCTCCTCAAGCAGATGCTGCAGGAGTTGCGGCGGTGCCGGTTCCTTTATACCACCCGACATGCTCCGACCCTGACCCAGAGGCCGCCGCTCCTCTGCTGCGGCTGCCAGCGCAAAGGCCCGGGCGAACGTTGCTTTCCCGGGTGATGTCCACCAGGACCTCCAACATCACCCGCTCATTAGGATGTCTCTGAACAGCTGTCATGTGGTGCTGACTTTTTGTCACGGTTGACAGCAAAGAGATTAAAGCAGGTAGCCTGAGGCTGAAAAACTCTGTGTTTTGTTACAAAGCCCTGAGTCATCTAGTCCCCTGTTATAAATATTAGGTGTCAGATTTGGATCCACCACTGAGTCACTCGTAGCCTTGGGTAGATCCCATTGCACAAATGGTCCAGTTTATTGAAGCAGGACTATTTGTATACAAGATTACCATCATTGTCGCGATGTCAAAATCTGGCCTCCCATGTTTCATGCTTCATAATTAACAAGCTGTATTGTGCTACTGAACATCTTACAATTATACAATAAGATTTTGAAATAAGTGGTCAGTTTCAAAAGTTTTCTCTGACTTAAACTCAGGGCCAATTAGGACAGGGCTTTGGGAAGAAAGAACATTGTGTCTATCAAGATTCGTATTTTCTGCCTTCCCTTTTCTTATTCTAAGCTGAATATCCAGGTTCCTTTTTATAGGGAAAAGAGAGAGAAAACTATGAAGAAGGTAATTCATGCTGTGTATCTTACAGAAGTCCCTTCTGCTTACCTCTGTCACAGGAGAGAGCCCCGGTGACTCCAGGTAACTCCAGGGTCAATGCTACCAAATGAAATGGGAAAAACTAGGCGAGATGAAACGTTTTCTAATTGCAAACACTGCCTGCAGAGCTCATTGCTCTGTCTCTCAGAAATGCATCTCAGGAGCACTCCCAAAGAAGGACTTTGGTGCCAAATGTAGTCTCAAATTGTCATCCAAACCACACCTCCTTTCAACTGTTTAATCCATGGGAATCAAACTCTCCGGGTGTCCCTGCTTTTACCCTGAAAACATAGCCTGGGCACCCCTAAATTTGAACAGTGGGTTGGCTAACTCTTTCCTAAATCCTGGTGAGATCCAGGAATTAGGAAAAGTTAAGCCTCTGAATCTGACAGGTGCGACTTGAACTATCCCTGACGTCTTCAAGTTCAGCACAAGGCCTTACTTCAGTCAAGGCCCCTTTCATAGATAAAACAGGTCTAGCTATTTAACCAGAAAGTGAGATATCCCAGGTTCCAGGCTGTCCTCATTCAGATGAATATGAAATAAGAGACTTCAATTGCTCTAAACTTCTCATTATACTCTCAAACTCTAGACTTTGAGACTGTCTGGGGAAAAGGGCTATAAAAGTTATTGTTCTGCAGCTGGAGGAATCTAACCCCATTTTGAAATTTTAGTGCTCAGGGTCTACAGAGATATGTCCACAGAGATATTCAGAGATATTTAGGCACCCAACTGCTATTTGTCTCAGTGCCTTCATCAAGAGAGATCACAGTCAGCTTGGATGTAAAGAGTATCAGAAAATGAAAGCACCAAGCAGTATCAGCCTGTGGAGAGAGAGAAGACAGTTTTTTTTCTGAAAATTTCCTTCACATTAGATTCTTATTATCTTTGCTCTTACACCATAAACTGTTCCCTGCAATTGTGCTTTCTGAAAAGAAAGGCTCCCCTGTCCATCTGCCTGGCCCTACTGTCCAAAGGTACCTTCTTTTCTTTCTCCCTTCCTTGGATCTGTCTGGTGAAGCCTATCAAACAGTGTTATGGTATAGTAGCCTCTCCAAACCTCCAAAGTCTGACTCCAAATACTGAGATCACTGAATCTGTTGCAGGTTAGTATATGGCACTCCTGCATTTTTTAGTGGCTTGAGAATATTGTTAGGGAAAGACCGAATTCAGCAGCCCAGCAGAGCCGAGGCTGACACAGATCCATGTCCCAGGGCTGACCAGTAGGGAGACTGAGCAAGTATTCCCAGTAGGCACACACAGAGACACAAACACACCCCTACAGCATATATATTTATATATAGATGTATTCAGATCCATACAGATCACAGACACACAGAGTACTCAGTCAGCACCAACAGCCTCATCATGTGCCCTCTCTGTCTGATCAGGGTGAAAGTCTGTCAGTGCAAAATACACACCTATGTATAAAATATGGATCCCCCAGTATCTGGACTCAGACACTCAGTCTGCCCAGTAGCTGCCTGTGGATCCCAGTCTCCCCCATGTTGCTGGCACTTGGACATAGGAGGTCCTGAGGCCGCAGCTCGGCTCCAGGAGGGTACAGGGCTACAGACACCTTGCACACAGCATCACACACACACACAGCGTCACACACACACACACACACACACACACACACACACACACACACAAGTGGAGCCAGACAAGAGCACTGGCCAGTCCTGTTTACACGCAGCTAGCCATTTTATCCCCTTCTCCCTCAGTTTTCCCATGTTTGGCTCTCCCAAACCACTTTGATCTCTCCCTTTCCCACCTTTTTTATTTTTTTCCTCCCCTATACACCCTATAGTAAATCCCATTCAATCCCAAAACACTCTGCCCATACATCACATAATGTGTCCATGGGCAGTGACCCCTCTCTGTCCCTGAGGTGCTCCGGACAGCAACTCCCATGACTCACCATGGTGGGATGGTGCTTGGTGTGGTGATGCTCTCCTGGGGCAGCCATGGGAGAGGGCCACGGCAGGGGCATATTTCTCCCCTGAAGTTATTTGTGTTCCCCCTTCCCTGTTGTTATGCTCTGTGCTCCTCTGTGTGTGTGTGGAGATGAGCCTTTTATCTCACAACCTGACAGATACCTGCTTTCTGTGAGATTTTTTTGTTGCCTGGGTAGATCCTCCTCTGCCTCTGAGGCATATAAGCCCTGTCATACTCATTACATGAAAAGCATTGGGGTGAGTAAGCCCTTTCCCTTCATTTTCTTGAAGAATGTTGGGCTCAGACTTAAGCAGTAAATGCTGGTAACAGCAAAAATGTCATTAATTTGGAAAGACACTGAGACAAGACCAGCCTAATAAATAGAGTAGGGTGTATCTGGAGAGGCTCTGGGATTCTGGTCAACAGCTCATGGACTTTTAACCATGAGAAAGTCAACACCTCCACTTGACAAAATGGATTATTAGTGCTAGGTTTCTCTTGGGGCATCGTTGGCTGTAAGTAATGCTAGCAAAATACTTCAACAGTTAAGAGTGTCAGACATGCACAATGGGATCTCATTTTTAAGTGCATACAAGACTCAGATTCTCAAGGATGCTTAGATTAGAGATCATCAGATGAGAAGAAAGATGTTCAAAAGTTTTCATGTATTTCATTCCCATTAACTTCAGCAGAAGTTAAGCATATTTTCTTAACTTCAGTTACCACTTATTAGTATCTTTAAGTATCTAGATGTCTTTAAAAACTTATCTGAGAACTTCTAGATAGAAAGTTCTTCACTTTAAAAATGAGCACTAAAAAGCATTTCTGCCAGAGCATTTAGGAGTTACACTGCTGGTATCATAAAGCAATGCTTTTCCTTTATCTAGGGAATGGTTATTCACTTAATTACTCGATAAACTGGATTTTTAGACATGATGAAGGACACATGAAATATGGCAGAAGACTTGAGAAGAGACAAAAGCGAAAGCTATGTCTTACTTTCGGATTCATCCTGAACACTGTTTTATCAGCATGGCAGATGTACTTTAAGCATGGACAGTGGTAAAGTAGATTTTATGAATGGAAGCATTGTTTTCTCATTTTACTGCTTCCTGAGTAAATTGAGGAAGGTTATCCTGGGCATTCACAGTCATATTTGGTTGCTACACCCTGGAGTGCTGTACATTGAGACAGCTCTGAATGAGGAGGCTGCAGGACCTCAGTTTACCAGCACCAAGCTGCGTTGGCCATTCTGCTCCCACAGCCAGAACTAGCATCTCTTCAGGTGGTGATGCTGCAGTGCAGACACTCAGCTATTTCAGAGCCAATTTAAATCTCTATCTCACAGTGATGTCTTATGCAGAGCTGGCTTATGGTTAGAGCCTGATCCAGAGCCCACAGAAATGGGTAGGATGCTTTTGACTGTGCTTCAACGAACTCCATCTAAATCATTAAATTCTCCCCACCTCACTTCCCTTCCTTGAAACAGGGATAACAACCTTTTCTTAACACAGAACCCGTCTTGCTCAACACAATAGATCCCTAATCATGCAGGGAAGAAGAGAGGAGCAGGGAGGGAAGGGCAGATGGTATCATCCTAATGCAAATAATAAATAATCAGATTAATCCCTGCATCATGACAAGAGTTTCATTAGGTGCAGAACTAGGGAAAAACACTGCTGCATTCCCCGGGAGCAAGTCAGAGGGAGATGTTATATAAAGTGCTCTCAAGCTTTTATTTTCCCCTTTCTCTTCTTTTTTTTTTTTTTTTTTTTTTCTTTTTTTCTCATTTGTATTTGTGTTATATAGAGGGTAGAGCAATGTGGGAGGGCAAAGGCAGAAAATTATAGTTCTGGAAACCAACTTCTGTGTTTAAAAGATTTTTGTCAGCATCTCATGAGCAGGGTGACCAAATGCTCACATTGTAGGGGTCTTGTTTTCGTGATCTGCATTCATATGTCACACACCTTAATCAGAGAGGCACAATTGTGGACTAAAGCAGGCAGATCTGAAATGTCAGTGCTCAGGTAGGAGGAAAGCCCTCTTTCCCCTGACTTCTTTAGCTGAAATGTTGAGCACTTTGCACTGCTATTGCTACTTCTTGGTTGGGCTGTTTCTATTTCCGCAGTGTCCTCATGCCTGTCATTGCCTGGACCTGGTTCAATAAACACATTAGCCACATCTGAGAGTACAAATATTTCTTCAGAGGCTTAAATGTCTATTTGAACATGTGATTGCAGTAAGTGCACGTGCCGTCAAAGTCAGCCCTGTATACAGCATCAGTACTGACATGCCCAAATTTAGGAAGATCCCACAAAAAGAGGAGGAACTACACTGGTGTCAAATGATAGGGAATACAGGCTGGCTGCATCGATGGGTCTGCCAGAGGTGGTCCTGTAAGTAATGTCAGAGGTTGGGTGGAATTGCCAGTCTCTTGAAACCCTCCAAGCAGAGGATGCACATCACTTCAGGATGTGGCTGTGCTTCTCCTGAGCATGGCTCTGCTCCTGCTTGCTCCCAACCACAAGCTGGGGGTGTCACCTCTTGCCCTGTTGCTGTAGCAGTGGCACTGGGATGCCATGCAGCAAAAGGCCCCTGGTGGCATTTGTTGGCATATTGCAACCCAAAAATTCAGTGTGGAGAAAATTCCCCATTAACAAACACAGATATGAGTGGAAACTCAGCTGCATTCCTGAAGGAATCTTCCAAACAACACTCCTTTCTTTTGCACTCCTGAAAAAAGGGGTTTCTTCTAGTGCAACTGCTGCTAGTCGATACATGCTTTCGCAAACAACGTGAATTGAGCACAGTGACTATTTAATATGTGAAGAATGATTTATAACGTGCCTTATAGAAAAGTTTTCAGCAAGTATGAATTCTCTATTAAAAGCTGCTTGCTTCATTACAGAGTTACCAAAATAGGCAAAGAAAATATTCCTTGCTTATCCCAAGACTCCTTAACTCCTGACAATTTTAATAAATCAAGGAACATTTGTAAGTACTAAATGTTAAATGTGTATTCACAGTTAATTTTTAATCAACTAACAACGGTGATGTGTTAATTGAATGCCATTAAGAAACCATAACTTGATGCATTAGCTATTTTCCTATGCAGAGGAACTTTTCCCAAGGCTTTCAGTTGTTGCCCAGGCTGCTTTTGAAAAAAAGTAGTTTAAATGTGTTTAGACCTGGACTGTTCAAACCCTAAAATTGAGCCAAGTTCACAGGGTTCACTGAGGTTTGTAGTTTTATGAACCTGAGCTGAATTTTAAACAACCCTGGGCTAAGTTTCAAGTTATCTTGTGCCTTAAGGTATGGCTTACAACCTACAAAGTGATCGTGTAGGCTCAGCATGTAGACTTCTGGCTCGAGTATGAATTACTGAATTTTTGGGATGTCAACCAAAAGATCAAAGAGAAACTCAGAAGGGTGACATTCACCCATTTCTGAGACGTGTGAAACTTGCTGGTTTTGCATCCACCTTATCAGCTGTCTCCTTGTCAGTGTGAAGTCAGTAGGGCTATGCCACTTTTATTCCAAATGAGGTCTTGCACTAAAGCCTTGATCACACATCTCTGTGGCTATACTGCAACTAGATGAAGAAGCTGCTGCTCTCTGTCCTATCCCTTCTATTCACTTTCTGCTCTTGCTGGCCTGCCAGATGGACCATTTGTGTTGTCTGCTTCGCTGTCTTTTTAGTGAAAATGAACTAGGTTAGCTTAACCAGTCTAATTAGAAACTCTGCTAACTTGACTGAATCTGGATGATGATAGGCAGTGTTCACATAAGCATCTGAGAGAGCAAATGTCATGGGACCGGCAGAGAAACTGGGAATGGACTGAGGATAGTGCTTTGGCCAGCTATGGTAGAGATAGAAAAGAAGGTGGTGAAGCCCTCAGATTCCCCTCTGTACATAGTCCTTGCATGGGTGCTTTACATATTTCACCAGGGTCTGAAATAAGTCTGATCAGAAATGCAAGAAGGAAAGGGGGAGGAGAGATATGAGACAAAAACAGCCAAGTTATAAATATCTCTATTTTTAGATACTCAGATGAAATTTGCTATGGGGGTTTTTAGTGATGGTAATCAGGAGAAGAATGAAGGGCATCAGTAAAGATGATTGAAACCTATCCAACAAAAATAATCTACTGCAGTTGGCTCATTTTCTTTCTGGTGTTGTGCTCAATGAAATGAATTTAAACTGTTTATTTTACAATTAACATGCAATGTGCATTTCCGAAGTAATTTATGAGAAACAATTTTCTTTTTATGTGGGGCTGCAGCATACAGAGAGCAGAGCTTCAGTTCACAACGGCAAGGTGAAGTTCCAGGGAGGGGGAAGGTGCTTTCTCATGTACAAAATTTGCCGCTTTCCATGAAAGTGGTGTGCTCTTTCATGGGTCTTTGCCACAATAACCTCAGGGTGCCTGGAGCAGAAGCTGGAGGAGGAGGAAGGATGCTGGGTTCATGGACACCCGGTGCTTGCAGTGTTGGAGGTAGCATCATCTGGTCCATGAAATTCAGAGGACATTCAAGGCAGACATTTGCTATTACATTAGCAACAGGTTGAAGCAGATCGGTGGGAAACAATCATCTGCCTCGTGAGAGGCCAGAGCCACACATTGCTGAGTTCCTGAGCACTTTGTGCCCTGTATAACCAGATCTTTTCTGTTGTGCCCCAGCTGCCATGTACTGGTCTGTGCGTGACTGGAAGAGGCAGAGGTAACACTGTCCTTTCTCACAGTCCCACCTGTAAAACCCTCTCTGCATGATGCATTAATCATAGAATGGTTTGGGTTGGAAGGGACCTTAAAGGTCATCGAGTTCCAACTCCCTGCCATGGGCAGGGACACTTTCCACTAGACCAGGTTGTCATTTTCATCCCCATTCTCCAAAGTGCTGTCAACAGCATGGATGAGCTGATGATCTGGGGATTATCCTGAGATTTCAGAGTGTAAGCTTTGGTTCCTTGCTCTGTTATATATTTCCTTTGTGACCATGTGCAAGTTGACTCCTAAGGGAAATATGCTGGGTTGTAAAAGGGTCTTGAATCTTGAAGATAAAGTCTTAACACAAGTTAGTGGCTGGAAGCCAGGCAAATTCAGATGGGGAAAAAGGTGTACATTTATAGTGGAGAAGGGAATTAACTCTCAGAACAAACTATAGAGATGAGGGCAATTCTTTTGGTTTTGATGTCTTCAGTTCAAGATGGAAAAGTAAATGTAACCAAATACAGATTGTGTTTAAGCAAAACCAAGTGACTGGGTTTAATACAGTTAAAACTGTGTGGCAGTAAATAGCTGATGATATCCAAGTGGTTAGACTAGGTGAGCTAATACTCTTTTTCCAGGCTTTACATTCCCTGAGCCTATAACATAGAAGAATTTTTGAAGGACTGTGGCCAGTTCCCAACTCAACAATTAAATTAAGCATATATGCCTCCATAGAAAATAGCTGGTATGGAATTCATCTCACCTCACCTCCCTTAAGTTAGCTAAGCTCCCTTAAGTTAGTTAAGGTAAGGCATCTAGTAATTAGTTATCAAGGTTTTTGCTAAAGTTGATGGCAAATACTGGCATGTGCCATGGATGTTTCAGCCTGTCAATAGTGGATACCAGGTAGCTAGACCCTTTGGTCATGCTCGCTCCATCAACTAGAAAGGAGCCTAGACAATTAACATGGACCTGATGATGATCTTTTAAATGGATGAAGTTGGATGAGATTAATTCTATCCTGTACACTCCTAGCTCAGATGTTTAGCAGCTGTACTGTTACCTTCACTCTTCTTGTCTCATAGCACTTCTCCTTATATTTATCATTGTTGCAAGAGAGTCTTACATTTCATATCCACCCCAAAATGACTTTCACTTTACCAAAAGCAAGACTGAGCCTGCGGATTAATTGCCCTCTGAAGATGTTGACCTCTTTCTATTATCTATGATGGAGCCTAGGTGTCTAGCTCAGACTTAAATCATTTTCTGTCCTGAATGGTGGGTACAGTGTTGTTAGCAATTAATAAAAACCTGCTGTGTTTCATCCTAGCTGTGCTTGAGTTTTAAGAAGTGATTTTTCAAGGAAATCTGAGATTCACCCAGATGAGTGGAAACATGCATATAATAAAAAGAGGAGAGGAGCATCTGGTGTCATAAAGTTGTAACCTTAATGTCTGAGGCTAGTCATGTTAGGCTGACACCTCTAGAATTGATGTCACCAGTCTCAGATGCCTGTCCCAAGAGGAGATCAACGACTGTGCAAATCAGGCTAAATTCACTGACTTCAGTCACACCTTTCTACTGATCTGCACCAGATAAGGAGAGGCATTGTTTTATTTGGCTGATCAAGGAGTTTGGAACTAGGGACCAAATTCAACTTCTGACTTTTTAGCCAGCATGCTAAATAAGAAGCAATCCTGTATTGGCTGCTTAAGCAGGGGATAAAATAGGTACCTCCAGAGGGTGATTCAACCTAAAAAAGATCAGAGTCACCTTCTCAAAGAATAACTTCCTCTCTTTTTCCCTCTCAGCTATAGAGAAATTCAAGGGTGACCAAGTCCTAACTTATAGCTATTAACTAAATATATAAAATTAGAGAGGATGAATCTGTGCCAACAAATCTTAAAAATGAAACAAACTGAAATTTTGTTCTGCATCCTAGTTATCATTTTGTTGACATTACTGGAATCAAGATGTATTGTAATGCTTATTCAAATCTCTCTATGTAAAGGTATTTATATATTCATCTGTAGATATTTACATTTATTTATATGAATATTTGTATAGTCATATAGATAGTCATCTAGATCTCTCCACCAAGCAATTCTCTAATTAGGTACTGTCAAAGAAGAGCAGTATTTCAAAAAGAGTAAATAGGGATTTGGGGAAAGTTTGCATGAGGTAGCAGTTTAGGCCCCAATCCTGCAAACGCTTTCTGTATATTAATAGCATTACAGCACAATTCCTGGTAGCAATTGTGTAAGTAACTTTATCTGAATAACAATAGACCCCATCATTCTCATATACATATATATCGTATTCAGCTATAAATATTAAATATAATAAGTCATATTGAGGAAAGTCATATATGACCAGATGGACTTCTCTCTTGGTGCTGAAATTTCCAGTAGCATTTTGTTGTGGTCAGGTATGATATTTTTGTTGTAGTTATTGGTTAGTCATCCTTCTGCCATCTGAGGTAACAAACGATAATCCAGTATATCTGCTGACAGAGGCTTTTAAATGTTGTCTGTTTATGAGCCTCCGTGATGTTTTCCATTCAGAATTTTAATTGATATTCTCTCCTTCAGGCAATTATCTCTGCAAAACTCTCTACAGCTTCAGCCTTAAGTTCACAGACTTCCCTTAGGAATGGATGTGTTTCTCCACCTGGGTGACCTCTGTGAGAAGCAGTAAACCAGATTTCCAAAACAATTCTCTCATCATATCTGCCACCTTATTTCGTCTCCTCTACGGTCTACAGTGGAAGAGCAAGACTCCTTCTTCCAGTCCCTGAGATGCAGTCTCCTTTCCTCCAGCTTTTCTCTTTTCCTCAGCATCAGATCTTTTCTCACTGTGGAGCACGCTTTCTTGGCAGTCACATGTGCCTAGAGCTGATGCAACTCCTTGAACAGAGTGGTCTGCTTTGATTTCCTCACTCAACAAGAAGAGACACCTGGCTCTACAATGGGGTAAAAAAAAAGTCAGTCAACCCATTTTTCAAACATCAGTGATAGATGTGATTTCAGCAGATTGCATTTTATCCCCAAACTAGCTATTTTGGCCCCAGAGATAATCTTCACTGGCACTATCATGCTTGTGTTGATGTAAACCCAAACCACAATGCATTTGGAGAGGGGCGGGGGGGGGGGGGGGGGGGGGGGGGGAGGGGGCGGGGTCCACCACCAAAATGAACAGTGGAAGTGCAGATTTCTGGATGTCAAGGGAGGTAGGAACACTTGAGCCCAAGATTCAAGATCAGAGAGTATCTGTCTCTATGTAGTGGGTAGGATATCACTTGACCTGTACAATCGATTCACTGTAACATAGCATGGATTGCAATTTTTCCACCTACAAAAGCAAGATTTAATACTGCTAGGTCCTGGTATGCCTGAGCATTTCAAAGCACATGTTAAAGGTCCATAAGAGTTAAGCAGATGCCCACCTAACAGTATGGGTATTTTCCACAAAGCTCAAGGTCTTTCATTTGTGGAATAATGCAGGTATGCTGATGGCAAACTTTGATTATACTAATCCTCTTTTGTCTGCAGGGGAATAAATCAGGAGGAACATGAAGCAAACAGCAAAGGAATATCTTTTTTTTTTATCTGAGGAACATTGTGCTCTATATTTGTTACCCCAGCAAAGTCAGGGATAAGCAGATTTTACCTTGGTTTGCATCTTCACCCGGAAAGCTGTGGATAAACTGCCAGGTCTCACTGCCCCTGATGGGAAGAAGGAAAAATGTCTCTTCCTTGTATTAGATTTTCTAATATTGCTTGTCTGACAAAAGTTATTTTGTCCTGGCATCGTTCCAGTGAGATGAAGCTTGAGTTCATTATGAACTCTTTTCCTGTGTCCCTTTTCTTTGGCAGTGATATTAACTGATACAAAATACCATGGTTTGGATTTAAAAATAACCTTCTGTTTTCATCCACCTTTCATGCTTGAAAGGAAATTTGTAAATTGTCAAGTTGACTTAATTTTTCCTCTGGACTTGCACCTATTTGCTGTAATAAGAATTTCCCCCTTGGGTTTCACTCATCTCCAGTGTGTGGCAGGAAAAAGGGATTAGGATTGTATTTGTCTTCTTTCTGAAGCCAATACCCTTTCAGCAAGTCTGCTATCAGTTCTGGCTGCCAAACCAGCATCTTAATGCCTTACCTGAGGGTCAAGTATTTTATATTAAGTTAACTTTTGCCTCTGCTGACTTTCAGTATTCTATTTACTTTGGAATCCTCACTCCTTATGGAGTTTACTATTGTTTTATGTGCACTCAAACCTGTATTATGCGCTTTGGTTCCTCCTGCTAACCTGGCAAAGAAAGGGGGAAGGAGTCTTGGGGCTTCTTCTTCCTCCAGTAATGGCCCATTTTAATGAGTTTATCCTCTGATTTGGAGAGGCTCTTAACCCTTTGGCACCAAGAGATGGGATTTCTTGACACTAAGTGCTCTGCAAATGCATTTTTGTCAGAGCTACGGACCATTGGTACCTGGGGGGATTTACACAGTACTTAGCAGACCCATTTATTTGCAATACAAAATAATGTCTTGTTTACAGCATCTTCCTCACAGGACATTAATCATAAGTCACCTCATTCCAGCTGCAAATTGTCAATAATCCAGGGGGTTTTTTTGCTCATTTTTTGTCTCAGTATAGAAGATCTCTTATGTCTTGTGTTAAGAAGAAGGATGTGCCTGTATGAAGTTCTATGTGGAGTTTCTTCCAAGGTGACTTGCATTTTTGGGAGATTTGTAGGTTTTAGCTCACAGATGGCTAGGTGTACATAAACCAGTCGGCACTCTTACCCATCTCTGATGATACAGTACTGTCACAGGTTGTCAATGAAATGTCTGTCACAGTAATTTAGAACTTGACCATCAAAAGGGCAAAACTTGCTATCAGCAAAGTACCAACATCTATTGTTTTATCTGAAAAATCAGCTGTAAACTATTACCTACTATAGCAATTATCTATTTTGCCGAAGGACATAAGACAAAGTTGAGCAGTCATGATTTCTTCCAGGGTGTGGCAGGTGCACCCGCCCAATGAAAATAGGACTTCTTGGCAGCTGAAGTGTAGCTGCTCCTGATTGCCTTTGTTCTCGGGGCTCCATGGTAGTTGGGGCCTTCGGTCAATGGGAGCCGCTATTGAGCACAGATCAGATTTGGCCTGGGTATAATTGGAGTCCCCTGGGAAGCCATTTTGGGCTTGTCCTCTGGAGCTGCAGGTCGAGGACTCTCCCCTTGGGTCGGGACTCCACCCAAGGAAACTCCTTGAGGTGACTTAGGTCAGGATGGTGCCCTGAGAAGGTCCTTGAGGTTGAGAGCCCTCACTTGTTAGGTGAGTGATAGAGGGGTTATCATTAGGTTGTCACTAAACCCTAAGGAGTTGTGCTTTGTTCTGCATTTTGGGTTGTCGTTAAACCCTAGGAAGTTGTTCTGTTCTCCTCTCACAGACATTCAAACCTGTAATTTGCCGAGGGCTAGTTAATTGTGTTGACAATAAATTTTTAATTTTTGGTGGTTGGTTGTTTATTTGAGAGCCTCCGTAACACAAGCCTGAGTTTTATATTCCTTCTAGTCTGTCACTTGAAAATATTTTCCTGGTATATAGCATCACTTCATCAACTGATCTAAAATGTATCAATACATTAGATACATAGGTCAATGTATTTTATTATTTTGTGTCTATAATTTTGTTAATGGATTAAATAGAATTTTCCAAGTGATGTACTAGAGATATTAGTTTTCTTTTTTTTGAAGGTGAATGAACTGACACAAGGAAAATCGATGTAATTTTAGCTAAGGTGATAGTCTGAGTAGTATGCAACAGGGCCATTCAGGTGCCTAAATGTAGGTATCATTTTATACTGTCTTTGGCACTGAAGCATTCACATATATGACACTACCAGACTCAACCAGGCACCTGAACCACTCACTGGGAGCCTTCATCTATTGTATTCTCACCTCAGCAGTACATGTACTATGGACTACTTATCTATACTTATTTGGCTTTTCCTTCCAACACATACTCAGGATAGCACATGGGCATATAGGAAAACAAGCTTTAAAAAACAGCCAACAACCAAGCAAAACCATCCATCTTTCTTTTCTTTTAAGTAAAGAAAATAAATGAACTTGTTACTGGGATATGGGAATTTTCCGGTAAATCTACTAAAGAAATAAAATATTTCCTTTTCCTTTAAATTTCTGACTTTTCCAATCAGATTATTTTTTGTTTATTTGAGATTATTGTCATAGAATTTTTGTTAAAACTGTTCAGCTGTAATTTCATTTTCCTAATTTTATTCTCTTTTCCCCTATGGGGAAGTGGGAGGGTGAAAGATAGAAAGGGATATAAAAAAATGGTGGAGGGAGGAAATGCCCATTTAAAAAAGGGAAAATTTTGAAGAGAGACAAATCATTATGGGGCAAAATAGCTTTTTCCAAAGCCATTCCCTAGTTTTGAAAAGGAGGCAGTTTTATGAAAAGCATCTCCTTTTTGAAAAGTTCTGTCTATTTTACTTTTTGTTCACTGTTGATTTCAGCTACATCTCAAAACCTTCCCCTTGTATTACCTGTTCATACAGTCCTGCTGTACTGTTGAAGCAAGCTGTGCTTAGATAGACACTGACTACTCTTGTTCATCATATCTTGTTTTCTCTGTTTTTATTGAGCTGGTCCTTATATAGCCCCAAGTCTTGTGGACTTCTCTTTGCTGCAGGAGGATCAGTGAATTGGGCTGATAGTGTACCAAAGTGTCTAAATTGTAGCACACTGTACTGAAAAATAACAAAACCCGTGTTTATCATTACCTAGACCAGTAATGCTTTTAAGTGGTAGGCTGAGATATATAACTTTGGAGAACTTTTTTGCGTGGGTTTAGCAGCTACTCCTTGTGGGTTTGGAAAGACCGATAGCTTCCAGTTTTGGGGCTTGCTGCTTTATGCAACATCCCCGAGCAGGATCAATCCCTGCGTGTCAGCATTTCCACAGCCTGACAGTAATCAATGTGCATTTTAATTGGATCAGATATTATTCTTTTTTTTTTTTTTTTTTCAATTTATGAGTGACAATTTCTCTTTCTACGAGATCAAGTTTTACATTCACCTGTTCAGGAAGCACGATATCTGCTACCCGGTATGTCATACAGCATCAGGACTGTCTGCTGTCTTGCATGAGGTTATTATGACAGGTTCCTGTGTTTTTGTAGCCTGGCTCCATGAAGCATGTCACATTTGATGAATGTCTGACAAACGTGAGTTGCTATTTGTAGGCTTGATTTAGATGGGAAGGAAGTTTTGCTGGGAGAGCTGTTCCCCCTGGATGTGATCTGATTCCAACCCTTTCAGTTCAGGACAGTCAGTCTGCAACCCTGACTGAATGACGGGTCGATATCCAATAACTCATGATCAAAAGCTGAAGTCTTCTTAGTCAGCAGAGCTTGGGTTTCCTTCAGGGGATGAGAACACTGTGCAACCACTCTGACAGAGATGCTATTTCCATTTTCCTTTAATCTAAGGACACTACAGGCAAAGCTAACTTGGCATGAAACATTTCTTACATTAATTACCACAGCAAGATAAAAAATAATAGAATATATATTTTGGTGCCCAGCCAGTTAAGATCAAACCTGATTCATTTTAGGTCAAAGCTATGCAATTAGGGTTGGGTTTTCTTTAGGATGTGTATTTTCCACTTAATTGAGCTACACTATCTTCAAGTTAACTTTTTTCCTCCAACTATGTGGAGGAATATTAATAAGACATCACAGAGTTTTTATTTTTTCATGACTAGATTGCTAAGTGTCACGATCCTTTAACTCAGTGACTCGGGGAGAAATGACAAATGGATCTAATCTATCGCCATTCACCGTGGTATCCAGGTACAGAGCATGAAAATTTATGATGGTCTAAAGATTTTGCCATAAAAAACCCTGCTGTCTGCTGCCTAGTTGAGCCAGCGGTGGAGATTTCTCTGTCTTCCCTGTTGGTGTGAGTTAGGTGTCAGGCCTGACTTCAGCTTTGTTTTGGAACAGGATCTTTCAAAGGTGTATGACACACCGAGTATCTTTGCATTTGGCCAACATCTTCCTGAACTGTTCAGACCATATTAATCTTAAACTGCAGATTTGCCTTCTCCTTTCACGGATTATTTATTTTACAGAAGGCACCTTCTATTGTTTAATGATCAAGTGATTTTTCAGGCATATCATTTGCAGTATTCAGCATTATCTATAGAAATTTGTCGTTTTTCTGATACTGCTTTGTTAAGCTCTTCTTGGAGAATTAGTCCACACGTCTGCCAGTTGAGGATAGGAGAAAAGGATTTTGCAGAACTTTTGTCCTTCTGAGTCCTAGCCCTAAAAGGGAAAACAGCACCATGGAAAACTTACATGTGGCAACATGATGACGAGGCAAAAAACCTTGATGGTCTGAAAGTAAAAGGCAGATAGCACTAGCCAGACCTAAACACAATGTGAGGAAATATTTAATGACCAGGATTTCTGCTAACTTGAAGGAATATACCAAATCACATCCTTAGTTAGCCAAACATTGAGCCTACAATTTAAACGTCCCTGTTGACCAAAGCCATTCCCTCTTTTTAACAGATGGAAAGGGACCCCGTTAACAGCATAATTTTTGATCACCAAGTTTTCAGGGTACGTCTGGGATAAAGGCAGTTCTCCCATGAGAAGTAGTGCTCATTTTGTTTGCACCTGTAAACAGACCACAGTCTGACATTGTTGAACACCTAATGCCAAAAGCCATCTAGCTTTGCACCTCGTCCTTTACATTTCTCCCTGTTTTTAACTGTTACTTATTTTTACAGCACCTCAGGTGTGTAAGGTTTTTCTGAGCTATCATAAAAGTCAAACGGTCCCAGTCCATTAGTGACGCGTAAAAGCTGTTTGCAGTTTTATGTCTGCTAGTTTAATCGACTTTTCTGCAGACTACCACATGGTGTTCCTTCCATTATATCACACTGAGGTATAGCAAGAGAGCATTCAGCATCAATAGGATCAAAGCACAATGAGCAAGAGCTATATGAAAACTGAAGAGCTGCTATATGAAAAGCATTTCCTTTTTAAACTGGTTTTAAGAGGTTTAAGACCCTCTCCTGCCTCTTGTTGTTAAAGGTGGATCTGAGCGAGACACTGAAGTCTGGCATAAAAATCAGAAAACCTCCCAAAGAACAACAGGTATCATATTAGAAAGAAACCTACAGTTTGCTCCATAGCCATTCTGGCAGAAAAAAAATGGTATTGGATAACTAAAAGAGATGTTTTATATCTAAAGCCAATGTTAGAAAATTAGGCCACTGACAACACTGTCTCAAATCAGAGCCATGTCCCTGGCTGAGAAGAATGAAGTCAACAGACAACTTCAGAATGGGAAGAGGAGGATGATATGCAGCTTAATGACTGTGGCGCAAGACTGTAGGTCCTCCAGTTGTCTTCTGCTTAGAGAAAACTGAAGTCAATCATGGCAATAACAAGCATTAAATCATCAATCTTGGAGACTAATGTGTCTGAGAAGGCCTAGAAATCATGCCTGGGTCTGTGGCCGTATATAGCCTCCCTATAGTTAGAGGGGTCTAAGCTACCTACTAAATAAGGAAGAAAATATATATATTCTTATAGTAGTTATAAAGATGTTTAAGGAAATACTTAACACTCAGGAAGGCAGTCCTCAAGTCATTTTAGATATTTCTCTGAAAACATCAGGTCAACACTTAGCAGTGGTTGAAATGGTTAATAGCATGTTAGTAATGAATAGGAAAGGAAATGGTGACTGAATGGAAAAATCCTATGCTTGCAGGATGTTAATAGATCTCCCTGATAAGTTCTGGGCAGGAGGGGAAATTGTAGGTTACAGGTCTAAAATGCTGCATGCTGTTATGCTGTTTTACTTAATGCACTTAGCTGAGAGCACACTCTACCATTCTAATTCGGCAGCACAGTCTTGTGAGTGAAAATGTGCCTGATCAAACTCAGTTCACCGACAGCCTCAGATTTAAAGACGACCTACAAATATCAGCAAAGTAGTAAAAAAAAAAAAAAAAAAAATCAAGGGAGAGGAATCATTTGGGTCAAGTCTTGCATAACTGAATTAGCAGAATGGGAGTCAGCTGTAGAAAATGTAAGATGAATATTTTTCATTTCAGCACTGCTAAAACAGTCAGAGTAGGCATTTGAAAGGGAAATATCAAGAAATATGCCTTGATACAGAAATGATGAAGATTTTTCCTATCATGTAGGTAGATGGTAGGAGCTCTGAGTCTGGTTCTCAATCTGTTGTGACAGTTTGCATCACTGTTGCTCCATTTACTCCAGATTTACGCTTCACTTAGCCTAGACAAGCATGAGGATTCCCAAAGTCCTATCTGCGTTACTAAATGTTCTCAGCGTTTCTGCATTCACCCATGTGTGTCTGGTGCATATCCTGTGGTTCTGTGGGCTGAGATGCTTTAGTGTTATTTCCCATTGAGTTGTTTCATTATTTATCTGTCCCTGGAGGAGGATTTGTGGAAATGGCATTGGAGAACTGTCAGCACTTATATGTTCTTGTTTGCATCCTCTTGGCAAAGTGAGTTCCAGATCAAGCAAAGCACAGCTCAGTCTTGAATTCTATCACACGTAAGCATATTTACAAAGAGCAAAGACTACACATTTCAGGGTTTTACATGCATTTGGGAGGTGGAAGGGAGAAAAGCAGAGGGTGTAGGCTGCAGGTTCATTTTTAAGAGCACAGTGCAAAGCTATGATGTAACATTCCGTGGGGAAAATCAGCAGATGATACATATGTTTCCTCTGCAGTAAGGGTAAAGCAAATGGATTTTCATTCTCCTGGCTCATTTTGTTTTGCATCTCATTCTGACTTCTGAAAGTTCAGAAGAAACCTCAGGAACTTTAAAACTGTATCATTGGTCTGGATAAAGGGTAGAAGACTCTCATGTAGTGATAAGTACTGAAATAGAAAGGCTAGATGAACAAGTCCTTTTCATATTTCACCGTGTGGCAAAAACACAAGCTGAGAGGTTTGTGATTCATGTTTCATTCTCACCTTGGCCTATAACTTTGGCCAGGTACCTCTGTGGACATTTCCTTTCTTATCTTTTGTCTCACTTGCCTGTTTAGTGCTTTAGGGGTGCTCTGACTCATCACATGTACAGCTCTTACCACAATGGGTATGCTGGAGTTTGGGGAACCAGTCTCACATCCCTCAACAGCAAACTCCCTTAGTGTCCTCACCACAAAGGATATAACTCTCGAGCAGAAACATGATGAAACAAGTAAAGCAACAGACATTTTGCATGTGCTGTAATTTTGACATTTATCAGGAAATTTACTTGGTAATGACGGTGAACAGAGACTGACCTTCATAATTGTTATGAAGTAAAACAAAAATGGGAAATTTCCTCCTGAACACCATCTGAACCTAAATATTACTTAAACTCCAGGTATCTAGGAGATGGCTTATTAGCTTATGTATTTCTAGGGGAATATAACACATCTGTAATGTTCTAAGGATTTGTAACCATCTACATGTAGTATTAAAAAGAGAGAAAGTGGCAAAGTTGAAAGATAGGCATGTTACAATATGGCATGACCTCCATGAGCCAATGATAGTATCAAAGTTGAGCTGAATGATTTTCAAATGGGGATGACCAGCCTCTGGAGATGGCCAGAGAGACATTTCAGAGGAGACTTTCTCTGGAAAATAAGCTAATTCTGATGGAAAAAGGGTCTTCCACATGTGGAAGTGATGCCTAATGATTTGGGAGCAGAAGATGCAGGAGATTTGGATTCTGTTTCTGTGCTGGTGACCCCGAGTAAGCAACTCAGCCTCTCTAGGCCTGTTTGTCCAGCAAGCTTTGTGAAAAATAGTGTTAATAAAACAAAAGCAGGAGACAAAATGCTACACAGACTATAAGCACACAGAGAAAGACAGAGACAGCTAACTTTGGCATCTCAGTATCTGAAAAAAATAGATGCCTGACAGCAGCAGTGCAATCCAAGGTGGGATTCAGGTCTAGATTCAGACCCCTAGATGTAAATATTTCCATATAAGCTGTGGGTCTATATGTCTGCTGCAGTCAGTACAGTGCAGTCAATGGAGTCTTAAGAGCTGTTCTTTGAACTAGTTCATACCATGTGTGGTGAGCTACTGCTAGGCAAATGCCAGCATCCACTTCAGGGTGCATTGAGTAGGCTCCATATGATACTGACTGAATTGACACTGAATATAGTGAAAGCTCAGTCTCCTAAGCTCAGTTGTAGGCATTTCCAGCTAGAAACCAAGCATGAAAGCCTAAACCTAGCCTGATACATATCCCAGGTCATAATAGCTGCTCAGTGACTAGAGAAAGATAGGTATCTCTGTCCTGTGATCCAGAAGTCAGCTAACCTGCACTCACCAAGAGCTAGCCAGAAGGAAAACTGGGATGCAGAGTGTGTCTCCAAGGTGTCATCCTGCCAGCCCTGGATTTGCAAGTTGCCCCTCTTCACTCAGGATGTCCCCCCCCTTGGTGGGGAGTTGAGGGTGACTTCCTACTTCCAATTTGTGAGAAGCTCTCCCAAGAGACAAATGTATTCCTTTCCAGGCAGTGGAAGACCCCATACTCCATCAGTGATACCCTGGCTTGAGAGAAGCTGCTGATATACACTTTTGATTTCTGTGGGACAACCTCTCCACCCTACGCATTAACTTAATGGCAATACTAACAACAGTCAGTCGGTCAGTGTTAGGAGGCTGATCTATCCAGTATTGCTGTCAGCATGTTATATATCATGTAATCTATGTTGGCTCAGAACAATCAATACTTTGCTCCCGAATTTGCTTAAAACTGTTGGAGTTGAACCAGTCATAGCAAGAGTGGAAAACATTTACAAAACTTCCCCTTAAGGTATACAAACTTAAGGTACCCTCCCACCCTCCCCCCTTTCATGGAAAGCAATGAAGATAATAGCTAGAATCCTGTCTCACAGGTGTTTAATGAGGTTAATGGCCCCTTTATAACCGGTATGAGATCTTTGAATGGAAAATGTTACTGCAGACCTAGGCACTGCATTATTATTCTTTCTTTCCCTTTTTGAAAAGGGAACATACCCTTCAGAGGGTTCTGTTTTGCAACTGCATTGTTATGGTTGTTGGTGTATAAAATTGGTGCTTGGTGTGTATAATTTATAGCCTCTAAAAATGATAAATAGCTTGAGAAAGAGGAGGGATTTGTGTGTTGAAGTCCTAGGAGTTTCAAGAGGAAAGAATTTCTTTGGGAAATTATCTATAACTTCCCACAAAGTATTATTTAACCTGCTTCTTAGCAGTGATTTTTCTACTTTACTGGTGGAATGTAATGTTGAAGTCATCCTAGCTCTGATCTGGCTGGTGGAGTCTGTCCAGGCCTTCTACAGTCAGTAGGAATGGAGGATCCTGAACATCTTCCAGAAGTCTAAAACTCTAAGGGTTCAGATGTCATAGGCATTACTGGTATCACCAAGACCTTTTTGATAGGGATAAACTAGAAATTAATATATTTAGCCTAGAAAAGGTGATAAGGACTGTATCTATTAGAGCAATATGGCTCTGGAACTTGTCCCCTGTTGAAGTCAACTAGACTTGGAAAGGCTTTAAACAGTGTTCAGTACATTTATATGTGGGACTAAATTATAAGCTTTCCTGAGAAAACAGGGAACTGGACTGGATTATTTCCAGGCTAGATTTCTGATCTGATTCATCTACATTGGATACTGGTCCTTACATTCATGTTTAATGGGCTGTCTGCATTATGTTGTACTTAATAAAAACTAGAGCTGCCTGAGTAATTATTAGCACATAATATATTTGGTGATTGTTGAGGAACAGTGTCAAAAATGTATTAAGTCATGAATCAGATGAACTTTACTAGGTTCTCTAAGACCAAAGAAGAGTAAGGAAGGCAAGGCAAGGCAAGACAAGGATTTAACTGCAAACTGTCATCAGTAACGAATAAACGTGCCATAGGTTTTGTTTCTTCTATTTTGGAAATGTCTTCAAATTCCTGTACACTTTTATTGTTATTGCTGTAACTAAAACATTATCTTAAGATTTTAGATTTCATTGATATTGATCTCATAAAATGCTGAGCATGTCTTAACATTAATGGAAGTTGAGACTATTCAGCAGCTCACAAGTTCAGGCCCAAAATGGTTGCATTTGGTTATATAAAATGCATCAACCTCCTAAACTCATTTTACAAAAGTTTCACATTGTTAGGGAATCAGCTTAAATGATCCTGTCTTAATGGAGCTCTTGAGTAGTGGTTACCAGAAGCTCTTTCACAGGTCAGCAAAACACGATTATATTGATGGGTCCTGCTGACAGAGACTAGCAAGAAACAAGTCTTCATAGAAGATAAAATGTATATTTCATTGGAGGAAGTAGAAATGTTATTCTCTATTTCAACTTGCTCAGACCTACACTGCAACACTTAACCTCATGGAAACTGTTCTTCTCTCTATAAAAGCATGAAGTATTCACATAAAAAGCAGTTGTTTTGTCATGAAAATAGGAAGAATATATGAATCCAAAAGAAGTTTTCTAAACTTGCCAGCATCATTATTTACAGATCTTGGACAATTCCGATTATAAGAAAAGGTATAAGGGCAGCTGCATTGGCTTGACAGCTGCATTGGTATAAAAAGAGCTTCCTACATTATCCTGTTAGACCTTGTACATGCAAATCATGGTTAAAACCAACTACTGATGTCAAAGCCTGTTAGGAATTTTTTGGTAAAAAGTTCTGTTTCATCTAAAATAAGACTTCTGCAGGAATCTACAAGGTTTATGTGTCTGATGGATCAAGGGAGGAGAATGAGCAGATGTCCCTAGTCTGTGAGGTTCATGGTGGAAGGGGATTGCATGACATACCTCATCTAAGAGATATACAAGTGCTCATGGAGGTGGGGACATCTTCTTCCATGAGACTTTACAGGTCCACAGAGTAACCACTTTCCGTCTCACAGACACCTCAGGGCATAAACAGCTTCCAGCACCCTTCCAAAACAACCACCAGCATCTCAACATCCAAAGGCCATGACAACTATTTTCTTACCTCAGCATTTTTTAGTGTCCAAAGAAGACTGAGACTTTGTTAACAGTAGCATAGAGCAATTCAACCTTGGAAGCAGCAATTTAAATAAACCAAACTCATACAATGCCAAATGAAAGCAAAGGTGGGTAATGGATCGTCAAGACTTAATCAGCCGGTCAGAAGCAAAACCCAGCTCCCATCTTGCAGAGCAATATTATGAACTCCAAACAGAGGTACCCCAGGGAAAAGGATCCTACAGTCAGCTCCACAGAAGCATTTAGGTGTCAATTGTCATTTGAAGCCCACAGAAGTCAATTGTCAATGAGATGCCTAGCCCAGAGGCAGGAGTCTGCATGTCTTTGAAGGTTTAGCTGTCCAAGTTCATTCTAGTTTCTTTCCCCTGGGTGCTTTGAATCATCAGAGACAATCTTGAGTGTTTAAGAGATCCGCATCACAGAGTCAGAAATAGTCCAAGATTTATGGGGACCTGTAGTTTTCTGAGATGGCAGCGAGAGGCCAGGGGCATGAACTGGGGCATTTCAAATGGACTCAGATTTCTACACATGAGAAAATGAGTTTAGTTAAGAAAGAATGCCCTTGCTTTGCTCTCTTCTCTACCATTAATAAAGTACAATGAGTGTGTTCTGTTGCTTTAGCAAGGACTGTATTTCAAATATCACTCTCCCTCTTTTTTTTTTTTTTTTTTTATCACCTGGAGGTCTAAAAGGTAAAATGGAACTTTCTTATTCAATTGCTTGGGTTCAATATTTGCTTGCAAACACAGGGTGTGATTCTTTTTCTTTGGCCACAGGCTCACTCACATCAGTGTACAAGCTCTAATTTAGCTGTTCATATTGTTGTCTACATATACATAGATAAAAGGAAAAAAAAGCTGGCCTCCTGTTTCTGGTCTTGTTTCCATTCATTACTTGGTCTTTTCTCCCTTAGTAGGAATCACTAAACAACAGTAACTCATTTGTTCTTAAACTTTAGGTGACCATGAACAGAGTAATAAAAGAGAACTTTTATAAAATGACTGTATTCAGGAACCTGCAGGGGAGAGGGAATTAACACTCTTATGCCACTGACCCATTTATATTAATGGTTGTATGTAGGTAACATCAAAAAGTCAACAAAGGCTCAGGAAACAAAAACGGGTAAAAAACCAATTTGTTCCTCATTAAGGTGCTAGAAAAGTCCAAGATAAACCTGTTTAAAATTGATCTGATAAGCTGGGGAGCTCTGATTCACTGATGTGTTTTTCTCTACTAATGGTCCTTTGCTAATATTTATCCATTGCTTTGAGTAACTATTAATCTCCTAAACTGAGAAACTCTACAAATGCAATTTCTAGAGCATTTAACCTTTCATGTTTGCTGCCTCCAGAGTTTGGGTTGACTTGGATATCAAGCACTGCATTTTATTTAGTTTTCATGAGCTCTAAATTGCTGAAATAATGGCACAAAGACTATTTAAAACTAGCTTTTCTTCTTTTTCTGTCCTCCACAGAAATATTATATTTTTCCAATGTGTAAAGAAGTTGAATTCACTCTTGCTTTCCCATTTGCTTGCTTCTGTCCATTACTGAAGCCCCTTCAATTGCCATGTGCTTGCAAGTGTCATTTTTTTTCCTCCATAATTTGACATCAGAAATGGCCACAGAGGTAACAGCTCAGCAGCATGAATGTCTTTCTAATGATCTCTTGGAAAAAAAAGGGGGAAAAAAGTGTCTCACTACAAGCCTAATAATTCTAATATCTGGCAATAGATCTTGATTTAAAAAAAAAAAGAAAAATTTCCATAAACTTCCTCATATATGCAGCCACTCAAATTTATCTTTTCACATCAGAGCTTTTAATCCTTCTCTTTTTCTCTCTTTCTCTTTTTTTTTTTTTTTTTTTCGTTTTTCTCCACACAACCCCCCCCCCCCCTTTCCTATTCTGGCCATGACAACTAAAGGCTTTTGAAAAAATGGCCAGGGCTCTGAACAAAGCCTGTTGTTGCAGGTAATTGTTGAAATATCAAGGGTATTCCGTCCTCCATTACTTAAGCTTTCATTTGTGGCTTTCATGGTTTTGAGGAATGTTTATGGCTGACAATCCTTTCTTTACGGCTCTATCCTTCAAGCTCTGGCTGATACCGCTGAGAATGACCGCATGAGTGACTGATAAAATGTCAAGATGCCATTGTTTCCAGGAGAGTGTTTGGGAGCAATAAGATCCGTTTCAATTTATCTCATCCACCTGACTTTAAGGCTCCAGGTTTTACTTCTTGGACTGCTACAAGGGAAAACAAAACAAACCTCCCCCCCTGCAACAAACAAAAAACTTACAGCTTTTAAGTGCTCCAATCTAATATTATGCAGATGGGTTATAATGACAGCAGTGCTGTGACGTTTGAGCCATATTTCACAAAGTACGTCGGTACAATATTTTGGACTTAATTAATAATCTCTGTGAAAGCCGGTTTATGGATCGTAATAACCATATTTTAAAACTTGTGAAATACTGCAACAAAAATGCAATTTGCAAGGCAGATGGTGAAGCAGGGTCTGTAGAGCAACAGAACGGAGAGCTTTACAGTGAGTTTCAGAGAGTCTTCTGCTAGGATTTAGCCCTTGCCAAAACTGTACCACTTCTCAAATGGTCTTTGAGGATCTCCAGACTACTGATAAATCTGGTGAAGAGAAGGCATCAAAACAAACTGCCAGGTGAAATAAATAAAAATACGAATTCATATTTTGCATAGATGGTTTTTCAGTGCAATTACTCTAAAGCCGTTGCACTCATTTTAAATTAAATAGCAATCACTTGATGTAATTCAACTGTGAACTTTCTTAAAATCGCACTTTTCTAGGATGTGGATTGGAGTTTACACAGGGACTAGGGCAATTTGGATTTTCTTCCTGTCTGGTACTTGTGGGATGAACTGGCACAATCATAATAGTCTAATAATAGTAGAAAAAAAACCCCAGCTATTTAATGTGATACTGCTACTTTAGCAACTTTTTGGGCTCCACTCCTATGTGTCATGAGGCAGTTCTTGATCCTTCCCCTGGGAAGGCAATGACCAGCCCAGCTGAGCCACCTGCCGTGACTGAGGATAGTACTGGGGAGCTGATAGGTTCTCAGATTTGCCCTTTGTAGGACAGAAAGGTGGTTTCACATTGAGGAGAAAACCTGCTGCTCTGACTCAGCTTTTCCAGAGACATTTCAGATACATCCTGTCCAATGGGTAAGGTACTCATATGCTACAGCGATTAATCTGAGCTGCAAGAATGTAATTAACTGTCATTTAACTAACAACTGCAGTTAAACTAGCATTTAAATTTGCTGAGGCATAGATTTGATAAAAGGTCCTGAGGTGTGGCAGAACTGCTGAGGCTGACAAAAAGCTGGTCCCAGTCTGGTTTAAATGAACCAATCTGGTTTTAAGACCTCAATCTGGTTTAACCTTATTCTGTCTAGACTTGCTGGGAGGCTGTGCTTCAGACCAGCTTCTAACTCAGCCCGTTTTATTAAGATGTTTAAAAACTGGGCAGAAGTCTGAACACTGAGCCTATTTTCCAGGAAATTTTAAAGAAGGCATGTTTTCCTGAAGCATCCTTACAAAGATAGTTTGGGCTGCTTTTTTGTTTGAAAACAGAAGGAAAATCAGAAATGGAACTGGGAAGGACAGAAGTTCCCACAAGTCCCTTTTGACAAAAATACTTAGTTTTTATGAAGCTGTTAAGATTTTTTATGAACAAGATGCTTTATAACAGGAATCTTGGGCCACCAAGCCCAAGATTAACAAGCGTCAGCCTTTCTTAAGAGTATACTTTTAGCCATACAAATCATCTGTGCTGATTCAGTATTGCCCTACACAGTGAAAAGGAGGTAGAAAACACATCTAATAAAATTATTTGCACCCACTGTGAATTCCCTGCACCAGGTAAATGTCAGCAGCAATGGAACAGCAGGGCAATGGAAAGTCAGCACTAACTTATCCCATCACTTTGCTTTTACATATATCTTTATAAAGATATACGAGCAGAACCGAATTTAATATTTCAAGCAAGGGTACAGGATTGCCTGAAGCATTAAAACAATACTGCTTTTATCTATCTACTTATTTATGCATACTTACATGTTGTAAGTACAACTATGCAAGTATCTACATCTTTTTCCTGAGTGTTGTGGTAGGAACTGATCAGAGCTTCACCGCTGCAGGCAGCCCAGATGGGAGCCACGACCCTCCCAGCACACATACGCAGGGACAGGGACAGCCAGAATAGCTGAGCATCTGCTGACTTTGGTGATGGTGGGGGACATTTATGGCAGATGTGACAGAAGGCTTTGACAATTAGTTCTGCTGAGAGGGACTAGCTCCTTAGAGTGATAACTGCTGACCCATATTACTCTTGCTGCTGCAGCAGCTAGACCTGGTTTTCAAAGATTCAGGAAATAAACAACATGACTTTGGCCATTTTGCTGGACCCCCAATGATCTGCTGCCTTACTTAATTGCTACTTGCCCACAGCTGGCCTTGTTTACAGGTAATTTGACAGATGAGATTGTGGAAGAATCATGAAGTAACTCAAAATCTTCTCTTCTGCCGGAGAGCATCATTCTCTTTGCCAGGTCTGAATTTAATCTTCTATCATCACCCACACTGCCTAGTGTCTCTGAAGACCCTCTCAGTCCTCCTGAATTTTGACTTGCTACTCTGTTAAGTAAAACTTACTCTGTGAAAAAGAATAACAGTTCAGGCAAGTTCAAGCTTTCTAGCTGTAATTCTCAAAAGATTGTTTTTCCTGCGCTCAGTTTAGGCACTCCAAAACTGTTTGTATTTTGTCCTGCTTAGAACACTAAAACTTCAGTTTTGGGGCTCAGAAGGACACATGAGGTGATCAAATTCACTTAATAGATACCATTTTTACCTTCAATGACATTTTGGACAGCAAGTAGAAAACCTGTCAATATTCTTAGAGAATCTACTCATAAATTTCTGGTATGATTTTGCAAACTGAATACACATCCAATCAGAAGACTCCTTTGAACCTAAAATGGACTCCTAATGGTTATTACTCATAATTGCATCAAATAGGCTCCTCTGATATCAGGGGCTCACTTGCTTTAACAGACAGGTCAGATGAAAGCTGGTAGGGGTAGTGAAATTGGTCACAAAGCAGATTAATGACAGAAACAAGATTCCTGACTTCCACTCCTGTAATTTGGTCACTGGAGCATTACTTATCTTCCAAAACCAAAAGCCTGTGCTCATGATAACTCCTACTTTAGTGATACAAATGTTTCACTCAGGCTTGACCTATACTGAGGCTATTAATGAAACAAAGGTATAGATTAGTCAGTAAAACAGAGCTTCAGACTTTCTAAGGATCATCTATTGCTGCTGCTGGGTTTGATTCTGCCATGTATGTCCATGTAAGTCATCCTGGTTAGTTAGACTGGCAGAATCTGGTCCACGAACAGTTAGCCTTATGCCAGACAATAATAACTTACTTCCTGGGCATGTGTCACCTCTCTAACCAGATGCACTTTAAAATAGAGCAGTCCTTTATACTACAAAAAAGGAGATTTTCCTTATGTGAATAAAAAAAAAAATAATTGAAAACCACTTACCTGGTCAACATTATTTCATAGGGTGCTGAAGTATAAATCAGACACAGTGCGACCTTCATAGAAATTTCAGATTTATTTACAGTGGTTTGCACTGATCGCTTTATCTACAAGGAGCTCAGTTTCCCCTTGGTGACTCATAAGTAATGTGGTCCACGCAAACCCGTGTAAATAGATCCAATATTTCAAGGAAGGTCATGCTATATACTCTCTTTGTTTCTCAAGAATAGATGATGGCTTACTGCAGGGCTGATACGACATTTATCTTCATGAGTGAGGAGGTTGATTGTGTGGCCCAAAGGGCAGTAGTCATGGCTGGTGGGCACCCAACGGGAATGAAACACACCCCATAAAACTCTCTCTATGTTTGTGTCTACGTGATGAAAGCTCCTTAGTCTCCAGATAGTCTGCAGAATACACTTAATGGTAAAAAACAGTTTTCTTTCAAAATGAGCAACAGAAAGAATATAAATCCTTATACTTCCAGGCTTGAGAAGACCTCAACCTGCTGTGGGAAAGGAAGAAAGTTCCCTTGTGAGAGAAATTTCTTGAACCTTCTGATGTCTCCTTGGTTCCTGCCAGACAACATACTGAATCAGATAGATGGTTGGCTTCATGCAGTCCAGCACTGTCTGCATCCCCTCTCTTCTGCAGACAAATTCATATCTACAGGTAGGGTATATCACCAGGAAAAGTCCAAATCCACAGAAACAGGTGCAGTGCTATGCTCTTGGGCTTTTATTTTAGGTTTCATATGCATTGTTGTGATTTTTTTTTTTTTTTTGTCATACCTTCTCAAATAGTATGACATCACAAGACACCGTAACACAACAACAGTGTGCTGAAGAGTTTCCAGCTCAGTGTCACAACACCCACTGGTTAAGAACGTGGATCAGAGCATGTTCTGAGAAGGAACATCTTCTAATACAGTGATGAGTATAAGCATCCATTATCTTCTTTTGCTATGTTTTGGAATGGATGTGACAGTGTCAGACTCCTTGACACCGGAGATGTCTAGGTACAGCTACAGCACTTGTCTTCTGCACACTGAAAGAGCATGTGTAATACTGGTGCCATTGTATGGCTTGTAATTACCCTGCCAGGGCAATTTTTCTCTCACAAGGAGTCATTTGAACAGGCTGAGCCCTCATACAAAAGATGAATCCAAATTATCCATCAGTTAAAAGATACACCTACGTAGTGTAACGATTTTCTCCAAGATATCTAGATGGTATCATATTTCATCATCTGGATGATATCATATTTGTCCAGGCATTTCCATCAGTAATCCAAATGTTCCATCTTGTGTTATCTCTTAATTTTATTTTCTATATAAAATGATGGGATTATTTTTTCTTGAAGTAACAGTCTAGGACTCTGGAAATCAGGATTGAAGTCTTTGTTTTGCAACAGTTTTTCCAGGTGAGCTTTGGGGAATTCTTCAAACTAGCTGGAGAGAGCATTTCCAGTTGGCTGGCACCCACAGCTGATTTCTCTGTGTCTCAGTTTCTCATTTAAAAAAAAAAAAAAAAAAAAAAAAAAAGAATAATATTAATTTCTTTCCCTTATTTCCATTCCTATGTAAATCTTAGTGTTGCCTGTTAGACCTCATCTGTGCTGATCCTAGTATAAGGGAAGATAGTAATAAAAATACCTTCCACCCAAAAGAGAGATTTTGGAAATGAGCAGTGGTATACAATTACAAGAATATAAATCTCCATCGTGTTAACAATTTAATCACTATAAATAAGATTATCACCATGTTCTGAGGCCTTTCTTAGAATACTTTTAGGATTACATCTATGAAAGAAATAAGATGTGTAAGGCCATTACTCAACTGTATTTTAATCAATCCTTGCTCTGTGTGTTTTCCCATCACTGACTGCAGCACAGACTCCTAGTGTATGAATTTTTGTCACTTGGTCTATGTTTATTTTTAAGAGAGATAGGGAAAAAAAAAAGAAAGTCACCACAAGGCAATAATTCCATTGTTCAGGAACTTCAGCCAGGTCTGACAGCTGGTGAGGAGAAAGGTCAGCTCCTGCTGACTTTTGCAGTGGGTGTGAGAGAGGCATGGAGAGCATGAAGATCAGAAGGTGAACGAGGTGCCCCCAGAGACAAAATAGATGACTTTAGGGTGAGGGAGTGTAGAAAGATTATTTAAAAAAATAAATTCACAGAAAAACCCAAGACTGCTGTTCACGAGCAACCTGAGTGACCTCAGAAATGTCAACAAGTAGGAGAGAAGTGGCCAAAGTAGGCAGGTAGTCATTAGAGGATTTCTCAAGATGCAGAGTATGGTACGCAGGGCTATGACAGGTCTGTTAGGTGGTGAGGCTGTTGGGACTGACCTTGCACACATGGCATCTGCTGGGAACTCTGCTTTAATTTCAGCAGGGAAGTTGTGTCTTATTTAGATTCCTTGCAAAGTAAATGGAGCTCTATGAATTCTGCAAAATGTTTTCTGTAACTAGTCCTTCAAAAGTTGAGTGAATGTTCTGCAGCACCAGTTGGCACCCAATGGAGCTTGTTGTCTGCAAAAAACAGGAAAAATTGAGTTTCACAGGCACAAACATTTGCGTTTTCTTTTTCTTTTTTTTTTTTTTTTTCAAAGTGGGTGTGTGACTTTTCTAGTTGACAGGTTTGTAGACAAAGCATCATGGGCAGGTTTTTGCAAATGGCCTGTTATGGAGTTTCTGAAGTGTCTGGTCCTGGTGACTCTTAAAGAAGGGATGCTGGACCAGATATGCTGGATGTCAGGTATGGCAATATATGAGTTTGGCAGATAAGATTTTGCATGTGAGAGTAACTACATAAATAATGATGCTTTACAAGCCAGTATCCATTGACAAGACTAGTGGTCACCATGACAACGTTTTAAAATAAACAAGGGTGGTTCTGAATCTGGGACGATGGGTCATATACTAGCTCATTATGAGTATGGAAGGTCTTGGGGACAGAGACCCTGACCACAGCTCGAAGGCCAGTGCTGGCTGGCATCCTCCTCCTCCCATCCCTTGTGCGAAGCCCCAGCACAAACTGCAGGCTGCAGCAGTTTCACAACATCTTTGCTGCCCTGTGACCCCGTGCTGGACCCACCAGACCATGGTGGGCCGTGGGGTCACGGTGGTGGACAGAGGCTGTGACAGCATACTTCACATAGGTGTCAGGAGATGAGGTGTCAGGAGATGGCTGCCAGGGATGCTCTGAACCCTGGAAAGTCCCACTAAGTGCCATCCTGCTTGTCCATTTCTCAGCACTGCAAACTCTCCTTTCACCTGGTTATTGCTATGATATGTGACTGCCCTTACTGGGAAAAGAGCAAAAAAAGGGCGAGAGCGTGGCTCGTTAGCAGAAGCACTGCCCTGCTATGGCTGCCTCCGATCCTGTGCCTGCTGGGCCAGTGTCAGCTCCCTGTCGCTACTTGGCATTGCTTTGTGCAGAGAAGATGCATCCAAGGAGATTCAGGAGCATGGTCATGTGGCAGAGTGGGTGCGTCAGTGCTCCAGCTGTCTTCTGCTGCAGGACCCACCAAGCTGAGCTTTGCAAAGCTTTACACAAGACTTATGCTACCTTATAGCAATAGTCTTTTAGTTACCAGACAGTTTTGTCTGCTGTGGAGACTGGAGTTGATGTCAGAGGAATACAGGGTAAGCAAAAGACAGATTTGACCCAGTACATCTTCAAGGCTGTGACCGACACAAATGTCTCCCACAGTCTAGAGCAGATTAAAAAAACAAACAAACAAACAAAAAAAACCCCAAACAAAAAACAAAACAAAAAACCCCACCTCAGCCTCTGCAGAAGCAAAGAAAAATGAATGCACAAGCAGAGCACGGGGAATGCTGAGCAGTACAGCCCATACGGACATCATGGATGTGCTGAGCGGCAGGTAGCTGCATGCAGGAAATAAATGTCTTACCACACAAAGATGTTTTCCTGCCAGCCTGCGGAGCGTTCAGCAGCAGGCGGGTTAATTTAGCAATGTCTCACTCAGAGCATATCCAAATGTTCCACTGGTCGCTCTTGAGTTACTCTGTGTCTCAGATGTACTCTTCAAGTATTTTAAAAGGGGTAATGATTTTTTTTCCTGGTAGCGAGTACATCCAGGCAGATATAATTTTAATATAAAGGGGAAGTTTACTAGAATAGAATTTAAGAATATTAAAAAGGGATTTGGTTCCGAGAGAAATATTAGCAGTAAAGGCAAGGATAAGGATTTTGGAGAAATTTAATTAAAATTTAATCTTCTTTCTAATTAAATTTCCTTTTAATTAAACTTAAAATTAAATTCGCTTTGTTTAATTGGAGGAATTTAAAAAGTATTACCTTAGAGTGTCAATCATTTTTTTTCACACTATAAAAAATAGTTTACCCTGGTTTGTCTAGTCTAAAAGATGAGATTTCACACTGAGTGAAAAAAAAAAAAAAGTAATAAAAACATAACATTTAAATGTAAATCAATTTACTCCACAGTTATCTTCTGCTTTCTTCCCCTCTCCCCCTCTCTCATCCCTCTCACCTGCCATACTGTAAATGAGGACAAAACATTTTTCCCCCTTGGGAGCCTGTCTGGGTAGGCAGGGAGTGCCCTAACCCCTTTGACACCTGGGCCACATGCTTATTATGGGACAGAGCTCTGGGCCGTGAAAGCACTCTGCTCTGCGTGATGCCATTAATCATTTTCCGTCTTTGTCAATCATAATTTCTCCTTCTTTTGTTTGTTTGGGGTTTTATTTGGTGGGGGGAGTCTTGGGAACGGGAAAAGAAACAAAGGAACAGAAGGGTCATCTGAGCTAGCGATGCCTCAGGGTCGCCCTGCACCAATGTCACTTGGTGACAGAGAAGTCCCCTAGTGCCCTGCACCTTCCAGTTACCTCTCAAACTCCCCGACCTTCCTCCTTTCCCTCCCCAGTCTCTAAAATGCCAGAGCATGCCTCATCTTGCCTCAAATTCTGCTCCTTCTGCTTTCCCCTTTGATCACCTCTCTGCTGGCTCTCAAGTCCTCCTCCCTGCTGAAAGCCGCCTGGACAAGGCCATTAGTGACCTGTCCTGAGCTAAACCAAAAAGTCATTTTTCTGGTCTCAATTTTCTTCATCTCTCTTGCTCTCTTCATCTACCTCCTCCTACTCTGCTTCCACCTTACCGATGTGGATGTCTCTCGTTGCAGATCAATGGGTACATTTTCATGTCTCCTTGAACCTAATTCCCTGGCTTGTAGATTGGCATCTTGCAGGTTTTTGCAAGATGCCCTCTTTTCACACCTTCTTCCCTCCTCCTGGCCTCATTCAAGTTCACGGTTACAGACATGTGACAACTCCCACTGTCTCTGCCTTTTGCTGTTCCCCAGATATAGCCCCTCTTCCTCACAGACCTCTCATCATCTGCATTTCTTCTACTCTCATTTTTTTCCTCATTTGTTCTTAACCCCCTTTTTTTTCTTATTTTCCTTGCTCCCCTCTGTATCCCTGTGTTACAGGGTATATGCCATCACTGCAGTCAAAGGCAACAATATGCAGCAAAGGTTCAGGTCATGGATCCAGTGAACCTGGGGTAATCAAACAGAGAGGTCATTCACAGCCTGCTCTGTGCAGTGACCTCTCAAACCGTGCAAGGGTGCAGCCTTCTCACTGCTGTACAGACAAGCCCTTGGACCTCAGTAATACCTTTTTGCCTACCTCCTTAGCTTGAGAAACTCTTGAAATAATCTGTACTCTCAGAACAAGAATGATACTTTGCTCTTCATACCATCAAACCCAACTTTTTCTCAGCATCAATGTTGTCCTGGGTATAAGCTGAAGCAGGTTTAATGACACTGAAACTGAACCCTTGGAAAACATGTGGTAGACAAGGAATAAAAGAGGCAGGACCAGAAACTGAAATGTCACCAGTAAACTAATGGACACTCACTTCTGTGCTTTGCTGTTTGTGCTTTGAATGACTGATACCATGGAAATATGAATCAGAGTAAGGTGAGCAGGATGTCACAGTAATCAAGATGGGAGATCGTAGAACTGGAGAGTGTCTGAGCCTGAATTTGCCAAATCAATTGATAAAAAACAGTTTTCTCCATAATAATATAATCAGTGTCCTCTCTAAATATTTCGGGTGCTGAAATTGCCTTCTGTACTTGAATGTATAATAATAAAAAATAATAAAAAGCTCAAGCAAAAGGATTAAGCAAGAATGAGCTACATGTAGATGCTCTATGCAAATTGGTGACACCTCTGTATTAATAATTCATTGCAAGCGGTTGAAGGTAAATAGATTTTTATTTTTATTCCCTGTGAATTTCTCATATAAGCAGGAACTATCTCTTTAGAACATTCTCCCCCTCTTGTTTTATTTAAGTTGAAAAAGAAAGTAAACAAACAGATGACTGTAGCAGCTCCTGATCTCACATTGTATGAGGTGCCGATGTAAGACCCTGTTCAGCTGAATCCTTTCTTCTTGGAGCTCTCTCAAAGCAGAGCTGGGGCTGGGGACCTAAGGACAGGACATATAGGAGGGAGACATCCCCCCAAATTGTATTTGTTTGAAAGATCATGAAGGGGGAGTTATAAGAGAATGGTGTTTAAATAATTAACCAAAAACCATAAAAGCAAAGCAGACCATGAAGACATGCAGAGACATAGCTAGGAGAGCACAGTACATCCTTAGTAGGAATGTTATGTATAACAGGATTTGGGAGCAAGAAAGAGAAAAAAAAAAATCAAATAAAGACTTTTATCTTGATGACCCTTAAATAAAAGGACAAGAGAACAGTATGATCAGCTAGCAAAACATTGGGAAGATAAGACCCCTCTGTCAGCATGGAGGGCCTGATTCTCCCTTCCTTTGTCATTTGCATCTATGCAAGGAGAATGACAAATTGCAGCAAAGATGCTACCAAATCAGATCAGTTTAAACCAGTTGCTGGCTTTGCACGTGCTTTAATGACAGTACAAGGTGAACTGAATTGACTCAATCCCAAAAAGCAATCAGTTGATCTGAAACCTGAGCTACAGTTGTATTAAGTATTAAAATATAATTTTTCATATTGCCAGAATGGAAACAAAACCCAGTACTGCAATATAATGATAAAGGGAATATTGAAATATCATTAGATACTTTCATAAATAGTTCCTCAAAAGTACATATTTAATTTTCAGACTTCTGTTTCCTTTTCAGTACCTTAGGATAGTAAGATATTTCTATCATGAGTTGCTTTCTTTTTCACACAAGTTCAGTTTTATCTCAATTATCCACCAAGTAAAAACAAAAAAACAAAAAGCCCCCCAAAGCCCTCTATAGTATTTCCACAAGACTAATATAAAGCAGATGTATCCTGCTGAGTTCACAGTATATTTTAAACAAAATGACCCCAATGTTGTTCTGGATCTTACAAATGCTGATATATATGAATACCTTTCCATGGGGGAGCATTCTCAGGGGTATCCAATGGGTCAGGCTTTCCCGGTTTGCAATGGTAATCGTATGCATGGGGTTGTTTTTCAGTTTCATTTAGTTCCTTTTTAAGTGTTTATTTTTGCAGCACATTGTCCTATATTTTGGTATTTTTCCTGTACATTTCTCAAGGCAACGAAAAATAGTACACAGCAATATTTAACTCTTGTATAGCATTGACTGTGACATTCCTCAGAAATATAGGTGCATATTGGCTGCTGCTGTGCAGTAAGTCTTCAGACATAAATCATTAGGTGTATATAAGGCGTGAAGGAACACCTGCCCAATTTTCGAAAGTAATGTAGGATCTAATTCTAAAAAGTATATGAAGTGTAATTTGTGGAAAATTTAAGTGCCATGAGGGCAAAAACCAGAATTCCTTCCTTCCTCCACTGCCAGCTTCCCTTGGAGGTCGCTAAGGATGGGATTCAGCCTGAGTGAGAATTTAGGTGTCTGTGTCTGCACCTGAATTTAGATATCTACAGTGTGTCTGAGAGCGGTATGCAGCTGTGTAAATCTAGCTGAGTTGTACCCAAAATGTCTGAATGAGATCACTCCTCACACTCCCCAGCTAGGCAAGGTGGACATCCCAGTTTCCACCTAACCTCTGTTATGATCTAGAGCCAGTTGAACTCTGCTTAAACCTATCATTATTTGACACTCAAAGAGGAAAGAAGAAAGATTGTCCTTTTTTTCCCAGATTTCTATTTTTTACTCATCCACCTGTTCCATTCTGAGATATTTGGGTGTCCCAGCAAACTGGACTTCAGGACCTACATAATCCCATCACTGAAACAGGAGAGCCACAGAATTGCCCTCTGCTTCTGCAGTAAGCGGTGTCCAGCTTTGATGTCTAACTGAGGTTGGCTTTATACACACAATGGCAAACTCTGGGGGCTGGACATCACAGTCACCCTGGCCAATACTCCTTGTGGAGAAAGCTGTAGGTGACCTGTGTCCAAATTCATGCATAAGGAGAGAAATTCGGGCCCAAGAACATGAAACCTGTTTGTTGCATCAAATACATAGTTACCTATATTGGACCAGCCATAGGTATTTAGGGAATTTAATCCTCTAAGATTTATAAAAAGGCAGTATTGACTTTGTGCCCCATCCAGGGAGGAGGCAATTAGTGTGGACTGGCTTGTGTCCATAGCTTTCAAACTGCTACTCACACTCAGCGCAATTCAGACACACTGAATATATTGAGTTTACAATACAAATGCTTAAACTAATTATCTTTTCTAATTTATCTCTTTTTCTTATTGAAAGAAAGTCTTTGTTTGTGTCCCAAATAATAAGCTGGCTATCAGTCCCTTGGTGTGAACCAGATTGGCAACAGAAAAAAACCTCTTTGAGTTTTCCAGTATTTCATTTACTTTGAAGAATGGATTTAAGTTACCAAGTTAATGTGAGCATTTTGAAGACTATTACTTTTCCTCTTGCTGATCTGCATCCATACCCATATCAGCTGGAACAGGAAGAAGGATAGAAATTTAATTTTACATGTCCCGGCTTTGTGCCTTCACTGCAAACTGAAATGTCCCCTCCCTCTTGGCAGCGTACATGGAGGTGGGGTTTTGACAGCAGCCTTTAATAGACTTTCTGAAAGCACGACTGGAAAAGACCTATGAGGTCATCTAAACCAGTTCATAGCCAGAGCGATAATTCAGGCTGTTCTCACCAACAGAGGTGATGGTACTCGGTGGCAAGTCAGACATAAATTCCGAGTCAAAGATCCCTAAATTTTGCTGCATAAGATTCAAGAAGATAGAAAGTCCAGAACAGCTTCAGTTATTTTTGATACAGGTTTTTATTAAATTATTTATACAACCATGGATGCGGCAGTAGAAAGGCAGCTTAGTATGTAACTATATTTATTTGTCCATTTAAGTATAAGAAGGCTTGTTTGTTTATTTGCTCATTTTACTTTATCTAATAATTACTGGTCATGTGTTTGGATTATGAGGGGCAAAGACAGAAAAGACCAAAGAAGGCACCTTGAGTGGTGTGGCACTTCAAGTGGTGTGGCAGGGAGCTGAGGACTGGGGTTCAGGGATCGTATCCATATTGGTCAAATACTACTGTATCCTGAAACATAAGTTTAATATAGGTTATATTTCTGATGTGTCTAAGTTTTGGAGCTGTCTGTCATCATGGACATGTCCAGTTCCCACTTACTGAAGCTGATGTATGAGACCACTGAAGATACGGGCAGGGTTTACTACTTCTGATCCCACTCATCTTTCATATCAGGTTTTTGTGTGGCTTTTTTTCCCAGTGGTTATGAGCTTTGAAACATTTTATTTATAAAACCAAACTGTGGACAACAGAGTCCAACTTTGCAGCAAATGGCAGGCTCTCGTACCTTCTGGATGGCTATTCAAAGTCCTTATGGGTCCCCATGCACGCTGGTTGATCCATCAAACCTTTGCCTCCTCAGAGCTTAGCTGTCCCAGCAGAAGATATATATATATATATAAAATTTTATTTTTCTCCATATGTGTGCAAGAGATGAATCACCCAATCCACAGCCAAGTGAACCTAACCCTTTCCCAAGTGAAAAAGTGGAGGGGAGGTGAAGGAGAGGGAAGAGCTCCTTCTCGCCCCCACTTTGGAAGGAGAATGGAGGGCAGTTCGGTGATGCGGTGGTGCTGACATGCTTGGCAGGAGCCCCGGCACGGTGGCAGCGTACCCACGCCAGGCTGTTTGGGGCTGAGTGGGTGTGCTGTGCTCTTTCTTTGCCTGGAAATTTCACATTTGTTGAAATGAGCATGCATATTTTAAAAAAAAAAAAGGTGTGTGTGGGGGCTGATGATTCACATCTTCTGTCAAAGACTCCAGACACTGAACTGGAGCGTTGCTGAGTGTCTGGAGCACTTTACTCATCTTCAATCCTTTGCGGGTTTTAATCTCTCACAGAGTTTTCCTTAATGTCATACAAATGTTCCTTTGATCAACTGCTTTTCCAGCTCTTTCGCTTTCACCCACCCAGCCCTGCTCCTCTCCCCACCTCTCCAGAGGCACTTCCTGATGTTCATCACCCCCTCCTTATGTGCCATCCCAGCTACTCACTTAGTTATTCTTCTACAGAAATGCTACAATTAGGGCCTTATTCAAAGCTTTCCTTGGTGAGACAATATTACTGATTTACAAGTGCGTGTCCCTGGAGCTTGTGTAGGTGACTGGTGTCTGCTTGCCTCATGTTGCACCTGCCACGTTGGGAAGGATGCAGGGAAGGAGAAAGAAGGCATAAGCCAACCAGAGACCAGTTAAAGTCTAACCTGCTCCCCGGCTGCAGTTCTCCTGCCCAACTCTGACTCACAGACAGAGATGGCCCCAAAGTAGGGAGGTTGAAATTGGTTTTCTAGAGGCAGGATGTGCACTGACAGCAACTCGCAGTGATGAGGAGGAAAGATGAAGTGGATGCTGTTTCCCTTGAGGGTCCTGTTCCAGTTTTGGGTTCATTCTCATGGTCTCTGTTGATGAAGGACACAGAGAAATCTTGCCAAGGAAAGGAAGTTCTCTGAGGGGCCAAAACCAAAATAACAGACCTGTGACTATGGTGACAAACTAATTTAAAAGCAATATAAAACCCTTCCAGCCCAGGCTGAGTGAGGGATGTGTGTCAGCATCTGCCCCTGAAGCTGAAGCAGGACAGCAGAGCCGACCCTGCTCTGAACAAGGTCTCATGTTGAAGCCCTGTAATGAGACCAGGGCTCAGATCGTCACCGGGTAGGTCTCTCCTGGGCTGCGGGCACTGTGACAAGGTCACTTGTCCCACGACCCTGGCAGGGCTGGCACATTCACTCATTAAGAGATATGAGCCCTTCAGTTAGCCACACGGGCAGATTAATTGGTCATATATATATTACTAAATTAAACAGTGTTGGGCACCACAGCTTTACTATCTATGCTGATAAATTGATGGCACGTTTTCATCTTGAGCAAACAGTCACTCCCACAAATGGTGCCCGTACACATTTTAGGCATTAGTGTGGGGCTGGGGACACTCCCCAGAGGCAGTCAAGGTGCAGCCACTCGGCTGCAGGGGCTGGAGGGTTCAATACTGACGTGAGGTGTTGAATGCCAGCTGGCCTCATTCTCAAACTGTGGACTAAGCCACGTTGAATTTAATAGCATGGACAAAGTCACAAAATCCAGCTTTTCAGCAGCCTAATCAGTTTGGACAGAGGACAGCTCTTGCATGGCTGTATTGACTCTGATTTAGAAGACTCTGGCTTGACTGGTCCTGTCTCAGATCTCTGCTCAGACTCTGGTGCTGTGCAGACAAAGCTTTATAACTCCTGCTTTCCATTTCCAGAACTAAACTCAGAAGTCAATAATTTTCTTCAGATGGTTGGGATGTGCCCTTCGCCTTTTGCCTTTGACTTGTTTATTAAATTATTGAAAATTCTTTTTTACAAATTGTGGACACCACTTAAAGGCAAGACATGACTGTAGCTTGCGGTCCCAGGGACATCAAACACCAGCTTTTCTGCAGGGGAGAAAGATGTTTTTCATAGCAACCTGTAAGACAGTATCTGTCTCAGTACACACAGACTAAGTGCTGTTTTAATGGCTTTGACTTTTGGAGCAAAGGCTCAGTGAGTTGTAATTAGAGCTGGCCATTTGTTTTTAATGAAATCATTTTCCAGGGGGGGAAAAAAAATACAGCTTTTCCCAAATCAAAACATGTTGTGAAAATGTGCTGATTTCAGTGACATTTTTATGGGAGTAAGTCCAAATGAATCATTTCAATCTTCTCCTTGCATTTTGATAATGTCAGAATGTTTCATTTCAAGAATATTGAAACATTTCATTTTAGCAATGCAGTAGGAGATAGCTGTGGAACGCCAAGTAATCTTGTCTTCGGGATTTGTAAAGCAAAGAGTTTAAAGTAACAAAAGATGGTAGGGTCTGAACCTGTTTCTCCAAAGCCAATTCAGACATGATTATCCCTGTATGAGGTAGATGGGGTCCTTTGATATATCTTGGGAAAGCTACAAGGAGTGAATGCAGAATTACTGGAATTTACAAAGAGAATTTCATTTTTAATTGAAGAAAAGTAATAAAAAGCCAAATACAACAGAGAACAAGCAAGTAACAGAGTTTTCACTTTGCAAGGGTTTCTCTCTATGTACACATGTTGAGTTTTTTTTCCTTAATGAACCTCACTTTGAAAGGAAATAAACCGCAACAGACCCATTTATTTGAGAAGACAGGGAGCTACTTAGAAGTAGCCATTGACCTTCAACCTCACGTTTTACCTTAACCTGAGTTCACTTTCCTGCACAAACAAGATTTTTTGGCCTCTTTGGCCATCCTCTCTGCCAAGCTGTTTCAGGAAGTTTGACACTGTGTGAACGCCTGCAGATGTTCTTATGTAGGCTGTTGCTGTGTATGTTGCTCCTCAAATCAGTGAGGTTTCAATGTATTATGTGTAACCAAGATAATTTATAAATGACCAAGAGTCTTATAAAAGAGTAAAGAAAAACCTAAACAATTAGAAATTAATGGAGCTCAGTGACCTAACTGCAGTCCTAGAAAACTAAAGAAAGTATTTAAACTCTGTAATTTAAAGGAGGTTATTCAAGGACTGTTTTGAACGAAGTAATCAATGAACATTAGGAATCTTAAATCACAATTAAATTCCATTATTTGTCAGCATTAACTCAAATGAGCTTGTTTTCTTTTTAGCTGCCATACTTGAAATCATTTGAAATCTAATTGGAAACACTGAAAATAAATTAAAATACAGTATTCCATTTATTGCATCACACAGGAAAGTAAAAAAAAAAACAGAAAAAAAGGTTCAAATATACTTCACCAACAGCATTTGGTAAGTTTCTTAATATCCATGAAGTTGGTGGCTTGGCATATGACTATGGTTACACGTCATGTATACATGTGTATCTCCAGGTTACCTCTACAGAAGCAGCTTACTCACACCTGGAGAGTGTACAGTTTGACCTGGTCTTATTTCAGTGTCTCACAAGTCTTTAGTGATCCATGTTTAATTTAGTGTTGCCACAGCTGTATCCCTGGAAGAATCCAAACTAGTTTAGGCATGATGACATGAATCACGCAGAGCTGTGACTGCAGGGCAAAACTGGCCTTGATCTTGTCCTAGAAGCAACATCAGACAAGAAAGTAGCTCCTTCCTGGTGCTTTGTCAAGCCTTCTTCATCTCCTTGCTTTTTGTTTTTAAGAAATGTTGGAAAATCAGAGGAAATGTGTGAGATGAGAAAATATTGAGCTGAAGACATCATTACATTGGAAAGATGGGAGTAGAGTTTTTTGCTGGCTGGAATCAGAAAGGTTTATAAGCTCCCCTTGTACAGTTCCACCAGTGGAGTGACATACCTCTTTTTGGATAAGGGGGGATTTAGATATGAGCTTCTGTCATAGTTGATTGGTTTGGCATCTTGATGGGATAGTCCTTTCCGAGTTGTCAGTTTATGAATGTATAATCCTTTAAGGCACATGTAATAGGGAATTAATTGCTTTTGCTCTTTGGGCGGACACATTCAGCATATCTTTAGAGTTTTAACACTTTCTTCTAATCTTTCCATTTTCTTTTCTGTCTATTTAATTTCATCAGTTTTTAATATGAGTGGAAATTCTATTTGAAATAGGTCAAAATACTCTCATGTCTTTTTTTTTTTTTTTTCAAATAGTCTTTCTAAATATGGATAATTGTTAGAAAATTTCAGACCTTAATTACCACTAATATTATTGTCCATCTTTAGCATCTACAGAACAGAGATTCTTTATTCTCCTAAGTTTAAGGAAGCTATTACTTACATGCCAAATGCATAATGAATTCTGCTATGAATAACAATATGCTAATGTTCAAATAACTTCTTATATTAGTAACTAATGATCACCTCTAATAGCACTGCTATATTTGTGTGTAAACCACCTTCCTATTTATATAGCAATTACATCATGTGTCTGTTATTTGAAACCTGCATCTAAATACAACACATTTCCAAATAAGCAAATATATTTATGTAGCCAGCTGCAAGCAGACACAAGCCCATTTCATGCATCCGCCAAGCTGGGCAGATGGTGGTTCACGTGGCACTGGGCTCTATCGTCTGGTACGAGCTCATGGCCTGGGACAGACTGTATGCTAGTATGGCTATACAGCTTGTATATCTGACCTGGCTTGCTCTGGCCACTTGAAGAGTGCCAGTGGACTTACTTTTCATTTCTGTCTGTCTACAAGAAAGAAAAAAGCTACGATGTGAATGAATACGATATGTGGCGGTGGAGTGACTAGATGCTCCCTCTGCCATCAGAGTTGTCTTACAGCGAGGAGAGCTGGAGTCACATTGTGTGGGAGCCATTCATACCAGGGCATCGCTTTTGCTGCTGGTCCCCGCCTGTGGAGATGCAGTTGGTTAATGACTAATGAGCATATGATGATGAGGAGCCAGAGAGACACCATACTACTGCAGGGATGCTGTGGATAAACAAGGCTCAGAGGGTAATGGAGAGGAGCAATTATCCGTGTTTTCCTTACTGTTGTAGGAAAGCATTTGAATGCTTTGAATCACTTTTAATAACATCAATAGAGATTTTCAAGAAATTTTACAACTGTTTTCTTTGTGAATTTCATGAGGAGAGGTACCAGGCAGAAAAGAAAGCTCAGTCAGTTCCTGTGGCCTTGGAAACCATATTCTATACATTTTCTGTCTATGAGATCCTAGCAAAATTAATTTAATAACTTTCCTTAACAAAAATGAGATTTCTTCTTTTCATGTCTCTGGGAGGAAACAGAAATTACCTGTGAATTTCTGTAATTACCCCAAACTCTCATTCAATGGAACATTTAATAAAATAATAGCAATTCTTCTAAACCTAGAATTACGTATTTATTATTCCTTAAGCATCACATATATAAACATATTTATAAACATTTCTTCAAATTTAAGAAAGGGCCACGTAACTTTGTCCCAGCCTACAAATAAATCATTATAATTGTGTTAAGATGCATTGTCACATCAAGACGGAGGGTTAGGCCTCCTAACAAAGCCGTTGCTTTTTGACTTTACCGTTTTGAGTCATTCAGTTTTGACTTTCATGTTATACTAAAATACATCTTTGATATGCTAGACAGAATGAGCTGCTTAAATCTCTCACTGCAAGTCATTTCTCTAAACTCTCTAATAATTTTTTCTGGCTCTTCAGTGCATCCTTGACAATTTTTCAGTATCTTTTCAAATGTGTTCTGATATCAATCTCACAAATGCTGTAAACAGAGGTAAAAATCACCTCTCTGTCATGCTGATTTTGCATGCTGACGAATTCTCTGCATACACCTGTTGTTTCCTATTTTTGTTACCTGTATTAGAGAGTGGCTTCATGAATACCCCGATACACCTGACGGGCTATGATTTGCCACACAGAAATGAGAAAGAGTGCAAGGCAGGAATTCACACGCAGATTTTTCCACCAGAGCCAGAGAAACTATAACACAAGGTGACTAATTTCAAAGTATAGTGCATTGAGCCAACTCCAGCATCATTGCAAATGCTCCAGGATCTTCCTCCACCTCCCAGTGCCACTCAAGAGAGCTACTGCTCTTCTCTAGGTCTTGTGTGGATGGTTCCATATGAATGTCTCAGATACCTTAGTACATCTCAAATGTCATTAGCCTCCTTTATTTCAGTAACCACACTCAGACCTTTGGTTTCCTTTGCAGTCAGAGAAGAAACATAAGCAACTCCAAGGCTGGTTTAGCCTCCCCTGCTATTATTTACTTCGCACCTGTCATCTGTTAGCCTCATTTGCTACTTCTCAATACTAGCGTTAGAAAGAAAAATGAAGTCTTTGCTTACCTTTGCCATGTCATCATCCCTGATTTTAAGACCAGTAGCATATCTTCCCACACTTTTTTCCCTCTGAGTCACAATCTTCTTTGCTGTTCCTTACATAAGAGTTGTTTCATAACTTTGATCATCCTTGTCATCCTTGAGCATTCCTTGTCATCAAACTAATAGCCCCTCCGAAATCTAAATGTGATAATGAATTTCAGATGTCTCTCAGATTAAAAAAAAAAAAAAAAAAAAAAAATCAATAGTACTATCACTTTTTGAAGGGAAAAATCAGTAGTACTATCACTTCAGACTCCCCTGAAACTCAAAGGAGTCCTTGCCTTGACTTCAGTCTATGAGCTCAGTACATAGAGCCATACAGTCTGGTCCCAGAGTGAAAAACTGCACTTCAAAAGTGTAAAGAAAGCAAAAATCTGAGAATTTCCCATTATGGGTTTAATTCGGATCCTTAGACATTAATGATAGTGTTTCTTTTTACATCAGGGTTTGTTGGATGAGGCCCAGGCTGTCTGTAAAAGTGCTGAGCATATCTTTTATTAAACATTTTGTTATTTAATGTGCCATTTTCTGATGTATATTTGATAAACAAATTTGTTACCAGAAGCGTTCTTGTTACCAGTGACATTTAAACACAAATGCAGATTTATATATGAGTAATTGTGTTTCAAGAGTAACTGTGTGCATAAGTCAGCATTTTTCAAATGTTACAAAAATGTACAAGCCCAAGCAGAAAAAACTACTTGCCCATCTTCTGCTACATTTGATGTAATGAAAGGTAATTACATCCTATTCACACATTAAAAGAAAGCACTCATCTTGGATAAGACCATGATTGAAAATCTGTTGAAGTTAATGGAAGCATTTCACTTGGTTTTGGTGGAATGTGGCTCAAGCTTTCAGGAAAAAAGAAAGGTTTCGTGGAGCTGCTAAGAGATGTCTTGGGGTTACAAATGAGAGATTGTCACCACTGTGTTCAGGTGCTGTAGAAACATCTCCTCTTCTGAAAGTCTTGCCTCTGGCACTCGTCTTCTTGTTGCACCTAACATAAAGAAAGTGCTGTTGACTCATATCTACCAGAAGTGAAAATCCAATCTCACATATGTCCTTGCCATATAAGAACATTCAGAAAAGAAATACATGTCCTTAAAATTATATCAATTCACCTTACATGACTAAGAAAGAGGCCATTTCTAAAGGATATTGATTAAAATGGAAATACATTCAAATAAATGGATTCTTGGCTTGAAATAACCTTTACAGTAAGTGAAGGGTCTATTTTGAAAGTATGATGGGTGTTCTGCAGGGCACTACTGTATCTTAATTTTATTTCATTGCTATAGAGAGTTTTCTCTGTTTATGAAAATGCTATGCAAAGTGAGATCTATGGATTTCAGAATAGGGAGGAGCAGGAAATTTTGTCTTAAAAAGACATTTGCTTTTCTATTTCTCATCATTCTTTACTATCACCAAAGACCAGAGCCAAAGACTCAAGGAAAGATGAGGTTTCATAGGCACTATATCACACACAAAATAGAACCCAGTCCCTTCCCATGAAAGCTCATATTTTAAATGAGTCAGACAAAGAATGGGACCAAGAAAGTGATAAAATTCTTGTTGTGGTGACAGGTGACAAGAGATCTTCATCTGGTCAAATCCAGAAAAGGAATTAAGGATCTTAACTGGGCAAATCTCAGCTCTACTTACAATGAAGTGATTTTACAACAAATGACTTGATAAGCAGAGAAAAATCTAAAGAATCTATTAGACAACCATGGAGTCATGAGGGAAACTGAAATTTTGCGTCTTCTGCGACTTAAGCAAAACATTTTTGAAAGGCCAGTCACCACACCAACATAACCCCCATGGTTCCCATCATCTATGTCCATCTCTTTTGCATTCAGAGCTGAGCTTTGATGTTGAGGCTGAACTCCTGCATAGGTACAATGCAAAGATTGCCTCTTAGAGAGAGCAAAGCCTAAGGCTGTTGCTTAGCAGTTGTGGCTCTTGGATGGTGACTCCCAAGTGTCTTCTTCCAAGGTTGCTTGGTACTTCACTGGGGAAAGCAGAGGCACTTGCATATTCTCAGACAACTGAGCTGTTAGAAAGATGCTTTTGCCTCAGTGTCATAGACAGGAACCTAAATTTTGCAGAAGCTGCCTGGTAATTTGTTCATCTTTTCCCTGGATCAGGCCTCACTTTGCTTGTGGAAGTCTATACAAGGACTAGGAACTGATCTCACACCTTCCAACAGCTCTTTGTACAACATGCCAAAAACCCAAAAAGTAGAAACAGAAGGAACTCTGGGTATAGGTAGGAGAGATTATTTCCCCTTGCTAGTTAGCAATACAGCATGGCAACAAGAACAGGAGACCGATTCCACCTGTGGAGTTTTTTGCCAGAGACTAGCAATGGGGCTATGTGACTGACTTTCATGGTCAAACATAAGCCATTAAAAGTTTATGTTGAAAAACTGGACCTAATGTTACATATGTCCACAAGTACTATTCAAGAATGAGTAGGTTACTGCCTGTGCCACTGGATGTTTACCTGTTGTTGGTATATACTACAGTTGTTTGGTTACTTGCTTTTCTGCAACATGATATCCCCTTCCTGCAAAAAGACAAGAAAGATCAAATGTGGAACATTCTAGATCCTGAACAGGAATACGAAGGTCTTATGCTGAGACTAATGCACATTTATAAATTAGAGTTGAAAATAAAACATACAGAAGAATGAAGGAGTGACAATTGTAAAAATTATATAAGTCCACTGCTTCCTCCTCACTTTAAGAAAGTGTCTGCACTTAGGAAAGGTTAAAAAACTAAATGTATTTTCCAACCCACAAAATACCAAAATCCACATGAACTTTAAGGACAACCCAGGCAGAGTGGACTCTAGAACACTTTGTGTTAGATTCTAGATGCTCCAGCATATGTGAAGGCATCTTACATCTATGTTTCCAATTAACTGGGAGAATCTGCAAAGACTTTACAGACTCTCTGACAAAATACAGATATTGCAATGGTAAAGCACACAAGAGTTTTTGCTGCAACAATGGGCATTACAGAATTTAGGAAAATTAAGTTTCACCAGTGAAGTTCCCAGGAAGTGAGTTTGCTGATGGCAATACTAGGGGCTGCACTGAAACTTTGGGTCTAAAGGTCTAAATGCTCCAACTCCATCCTGTTGTGCTACTGTGTGAGACTTTCCAAGCAAAGACACAAACTACTGTATTTCTGACCAGTTTTCTCTTCTCTAGGCTTTTCTAGCCTAAAAATGGACCAATTGAAGCAAGCACTAATCAAGGAACAAGGTGTTTTTGGCATTTTGTGTCACATGAGAATATAAGTATGTTTGTACATATTTATTTATAAACTGGTAATCTATTTCTAGACAGATCCTTAATCAGTGCACTGGTCATGAGAAAAGCTGACAGCAAGTTCTCACAGGGAAACAAAATGCAAATTTGGCTTTAGTTTGAAGGCACACAATGAGAAAATGCACTATCCACTGCATGATGCTCCTGTGACCATAATGTATTTATCCTGAAGCAAACTTGTACACCTACTGCGATCTTGGCTTTTTTCTGAATTTGATATTACTTGGCAGGTGAGTTTCTTTGCCAAATAACAACACTGCTCAGTATCTGCTGATGCGCTAAATAGAAACTATTATTCTGAATTTCTGAGTATGCAAGACTTAGTATCACCATTTCAGAAGTAAAGAGACACCAGGAAACATTAAGCAATGTTTCCAAACACATAGAATGTATCAATGACCTGATAAGGAGTATATCCTCACAGTTCTAATTGTGTGCTTCAAAATCCTGCTAACATTTTGTCAAGGGGAGCAAAGATAGGTGCTGCAGTTTTAGCAGATGAGTTTCCTGGAAACAAAAAATTAAAATAATGTTTCATAAGGACAGGAAGAATCTGGGAAGCACCCTTGTTAAATTTATGAAATCTTCCATATGAATCCCATATGAATAAAGTGGCTTGTGGGCAGACAGATATTAATCAGCACACAAGCCTTTGAAATGAGTACACCTATGATTGAAGGTGCTCAAAGTTGTTCTCTGCACTTCTTTGCAGAAGGAGAGGAAAAGATGATATACAGATTAAAAAAAAAAAAAAAAAAAAAAAAGAAGAAAAGAAAAAAATAGGTGTTTGGACAGATCTCCTGGGGTTATACACAGGGGATTTTTTCCCTTGTTCTTAAAACACAGTTTAGAGACAATACATTCTTTAAGCTCTGCTTTATTTTCACTCATAATTCAACTCCTCCAGCTCTCTGCTCTTCTCTGAATTCCCTCTAGTTTTCCAAGATCTTTTTGATAGCCCATGCCCAAGAGTGAACCTGCAGACTCAGTTGTGGCTGTCCTCCTGAATTTTATATATACGTACAGAAGATATAGATATATACTTCTTCCTGATATATTATCTTAGTGCAGCAATTGCTATGTTGGTCATAAGGCTTGAGCCAGGAGCTTTCAGAACTAGTAACATAAGCTTTTACAACTTGCACCATAAAATGGTTCAGTACCACAATATTCAGCTTTGCAGCATCTGAAAAAGATGCTAAGTCCACAGCACTCTTGCTCCGGTGCCTCAACTTCATGTAGAAAGCAAAGGGAAAAGCACTGACAAGGAAATGCTGAAGTGAGAAGTGGGACATAAACACATACCATCCTTGAAAACAGCACTCTGCCTGGGTTTCTGAGCCAAGGACTTTCCTATTAGTCTAGACAACCAATGCAGGACAGTCATCTCCAGTGAAATGCATCAACAAGGAGGCACCTTGACTGCTCAATAGCTTAGAGTTAAGGTATTCATTCCCCTTGGAAGCAGTTTCTAGGTTCCTCAGGGAGGAAGGTGTTCTAGTTATTGGGCTGTAGGAGGAGCCTTGTGTTCATCTTTACAAGTCAGGAAGGGAGAAGGAACGTTTTGGAGAATAGGGTGGAGGAAATGTGAAAGAAAGCTGCATGATTTGGCTTCATCTCTAGAAGGTTAATGTACTTTTCTCAGAGTTGTGGGTTCAAACCCATCACAAAGAGTAAATCATTGAATTTTGTCCTTCTCTTCCCTAGTGAGCATTGCAGTCATCACTTGGGGGGATACACATGCAGTTGTACCTTGTTCATGCTCCCACTCGTCGGATGTATGCCTCTCAGCTCTGTCCCCATGGGCACGGTGGAAAGTCCAGTGTATAAAATTAGAGAAGGTGTGGGCCCTTGGAGAGGAGCGTGTTTGACTGGGGGCATGAGGGCTGTACTCTTAGAGGTCTAGTGACCTGCCAGTGCTTTGAAGTTCAGGAAAGAAGTCCTGAGGATCCAAAGTTACAGGCTTCAGCACCTAAAGATGTAAGTACACTAGTGCTTTTGCACCTCAAAACCCAGACTGTGTAGCTTGGAGCTGTAAGAGATTCATATATTCTGTGGCCTGGGAGAGGGATAGATAAGGTGAACTGAACTGGTGGCTAAATTTCTACATATGCCACTGTTTTCATAGCCACATCACATTGCAAACAATGTTTATTTCCTCATCCATTATCCCCTCTAGACTTATTTCAACATTACGGCTTGCTTTCAGCTTTTCCTTCCAGCTGCCTTTGTGTTTCAAATTGTCTTCCCCAAGATTGATCTAATTTTGTTATTTTCTTCTCTTATTTCTAATTTCTCTAAATCTGCCGATATTATTGCTCTACTCTGACAGGGCTCACTACTCCTCCCAATTGAACATCATCTGTAAGCTTCATTAGCGTGCTGTTTGCTGTTTTGAGCAAGGGGCTGCTTATTTTCTTTTCTACCAAATGCTCCAATTTCCCCCATCATTCCTTGCTGAGCCATAACTCACCCTTTGCATCTCCAAAAGCTGGAGCCAAGGAGCAAACTGCCTCCCTGCCACTCCTTTAGCAGGACATCTGTACCTTGTCAAAGCCCCTGATGTTATCGCACAACAAGGGAAAGTAATGCAAGTCAAGAGTGAACCTTGTCAAGTTTGGACGTGTAACTTGGGGCTGTACCAGGATTAATTATGCCTTCTGCTGCTTTACACACTCATGTCATCAATAAATTCTAATAAACAGGAGTAGGATGTTCTTATTCATGTCATTCCAGAGGAATTAGAACACAGTAGTGTTATTTAGCAATGCAGATGTTTTATTATTGTGTTGTTTATGTGAAAGTGGATATGACATGAAGAGGTATATCAAATGAGCAATAGAGAGAAGCGAGCTGTGCTCCCTTTTTGATTATGCATATTTATTCACACTGCAGAAGTTACTGCACGTAGCCGAGTCTTCTAAGATGGATTGCTCAGTTTGGAAACCTAGCCTCCTCTCTTCCCCCCCCCCCCCCTTTTTTTTTTTTTTATAAAGTTTAGACATGTCAATACTACCTTTGTACAGTATTTATGAGTTCCTTCTTTAAATTGCACCTTAATTGGTTTAGTCACCACAATTGCAAAACAGGAACCTAATCACCAGAAGCTAAGTAAGCAGAAAAAAAATAATGATTTGGAGCTGTCTGTCTACTGCTGCCGAACAGACACACTGGGCACGGTTTAAAGCTATAATTGCATTGTGGCACTGGCTTGCTGTTCCCAGCACATGCATAATGTAGCTCCCAGTTGTAGACTGCCACATATCCTGCTGTATTTACCCTCAGATGCCAGCAGAGCACATGCCACCCACAACTGCTGCTTCCCAACAGTGTAAAAATGTCACACTTTCAATTAGATGCCCCAAAGCACTTTATTGCCCACTGGAGGCTATAGTCATATCTTGATGGAGGAAGATTATGGGCTAAATGCATCCATAGTAGTTCTCCGCAGACTGCGGCAGAATTACTTTGAGAATGAATTTGGATGAATTACCCCATTCATTCTATTGATCATAAAACAGGGCTATGCACTGCTTCTTTTTGAGGGCACAAATTCTTGACCACAAACAGTTGGGCCAGTATATGACCTTATTACTTCCCTGAAGACATCGCCAGCCAGAGAAGACAAAAACTACAGGTAGCATGAGATCTTGCTGCCCTGCCTGTACCTACCTGCAGCTGGGTACTGCTGTGCAAACAGTCACTGCAGAGACAAGCTCTGCCTCTGCAGACCCTGGGCAAATCTGCCCTTCCACTTCATTTTATTTCATCTCTCAGGTTTGTGTCTTTGTGTACTGCTGCCTGTGCACTGACAAAACAGAGGCACTCCGTAGAAAACTTTCACGGACATCATCTAGACTTAGAATAATGATTGTATTTGAGGGCATTAAAGATGTACTGCACTCCAGTAACCCCTCTTAAGGCAATGTTAAGCAGTGCTAAGCCATCTCACATAATCTCATGTCTGGAGAAGGCTAAGAGCATGTGTGTGGATAGGCAGCTGTTAGCATGTGAATAGCCACACTGGCAGATGGGTAGCAATTTGTTAAGCCAATGTAACTTGACTGCATGTCTAAGTCTGTGGATGCAAAAATTTAAAGAATAAAGTAAATAGTGTATATCTTGATGCTGAAAGTTTGGGCAGCATCTATCCAAAGAGGGAGAAAATATTTTGAAAAAGTGATAGGAGAAAGATGTATAAATACTAATCATATAGAAATGTTAGTCACACTAAAGTGAATGCCACTGAGCCCAGATTTAATAGCATACATAAGCATGTGTAGTTTTAAAAACAGGCAGAGCCTCTTCACCTATGTTGTTTCCATCTGAATACTTAATATTTGCATGTGTCTGAGGTCCCTCAAAGGGAATTTTGATTGAATCTTTCTGTAGTGACAGGCATGGCTCAACTCCCAGTTCATATACCTAAATGTGTCTACGTACAATCTGTGTCTGCAGGTAGCAGTATGCATGTGAGCTTTGTGTCTGAGCTCCCACTGGAGTCAGTGGAGATTTAAGCAGTGAAAACCAGAGATGTTCATCTGATCAGCTGGTAAATGTCCACTTCATGATAAGCTGAATCACTCTTGGTGTGCCTCTATCTACTAGAACTCTGGGAAGAAACACTAGGTAGACACCTCTCCCGTAGATGTGTACATGTGGTGATCTGAATCTGGAGCTACCAAAGGAGTTTGTGAAGGCTTTGTCTTCTCCTTTTCCTATTCTTCCCCCCCCCCCCCCCCCCCCCCCGCCCCAGATGGCATTTAGTCATATAGCTTCTCTGTGGTGCCACTTCAAGTTTACTTCAGTAATTAATTCAGGCACCTGAACTATGTCTTAAGGGTTGATATTGCTGATGTACTTTGGAACTTTGCTAAGCCAGAGTTCAGAATACATGTTTAAGTCCTTTACAAGATCAGGGCCTTGCTTAAATAAATGTGTGTGTTAATTTGAGCCTAATTGGCTTAGTATTAACACCACATGACTATTAAGAATCAATTGATTTAGGTTTAACACAGAGCATCACGTACATATCTAATTTAGAAAGCTCAAAGAAATTGAATGCAAACAAGTCTGAGAGTGTAACAGTGAAGTTACAAATTTAAGCGCACAAGAGCCAGGGTACAGAAACAGTGCGGTTCTTCCAGTGTAGCAATAATAATTCAAACATATTGTATCTATATAATATTTTTATTACCAGTCAGACTATTAAATGCATACTTAAATCTATGCACGATATGCAATGTGGGCAAGTCTATTGTTACTCTGAAAACTATAGCTTTTTCATTTCCTAATTGCAGTTTCATGGCACTGCCAAGGTTTTGTGTTTAATTTATATAGGGATTTCTGTGGTCCTTAGAGCTGTTAATAGAATGGATTCACAAAGACCCCTACTATAAGGAAAGCAAGACTGGTAAGAAAGCTATTCATCATACCACCTTTCATCAGCAGGATTAAAAGAGTTTTTATCTACATTTTGCAAAAGGGAATGGAGTCACAAAGCGATGACCTCATTTACCTACTGCTGAGCAGCAGGCCAGTGGAAGCACTAATAATAAAATCAAGGCCACCCAGGTCCTAAACCAATGCCTCCAGTGAGGCGCAGGATAGGTTATGAATCAGCTATCTATATATACTTGTATCTGACTCTACAAGGACAATATAAACATGCAGGGCCAGGGCCAAGACAGGTCTGCTCCTAGGACCTGCTAGCTTCAGTAAATATAGATGTAGCCTCTCAGTTTGACCAGTTCTTTACGTGCAGATCCAGTGCTTGTACAGTATATAAAAGTGTCAAACATCTGCCTGCATGGGTCTCCACATAATCCATAATTGACAGAATTTCAGCTTTCTTTTGAAGACCCCCCTTTTCTGTTTTGTTAGAAAACAGCAAGCAAGAAAGCAAACAAAATCCTTTCCAAGCATGACATAAATGAAACTTGCATGTTGCTGCAATTTTACATTTCAGGCTGTTTGAATGACAAAAAATTAGCTGTTAGCAGTATAGTTTCATGGCCTGGCACCCATTAGCAAAACATCTAGAGACACACCTTACCTGATCTGTGCAGTAACAAAGCTATGCGAGGGCTTTCTGGAAAGTCAGGGAGATGAGCTTGAGTCTAATAAGTCCCAAGAAAGAACAGCAACCATAAAATATCTGTGTGATCACAACAAAGAACTTGCTCAGGGCTTCTCAGAAGTAAACGGAAAAAAAAAAAAAAAAGGATTCATTACCCCAAATCTAAAGTGTCAGGGCCAATCCACAAGTGACCCAGAGAGCTGTGGGGGCACCTTCAAACACTTTATGACAAGTATTACGCAATCCCACAAGTCCCCTCAGATATCCCATGGTCAGTTTGCTGTGTCCAATGAGACCCATGGCAACCTTGTTTCCCTTTTCTTACCGGTTCTGGCTGACCCTCCTCAAGGCTTTGAGTGGTCCCTTCAATGGCTCATCCATCAGTCAGTGATCTGAGAGCTTGGGTCATTGGTATTGATGCTGTTATCTGCTGTTCCTTTGAGTTTGTGAATCTGGGCATTTAATTTGTTATTTCTGTTTATTGTCCTGAATATAATACTGAATGGCATCCAGGTACCTGCACAAACCAGCCATGCTTCATTGCACATAACTGTACCACACGTACCCCAAATTAAGACTACTGCATGTGGGATGGGGACAATGTAGCCACTTTAGGGCTGAGGTTTGATGCTGTAGTAACACTGCAGTAGGTTTTCCAGACTGGTGTTCAGTTGCACTGTTTAGATTAAACACAATAAAATGGCATTTATCTCATCCAGATGCAGAGAAGAGACCATATATCTCCCTGGGGTGACCTGGACCACCTGGAAAAGGAGTTAGCCTGTGCCTCCAGCTTGCTGTTTAGCCTCACAAGTGTGAGCGAAGGGATGGGCTAAGAGCTCATCAAAGGAGCTCCCATCTGGCCAATGTACAAGCATGAGCTCAGACTCGAGGGAAGAGAGATGGCAGCATCTCTGAAGTCAAAGTAGCCCATCTATCATCTTGCCTGAGCTTTCCGAGCTTGTGACTTGGTGCTGCTCCAGTGCAGAGCAGCTCAGTGCTGCAGTACACCCCGGGCAGTCGTTGTTTAGCAGAGCTGCTGTGCCAATGGTTAGTTCAATGCTCAGAGTAGATTAGCTCAGCTGGCAATGGTGCCAGCTCCTGGGCTTGCAGCAACCAAAAAATCAGCATGTGTGATTCATGTCACCTAACCTTAACTGTTTGAAGGATCGACATCTAGTTTAAGATAATCATATGAGCTTCCTTCTCTAGGTTCTTTCTCCTTTCCTTAGAGGACAGAAGGACCTTCTGGTGACTCATCCCATCCTGAGGGAGGTGATATGAACCATTTTATGGAAAGGACTCTCTCTACCTTGCTTATAGGAAGAGCTAAAGTAGCTGTGACTAGTTACCTTATTTCATAGTGGGTAGCAAAGTGAGATGAATCCCACCCTAATTGGGAAACAAGTTTTAAAACTGGGGGAGTCCATGGCAGCCTCCAGATCTGTGTGCTTTGTCCTTTGTTTAATCATAATAAGGAGCACACTGCTGTATTCCCTTTAAGACAGTGTTTAACATTTTGCTATGCATTTCCTTTCGATTAGTAGTCTAAAATAAATAGTTATATAGCATAGTCACTGTTGCACCATACCTCTATTTTGGTCAGGTTTTCAGAAATTTCCTGGGAAATGGGTTACAGCTTTAAGATATGAACATAGTCCCTAAGTTCAGCCTTCAAAATGGGGAGAAAGTAAGAAATAATAGGTTGTCAGCTCTCTTTAAAAAGGTGCATGCATCAGGAGAGAAAATAAAGACGCTATTGCTGTGCATAGGAGACTTCAGAAGCATTCAGATAATACTTACATCTGCTTTAATGATTCCATTTAAGCTGTCATTTTCAGCATTTACCTTGCAGCATTCAAAAGCAACTATACTTACATGTTCTCAACAGACTCAGTGCCAGTCTCAGATAGAAGAAAAAAAAAAAAAAAGAAGAAAAGAGAGGAAAATGAAAAGTGCCATACAGTATGTTTCAAAGAACAAATTCCTTTCAGGAAATTAGCAGTAATTTTGGGGCCACCGCTGTTGAAGAGAAATAAGTTTCAAGAGAAAAGTGAGCACACTCTCTTTTTCTGTAAGCAGTAACAAAAGGCAGAAGTAAAGACAGGCTCATTACAAGGCTTAAAGGGGCACAGGCAAATATTTTGGAGCAGGAGCTCTGGAATCAGGGTGCTCTTCTCTGTAAGACCCTGCACAAATCATTTCACCTCCTTTGCCTCGGTGCTTCTGTGTGGTTTGTAATAACAGGAACAGTGAAGCCATGATCAAGTTGGTGCTGAGGAGCTCAGGTTTGCCTCCGCAGGTGGAACCTTGCGGATGAAGCTCTGGGCTGGGATCTGGTTTTGGTTCAGTGCTGACACAGCTTTCCTCCATGGCCTTGGGCAAGCTGCTTAATCTGCTTGCTGCTTACAGCTTTGACAGAGGCGCTCTTGACAAATGCTGTGCTGTGATTTAAGCCCTTCCACCCTCCTCTCAGCTACAGATTGCCTCTTCGTGCTGCCCAGAGCCGTGAGGGGACGTGCACCTCACTTCAGCCTCTCTAGCTTGCATCCCAGCATCTCAGCTTAACCCCTCACAAGGGGGTTTGTATTGTAACACCAGGCTGTAGGTATGCAACCTCTTCTGCTGACTCAGCTGCAGGAGGAATGATATCTAGCATAAAGGCCAGCCAGGAGCCAAGGGGACACATGAGTTGGATAATACTATCTTTACCAGACCTGGTTGGTCTTCAGTCTGTCACCTGCAAAAATGGGTTGAGAATAACATCCCCTTTGTCAGGATGCTCTTCATACATCACAAGACTTCTGGGAAGACTCTGTACAATCAATGTAAAGCTTAAGGGAGTCCTGGATTTTCAAGGGTGGCTCTGTGAGCTTGTGTCCCCTAAACTTACCTTGCACCATTCATGAAAGAACCTGGAAGTGAGGCTCAGCCAATCTCTGTCTTGTTTTGAGTCCATTCATGAAAACATTTGCTTTGCTTTTAGGGAGTAGCTATTTACTTGTAGCTTTCTATGTGGGGAACATGAGAGAGGAGAAGTTAGTTCTCATTTTAAAACCAGGGAAATAGGGGGCTCAAATGCTGTAAGACATTTCTCTGTATCTAAATAATAAAACAGATGAAGAAGGTGGATGTTACGTATTTATTGAAAAATTTCCTTACCCTGTACGTCTTTGAAGAATTCATTTATATCCAGACATTTTGGAAGTTGAAGTCCTGTGTTTATGGAATAAGTGGGATAGCTGAGGCTGAATGCCAAGGGACGTCCCTAGGCCATGGGGACATTAATGGCATCCTGCTGCCTGCAAAACAGGCAAAAAGCTACAGAAATGTGTGAAATTAGCAACACCACTTTCTTTTCTTTCTTTCTTTGGATCCCTTCCAAATTCACCTCCGCCTTCTCTCTCTGGATGCAAACCAAAGACAGTAGATGCTACAGTGTGTATCCTCAGGAGCACCTCTGCAGATTAAACGCCCGCAGCTATTGTGCATCCAAAGTCTCTGCTGAAAAATCCTTTCTGTGACAGAGGAAAATTAAAAATCTAAATTCAGAATGGAGCCAAATTACCTACTCTTGCTACGGGAAGTCCGACATATCATTACAAACTGGTTTACTTGTCCGTGTCCAATTTAATGTGCCTGGCTTTTCTTATGAAAAAGAAAAAACAAAAAAACCAAAAACAAATGAAAAAAACCCAGATGATCAAACCAAAACAGAAGCAAAGAAAATCAGGTAATGATTTGTTATCTCTATAGCAGGTGTGAAGTGGACATTGTAACGCATATTGTTGGGGTTTCCACTGAGGGAGACTCAGGTAGGGACTGTGGGATCCAGAGCTTTGTATTCGACCAGATAAGGGGTCTGAGCCACTGCCTGGTGTTTGCCCTGGAGTGGCCCCTGGTAGTTGCTTCAGAGGCAAGCACAAGAAACCCTGCAGAAGGCAGATATGAAATAACTGGCCTACAGGGAAGTTTCTTCCTCAACTTCATTAATTAGAGGCAAGCTCAAGCCCTGAAGCATAAGAGTTTATATTCTGAGACTAAGCAGTCATGAGAAAGAGCTGCTGGTCTATGACCGGTTTGGGAAGTGGCTTCCCAGGCAAGAAATGTCCCTGAAAATCTTTTTCCTGTCAGAAAGACTGCTTCTTCACCCAGCAAGGTATGGTCATGTCCTCTGGAGCATGCACATTTCTCCAAAGCAATTAAGTCCTTCCAGAGGGACTGCCCGGGTCTTGTTTTTGGGTCTCCCCCATTATGACTCTGCAGAAGGGGCTACCACGGCTCTCATCTATGTCTGGCCACTCTGAGATACAGAAAATGGGAGTCAGGCTGGTCATCAAGGACTCATTACTTCTCAAATGTCCTATACCACCAGGTAACTGACCGTGGCAAAGCTGTTGAGGCAGTTGTCTACAACAAGCAAGGACGATCTGTCCCTGTTCAGCATTCATCACACCATTAAGGGTGAGCTATGCATTGCATGGCTCTCATCCCTGTTGTCGTTTAACCCCAGCCAGTAGCTAAACACCCTGCAGCCCCATGCTCACTCCTCCCCGCTCCCAGTGGGATGGGGAGGAGAAGCGGATAGAAAAAGTAAAACTTGTGGGTTGAGACAAGAATGTCTTAATAACTAAAATAAAGTAAAAAATAATAATAGAAAAATATATTAGTAATAATTGTAATGAAAAGATATCTAATAAAAAGAAGAGAGAAATAAAAGCCAAGAAAAGACAAGTGATGCACAATGCAATTGCTCACCACCTGCTAACTGATGCCCCAGCAGCGATCTGCCCCTCAGCCAACTCCCCCCAGTTTATTTGCTAAGCATAATGCCATACGGTCTGGCATATCCATTTGGTCAGTTGGGGTCAGCTGTCCCAGCTGTGTCCCCTCCCAGCTTCTTGTGCACCCGCATCCCACTCTCTGGTGGGGTGGGGTGAGAGGCAGAAAAGGCCTTGGCTCTGTGTAAGCACTGCTCAGCAGTAACTAAAACATCCCTGTGTTACCAACATTGTTCTCACACTAAATCCAAAACACAGCACTGTACCAGCTACTAGGAAGAAAATGAACTCTATCCCAGCTGAAACTAGGACAATCCCCCATAGTATCCTGGGTCAGAAAACTCTTTAAGGAATGTATTTTAGTCTTAGATGTAGGTAGACAAAACTGCTGTTTTTCATCAGAAAACTTGAGGTCAATATAATGACATCTTGATGAAGCACTTACTTAAAAATGAAATACATCTTTTCAATAACGTGCAGGCAATCTAGTCTCAAATTTTCAGAGCAGGAAGCAGTTTTTATTCTTTCAAAGTAACTTTTCACAAGGACACTCAATGTTATTGTAGAGCGGCATTTTAAAATGTGTAGATGTCTCTAAAACAAACTGAAACATTTCTATATATTGTCATGAAATGTTTTTATTGACCAAAAACTAAATTTTGTTTTGCTTTATTTTTAGATAATATTTCTCTGGAAAAATATATTTTTGGGGAAGTGAGAGGGGCTACCTGTATTTCAAAGTAGAAAATTAACTGTTGCAGACTTGCAATGTGTTTAATAGAAGAGGACATCTGGTTTCCATGTAATGCTAATTTGAAGTATTCAGCACTTTTGACAGGTGGATCCTGGAATGAAAGCAGGTGGTGAGGAGTGTGGGAAGCACAGAGGAGATGGAAGGGTGTTAAGGACACCCAGCTCATGGTAACAGGGAACTCTCCTTTTAGGAAAGAAAATATTTTTAAAAAGGTATTTTAGTTTGTGTTTCATCAAGAAAAGTTTTTCCAAAACTATTTGTAATTGACTTTTTGAAGAACTTAGCATATAGCTATATAAATATGTTTAAATCAATTCCAGGTTTCATCTGTTTAAACAGAATGCAGACCTCTTTAAGAAACTATTTTCTCCTTGCCTTCCTAAAACAAGACAGAAGAAAAGTACAAAACAGAACAAGAAAACAACCTCCTTTCTCCCCTAAAATTACCCTGAAAACTCACTCTTTTGGTACAACACAAAATTCTGCAAACGCCTTTTTAACTAAAAACCCATATTTTTCTTGGGAAAACACGTATAGACCAAAATACACAAGCCAAACTGATAAATACAATTGACCTGCTGTGATGTTAACTTAGAGCTCATCGATTTCATTTCTGATGTGCCACAGGAACATTCATTTGCAGTGAGTGCTAGCTACGACCTTTTCATTAGTGCTGCAGTGTCTGGATTGCAGCTTTGGGCTGGTCAATGCAGATGGGCATAGGCTGACCTGGTCTCTTCTGCTCTTGCTCCTGTCTGGCCAGCTGTGAGCTAATTAGTTAATGGGAACAGGCTGTCATCATGAAAGGCAGGACATGTTAGTCCAGGTACAGTGCTGAAACAAGTACAAGGCTTCTGAGCTCAAGGACCATGTTTTGATGGGATACTGAAAAAAGGAAAAAGGTAATTTGAGTTAATCCTGGTTATTTACTCTAAGCAGGCACTTATAAGACCATTTTCAAGATTGCATTCAAGCATCTTCCAGTAATGAATTATGCATTTCAATAAACGGCTCACTCTCTCCTCTGTGATGGCTAGTTTGGGATCTGGGTCACAAAATTGAGTGCAACCAATTGGGAGTCACTAACTCTGACAAACTCAGCCCTGTTGGGGCATTTGTTCATCCAAAAACCAGGAGATGAACAGGTTGAGGCAGATGCAGCTCTCACTGAAATGAGCAAATCATCCCACACAGGGCTTCGTGAAGATGATGAGTCCATACTCCTGCATCTCACAGCACTGGGAGGCAGTTGAGTCTAGGAATGGGTTCAACCCATTTTGTTTTTTCAGATAAAATTGTCAATCTGCAGAATGGCACATCTGAATTTAGGTTGGCCTTTAAAGTTTTCTGGGGTGGAATGACTGCACTCTTGCTCCTTGTCCTCTCTCTAATTTTGTTAATCAGGAGCCTGCCTGTACCACGCTATTCATAACCGCCTGGGAGAGCTGTGACAAGTAAATTTCAATCTCTCAGCGGAGATGATATTCTTAGAGCTGCAGGAGCAGTCATCATGAAGGGGAAAGCTGTGAATGCCAATAAATTATTGAAGAAAGCAGGAGAAATATTTCCTTCTGTTGACACATCGGCATTCACCTTTGGGAATGTAATCATGGGAAAGGTAGGCAATCTTTTGTCATAGGGACCTTTCACTCAGAGAATTCGGTCTTTTTAAAACCTTAGTAGGGAGCCTGCAAGCTCTCAACATGGAAGGGATATTCAAGCTATAGGACATCCTCAGACAGGCACGTTGCTCGGAAATGACAGTGAAACTGAATCAACTCTGCTGCACATTAAAAACTGCTCGATGATACAACAGGAGGTTTGCGGGGTAGGCGGTAAACCCCTCCAGCTCCCTGACCCCTGGGACAGGATCTGCTCAGGAGTGGGATTGTTTTCTATGAATAAAACAAGGTAGCCTTAAAAAAAAGTCAGAGGGTAAACATGGCAGAAGGTAAAATTCGAATGAGAGCAGGAGGTGGAAGCCAACAGAGACCTGTTAGTCTAAGGCAGAGAACAAGCAAGGGCACGTCTGCCAGGAAGGACCGTTCCCTCTTGGGATGTGCCTCAGAGGAATGGGCTGGGGGAGGACTGGAGAGCTGGGATTGTGCAGGTGCTTCTCGCCTGAAACTCTGGCTCTCCCTCCTTCTGTCACCACTGACAAAAATGAAGCTGCCCAGGCCCGGCAACAAGGAGGATTTGTTCCTCTGAATTTTGAATTCTGCTTGGAAAGCCATCAAATTAGCACTGATGTTTTATTCCAACATCAGAAACGGCAGGGAAAAATACCCAGGAGCTCCCTGGATTTAAATCCACAAAATCAGCTCCAGTTTTGTTTAGACAAATGACTGAATAACCCCCCTCCTCAGCATCATATTTGGCTCAAATCACCAATTTACTGGTTTACAGAAATCTAAAACTGTCCCTCTGGCAAATTAAGGGATTACGTCAATCACTCAAGTCCAGTCTACCTGACAACAGCACGCAGCAATAGGGCAAAAGGTTTGTTGCTCTGCTGGAATGTGATAAGGAGAAAATGCCAAATGACACATAGGCAAAGTTATTACCAGCGAGATGAAGACAAACTGGAGGGAGTTCAGAGAAGTGCAACAAAAATGATTAGAGAGCTGGAGGGGTTGATTTACAAGGAAAGTTTTACAAGAACAACCGTCAATATGCACAGCAGGGCTGAGCAACATCTGAGGGGGGAGAGAGAGCCCATTGCAAACATCTGAACAGCACAAACACCCAGGGAGGAACAAAATTACCCAAGGGGGAAATAACTAAGATAATGGGTTGAAATTAAGAGAAAGAGGATAAACATCAAAATAACTTCTCAGTGGAAAGACTGTGGAATAATCTAATATGGGAAGATGAAGAAGTCCAAACGAAACAAGCTATAAATTCCTTCCCAGAGACCCTGCAGATACAAACATCAGCCACAATTAACTTTAGAAACCAAATGTTTCTCAGCAACAGGTATCACAGCTTTCAGAAAATTTTCAGGTGCAAGAAACCTTTTAAAAGGGATGGTTTCCAGATAATTCAGTGATAACTTCCTTGCTGTTCAAAACCATGTCCAAGGGAAAGTGGAGAAGGCTCTTACTTTCAGTTTAGTGGGTGAAGTGAGCACACTGGAAACCCCCAAAAGTGCAGTTTTGGCAATCTGGTCACTAGTATACTCCTCAGTGAATAGTTTTCCAGTTGAGATAGTTGGTTTAAATCTGCCTCTGGTCTGGAGTGACTGGAAATCAACAGCATATAATGGCTGCTTGGTAGAAGATGTGACATGAATTAATGCACTCAGTTGAATTTCTACTGGATATTGGACATGTGCTCACCTTAGAAATGCTTTCAACGGCAGGATCAGCATTAAATTAACATCTATGCTGACAATCTTGCCAAAGAAATCCAGAAGGGGATGGACATTAGTAATGAACTGCATGTTCAACTTTGGGGTGAAGTTGTTAGGAAGGTAAAGTTTACTTCATGGCCTCTGAACTTCATCTCCACCACCACATCACCTAACTCCTGTATGGGATGTCAGTTTGCAGAGCAAATCATTTAACATATTTCTGCAGCATACTAGAAATAGATGCAATTAAAAAAAATTACATTACAGAAAGTTTGTTTGACATTATTATATTTTAAGTAACTAATTTTAAGATGTTTCTTGATAGGGAAGGCATGACCGGTTTGCTGGATGTGCCATAATACATCTGGATGTATAGAGAGTAGTAATAGCTGCAATGAGTAAGGAAGCAGCATGGGAATCTCCTACGGAGTGGAATTTGAAGGTCTGGCTGAGCAAAGCCACTTAGGCCGTTTCTCGTTTATTGTTGTTACACTTTGGTGTGGCTTTCCAGTAATTTATAGGGGTGTTTGTTGAGTTCATGAGCTCTTGAGACCTGCATCCAATAAAATAGTGATGTACTTTCTCTTGACTGAAGGCAGAAGCATATATCATTGCATGCAGTGGGTCTGATATCATTTTATGCCAGATGGGGAAAAAGGCTGTAAGGCTCTAGCTTAGTCAAAAGAAGAGGAAAAGTAAAGAAAATTGTTGGTAAAGGACACTATGTTGTGAAGGGCATTGTTTTGTTTCTAGTTTTCTCAACTTAACACATTAAGTTAGCAAGCAAAGAATTTGGTAGGTTAATCTTTTCCTTTACTAGAAGATCCTATGTTAGTTTATGATCTCTTTCTGAGCTTGATATAAAGCCAGAGAAGTTCATGGGGAGCTGTTAGATTTATCATTATTTATATATACATATATACAACAATATCCTTTTAAATTTAATTAACATTTTAAAAAGTTGCCTCTTCCTCCACCATTAGCCTCTTCCCCTCTATCAAGCAATAACTGATAGATCAGACTTGGTTGATTAGCTGTACAGAAGAGAAAAAATCACCAAAGGACTGAGCTTTATTCTTAAAATAACTTATTTCTTTCCACCTACGGATTAGTCTAGACAAACGACGGTCGGGCAGCATGCAGAACAGTCCTATCATGTAGGAAACAACCCAAAAAGAGTATCAGTTCCTAAAGCGACTGTGCCTCTATATAAAATAAGTAGAAAAATGTCCTCCTTCCAAAAGACAAACCCAGCAGTGCCTTTGCCAGTTTTCTCAGAAGTCTAAGCTCACTCACACATCAATAAAAAGGACCCGGGAGCCTCTCTGATGTGATATCACCTGGTGGCGCGGCCCACAACAGTGATTTAAAGACAATCTTCAGACGTAGACACTATTGGATCCCAGCTAACGACAACCCACCTAGTGACCCTGCAGCCACCTACCACAGAGTCTGGAGCAGAAGTGATGAGGCTTTGTACATCCATGAGAAATAGCAGGTGATGTCTGTGAAGGAAATATTTCTGTTGGCCAAATATTTCCATTAACTTTCCATTGGCCTGGGACAGAGTAACACGGAGGCATCACAATTGCACACCAGCATGGGCTCCTCCATGGCATCGGCAGAAGGTGATGCCGGTTGGGTCACAGACCATTCCCAGCCTGCCTGGCTTTGCCGGCGGTCACAGGTGAGCGGGTCTGGCTACAGACCATTTGGAGAGAGAAGAGATGAGTGGAAAGTTTTGTTTTGTTTGTTAAATTCAGCTTGGGATTTCCCTGTGACTGCTACCAGAGGAAAGTGTTAGCATATGAATTATTTAACATAAACTCAGGGACTGTAGTAAGTCTTCTGACTGTCTGACTTCTGCGGAGATTTCTTTAGCTGACAGTTTATATTCCTCTGTGACAGATGCATTTCCCAATCCTAGATTGTACCTTGTGCTGGCCCAAAGAAGGCAGCTTCAGCATAAAAGCAGGGAGACCTTAAGTGAAAAGGGCTCTTGTCTGGAGATATAAGTTAGGATTTAAAGCTCATAATTTCTATTGTTAAATCAGTTTTAAGAAAGAAATAAATCATAATTCAAATTAAACGTCATCTTCGATCTGTCTCCATCTCCCTGCTTTCTTGTTACTTCCTTTGTTCAGGAAGGAAATAGAACCGATGTTATTACTCAGACGTAAAGCCTTAAACGGAGCACAGGCTGTTACAAATTTTCCAGCTGTATTTTGCATCTCCATCTGAAACCAAGGAGCCTTTCTAATACCAACTGCAAACACACCTAAGTACAAATAAATGTTGCCTTGAAGAACTTATAAGGTAAGTAGACAAGAGGTGGAAGAAAGGAATCCGTTGCTGAGATGGGGAACCGAGGCGCAACAAGGTTAAGTGGCTTTTTGGAGGTCACTCGGGAAGTCTAACACCAAGCTGGGAAGAGAACCAAGCTCTTCTGAGTCATCATCCCCTGACAAGCCCATCCTTCTTCTTTTCCTACTAAATGGAACAATCCTGCATTGGTTGTGGTATAATGGTCTACATGACCGGGTAGGTCTTTTCCATTTCCAATGTCTGTGATGAGAGTAATTCTGCTTAATGGGGATGCAGTCAGCTGGTGCCAATGGTTAAGTGTTGCTTAACCAGGTGTTAAATAGGTATGAAATTCCAAGCTCCGGGCTTTGAATGCAGAAGATGCCAAATGAAAATGAAAATAAAATAAAATAAATGGTAAAGGGGGGGGGGGGGGGGGAGGGGGGGAAAGAAAAAAGAGAAGAAAATGCTCTAGAGTATCAGATCCACGTGCTATTCAGTCTGGTGTTTTCCTTCAATTCCCATATTTCCAAAGGGGTTTAAATAGGATGTTTACTTAATAAGGTTAACAGACTATACAATACTCAGCTCTACTTTAGTAGATTCCTCCCCCTTTCTCTCTCTCTCTTTTTTTTTTTTTTTTTTTTAAATATACTTGATAGCTGTTTTTTTTATCATCTGTCACTTTCTCTTGCAATGTCACCTTTTACTCACTATTGAAACTCACTGTTCTGGCGAAGTGTCTCTGCTTTCCATTTGACGTGTTTATTTAATGTCTAGTTACAAGACTAGAATTGTATGCAGGCATCAGGCAAGTAACAGACTCCACCTATTTGCCTTAAGTTATCATTCTCAGTGCTTTATTTAGACATCTTAGATGTTTGTATACTAAGTATATCTTTATACACATTACTTTTATAAAGGATGCATTTTCATGTGATAGATAGTATTAGTCCATACTTGATCTATGTTCAGGATGGCTATTCATCCTCACTGACTTTTCTTTTTAGTGGGGAGATCTCACAAAGTCCTTTTCTTACTGCTTGGGAATCTCACACTTGTCCATTTCTCACATTTCTTCCCTTCAGTGCTTTAAAGTTTGACACATCTGAAATCCATAAATTATTTCACAGCCATCAATGTTTCTTCCCAGGTTAAATTATTTAATGGCATTGTTTTATTGAAAGGTTCAGATTAGCTGCTGACACTTATTGACAGGAAGAAACACATCTTTCCACTGGGATAAAACATATTTTTTATTAAGGAAAGAAATGATGCAGGATTGGGTTCCTGTCTTCTCACATGAGAAAGAAGAAATGAAGACATTTGGCCCTTTAAATGACAGTGTGCCATGGTGACATGCAGCACCATCCTTTATTCTCTCCCTCTCTCTTTCTGTCTCTGAGTCCTTTATTTTAACATATTCATTTCGCTTCTTCCATCCTCCAGGTTCTAGCCTTAATCCCAAATAGTAGTTGCCCCATGGAGAGCGCAAGATTAAGGGATCTCAGCTGAAGAATGAAATTCTAAGCTTTGATTTCAGTGGCTTTCATCATGTGGCTGGAGCTTACTCCCCAGGATTTGCAAAACCCGACAGCCCTGGCACTTGCCCGTCCCAAGCCAAGCCCACACCAGAGGGTTTTCCTTCTGTTGGGTGGATCGGGACCCAGATGCACAAGTGGTGCTGTGAGTCTGATTTGTATTCTGCTTTTCCTTGACAAGCAGCGGTTTGATCTCAGGTTGCTCCAGGAATTTACTACTCTTAAGCGCATGAGAGAAAAAAAAAAAAAAACAAAAAACCAAACCAAAACCAACCACAAAGTCCCCCCACAAGCTTAAGCAAAAGAAAAATAGAGCACACTCATGCACACACACTCATCTGTATGCATACATCTGTATATATACAGATACATGCGCACACATGTACATAAACATAGGCGTGTAATTGTAGCAAGCAGCACTTTTCTTCCTTGATTTCAGCAGACCCATTCCAGCTTCACTGTGCAATATTCAGCACTCAGCTGCAATGCTACAGAAAATAACACAGGTCTTCCTCGTAAGGGTATTATAAATTCAGGGGTTTTTTTGCTTTTTTCAGAATTGCCTTGAAAGAACTGGCTGAGTTCAGGGACTCACCCCAAAACACCTCCAGAAGCAGTGGGGCAGAACCCCAGGGGATGTAAACCAGCATAAACCCACAGATTGGAGTGGCAATGCTCTGCTCTGTAGCCGCTGAGGCTCATGGTGGCAGTGTCCCCTCATCAAGAGGGGTGTGCTGGGGCAGAGGAAGCCTTTTCGGGTGACCCAAGTCTGTGCAATGGGGAGATGAGCAGGTGGTCTCTGTGGGGCAGTGGTGGTGGAAGAGGCAGCTGTGGATGGCCTGGGCATCGCTTTGGGATCCCAGCCTCGCTCCATGGGACATAGTGTGGTTTACACCGTTATTAGATGGACAGAAGGAGGAAAGGTACAATCCCCTACCCTCATCCTTCGAAGCAGTATCTGCTGCACCTGGAACACTGATTTTGTTGCCTTCTGCCCATATGGTTTATCTCTGCCCAAATAATTCAAATCTATATGAAGCTGGAAGTACAAGTAGCAGTAAAGTTCATGGTGGTTTTGCAGCAAGTGTGTTGCTGCAAAACACGTCTTGCACAGACCTTTCGTATTACAATCTCCCCCTCACCAAAGCACAGGAAAGAAATTACAGAAATGCTTATTGACAGTCCTTTTGATTCAAAAAGCCATGAAAAAAAACCAGCCTGAAACTTTTCTACACAATTTTTGTCCCTTCTCTTGGCCCGGGAAACATTTTGGTTGGTGAAAGAATCTTTCAAGCAGACACTTCAATGACATTTTTACAACACAGAAATTTTTTTCCTCTGCAAAAATCTGTGCAAGAATCTGGGAAATAGTTCAATTTGAACAGCTACAAGATTTTTTTGTCCCCCAGTTTGTTTATTTTTTTTAAATTAAGAAAAAAGAAGAAAAAAGGAAGAGCTTTCTGAGCTTGTAGCTTTGGGAAGATGGGGTCCAGTTTCTTCTCTGTCTGAAAAATATAGGGGCTTGATGCTGTGTGCCCCATCCATGTCAGAGTGCTCTGGATATGGAGCTACTGCTAACCCACATGCTGGGTAGAGACAGACCCGTTTTCTTTTCCTATGAGTCTGGTGAGAAATTCTACCCTTAACCAAAAATCACCCTTCCATCAGCGTATTTTCATGAAAAAGCAAAACAAAAAACCATATTTGTCTGAAATGTTCCTGACCATGGGGTAGGAAGAAGAGGGGTCCCTGGGTGATGGCCCAGCCCTACAAGGAGCTGAGCTTCCTCCTCTCCTTCTGAGAGCAGAGGATGCAGCCACAGCCAAGTAGGGTGCCTGGGGTGCATGGTACCCTGCAGGATGTGTCCCCAGAAGAAAACCAGGGAAATGAAAGAAGTGGAAAAGGATGCTAAAGCTGCTGTCTCATTCTCCACTGATTATGTCTGTTCTCTCTCTGATCTGAAAGGAAAACATCTATATTTCTGTAGGACAGCTTAATGCATCCGTGATCGGATAATGTGCGTTACAGCCTTCTTTGCTATTCTCAGAAGAGTGCTCTAATGCCCTGCTTATACATAGGACACACACATCTGTGAGGAAAAATACTGTGTCCTTCGGTTTCATCTTGGATTTGTTCGGAAAGTAACTCCGTGCTTGCAGCCTGCCTTGCAGGAGGACGAACGGGAAAAAGCAGCAGAGCCTGCATCACCCTGACTTTTAGGTTAAAAATGACATTAATATGGCAAAGCTTCTTTCAGGACTTCATCATTTTCACCAGCGGAAACGAGACGAAGGCCCCAATCACATATGTGCTCAGACATGCAGAAGCAAACGCCAAAATGAATTAACTGGAAAAGCTCTATTAATTTATGCCTCGGCAGTAATGACCTTAAGACACAGAAGAATTATATATTAATTTGTTTCTAGTGTATAACACTGCTAAGTTAACACATTTAGGAGAATACACTTCCCTCACCTCCTGCTGCGGAGGTAAATGAGGCAGTGTCTACTGGTGACAAATCAGACCAGCTTTCCACTAGATGGCAGCTGGTGCTTGCACAACCTCCAGGCATATTTTGGTGCAGCAAATCCTTTTTCAGTGCTAATCATCTCACAAGCTGGAAAATGGGCCATTTCTCCCCTCCCTCTCCCCCTCTTTGTTGCTCACTTATTGGGGAGGAATGGGAGAGGAAAGGGGAGGGCGGGGGATCATTTGACCGGCGCGGTTTTGTATCAGTCCTCCATCTGCTGCGGAGCTGGCCTGCTTTTTTTAAGCCAGTGTTGGCACCGCGCGTGCAATGGGAGAGATAAGAGCGTGCGTGTGTTTGTGGGTAGATGTGGGCAGGGGGAGAGAGACACTGATTCTGAGAAGTTTTTCTGGAGGGGGCAGCGGTAGGCTCAGCTCCTTGGGGAGGAAGAGTTTGTACCCGAGTGAAGGGATGGGGTGGACGAGGTAAAGACGTGGGATGAGGTGGGGAGGACTGTCCCTGCACGATGCCCTGGCATCTGCTTCAGCCTGAGGGAGGCCAGCGCTACAGCAGATGAGTCGAGTGTCCTAAAGGTTGAGATCACACAGCAGGGGACATGCATCAAGATGCTGTCCCCATGCTTTGTCCCACTTCTGGCCAGGGAATGATGGGGAAGAGAAGCATCGCGATTGATACAGATAACTTACTGCTTCCCAACAGGCCAGTATAAAGCATTCTAAACTCACTTTTCCCCTTCTGCCCAGGCTGCCTTCCCAGTCCTAAATAATAATAATTTCTGCAGAATTTTCCACTCGAGGATCTGCAGATTTGTAATAGCATCTAAGCAGCCTTGTGCATGATCTCCACCTTGCGCAGAGGGAAACTGAGGCACAAGTCAACACCTTACCCAGAGATGACATACAAAAGTCTTGTGGCAGTAACAGGGCATAGCCCCATTTTCCTGTTTTTCTCGCTGCTGTATGAAGGACATTGCAGCAGACCGAGGTGGTGATGTCTCTAGTACTGCAGCCTGGGGAGGGGGACAACAGGACAAGACCGTGAGGCTCCCTTGAGGCAAAAGCTCATGTTTGGAGGAGGTACACAAAAGTGTAATTTGTCCAGAGTATTTTGTTTTTCTCTGTTATGAGAGATCAGGGAGGTTAATTTTTCCTTCTCCGACAAGCAGGTTGCAATCAGCAGGTTTTGTTCTGAGCCAGTGTTGTCTCCAGCCTCCTCTCCCCCCAGCCCTCCCCCAGCCACACTGAAGTTTCTCCCTCTCTCTTTGGACCTGCTGCTGCTGCATTGCCAACACCGGCCCTTTATCTCCCGTCTATGCGTCACCCTCTGCAGCATTTTTTCAGTTAACAGATTGTTACAGTTTTACTGGCCTTACCTCCTCCTCCTCCTCCTTCAAAAAAACCACAACCACCAAACCCCAACAACAGCATCTCTGCAGCTTCAGGGTGGCTCCAGCTCTTTGGCTGCTTCTGAAAAGTTCAGTGCATCAGGCAGGAGATGCTGCGACACGCCGAATCTCCTCAGACTAATTTTGCCTTGACTTTCCCAATTCTTCCCTCGTCTCCTGTCGTTTGTAGTTGAGTGCCTTCCACTCAGTCCCAAGACGGCTGATTTCCCCCCTCGGGGCATTGCCAGCTGCCATATATGAGTTTCTCCTATAGAGATTGAATGAAAACATATACTGTGCTGGAGTGTTAACTTGTAATGCAGCTATCAGCAGAAGTACATATCACTCTGGGTGGCATTAGTCAATTATGACAGAAAGCCCATTGGCGACACAAGTCAATTGATAATAAAGCATAATCTCTCTTTCCCCCGTCACATATTTACCAGCCATGAACTACTGTAGCATATTTCCTATTCACAGATGAATGCTCCAGCCGTTCAGATGGGTATTTTTCAGAGCTGAATGCAATCTAGAGGGTTAATGGCTCCAGTGCAGTGGTCTGAGGATAAAGCCACTGCAGGTGCGCAGCTAAACGGGGAGTTAATTGGGTAGCAGGTGAACATAAACAGAGAGCACAGAGGATGTGGAAAAAGCTTTAGTGAGGAGGAAGGACTGGTGGGAATGCTGAGCCTTAGAGCCCCAAAATAAAGACGTATTGAACTTTCCTTCCCTGTGCCGCAGTCTTTGTTGCACACAGTCTCTGCTCTTTGTATATCGTTTGACTCTCCAAAATGCTGCTGCTCTTGCTGTCGGGGCTCCCAGCCTGGGATACAGGCAGGAAGCATCTTAGCAGCTGCTGCTGGAGGACGGGGCTTACGGGGCTTATTGGCGGACGATTCATCTCGCGCCACGGGGACAGGGCGTGCGGAGGGGAGGAAGGCTCCCTGTGATGCCAAAGATGGGCTGGCTTGGGGAGGCAGAGTCTGAGACTGCTGTGCTCTGTGCAGGGCATTAGGCTGGAGGCTGGGAGCTGGAGAGGGTAAAAAAGAGGCAGGATCAGGTGAATGGAAACATCTGTCCCAGACTCTCTTAGCCACAAGCCAGGCAGGGATGCAAACAGCCAGGCACAGATCAGTGAGAAGGCAATGCAAAGAGAAGGGAAGGGGAGCTAACAGAACTACTTCCAGCAGGGCCCTGCAAGAGCCAAACTAAACCAAAACCCATAGACAGGAGTACAAACGGTATTGCCTTAGAGGATCAACCAAATGAAAATGGACTCAGTCATCCCTGGGGAGGTGGGTGCTCTCCCCAGGCAAGCTCAAAGTGGGAAGCCACCATTGCAAGCTGTGGCCAAAGCGAGCCATTGCAGAGGTGGCTCACCTGCTTCTCAGACCCACCAGCTCCACACCTTTTGTTGTCCCCACCACCAGGGGTCAGGGGCTTCAGGGTCTCCCCCGTGACTGCTGTAGAGCAGCAGTGCCTGCTGAAAGGGCCAGTTGGCCCCCCAGACTCCCCCTGAGCAAACCTCCACAGACAACCTCAAAGGCCATCCCTACCCCCGCATCTGTGCTGAGCTTTCCATGCCTTTGGTGCTTTGCTCCTAAATCCTAATTTCCCAAAGCTTGCGGAAAGGAGCAGTGCAAGCAGGCACTGCTAGGCAGTGGTATGCTGGGGTATGGCTCCTGTACTGCTGTTTAAAGCTAGTTGAAATAAAGCAATCCTGATTCAATTTTGTTTCCCGTGTCCTTAAATCAACTGCTCAGACAGGTCAGTGTTTTTTAATCAGACAAAGGGACCACGCAGGATTTTAAATCTTTTTTTTCTTCTAAAGTCAGACCTGGATTCTTTTCATCAGCACAGCTCTTGGCTTTTGTGAGAGCACATCAGGTCTTTCATACTGTGTTCCTTCAGAGTCACCCAGCAGATGGTGGGACACCGGGGAAGCTGTGTCCTCATCCTGCCCCACACTGCTCCATTGCTAGCGTGCCATGCTCCCCTCTCCATCAAATGTCCAGGGACCTCACATGCACGGAGACCTTCTTCCCTGTACAGGACGGAGCAGAGCAAGGGGTGATTCCAGGGACAGCCATCAGACCTGGGTCCTCCCAGCTCTGGAGGCGAGGCAGCAGCAGGCCACCTTCATGGTTGAGTTCCCCCTCACAGCCTGTGCTTTATCTGGATATTGATAACCTGAGTAGCAGTCCTAATCAGCCAGTAATGGATTCCATGGGGAAGCACCTTATTTATCTACCACCTTTTCCAACTTCAGTCCTCTGTCTCCTTGCAGTCCCCTCGCCAGGCCACCGTGCTGGGCACACATTTCTCATTTTTCAGAGGAGGGCAATGCTCTTCTGCCGCAGACTGCTTTGTGGTGGTACAGCCTCTCCCAAGTACTTGAAGGCGGATGAGGTGGTTTAAACCAGACGAGATGGGGTGATTTGGTTCTGCTCTCACCTAGTGGGGCTGCATTAAGAAGAACAAACACATCTGTTCTTCACCCTCCCTCCTGGCCACATGCTCCAGGCACACTGTTCTAGGGCCACCTTTGTGAGCGATCGCAAAGCACAAGTCTCTTTCTCTGTCTTCATGTCTACATGTGCCTACAGATATGTGCACACGTGTGTGCTCCTATCAGTATGTTTTTTCTAAAATTTAGCTAACTGATGTTTTTTCCTCCTGCAGCCCATCAGAGGATTGAGTCACTCCACATTCCTTCACTGTTTCTCAGTGGGTGCATCTCCACAGTGTGACACCATCCTGTGCACCCCAAGATTGTGCAGTGACCACAGTAAGTCTGGAAACAGTGTGTTTACATGGCTTTTGAGACCTGAAAAAGCTCAGTCAGCCTCTCTACTGACTCTCATGTGTGACATAGAAATGCTCCCTTTTATTTTTCTTTCTGTGGTTTCTAAGTACTGTTGGAGCAAAAGGAAACTTGGCCACTGATTTCAGCAGAAGCAGACTTTTGCCCTGCAGGCAGCAGACAGTGTCTGGTGTTTGCCTATCCAAAGGCCAGGCGCAAAAGAAATTCCTGCTCTGGGATGTGGGTGATTGCTCAGCTGAAATACATAGGCTGGTCTGTAGCCCCCTAAGTTAAGCCAATGGCTACTGACACTGAAACGCCAGCATGGAGAAGTGAGATAAAAGGTGATTAACAACTCCTCTTTTGTTTCCTTCTTTTCTTTCATTTTTTTTTCCTCCAGTGAAATACTGTATAGCAGTAAAAAAAATTCAGTGTGGCACAAGAACAGCTCATTACCTTACTGCGTCTAAAAAGTCCTTTTGTGCTGGAAAGTGTTTTCTCTATGAGTGCTGAGGAGTGCTCATAGAAATCACCTTGTCACTCCCAGGAGAATTTGACCTCCTAATCCTTTTTTACAGCTGAGGAAACTGAGGCATAGACAAGTAAAATGTGTTAGCCACCATCACACACCTGGGATCAGCAGGACTTGGGTTTTTTTACCTTGGAAACAGAGACTGATTTACCTGGAACGGATGGAGTTATGTGACTGTAAAATTGCTGTGAATGAGGACGAGTTTGGGCTCCAGGAGTCCTGCCTCCCAAATCCCTGTTCTAAATAGCACATTGTCATAAAAAGCTGACTTTAAAACTAGCTTGCGCAACTTTTTGCATGGAGAAGCCAGCAATTTACACAGTTGAGCAAATCATAGAAAACTCTAAATGTGGAGCAGAAAAATATTTACACTTCCAAGGCCTGAGTGTAAATTGGAGAAGTACATCCTATTAATGGGAGTTTACGCACATTGATACATTTCATTTTTCCCTGCAATGCTGAAAATGAAACACTGAGACACAAATGCACCAGGAGCTGATCAGTGATGCTGCTTCCTCACCTGCTAGCCAGATGACATAGCAGGTGTAATACTGAAATATATTTCATGCATTTCCTTGACACAGGGAAGGACAGAAGGTGGTGGGGCTGGTTCTTAGCCCTCTTCTCTCATTTTATCCAGCTCTCTGCAGTGGAATTGCCCTTGATTCCTATCCGTGTAAAGGAAGTCATAGCTGGGCTACCCAGATTGTTCACTCATGCAAATCCACTGCTTTCATTTGCACCAGATGGGAATCTCTTCTAATACTCTTAAAAGTCAAGTGTGAAGTACAGGAAAAAGAAAAAGTGACACCACTCAGCTGAATCTTGCTGTTGGTTACTCCTACAGCCTTATCCTGCCCACATACCACAGGAGCCGCAGTTCACCCTCACGGAGTAAAGGCCACCAATGTCCCTGACAGAAGTGTCAAGTCCAAAGTTAAACACGTGCTGGGAAAAATCATCAGTGCTCACCAGAAGATGAGCAGGTGGCACAAAACTTGACATTTAAGTTGGATTTGGAGTCTGCCTAAGAGCAGCTCTGTTTTGGATTTCTTCTAATATTTCCAGTTTCTATCTAATTTTCCTTCCTGGCTTGTATCTTCTTTATATACATATATAAGCTGTGGCTACTCTAGCTTCTTTATGTATGCCTATATATGTATAGTAGCTCACTGTAGCCACTGAAGGAAAGTCTGAAGATTTGCCCTGATTTATACTAATCTCATATCCCCTTTCAAATGGATGCAACTCACTCTTGAAGCAGTATTTTGGTTGCTTTTGGTGTGCAGCTGTTTACAGAGTACAGTTGTTTCCAGTGACAGGCTTCTTAGCTTAGATATTGTTGAGATCATTCGCTTGGTGGCTTTCATCTTGGGAAATCACCTCTTCAGTCACTGATCATCCAAGATGATAGTTAATGCTGAACTAAGGAAATGGAGAGCTACCTGGATGTGCTTCCTTCTCTATGCTAGTTTTAACCTTAAAAAAAAAAAAAGACCCCTAAACTGGGACACTTCTACCAAAATGCTGTACAACTTCACAGAGAAGAGCAGCCTGTGCATAAGGGAATTGCCTGGGAGAGGCACATGGTTCTTCAAGATTTTGAGGTGACCTCCTCATTTATCAACATGAAGTCAGAGGGTTAAGAAATGAGATGTCTCAGGAGGGGATTGGAAAGTTGAGAAGGCTGTAGCTTATATTGGGATTGAAACAGGGGAAGGGGAAGGTAAAAAAGCCCATGAAAGAAGGGGACCTGAGTGGCAGTGAGCTGGCAGTGAGCTGGAAGTGACAGGTGACAATAGGAGCAGAGCCAGTTCATTAAGACAGTCCTTAAAACATTATGCTGGCTGAAAACTCTGTGTGACAGGTTGGGGGATGATTGACACCAATCAAATCCTCACCTTTCGTAACAGAAGATGTCTAGTATGGCCAAAACGTTAAATCCCCAGCAATATCCCTGACCATAGTGTCACAGCAGTCAGAGGCAAGATCAAACTGAAGGGTGCAGACAGATCCTATAAGTTTGATTTAAAACATTGGGAAATTCATCACAGTTTGCTCACCAGCTCAGTTTTGTAAGTGAAGCAGGATTTAAGGCATGATCAATACTTCTGCAGAAGACCTTACTGCTGAGGGTGGGGAGAGGTAATAGGGCTGGAGCAACAACTACATCTAACAATAAAGAAGCTGCCCTTCTGCCTTAGAGGGGATGGAGGGGCTTTTTAGGCCTTGCCCTTCACTCTAATCTTGTCCCCTGTCGCTTTGGGCCCTTTAATTGATCATTTAGGGACAGAGGTCAAAGCGTCGATACAATTAGATAGCTACTGTTGGTTATATGTACATGTCATCTAGAAAATGATATGTGACAACAGTCAGGAAAAGGAAGATGAAAAGAATAAAATGAATAAAAATGATTGCTTTTGCATTTAGAGGATGTCTTTTTGAGACCAGAAAATTGCTAGATCTCCTGTAATTGAACTGTAGGACCAAACTCTAAGGATACCTCTTTCTTTCAGGGGCTTGTGTTGAAATGCAGCATCTCCTGAACATTTCTGTTCAGACTGGTTGCTGTTATTTCGTGTTGGCAGCTTGTGAGAGACAAAGAGTTCTTTTTTCTTTTTTTTTTCTTCTTTCTCCTAACAATTTTTAACCTAGCCGTTGTTAAAGATTCATCATACCTATAAACACCCAATGCTGACTTCTCATTACTCACTACCTAAAAACACTGCAGAATCCTCTTAACAGTTATTTATTATGCTCATCTTGTAGATTGCTTTCTGGGACATAGCGAGGTTGTGGCAAAGATTTCAATTCAGGCTTTACATCCATGCAGGAAAGTCAGAACTACCTTACTCCTTAACTCCAGCCCTGCAGATTGTGGATGTGGGAGCAGAGGAATGAAGAGGACTGCGTGCTCACTTGCACCTTTCCAGGCACGGGTGAGTGAGGAGAGGTGAGGAGTGAGGAGAGCTCTGAGTCAGTGAGGTCTTATGAGCTATGTGGTGGGGAATATAGAATAAGCCCTGACTCACATGCCTCACTTCATGGATATGGGTGAGTGTTACATTTAATAAATGATAAAAGTTAAGAAAGAGAAGGAAAAAAGAAGTTAAATCCTTGCTAGGACCAGTGTAAATTTGATGAAGGGTTAAAATTCAGGAAAGGTTAAAATTCTGTATCTGCTCTGGAGTAATGCCTGAGACAGATGCTGCAGGCCAGCTGGTTGTACTGAGCAAAGTATTTCCCTTCTCATCCCTTACTTTCTTCTGTAAGTGAATCATGATGCTTATTCTTAGCATGCTTTGAGATTTCAGTATGAAATAGGCTATATAACAGCTCAGTATAATGACCTCAGGTTGAATGTTATGCTTGCATAGCATCCAGAATGTATTTTCATCTGTAGAAGAGATACCGGTATGTCATGCTGAGACACATGGATGGGCCAGTACAAGCTGGAAGCTTGTCCAGACATTGCTGGGCAGCTGTTCTGCAGGGAGGCAGAGGCTATCTGTCAGCACCTGTCATGAACACTAAAGAAACAAAAAATATTTAGATGAAAAGCCCTTTAATACACTAAACAGAATGCCTAGAAGAGAATGTTCCTCTTCATCATTTAATCACATACAGACCTAAGCCAGTTTGAATTTGACATATGAGGCTGAAGGCTGGTGGAGCTCTGAGGCACTCACAAGCTCTTACCATGGTCTCTGGAAAGGATCACCGGCGTACTCAGCTGTCAAAAAGCATCGCTGTTGTTTCAGACCTGTTGCCCACAAACTCCACTTAGGCTTTCCATTACCTGGTGGAAGATAATAAAAGCCTCTTACAAAGACAGCCACAATTGCTAGAGAATCTTCTTTTCAAAAACACAACCTGGAAGTTTAGCCTTTGGGAAATTCATTTTCTATTGAGATGTAATTTGCAAAGTTTTTAAAGAGCAACTTTGGATTTTCAGGTTTAAGAGGACTTGAAGGAAAGCAACAAAGAAGAAATCATAACAAGGAAACTTTTCCCCCCAAAATATATTTCTTGACATGTTTTTGAATGCCATAAGTTATCTGTGGCTGCCTGAAAACTATTTGTCAATATATAGTCTTCCTTTGCTTCTTGGAAATATGAGCAGGAGATTAAAATTCAGATCTCCAGAAAGCATAAGAGTACATCTCTGAGGCTAGCAACACTCCCTTTTATCTGATGGTAGCACAGCGCATAGGCTATACGGTTGAGAACTTCTCATCCTGTCCTAAAAAGACAGCAGCAGAGATATATGCCACACAATTTAGGATGCAATGTTTGGAGCACCATTTGGATAACTCAGAGGGGTATCTGCAGCTGCTGGAAATTTTTGAATCTGTGAACCAGGTCTGGAATTTTTACAGAAAAGCAACTGATTTTACAAAGGGCTTTCTAAAGATAATGTCCTTTTCTCACACGTGTGTGGGCAGTTCCCATTTTCTCAGGCATGATCAGAGAGAATGGACAGACCTTCCCTTCTGGATGCTCCATCCAGCTCCACTGACTTGGCAAAGGGCTGTAATAATTTGTTGCTGTGATAGATCAGACACAAAGTAATACCAGGACTGTATAGAAATTTGAAAGGCAAAAGCAAGCAGCTGCACCAGAGAAGGGGGTCTTTGAGGAGGAACAGTCCCTCCCAGAGCTGAATTTACAAATTTTATATTTTTTTTCCCCCTTTATTTCCACTTGCTTGCAGGGGCAGTTATCAGCAGTGAAGCACTGGGCAATAAGACAGTTCGGAGTTAATATGTGTAAATATATGACGTGGTTCTAGACTTGAGCAGAAGTTCGTGGCAGAACGTAAAGCCTTTCTCATCCCACAGCCATCTTCCAGAGGAGGATACTGCAGATGTTCATCTGCGGTGTTTTACATGCTCAGCTGAGCTCCTGCTCTCATTTCCATCAGCAGGAGCTCTGGTGTTGGTTTAGCTGGCAACAGAATCAGGCCCCTCGTTTAATTCCTTTCCTATATTGATAGAGAGCCATGTCTGTGTGCACACCACAGAGCATGAATGCGTTGCTGTCCCTTGAGGAAAGATACTCATTGAATAATCCTTTTTGTTTAGTATTATTAAGTGGACCATGGCCCTTATTTTGCTTGTTTTGCTGCTATTCCTTCGGGATGAGAGAGGTGGCCTTGTTCATGCCACTGCCTTTCAACATGGTGAGCAAGATTTAAAGAAACATAAATCCACTCGAGAGAGGGAGGGTTACACGGCAGAGCTGAATAATGGGCTTTAATAGGCAAACCAAACAGTTAAATAAAAGATGCACACGGCATGCTAAAACTTAAGGAATGCATATTCAATGCAATGCATTATTAAATACAACGGTGAACATATGGGTGCCTACAATTAATGTATATAAATAGCTGATAAAATTGCTCAGTATTAGAAAGCTAGCGGCAAAAATGACCTCATATGTCAAGCAGACAAGCAGGCAGTTACCATTTTCTTTGTACACCTTACAGATGATAAATTAGTTTTATGGTCTGCATGGGGCCCTTATCACATTACAGCACCAAGTGTTTGATAAAGAAAAAAAATGCCTCAGCTAAAAATCGAACTGAAATTTGGAGTCCCCGTGGACCTCATTTTTTTAACGTAAAGAATTTTAACCAACTTCCTTTTGGAAAGATTTATTGCTCTAAAGAGAAATGTATATCTCTATCCTATGTGCTTTTATTACAACTTCTTCTCTTCTCTTCTTCTTCTTCGTTTTTTTCTCCCCCTGACATTAGATATAATATAAGTCCGCCGTAACGGATTCATTATTGATTGGGGGATTTAGTGGCTACAGCAGAGGGAAGGGGCAAGCAGGACTCCTGGGTTCTGCTTCTGTCTTTTCTACTGACCTTGGGTGAGCCGTTTCGGCTCCCTGAGACTCAGTTTTTTCCATCTCCAAAAGAGGGGGTACCAGGCAGTGACTGTGAGGCAAAACTATTCATTGTCCCTGGAAGCCCCCAAGAAAATCCAGGGACTGGGCTTGTCCTGCAGGCAGTGGTGAAGATGCACTCTGCAGTGAAGACCGTACCCTGGGACACATGATACTGTAACTCAGAAATTAGTTTTACCCCTCCCAAAGGGAGAGGGCTGGAAAGATCTATTTGCAAAGAAATCCGGCAGTTTTACCTCTGCTAACCTTCTACTTTTGACTGATCCTTTTCCTGCTTTCAGCCATCTCTGCTGTGTTGGCACGTGTGATTCCTTATGGGCATATTTCCCAAGTCTTATCTGCCTCTTCTGGAGCTGAAAGGGTTTCTGAGGCCATGGGAGGGAGCTGGCAGGCACTCAGGAGCCTGTTCCTGGACTCACAGGCTGGTGTGAGGGGTCAGAATCTGGCCACTCTGCCTGGCTGCACTGGGAAGGCACATGACATGAAGTGCAGCAGTTTTAAGAGGTAGCAGAACAATTTCACAGCAAACCCATGACTCTTTCTCCTCCTTCTACTTTGGAAATGCTCTTTTCAGAGGTGGTCTTCTGTAAATACTAATTTCTGAGCTTTAACCAGTTATTTTGCAGCTCTAAGCCCTTGATTTTTCTGTTTTCCATCCTCCTGGAAGAAGCACTCTGAGGTGAAGGCACTGAAGCTGCCCCAGAGACAATGCCCAGGTTCACATCCTGACCTGCATGGCATCAGGGATGAGCTTCCAACACAATTCACCCTCTAATTTTGCCCATAGGCCACAAACTTTTTTTTTTTTTTTTTTTTTTTTTTCCCACCCAGACTAGTGTTTTATCTTTTAAGGAGATGTTCAAGCACAGAGTCAGGGTGTTTTTACTGCCATGTGTGTGCACTCACTGTGTGCTTCAGTGACCACTGGCTTACAGTGTTTCTGATGTGGAGTTAGATGGGATTGTGTCACACCACTCTAATAGTGATGACTATGGCAGGGATTATGCCAGGCAAGTAATTGGTTCCCAGATGAAACACTGAGCAGACTTTTGGTTAAACACTCTGTGGCTGAGTTTTGTTATTTAGATGCATCTCTATTTGTCTGAGTCTCCCCCCACCAATGTAAATAATTAGCTACTTGTGATGTAGCTTTTTAGGACCCTGCTAGATGGGAAAACACTGCTTACATTTAATCACTTGCTGAAATCACTGGGAAGACATTAACATTTAAGCATGTGCTTAAAATTAAGCACAGATTTAAGCGCCTTTATGAATTATATTAACACATTCTTGCCATGTAGTGAAGTTGAAAATACCTTTGAAAGTCCCCCTATAGAAAGGAGTAACACTGTATTTCGCCACTGACAAATCTCTACCGAAATACCGTACAACGAAAGAAGAATTTATAGCTGTAAACATGGTTTGCAAAGAGGGAGGCAACCTCCAGAATTTAGCAATCACATTTGTTAAGGTTTCTCTAAAGTCTAAACTCCCAATTAACAAGCAAATCATCATCAGACAGTCAGTGAATGGCAAATTCATTCTATTCAACATCTTTTCAGAAGTGGATTTTGTGCACTTATCTCCATGAAAACCCAGCAGGAAAGTTTTCCATGAGAATGATCCTACATCTGCCTGTTTTTAATGACTGTAATGGCAAGCAATATTCTACAATTACTTTGGTGATCTCATTCCAAGCATGCAAATCATATTATTTAAGAGCCCAGCAAAAGTCATTTATTTCTTGGAACTGCCAGCTAACTTTGGTGGGGTAAGGAAACACTGCTCTTGGAATTAAAAGCCCTGATGTCTTGTAACCTTCCACGGTGGAGCTGTAAAATTTGTCCAACAAGGTAAGACAAGAAATCTTGAAAATGAGTCACAGAGAGCGAGCGAGAGAGAAGTGGGGGGGAAGCTACCACCCTGTATTATTCATTGCCAAGTCATCTAGGTGTTCTCTTAGCTTAGATGCTGAATTAAGAGTTCAGGACCTGTTCATCACATTAGACAGCAGCTAATAGCAAAAAACACTGAACACAAAATCATCTCAGAAGTCATCTGGGAAACAAGATCTCCTCATTACCACTGTGACCATTCTGAAAAGCTGATGAATATCTTTTTTGGTTTTGTCATGGACAAAGCCCATTTTTTAAATATTCACCCTGGAGCTTTTGGTTGTATATCCTGTTGTAGTTTTGCTAACTCATACAACAAGATGCACATAATATCTTACTGCCTGTCTCGTGTTGGTACAACTGTCTGTTTGTCTTTACTATTCTTGTTTTTTTCATGGGCTAGCAAAGACAAGGGTGTTGGGCTAAAGAAGCTCAGTGACTGGCAATGAATTTTGATACCATAAACAAAATATAATTGCCTTAATGCAGTCTATTTTTGGCTTACAATTTATTTTTATATTTTTTTAAAGGTTTGTCTGTTTGCTTGTTTGTTAATTGAATCCATGTGGAGACTCAGTGAATGGTGTGACAAGATATATATGACAAGAACAATTTAAGAAGATATACAATACCATTTCACGTCAGGTTGCTAATTTTGTCTAAGCCTGATGAATGCTGACAAAAAATGAGTAGCTTCTAATAATTGGGTTTTTTTAGGAAATAAAACTCAGCCACTTTCTTTGCTGTTTTGTCCCAATTGTTCCAACTCTGCTCCAGCTCCCAGTTGCTTAAGGAAGGTGTGAGCAGCCCATGGAGGAGGAGAGGCCTCTTGCTGCAATGCTTCATATTAAAGCTTTGAAGAGTTATCCCATACCCGTATCTCACAGTCATCTCACCTTACCACAGTTACAAGGGAAGAAGTTTTGTAGGAGGGTGGAAACTGATTATCAGTTTCTCAAGTGACAATGGATTTAAAAATGGCTAACCAGACTACTCAGCAGGATTTCTCAAAGTGGGGTGAGATGTATTCCTTAACAGAAAGTTAACAGAGACCCTGAGGGGGCCTTAGAAAACCATGGGGAAGGTCCTCCTCTGCCATGTGCTTTCTTGAGACTCATCCTTTCATCCTTTGCCACGAGCCTTTCTTTGGAAAATTTCAGGCTGAGCCATCCTTGGTTGGTGAGCTGTGGGAATTGTACCAGGTGTGAAGTCAGGGCAGTTATCTGTGTGAAAGTACTAAAGGTTGGCACAGATATCTTTTCTTCCTGGTTTGATCCATCATCGGTCAAAATGAACAATGTTAGTTCTGTTCTCACTCACAAAGATATTAAATCAAAATAAACCTGAGACTTTTCCACCGAAGTGTACCAGATTGTTTTACCAAATACCCATTAGTTTAACATATTTAGTTCTAAGCTTCTAGCCTTCAGTTGTAGATCTCCATCCACAAGATATTTTGTCTTCTTATAGTCATAGAAATCAGTGGGGCTTAAGCTCTTCAATATTTTTATAGGTCTGAGACATTTACTGTTGAATTATATTGCAGAGTTGTTTAGTGTCTGAGCACAAGTGATTAAGATACTACATCACTTACAGAGCTTTGGTTCCATATTATTCACCCCCATGCTGGAGTCTTCAAGTCTACTTGTCGGTTTAGTCTTCTAAGCTTGGCTGCTGTGCTTCAGTGACACAGTTTCAGCCAAGTGAATGACTTTAGTTTTGGTTGTATTGAGGGCTACACAGGTTTGGGGAAAAGTGCTGTTCTTTATTATGTTTGTAATAGTACGCAAGGTTCTTCAGAAACAAATTAAGGACACAGATCTTACCCTCAAGAGTTTATGATTTGAATGGATCTATAACATGATGAATGAACACAATAGAAACAGAAGGAGGAAAGAAAAATATAAGGTCAAGCATCACTAGAAAATTCTGTGTCGTTTCATTGATGAATTACACATACATTTACTGGTTCCATTTCAAGTGTTATAGAGTGTAATTGGTATTGTATGTACATATACATGAAAGATGACCTAGAGGTAAGATTGCTAGAAATCAGTTGCTGCTTTTAATGCGGCAAATCTGTTATATGGTACATATATTTTTTATATGTATATATATATAATTAATTCCATAAAATCATTAACTATTATTATTTTTTTTAAACATTTAGTCCCCTGAGTGACTGGCATCTGGCATGCTCTCAGCAGCATATCGGACAATCTTGGATGACACTCAGTTCAACTGGCTTTTCGAAGAATGGGAATGCCAAGGTTTTAACACAAAAATTACTTTTGCCCAATGTGAATCAATAACTCTGTTCTTTCATTAGTCACTCACACTTTGAGTCTATGACACTTGGTCTGCTTGACCTTATTTATCCCACAATGGAGTTCACGGTAAAGAAAGCAATTGACAACCGAACAACATCAATAACTCTAGTCCTTGTATCTACCAACCCAGAGATGAATGCCCAAAGTTATGTTTCAGTTAGTGCTGCTAACCCATAACTGGCTTTGATTATTAATTTAATAAATTACAATTATTTAATTAACTAAACCAATTACATGTTATTCTCAATTTCAGGGATTTAGGAAATATCTTGAAAATCCTATACACATCTTGGGGAGGGGGGAAATCATGCTTCTGCAAAGACCTTTTTCCCCTTCTCAGGATATTTGCATTTATCCTCTTAGAACTTTCAAGGTGCTTTTTCCAGGGCAATGCCAACAAAGGGTACCAGGTACCATGTCCTAGTGAGGAAATACAGGATAACAGAAAAATGACTGTGAACTGCTGTTGGGTTAAGGTGGCTGGAGCATGGCAGGAAAGGGACAAGGTGTGTGAGTGCATGAAAAAGTATGATCGAATGAGATTTTTGACTGAACAGCCAGAGCTAATTCATGTAAGAATTAGGAAGGTGAACAATTAAAGGGATAAAAGTTTTACGTGGTTAATTTTGTTTTCTACTATAGTTTCTTTTCCCCTGCTGTCTGTAATGACCCTAGGTTCAGATAAGCCTATACTGGAGTCACTCACTGGAGTGGGTGATAAATACACCCTGCACACACAAACTTTTGATGGAACTTTATCACGTATAATACAGCCCTCTTCCCTGCCTGATAGAATTTGCTGAAATTTTCTAAATTCACTGCTGCCAACTATATAGATGAATAACTGCATATAAATCCATACTTAGTATCTGCCCATATGCAGTGTTTATGTTGCTGAGTGTTAAATTACCCTAAGGTATTTTTACATGTCTCTGCTGCGGACAAAGACGGGGTTGGAAGTTGTGTGGTTCTGGGCTAGCTTGAAAGTGGCTATCCGATACAACAGCCATGTAACCATGCTAGTTTAAAGTTTGGTGTGGATTGTAAACCTTGCCAGAGAAGGGAAAAGAGGGGAAATATATACTGTGACAGTACTGCAGCTGAGCTCTGACATGCAGAGCTACACGGGCAGCTAAATCAAAACTAACTCAAGGTGGCTAGATGAGTTATAGTTGGACTTTTGACTGCAGTAAAATCATTTTTATTTGGAACATATCTAAAGTAAGGTAAGATGCAATATGAATAAAAGCATCCAATCTGAGTAGAAGATAGGTCTGAAGACTTTAAGGAGCAACTACTGTTGGAATGAATATAAAACATGAATATACAAATAAACATATGACTATACATATAAACAAACCAGTCCAAAACCTAAGTAAGTTTTTCTGACCTCCCATCTTTTTCGTAATTAAAAAAGACCAGAAACCTCTCTGCTTCTATTCATGTTTGCAAGTGGGCAACCTAAGGTGAGAAACCTGAGCTGCATTTCCCTGAGTATGGTGTGCTTGTGTTTGGTCTGTCTGTCTACCTGCCTATCTAGCTCTCCCTCTAATCATACGAAACCACAGAATGAACTAATAGCAGCTTTCCCAGATGAAAACACGTGCATTATCTTTTTATATTTTCTCAAGCAAGCCAGCATTTCATCATTTCACTGCATTCAGTTGTTATGTTAGACTGTTTAATGTAATAGAATGACATGACACTGGTACACCAGATACATCAGAATTATGAACGCTAGAAAGAGACAGTGATAAAGTGTTTCGAGATACATCCAATCCTGATAGTGCTATAAGTTTCTGCAATTGATTAAAGACATTTCCCCTGTGCCATCTCATTATTACACATCAAAGGGGAAAAACAAGGGCAAGCTGGATAGCAAAAAAAAAAAAAGAAAAATAAGTTGTTGTATCCATACAGCAGAAATCCCTCAGATATGTTAAATTAATTTGTATATACAAGTATAACTAAGCATGAGAGAGACTAAAATAGGTTTGGAGGGCAAAAAACTTTGTGTTGGTCGTCTTCTTGATTGACACATCTGGAAGACAAATGGGAAAGCATCTGAACAAGTAGGAAAATGACAAACTCAGAATTGCTGTAGAGATCAAAGAGCTTTCCAGTAACTGCAAGAATGACTGAGATGCTGGTCATCCAAAATGATTGTTAGGGGGTAGACCTGAGTCCTGGTCTTGGGCTGGCATTGAAAATTAACTTCTCCACAATTTGAATGTGTTCAGGTACAACCTTAACATTTGCTGGCAATTAAGATCAGACGAGCTGGGATCACTCAGTTTATTTCCAGACTTCTAGAAGGAAAAAGGAAAGTTAAGTCCTATTCATTTGTGGGTATGTGAATCTATGCGACACTCCAAACACTTTTTTATAAGTACTCATTGTATTCCATTAATAGACAGTCATGAACTAAGGGTTTTACAGGTATGGGTGAGCTTTGAGCTGGCCTGAGAATGAATGGTGCTGTTTTGAGCTCATGCCAAATTTCCCTAAACCTTAACTGGTCAGGATTTTAGTAGAGGTTGAGAAAATCTGCGGAAATCATGAGGATAAAATGAAAGCTGGTTTATTCACTGATTCAATGAAATACTGTAGTGTTTAATCAAGGAAATGGAAGGAGATGCCAAACAAATTCAAGTGTGATAAGTACAAGAAAAAATACTCAGGAAGGTATATTTTGTTGCCACTGATATATGACTTTCTTACATCCCAAATTCACAAGGTATCAGAGGAGCTATAATCTTCATTGTACAGATGATGAACAATGAGGGAGAGAAGTAAAGAAACAAGATCACAGGAGGAATCTGAGCTAATTATCTGAGAACTGAACCTGCATAATTTGGGGGTTAGACCCACGTTTTAATAGTCACATAGTTTCTTTCTTTCCTTTGTTACAGTATTCTAGATCCCACAACATTTCTTTCCCTCTGAAATGGGATGCTTATCCATAGTTAAGTAAATCTTCCAATGAAAAGCCACTGAAAAGCTTGTAAAATCTGACTGCCATTTATGTCATTGTGAGGAAGACTTAGAAAAGGTTGACACAACTGAACACAGATATGAGTAGTTTTCACTGAAATTCACACCAACTATTTGGTGGCCTTCGTGGACAGAAACTGGTCTCTTCTTTGTCCAAGTTTCTACCATTTGTTCCTCACTGAAATGTTTGCGAACAGTCTCTGGAAGAAGCCAAAAACTGAGCTCACCTCTGCAGATAAGCTACTTACCAGGCATCGACATTTCTGAACAGGGTGGAAGCCCTTAAATCAAGTAGTCTTATGGAAAAATGTGAACTGCTCTTCCTTCTAGTCGTGCTTTGGGGCTAGCAGGGGAACATCTGCCTGCAGAACTATTCGTCTGTCACCTTTTCCCATCATTTAACTCACTTTTCTAGAAAGAAAAACCCATTTTACAAGTCTTTGGAGTCTCTAAACTTCTTTCCCATTTTCAAGACATTAGTTATTTCTTAGTGTTGACTCATTCAGGTCATATGTTTTAGCTGAAGTTCTTGTTTGAGCTTGCAAACTCAAAAAAAAAAAAAGCAGTGGAAAGCATTTTTAATAAAAAATCTGTGTGACTTGTCTTAATGACACATCCTTTCTCCCTCTCCAGGGGAAGAGTGGGAAGACACGTAGGTAAAAGATCTAGCTAAGAAAGACCCTAGAGTCTGTATCAGACTGCACTGTCAAAAGAATTTCCATGTACTCCAATATATATTAAAAAAAAAAAAAGTCTCAGAAAATAAGATATTAACACTACTGAATGTCCTTCATTATAAGGCAGGACAAGACCTGAAACAACACTTCGTTCATGACTCATGCTCAATAAAGACAGGTCACTGCAAGTGCCAACTCAAGAAAATGATTTTCCCAATCATAATCAGATAAGCCCTGAGAAATAAGAGTAGATTCATACAGTGTTTGCAGAAATACACAATAGGGAGCCTCCTATCTATTGGCAAGACCCTTATTGACGTCAGTGAGAGCATGATAGAGCCCAGGATGCAGCAGACGAGGCATTAGGGATACACAAATACCAAATAAAAATACCACAGGCATTTTGCTCCTCAGCGTTAATAACAAATGTCAACAGTCAAGTGCTGCTTCTTCAGTATGAAGCGGTGATATCCAGCCAGTGGGTAATCTCTCAAGACTTCCCAGCAGCCATTTATAGCTTTCTGATAAGGTAGAGGATTCATTTTGTTAACTTGCTTCAGCCTCTCTTTCTTCAAAACAGCAGTTTTACTTGTGGAAGGAAACGTATGGGTGGAGGTCAATCGCTGATTTCATGGTAAGGTAGGTACAGAGACTGGGATACTGATAAGGGATTAGGAGCACCTTTCTCAAGTTGTTATCTCTGTGGTATACTATTTATGACTACTGAAAATATATTCACACAGATAGCCATCATGTGATCTACCTCTGAATTAGCCCCGTGTCAGTAGAACCTCAGATTATCAGACTTGGGAAGAGATATTGACCTAAGGAAGAGATCCTACCAGGGTAAGTAGCAGAGTTTTGGTGCTCAGCTTTGTCAGAGACAGCCATCCACCCCTGGCCAAACCATTGCCTTGTTCTCCATCAGACCACTCTTCTAGAAGCATGTTCTTCAGTCTGGCTTTCAGGCACATGAAAAAGCAAAGATAGGAAGAAACACCAGCACTGAAGAGATATCAGAAGGGGTATGTGACCACACATCAGCTGGCAAAGTTCACCTTTCAGAGTGTATCAGTTCCATCTCAATCTTTGCTGGTAGTTTCTGTTAAGCTATTGAGTTTTGTATGGGGATGTCTGAGGTGTAAGTAATTTTTATTTCAGCTTGTGATGATGTGGGAGTGCTAGCTTGCTAAAAGGAGAGTCTTTGACAGTGGAAATAGTTCAGGTTATAGTAGAAAGATTTTCCAGAGCTTTTCTGGATAGAGCTTGGCTTCTCAGAAGTGTTTGGGAGTCCAAGTACTACTCACTACCCAAAGCTTTGTGAAATCTGAACAAGTCCTTCTTAAAATTTGGGTCTTACTCTCACTTTGCCTAAATTCACCATCTGTGAGGCAGGAATAATGATGCTGTGAAAGTAAGCACAATAAAGACTGTGACAAACTCAGTGTTGTAGAAATAAAGATCCTCTAAATACCTCTGAGAGAATTCTACGTCCAGTGCCTTAACCATCAATCGAGGCCTGAGTTAACCACTCTTCCTTCCTGTTTTGAAGTCTGGCAATTTCACTGCATGAAGCTAGACTCTTGGCAGCCCCACAGAGATTTTCCTCTCGCTTTCTGGTGCTGTTTTATTCTATGAATTGTTTGCACTTCAGGAACAGGAGGATGAATTGGTCTCTATGGAGCGTTGATGCCATTTCAGACTGAATAGGCTGGGGGACAGCTAACCCACATGACAGAATAAAATACAAAGAAGGCTTTATTAGTGTTCCTCTCCCCTTTTAACCTTTTAAATGCCTCTGTGAAGAACCCATTGTCTGCTCTTCAAAATTAAATCAGAGATGAGGAGAGGCCAGTGTAAATTCTAGCAGGTGGAAGGGTTACAAAACAACTGGTCTTAGCTATGCAAACTTTATTCGTATCGGGAACATACACTTGGGAATTCACTTTTGCTCTTCAGCTTACTGTTTATGAGGTTGAGCAACAGAGCCCTGTCTTGATACATATGGGTATGGGTGATGGCAGAACCCCTGTTTGTGCTATACTCTGGCAGGTCCCTTCACATGGTATTCCATACAGATGAATGATATTTTGCATTCATGGTTCATTTTAATTTTACCAGTTTTATTTTCTGGTTTAGCTTCCCACCCCTCATGTTTGTAAGAGTCAGTTCTTGAATCTCAGGCAATGTAAAATGCCTAGTCTTCTTTGTTACCTTAAAAAATGCCCATATTTCTGCCTTTCGCAACACGTTCATCTTTCTGCCTCAGGCTTCTTACCACTGAAGTTTCAGACAACCAGACACGTCCTGTCTGGAGAGGAAAAGACTAAAGGGAGTCATGATGAATGTCCATAAACACATAAAGGCATGTCCCTGAAAAAGGAGAGGAACCAATTATCCTCATTAGTCAGTGAGAACAAAAAAAAAGCAGTGATAGGTTCTGGATGAAGCACTGAATATTTAGGTTGACTGTTATGGAAAACTTCATAACTATTAGTACATTTAAGGCAATGAAGCAAGTCACCCAAGGGAGGTAGTCAGATCACCTTCATTGGAGATAGTCAAGGGAAGGTTTGACACTCATCCATCAGAGAAGTGTTAGAGATAATTAAATCAGTCTTGCCCCAGGCAAAAGGATGGACTAGATAATTCACTAGTGCTCCTGTTCAACCCAGCAGATTCTGTATTTTTCCTTCTTAATTGGAAAGATATATGTGTCTGTGTCTGTATCTGTGTATGTGTACCTCAATTCCTATCAATCTGTTTTACCCATGGAATGGCTGAAAGAGTAACATTTCTTTCCTTAGCTTTATTCTCCCTGTTTTGAAAGGTTTACTCCAAATCACCTCTGCAGTTTTTCAGGTCCCTGTACGCAGTGTTGTGAAAAGGACCAGGTACTAGTGGCCACTAGTCTTAATTTTTCCACTTGATTGGATTTGTTTTGCTAAAATTTAGTCCTTAAAATACACATCTAGACAGGAAGAATTTCTCCTTGCCTGCCTTGACTACTTACTCGGTGCCACCTGCAGACTAGACAAGCATCTCTGGAAGGCATTTTTAATACCATCCCTAGGATGGGTTAAAAATCAATGCTTCTCTGGAATTGCCTGTCTCTTTCCACTGGTTTTATAGGGAGCCCAGATATGTCTTGCATTATTAGATATCTAAAGACAAGACTTGACACCTAAAATGAAGCATTGTGAGTCCTACCCTTTGCAGCCCTGCACAGTCTGTTTTCCCATGCCTTCGTTTCCCTGGTGATAAAGCAGGGTAATGGCAATGGCAAGGTACCTAGTGTGCTGTGCATGTTGCCTATTACAATTATCATGATTGTCTCAGTGTTACTTTGTGCTTCTCCATCTGTTTGCAGCCTCCATCTGTTGTGTCTCCTCTTACAGTCAGGTAAGTCTAAAGATTTAGATAAATCAAAGAGTTAGGTCATAAGTTGTCTGTAGCAACAGCCACCTATTTTCCATTCTGGGTTTGCATCACCTACTGCAGTAAGACTGTGATGCTTGACCATGGCCTACATATGCTACGTCAGTGCAAGTGATGATAATAGCAGTAACAGTAGAGTTCCCTGATCTTCTGGTCCTTGTTCCAAGAAATGCTGTTACGACATAAATCATATACTATCTCATTTTGATTGCTGATAATCACAGGGCTCTACAAGGACATCTTGGAGAGTAAGTTTACAAAGGGCTTTGAAATTGTTGGATAGGCAAAGAACAATTTTAATATTCATACACTGGGACAAATCCTGAGCAGTGGTAAGCACCATCACTTTCTTTGGCAGCTCAGACTAAGCACCCGTTATCACAGCTGAGATTGCAATGCAAGTGTTAATTCCTTTGTAAAATGTGCAAGCTGAGAGTAATGCTACCCGAAGAGTCTGCTCTGAAAGGCAATTAAAACTTTGCACAGTGAAACTTTATGGACAACATGGGAAGGAGACTGCCACCTCCTTTACCTTGATCTTTACAACTGCAATATTATCCACCACACTGGGAGAGCTATGTGGTCTTTGAAAGCAACGGCCTTTTTCCAGTATGTGTGCGGGCAGCAAAGAAGATCATTGTCTGGCCTCACAACTCGGAAAGAGACCAAATGCAAACTAATTGCATACAGTAAATCAGATCTGAATGGGGTCAGCAACAAATAGACAGATGGAGAAATATTTTCTGCCTTTTCATCCAGTTACTGTTACCCAGTGTGTCACTAACACCATCCCTCTAGGGCAGCAACCTTCCCAAATTCTCTGACGCTCCAAGGCCACTGTAACACTGTAGATAAGATAATTAAAACATTTCTCTTAACCAGTGATGTTTCTTGCTTCATAACATGCTTTTATGGTTATGTCCAACTGCTAGAGCTGAGCCTAGACCTGGTTTAGCTGAGTAACAGTAATGGGTAAAGATGTTGGTTCTTTATTTTCATTCTAAAGTATCCTCAGGGTATGTTATGGAACAACAAAGCCCATCCAAACTTACTAGACTGAGTGAAAACCTTTATTCTTCACAGCTTGCAAGTCATAGCAAGATATATTGGAACCCACACAACCATGTCTCAACTCCTCCCATGACCCCTTGTCATCACAGATGTTCTTGGCTGCTACTCCATCCAGCAGCATTTAAAAAAAAAAAAAAAAAAAAAAAAACTGAACAAAGCATTGGGTGAGCATATCCCTGCATCTGGTAGCTCCTGTTTGTTTCCAAAACAAAACAAGATTGGCTTCCTCTCTCCCCAAAGTACTCAGAAGTGATGGCAAAGACAACAACTTTGTAAAGCAGCATTTCAGGCTACACCAAGAGTTGAAATGTGATTGTCCAGCTGTGCTAAACCACAGGTTACCCAGGGTCTCTAGCAGACTCCTGTCATCTTTGGATTAGACACACTACATTACTCAGTTGCAGGTTATATGCGTCCCACATGCAGAAGAATCTGACCTTAAACCTCTAAGATGGGCTATTGGGTGTATTATAACAGGAATCAGTGCTAAATGAGTGACAATTGTTAGTATCTGTCCTCTGATTTTCCAAGCTATTTCATTTTTATGATGATACGCTCCTTCAGTGATCGGCAAAATAACCCCAAAAAACCCTCATGTTAACTATACAATGCAAAATGGAGACTGTTAATTTGCCTAGTTAGGAAAACAGAACATAACTTTTATTTTATTGGGGCTATCATCTTGCAAATACTTAAACATGTGCTTAACTTTAAACCTGTGAGGCCTTTTTGAAGACAATGGAGCTATTTACATACTTCAGCACATTGCTTAGTCTTCATAGGATTAACGCTGACATTAGCAGCCTTAACTTCCTGACAGTGTAGTTTCCTAGTTTTGCATAACAATAATGGTAAATTTCTGTCTGATGTGATTTACACAACCCATCATTTGCCTTTGTCTGTGAAGCTATAAATCAAAGTGTATTTTTTTTCCGGACTGATCTTCAGTCTGATTCTCTAGGCTGTAACTGTGATTATGCCTGTTGTCTCTGTTTTCCCTCCAGGTTTTCTTGGGTGGCTTCCACCAGGAAAACACTTCTCATCTAATTGGGACAATGAACTTTATCTTTTTTTTTTTCCCCTGCCAAACTTTCTTTAACGATCTCTCTTATAGTTAGAGACTGCAATTTCCTTTAATTACTTGAAACCATCTAAAATAAACAATTTTAAACCAACAGAACAAAGAGCCATTTGTTTTGCTGGTGCCCTCTCCCCATTATCCTTCCATTCTTATCGATAATGGTACTGAGAGATTAAACTTCATCCTACAGGCAGCGACCTGTTTCATTTTAATTTTTCATAGCTCCCTCCCCCCATTTTGGCTGGCAGTCCCCGCAGGTTACACATTACATCAAAGTATACATCATTTGCTCTTACTTTTTTCTGCATGCTGCCTCTAGGCTAGGAAATTTGCAGAATGCTGCTGTTGCTGCTGAGAACTAGCCATTTTCCTTTAGTCAAATGTTTTTTAACTTGAAAATGTCAATACAGAGATAAGTCATAAGATCAACTCATAAATATTCACAGGCTGCTTCTTTTATTTTGTTTTGTTTCTCTCCACAAGTCACAATGTTATCCAGGGTAGTACTTCACTATATACTTTGCACATATTCCTGAGTAGTCTTTCTCTCATTAGTGCTTAAAGAAGTACCAAGAGTTAAATTTTTCATTAGGAATTCTTGTGCAGTCTAATATCCTGCATGTATTAGATACACAGACATATTTCCCTTATGGAAAAATCCTATAGGGCTTCATAGAAAATTACAAACTTTCTCATATAATTTTTTAAACTACCTTGTAAAATCAAACATACAATGAAATATACTTCTATGAGATGGTTCCAAGAAACCTGTGGAGAAGAAATAACTCTATAATAAATCCTGTAGGTTTTTGGAGTAATTTCTATAACCCTATTAAGTTTCTTTAGAGCTCTGCCAGTTCCACCCCTCTGCTTGTCTGTAGACTCCTTTGAAAAGGGCACAGAAATAGGGCCAAAAGCCTGCTCTGCCATTTCTCTCTATGGATTTATATTAAATAAGATTTTCCTGTGGCCTCCAATCCTGCAATGGCTTGCTGAAAACCCACAATTGCTCTCCTCGCGGTTCTTTTGTTTAGCAAATTTGCCTAAAATAAATCATGTCTGCTTCTTGCACTCAGCTGGTCCGTCCTTCAGTGGTGGAAGTCACCACAGATCTACTGAATTACAGAGATCTACCAACAAAGTTTTGACCCCTCAGCATCTGTTTTCTGTGACCACACACATCTGGAGTCTCAAGTCTCAGACTTCACTGTGGAACCACTTCCCTGTTTAAACACATAGCGTGCAAGGATACATCAAGCTGGATCAGAGCTGGGGCAGATGAAAGTCAGCAATGGAAGGATGAGATACCCATAGTGTGAAGAAGTGAAGAACCAAATGTTTTAACATATTTTATCACAAGCAGCTACTTCCAAGTTACTTATAACCTACCTGCATGAAACATTATAATGAACAACAGAGCAGTGACATAAGTGAATGGACTAGATGACATCACACCATCTCTAGTTAAGCTATGCTTATTGCTGCATGATTGAGAGCAATCATTCAAGTGTTTAAGGGCAAATGTATGGTGGTGTTGGAGGTTAGAGAGGAGTGAAATCCATTCTGACATCTGCTCTATGATTATCTTATGCCTCAGTTTCCCCAAGGGATGTTTCTATGCGATTTTGTAAATATCCATAGCTGGAACTCTAAAATTAAAAAGCTAAGGCTGACGTCCAAGTATTTGCTTTGCATGGGATGGGCATGAGAATTCCTGTAACCTGTGTGAGGCAAAAAGCAAATAGCACGTTTATTGTTAATAATTGGTATACATTTCTGAGTAAAAACAATGATGTGATCTTACCAGCTGGTTGATTTAATATAAATATTCAAATGCAGAAACAGTTTATTAAACAGATTGGAAATCATCAACTTCATTATTGTAATAGAGCAAATATAGTATCTTGATTTTCAATAAATGGAACAATCTACCGTATGCCGAGTCACTTGCTGTCTGTTACTATATTCTATTAAAAAGAAAATAATGATTCCAACAGAATGTCATGTAGCCACTCCACGAATTAATAGAATTAGTGCAGCAACCACAAGACAGAATATAAATATTCTATTGAATTATCAATTAACACCCCATAGCAATAAAGGTAAACTACATCAAATAAGTGAACAGAAATTATAGACTATTTCCCAAATTCTTGTATTAGTCTTCATCTTGAGCCTGGAATGAAAATTCTTGAGAGTAACAAGTATATAATTACTTGACATTTTTCTTCTTCAAGTCATCTTAGGAAAACAAATTACATGATGTAAGTGTAGCTCTTTGGATTCGTAAACTACTGGCATAATGAAGAAAACACTGGGTAGTTATTATGCACTGAGCATTCACTGACGTTAATTTTTGCTCAAAAGATTGAGGCATAGATAATTTTTCAGTTTCTAATATAAGTCTGCTGAAGTTTAATTTCCCTCAGATGCTATTTGTCCCCGCTGTGGGAAAAAATGTTTAGTTCATTCACCTGGTTTGGCTGGACATTTCTCCTGGAGGCACCTACAGCAAAATATCAGCCCTAGAAAAATCAACTTCTTCCATAAGCCAGTTGTGGTAATTAGCTGCAAACATCATAAATGGGAAATAATATCACAAGAAGAATACTTTAGGGACATATGTAAGGATAAGAAGAAATTGATGGAGGGATAATATCAGAGAGAAAAATTCCTAATCTCTGTTAGACCCTGTGAATGTATTTACATGTAATTTTAAACTGGATATTCAAATAGAGGGGGATGACTGTATTGGTAGGTACTGGGTGGTATAAACTGATGAGGGTTTCCATTTCTAGTTCCTCTCATAATCTCTCATATGTTGAAGATACTCCAGTTTCATGCATTATAATGTTTCCTGGCTTCATCTTCTAACCAAAAACATAATAGTACAGCACCCACCACATGACAGTACTTTTTAGCAATGTCTGACTGCTGTTGTAGTAGAAAGAAAAGAGTAAAGATGAAACTTTGCTATTTCTCCACTGTATCCAGGGGAAGGAAAAAAAAAAAAAAAAAGGAAACGATGCAAATAAAGAGCAAAAGGCTGGGTTTTGGTCATTTCCAATGGTAATAACCAAGTCGTAGAAAACATAGATACTTTTCTGGTTCAGTCTTTTATGTAACCTGCTTTGGAAAAATAATTTTCCTTTTATGCACTTGCATTTCCTTTTGTGTTCCTTCTCTTTCCAATCCAGTTTGATGGCAGCGCTTTTCTAACTGTGTAAAGGTTCTAACCAAGTGAGTCAAAGTGTGTAGGGTTTTCTGCAGAATGAAACCAGTTGTTCATATCAGTGATTTCACAAGCCCTACCAGTGGAGGTTTAAAGACATAGTGGGTATAGTTTTGTCCCTGTCCCCTTAAAGTTTTCACATGGATAACTGTTGATAGAAAAGGGCTGATTTTATTGACCTGCTTCTTTGAAAAAATAGAGGACTGTAAAAATATAACATTATTGTGTAAAATGTATTTTGTTTACGGTTTTTTTTTTTTTGGTAAAGAATTTTAAAAGAGAAAGCTTTACCGTGAAGCAAAACTCTGAAATTATACTTAGAAATGCTTACATTTTTCCCCATATTGTTATACTATATGTTTTTCAGAATTCTAACTTCAAGCTCAAATTAAAATGGAACATTGGCAGGATTTTCTCTTTTCTTTTCTTTTCTTTTCTTTTCTTTTCTTTTCTTTTCTTTTCTTTTCTTTTCTTTTCTTTTCTTTTCTTTTTTTCTTTTCTTTTCTTTTCTTTTCTTTTCTTTTCTTTTCTTTTCTTTTCTTTTCTTTTCTTTTCTTTTCTTTTCTTTTCTTTTCTTTTCTTTTCTTTTCTTTTCTTTTCTTTTCTTTTCTTTTCTTTTCTTTTCTTTTCTTTTCTTTTCTTTTCTTTTCTTTTCTTTTTCTTTCCTTTCCTTTCCTTTCCTTTCCTTTCCTTTCCTTTCCTTTCCTTTCCTTTCCTTTCCTTTCCTTTCCTTTCCTTTCCTTTCCTTTTCTTTCCTTTTCTTTCCTTTTCTTTCCTTTTCTTTCCTTTTCTTTCCTTTTCTTTCCTTTTCTTTCCTTTTCTTTTCCTTTTCTTTTCCTTTTCTTTTCCTTTTCTTTTCCTTTTAGTTTTCCCTACCTAGAAATTTCAGTGCCTCTTTAACCACTCTCATCCTCTCTTTTATGCAATTCTCAGAGAGATTCCTCTAGGAAGTCACTTGTCTCCTTACCACATCGAACCACTAGAAGGAGATATTATTAACACATATTATACTAAGGGTCATCTTTGCTCAGCTCTCTACTCACAAAGGACACTCTTCAATGCTTGTTTAGTTAAACTTGTGAAAGTTATTTGAAAAATGGGTAGGGGTTGGAGGAGTTCAGGAAATCCATTTCCTTGACAAACTTTAAACAGTCTATTCCAGTCTTTTCAGAACAAATTAATAATAGACAAACAGTTCATGAATAGCCCTTACTTGATATCATCATGATGGAAGTTTTACTTTGTATTTACTTTCCTAATATTTCTGAGTATTTCTGAAAATTAGGAATTTATGATGCTGACCCAGGTATAATACGAAACACATTATGCAACATGACCCATCACATGTTCTCACAGCTCTAATCCTCCATTTTACACACTAGGTGACAACTGGTTTCATGGAATCATGGAATCACAGAATCATAGAAACCATAGTTTGAGTTGGAAGGGACCTTTAAAGGTCATCTAGTCCAACACTCCTGCAATAAGCAGGTGGTTCAAAGCCCTGTCCAACCTGACCTTGAATATTATTTTTTCTTTTCCCTAAGTTTTGCTGTCTGGTCCAGTAGTTGATGTCACGCACAGGGAGGAAAACCATGAAGCCCACCCAATTTATTGTCACAAATATAAAAACCAGAAGTTGTTAAGAAGAAAGCCTGATGAATAACTTCCCCTTCCTACTCTTTTCCTCCCAATCTCGGTATCCCATAATTCTCCACAAAAGCAAAGGTAATAGATACAGTTCTCCCAGCTAACACACCTCTACATTTTAAGATCCTCAAGTTTGTGCACAACTTGTCTGTGCAGTTGATGAAGAGAAACATCTTCCTTCAAATACCTGCAGGCAGAAATACTGTCAGACTTATTTAGTGCTTAAATGCAAGCACAACACAGTGGAAAGTTAGTTGACTCCATCAGATACCCTGGGTTGTATCGGACATTCTCAAGTCATAGAAAAGGTGGCCTGATTTGGTACATCGTCCCAAACTTTCAGTTTTGTGCCAGACACTAACCCAAAATATGGCCTTGGGCATGTTACTTAAACTATCCTTGCCTCTGTGCTACCATCAACAAAATGAGATCTTCCTTCTCTGGGGGAACTGTGAGAATTAATTAGCTTGTGTTTGCCAGAACTTCTGAAGTGCTAAGCAAATGCTGATTAGAATAATTTTACAGGCTTCAGAGGACTGCATATCTCAAGGGATCATGTGGAGAACTCTCGATGGGGAAGTAATGCAGCACACTCAAAAATGCATTTGCAAGACTTTAGTCTATGTTTCACTTGAGTGGATTCATATTTTAAAAATCTTATGGCTCTATTCTTTCTAACCTTGCATACTTCATACCGACTTGTGTTTAATCTTGCATGCAGAGGGTGAGGAAAGTGTCTATAAAGCGGTCCTTCCTCACACCCCTAAGGAATAATCTGCTCTCATCACTATAGCATGTAACTGCAAAGACCAAAATAGCCTTGCAAAGAAATGAGTGTTAAGACTTCCCATGGGGAGTTGAAATGGGGAAGAGTAAAGTCTTGACCAGAGCACAGGGGGTTATGGACGTGGTAACCTATGAAAGGGCAGAGCAGCTACTTCTGCCATTTGGGTTTTTGCAGCTCGAGGCTGGCCTCGAATTGTGTCTCAGTTGCTCAGCATTTTCTCATGCTTCCCTCAGGCTTCTTTGCTTGTGCAGTCCTAACAAAGGAAGACTTATTAGCTCAAACTACAGAGGAGTGCTGTTATGGGGCTGTGGGCAAGAGCTGGTTTACATCTGGCAAACTCAGAGCGGGGGCAAGGCAGGCTGAGCCTCCCTGCACTCGGCAGCACTGGAAAGCACAGGCAGGAACGAGCAGCTTCACATCCCACAAGCATGAAGTGTCTCTCCGGGAACACTACAAGCTCAGTGTCTGATTACTTTTTTTTTTTTTTTTTTAATTTTATTTTAAGTAAAATTAAACCATAGTAGACTTTTAAAGTTACTTAAATTTGATCTAAATATAGTCATTTATATTGCTCTTCTAAAACACCTCTGTATTCCTTATCTTAGCCTGATTCTTACTCCAACATTCCAAGGGGCCAGGTTTGGAGAGTCAGGTGTTTTGAGTTGTTGAACACTATGGGATTTTTGGTCAAGTTTGTTTCCCCCTAACATAAGTTGGGAATCAGAACTTGACCTGACAAATTAATTTCAAAACTAGTCTGTTATTTTAATTTATTGAAATAAAGTTACCCATGGATGTCCCAAAGCCGGCTTGCCTATCTCATGTCTGCCTTCCCTTCAGGTGCGGAGGTAGGACTGTCCAACATGTAGGATTCAAATGCGGGACACTGGAGAAGCAGAATCAGTTCCAGGTTCTGCTGTAATCAACCAGCTGCAGGTTTGCCAAGTTCTTTAATCTCTCACTGCCTTGATCTCTGATCAGCAAAATCTGAACAATAATGCTTTCCTTCCTCACAGACATGGTGATTAAGTCAAAGGAATTCTGAAACTGTTAAAATGCTAAAATGCTGCAGAACTTTAAATTGTTGTGAGGTTTCTGAGGGGGAGAAAAGGTGTCTGCATGTTGGATATTTTTCCCTAAGTAGTTTTTTGGTTTTGGGTTTTTTTTTGTGTGGGGTTTTGTTTTTTTTTTTTTTTTTCCCCAAATGTAACAACTTTATAATAGTGAAAATGACTAAAAAAAGCAAATGTAATTTCCTTTTCAAAAACCCTCCAAATCCTTTCCTAACCCTAAATTTCATAATGACTCAAGCTTTATGCATGAGCATAGTCCAAAGCTCACAGGACATCTTCCTGCTTGTTCAGAATCAAGCTCTGGGAAAAAAAAATCATGCTATCCACATAATTAATCCTATTTGTTGTTCATTAGTAGCCATTCTTTAATTTTATTTAAAGAACAGAAAGATTTCCATAAAGAAGAGAAATTCAGTCCTTGCTTTATTATTGTTTCGTTCTCTTCTTACAGGCTTAAGAATGGAAATTCTGTTCTCAGGCATGATGCAGATCTCTAGTCACTACCCAACAGTCCAATGGGATGACACAGCCCCTGCTGTAACTGAGAATAAAATTTATAGCCACAGTTTTAACAACTTTTTTTAAGAATCTTCAATACTCTTACCCCAGAGCAGCTGTTCCTTCATCCTCTCCTCTCTCTACACTACAAGTACTCTACTCAATACATGATAACTTGCCCAGAGTCCCTTGAAAAACAGCCTTTAGAACTTTCAACCTCGTTTCCTGTATATTTGTTGGGGGGGCGGTGTGTGTGTGTGTCTTCTTTTTTTGGAAAACTCCTCCTTAATGAATTTTACTTACAAATAATTCATTAGAAATTTAGGAAAGCAGCCCAAATCATTCTTGAGAAGTCTCCTCTGCTGTCGTGCCAGAACAGCCTCTGGGTGAATGTTACACCTGCATTTTATTTCAATAAATTGTGCTGAGCTGTATATGCACCTTAAAAGACGATGTGCTTTGCAACTTGCGAATGAGCCCTTATGCAGGGAGGACGGCAGGGAAAAAAATTAGTCCTCCTCTTTCTTCTCTGTGACTTATTTGACCTTGAGACTTATAATGGCATCTCAGACAAAATGAACATAATCTAATGGACAGCGGGGAAGAGGGAACGGCTGGGTACATCTGTCGTATTACTGGGCTGTCTGAACAGTCAATGAAGCAGGTCCAAACCATAAGAGGCCTGTTCAGTTTAGCTCCAGGGTCTGCAGACAAGGAGCACAATCATTTATCTTTATTTACTGAACTCTGCTTTCTGTTTAAAAAAAAAAAAAAGGAAAAAAAAAAGAATTGACAGGTTGACAAAAACCCAACTTGGCGATGCCCACTGCACTGAGATAAATGCTATTCATGCTCTGCAAAGACAAGGACAGCTTCTCATGCCCTTTCTCCCGTTCCAGTAGGCACCTATTATACAACGAATAAAAGCAGCACAAGACACCTGTATACTGCTCGCTGTACTCGGCTAGTTCAGCTGCTCCAGGAACAATGTTGTTGTTGGGGGTTTTTGTTTGCTTGCTTCTCTTCTTTGTGTTTCTTTAGGAGATACACATACAAATATCAGAGCAACTGATATTTCAGAAACTCAGGGTTTCACTTTTTTTTCTTTTTCTCTCTTTCTTTCTCTCTCATTATTTCTCTCTTTTCACTTTTCTTTCTCTCTCTATGTATCCCTCTTTCTCTCTTACTCTCTGCTTACAAATAAATTGGAACAGAGAGATGCATCCCACAGAGACCGTCTGTAATAGATAAAAGGAGCACAAACCTCGGGGGAGGACTGTTGGCTCTCTTACACATGCTGCATTAAAGACCAGTCAAAAATGCTGCTTAATGGCCTATGGTGCTGGTTTCACCCGTATTTTTATTTGCTTTTGACAAAACATAAAAGTAAAGACATGAAGGTTGTAGGGTGAATTCTGCTCTTGACTAAGGAGGTGTAAATCTATTGACTTCCAACCTATTTCTCCTGCTTTAGACCATTATAATTAAGAGCAGAAGAGAATCATAGAGATTTATATTCAGGAGGGAGGTGGCATTTTTTAGCACTTATATTCTGAGGGGGAGATTTCCTGCAGTAATGGGAGACATGAGGCATTCAGCGCTCACTGACCTTCGCTGGAAGTTGGATATCTAACTATTCTTTCTGCATTTGAACCTCTCTCTTTCCCCAAGTTGATTGATGGCTAGCTGTATAAGGAAATTCATGCCTGAATTTCTGACTCTGCCACATACTAGTGGTATGACCTTCAGCAAGTCACTTCATCTCCACAACCCACATTTTCTGTTCTGCAAAATGGAAGATACCTGGCCTGTCTCAGTATGGGCCAGCATCCCCACAGACTGTTGATCCTACTGATGACCTAACTGGCTTCAGTAGAACACAACTCATTACAGCTACATCAAGTGCTCAGACGTGGGGGGATATCCACTCTGGCTGCCTGGCCCTTTGGTGCTGCTAGGCTTGATTATTTCCAGGTTTGTAGAATTGCTCCACGTCTTTAACCTTGTAACACCTTATAAACATGAGATAGTTTTTCATTATTATTATTATTATTTAAGTGCCTAGTACTCCAGACCATGAATGCTTAATCTAATAGATGTGCATTTACAGCTGAGCTGAGATATTCACAAGCCTCCCCTAGTAAGCCTGAAAGAAGCTCAGAGGCCGTGGTGAGCCCCCTTCAAAGAGTTAATTTTGTAGGCAATATGGTTTGCAAGAATTTAGTTTATTTTTTTATTTTTGCCAGGCAGGATGTTTTCTCTCACGCCTCCTTCTTTTCTCCCCCATCTGCCCCCCCTTCTCTTTTCTCCAACCCTGATTCATATGGAGCTAAGAAAAGAGACAGCTGGGAAGGATATGAGCAGAGAGGTAGGATACGTATCTGAAAGTAATTTGAATAGTTTGTGAACCATGGTGTCCATTGGTTTGTAACACCTGGCTGTGTCAGCTGTGTCAGGTTATGTCATGTTGTGGAGTTCAGTTTGACTGATGCAGCTGGATGGGACCAGGCTCAAGCTGACATTGCAACAACCCAAGAAAACTGAAGAGGCAATTTTCTGTCAGTGCACCTGAAACACTAGGAACTCTTTGTGGATCCAAACCAGCAGAGATTTCTGGCTTAGCCTGAATTAGAAGGGAAACAGCAGCACACTGGCAATCTCTGTGCATTCAGGACTGCTTACAGAGGGCATTGCCAGGCACTCTTACTGATATAGAGCTGTGTTTTACCCCCTGGTCAGCACCAGAGAACTCCCTGAGCACGTCCTGGGGATGGGGGTGACAACCTTGCCCTGAGGCAACAAGGTTATTTTCAGAGCAACTCCCCTATTTCTGTTGTATGGGTATTTTTCAGCATTTGGCAGCTGATTTAGAATTGAACTTCTCTACAGAAGCAAAGAATATGTTCCAAAAGAAAGCACCTTAAAATAAATAAATAAATGTGGGAATCGTCTACTCCATATAGCAAACCCCATTGTCATGAGTAGCTATGTTTCTAATAGAAAGGAACACTTAATACCTTTTATTTACACTTGTGTAACATCCAGTAGCCCCCTGTCATGACATCAAAGGTTTAAACCTGATTTGAAGCTGCTATTGGAGGAGCCAGGGTGTTTCTCTCTATGGGAAGTGATGTGTTTACTGGTCTTGACTCAGATTCAGTAGAGTTTGCTGGAAAGACTATTACTTGTCAAAGAAAAGACAGAGTGCTCTAAACGTATAATTTCCTATTTTGCTATAATACAAGGGGTGTTGAAAGAGTGATGAGAGAGAGTGCGACAAAGCCCCTCTGCATAGCAATGTCTCCATTTCCCCATCTGCAAAATGCCAAATGAATAGTACCACCAGGATAAGAGAGAAAATTATAAAGTTCAGTCTGTTTGCTAGCAAGCCTGACTCCAGTAGTTTCAATGAAATTATCCCTCTCTACAGCAAAGTAGTATGTAATTCAAACATACACCCAAAGCAAGCAGAGAACTGAGGAGCAGTAAATACCTCATAATAGAAACCTGCCATATATTCCTACAAAACAGGCTGCAGAATGGGCTGTCACTCATTTCCTCTTTAGATATACAACATACCTGGAAATACACAGAAAAAAAAAGGCTTAGAGCATATTTTAGCTATTTATAGTTGCCTTTAAACCCCTGGTCATTAGAGCATTGAGAGAAGGGGAGGGAACAATAGTAGAATATTTTTGCAATGCAAATTTATATTTTAAGTATGCTTCTTCCACAAACAAGATATTCTTATTACTGTTAATGTTAATTTTAATAGTCTGACCCCAGCAGAAACACAGCACTTCACAGAATAAAGCCCTCTAGAGTTCAGTAACTCATGTAAAATCAATATATCTACAATTGTTAATCTTCTATAATTTGATATATATGTTTTATATATATATATCTACCATTAGAGCTATGATACTTTTAACAAGAAAAAAGTGTTAATGCCTTCTGCCCATGCAGAGTCTCCAAGGATAAAGATTTTAGCATCTGTAGGTAAATCTGATTCCATTATCATGTGCCCTTCAGTTCTGAGTCAATCTCCCTGATAATCTCTCTAAAGCTGCCAGTTGCTGTTTGTGAGGCAAAGCAAAGATGAGAGCATTCAGTCAGGCTGTGGATGGAGCCAAATCATGAAGAAACATTAAGATGTTTTCTCTTGCCAGGATATGGCTCTGATTGAGCAAATTGCTTAAGCATGTGCTTAACTTCAAAAAAAAAAAAAAAAAACCAACCAAAACAGATATCCTTTTGCACTTAACTATGCAGCAGCTTAAAGTTAAGCACATTTTCAAGTGTCTTTATGAAAGGTACATGAAAGGGGAGGGACAGCACTGATGTCTAGTTGAGACAGACATTCCTAATGAGCCATTAGATCTCAACTAGCACTGGAAACTTTTTCCTTCCTGTGAAGCTTAAGGATTTATGTGAAGATTTTTTTTTTTTTCCCTTAGTAATTAATTCGGACCCCAACAGTGTGAAGATGGAAAGAAAAGGACCCTATTAAGACTTGATATTAAGTTAATAGCAGGTGACAGTGACTTCATCAAAAGCCCTGTGCAAAACATCAAGTAGATGGAAATTTCAGTTCTGGTACATTACTCAGCTGAGTATCATCAGACCTGCTTATCAGGGTCACAAAGATTATTTGTACATTATAAAAAGGAACTGTCCATCAAAGTCAGTTAAAAAAAAATAATAAAGATGCTGCTTTCCATTTCAGATTCATACAATCAGACCCAACTAGGGGATGATCAAAACAAACCAGGGGATGTTTTCGTAATCCCACTAATGAAAGTAACCTTCTTTTCAGGGGTCACATCCATTAAGGGATGCCTCTTGGGTGTGGGGTTCAGATATTGAACACTAAGCATCTCGCCTGCTTAGGTAGGCTTGCAGTAAAGGAAAATTGGGCAGCTGGGAAAAAGCATTGCCTTGTATCCTAAGAAGAAATATAAAGGGCTCAAGGAGATATCAGAAGTAGAAAGGAAATTTGTCTTTACTCTTGACAAATTCAATCTTTAAGGAGTGACTGGTAAAGGCAGTGACTTAGAATTAGGCACTCTGGTTGTTTTTAAATTCTTATATGTATAGAAGACTCCTTAATATTAGTCATAACTGACAATACTTTAGGGCCTGCATTTGATAATTTCAAGCTTCTTTGCAAACATAGTTGTTCTGTAGTCAGTCCTTACAGGTTCAGCAAGTCTGGTGGTTGAGAGTGCTCTACCTCTGCTGCTCCCTGGAGAGGTATACCCATGCGAAGCTCAGCACCCACCTCTGCTCCTCCTTGACTCTTCTGGACAAGACAAAAGTGACTTTGAAGAGCTTGGCTTAGCCTCTTCTTGGCACATGTGCTGTGCACGCTGTCTCTGGGAAACCTGGATCTTGGTCCATGATGGTACACCTCCTCAAGCAACTTCTCACTGTGTGGGATATCCCCAGCCCACCTCCAAATGTGCTGGTGTGGCAGTGTGGTGGTGAGCAGGAACAGTGCTTCACCTCGCACTAATCCACATGTGGGCATGACATGAGGTTATTATTACAACAGAACCTTACTTAGAGAGGGCCTGGGTATCTTTATATATCAATACATTGTCCTGTGTAGACACACCCATCCTCCTCAAGCTTTTTGGAAGCAGTACATGCAACAAGAACTGCACCCAACCCTAGGAAAGTTTTTTTTCCTTAGAGCACCAAGTCATGCAAATGTCATATTTTGCAATATTTGCTACTTTTGTTTCTTTTTGTCCTGTGCAATCCACTTACTGTGTTCTCACAGAATCTGTAGCAGTTTTCTGACCTTCCCTTTTATTTTCTGATTTCAAAACCAATTCAACACTGTTGAGAACATTAATTGTTGGGGAAGGATGGGTCTCATCTCTGTTTGTGAGTCCCCTCACACCACAAGGTCCTGTGCAAATGCCTGGAGTCCTGGATACTCCTATATTAGCACTCTGTCTTGCTAGCTGTCATTTTTGATAGCTTCACATATTTTACCTTTTTCCAATTCTTGCAAATTGACTATTGTTGAAAGATATTGGGCTCGATGGACTTCTGGGCTGGTATCTGCTAAGGCTGTTCCTGTGTTTTGACCCCTATGTGTGCCATATTGCAAAATGAACATAAAAAAATGTCACAGGGCTCTTTTAAATATGGTGTATCTTTATCTTTATCTTGCTTCTGCCCTTCTGTGTCACACAGAAGCCAATAGGACAGTTCTGATTAATACAGTAATTATGTGGTTATTAAAAACAGTAATCATCCAGGAATTATCCAGTGCTGTAAAAAACCCATAGACAGAAAATATATGAACATTTTTAAATTGAGCATTACAATTGTCTGCATATGCAAGAAGCAAAATGACACATAAAGAATTTTTAAGATCCCAAGGAAGCGCTCTGAACATGTTAAGAGAAAATAGTCTCCTCAATCAGGATGGAAGTTAGCACTGTGCAAGGAGCCAGATCCTGATTCGTCCTCTTGAAGGATGTTAGTGGCTACACAGTAGCTATTAATGAAGAGCACCAATTTATAGCACATGTGTTGGATAGACTTGCACAAAATTGGGGCCATCTGAGGAGTTTATTCATCCTTGCATAGCTCCTTCATTTCCAATTTCTGAGCCTGTTTTAATTTGTTATCAAAGTAATCGCTCGCTCCAGCTGGAGTCAGCAGTGTGTTTTGTTGTCTATGGGCCTGGCAGACTGTTCACGTTGAATAGCATTCTGTAAAGATCACCTGTTCTGCATCTGTGATGGTTTTCCAGGTGCCAGGAGGTACTGTTTTCAGATAAGAAACAGCGAAAGGAATATGCAGACAATGCGGTTCTGCAGCTTTTCAGATCTGCATGGTTTGCATCAGCCACAAGCAACAGACAAAGGGAAAAAGGAAACAACCACGGCAAGTTAAGAAACGTAACAATGCAGCAAAGTAATCTAGTTGCTCCTGAACAATGAGGTAATGTTAACTCAGCCATTTCTCAGATAGCCTGAGTTCTGAAAGGAGCAACACGATCTTTATTGCCATATATTTAAATATGTATGAATTTCACACACTTCTACATAATTGTAGATATTTGCATGCATGAAATAGCTGTGCAAAACAACCTGTTTACTAGTTAGTTTTGAATTTAATTTAAGTCTAGCACAACTCCAATTATAGATCATTGGAGTGAGAGTCTACAAATAGCTTCAAAATAGAGAAAAGAAACACTATGCATGGTCTTGCACAGGTTAGACCCTGAAAGCTGTGTTGTGAAGGACCTCGATATAAAGATTATCTTCACCTTCCAGTTGAGGAAGAGAATGACTCCCAGTTGTTAAGTGAGGAGGGATGTCACTGCCCCTCCAAAGTAGGGAACTGATCGACAGTGACCTGAGCTTCATTTAAGAGGGAGAGAAGCTCTGTTTAGCTTGAAGCACAGCTTATCTGCATGATGCTCTGTGATGATCCCAGAGGAGGGTCCGCAGAAGCCCCGCACAGAGGCAGCAGACAGCTGAAGGACAGCATGGTGGGCAACGCATGAGCATAGCTGGGCCTCTTCAGGGGTCAAGGCAGAGATAGTCAAGCCCCAGAGCCACTGGGCTGGCTCGGAAGTTGCAGCAGAGGGTTTAACTGGGAGAAAGCCAGTCTGAGGCAGGAGCTTTGGCAGACTAGATTAGGTGGACTGAACCAGGAGGTCCAGACCAGCTTTGGATACCCCAGAAGCAGATGTAAGAGCTCAGCTTTCATTCAGTTATCTGGGAGTATAACTATCACTGAAAACACAGATGTGGTTTGGACCTTTGGGAAACAAAAAGGTCAATCAATCAGCGACCATGGGCACTCCTATTTGTCCTGAGAGCAGTACTGCTGCTGTCTCAAAGGGGCTGAGCTGATCTGGCACATGAAGACTATGTCAATTGCACATTCACCATCCCTTAGTCCCATCAGTGAATCCCTAAAGAACAAGAACATGTTTTTAAGGGAGTTTAACCCCTACTGAGAAGACATGTCATAGGAAAATCTTCCTGTGCATTGTCAGGATAAGACCTTTTGTAGGCAGACAGCCCCATCGAGTGACTATGTCATGCCTTATAGAGAGTGCATTGCTCTTCTAAGTTGATGATATCTTATAAGTAAGGTCTAACTCTTACATTTCAATTATGCAGTTTCCACAGACTGCCAGAAAGCTGGGCTGGCTGGAAATACAAGGAACATTGGTACAGCTATCTGATAAGAAGCATATCTGAAACACTGTTTTGGAGGATAGGAGAGATCCTTTGATCCTTAGCCCCAGAGGAAGATGATGGAGCTTATTTGTGACCTCATGACACTAGCTTTGGATTAATATCTGAAATTTTAAAAAATAAACCAAACAAACCAAATGTGAGCCTTCTTGGTGGTTTGATATTGTATAGTCCCACAAAACAGGATCTGGACAGGAGACAGAAGCTGTACAAAGACTGTGACCTTGCTTCTGAGATGCCATTACACCTAATGATCTAACGAAGGAGGCTGCCCAAACCTAGGTCATTAAAACCTGAAAGAGTGGAAAACCAAATCTGGGTATGATCCTGGTGACAGAATTTCAGTTATTCACAGCTGACCTGACAAGATTAGTCAGGAATTGGCCATGGCATCTAGTTTTCCGGATGGTACTGGGTCCCACAACATTATCATGGTGGCAGCCATGTCTGTGTGGCACAAAAAAAGGACAGATTTTTCAAACTCTGTTTCTGGGGAGGAGCAAAGGTAAAAAATTATTTTTGAACACCTGAGTTAACAATGTTGTGTAATAAGCACAGTTCTGGGGCTGGCCCTCTTAGTTACTCTGTTTTCCACTTTCAGACTGTACTCAGATTATGATTCCCACAACGACTGATCTGGGAACTGAAGGACTAGAAGCAGATGAAGCAAATTAAATACTTGACATAGTTAAAATGTGTAGACATGGTCAGTCATGCCCATGATGCTGGCAAGTTATGCCACTTTTGTCTTTGAACTAATTGCTCACCGGTTATTTGTCTTCTGAAACCTATAAGGCAAGAATTATGCCTACTTTGTAGATTACATCTCTTTTCATCAAACAGGTTATTCCAGAAAGCAGTAAGATGGAATAATGTCTGGCAGATCCACAAGCTTTTACTAAGGATGAAAAAAATCTTGTGCAGTACACCATTTGATATGAGTACTTGAAGAAATAAAGTATGGTGAGAGAGTATACTGAGAATACAATAATACTTTTATCTTTGGTGAAGGTGATAGCTGAAGTACTGCTTTGTAGGCATGTGGTAAGTGGAAGAGAAAGATAACTCTCAAATGGAAAAGCCATGAGTGAGTTTTCAGCTCTGTCCTCGCACCTAAAGATAAAGGTCAGAAGAGAGAACAGCTATCAGCTGGTACGCACCATGAACATTGTTTTTCTGTGTAAAGGTCTGCTGTATCAACGCTCAGACACCTCCTTAAGGGATTATTTCTTCTGCTTCTGTTTTTCAACCTATCATTTAAACTGACATGATGTTTTTTCAAGGGAAGACCTGCACAATCGGCAAGCTGGTCTTTTCAGACTCTTAACTTTCTCATTGCTCATTCTGTGTTGCTTTAAGCAGAGCCTCCATCTCCACCCTCACCTCTGTGACTGCACCAGGGGAATCTGTCCTCCACCCTCTCCTTCTCTCCTGCTATAATCTCCTTTGTAAAACAGAAATTGAGGTCTCTCCTCTGCACTGAGAGATCATAACTCTTCCTCCTCCTCCTATCACTAGAGCTGGTTCAGATTTGAGCATTCAGGACAGAGGTAAAGTAGATAAATAATAGATAAATAACTTATAATACTAAGTAGGACTATTGTCCTTCTACCCTGACCTGGGGCCCCAATATTTCCAAAATTTTCTTGAATGCCATAGCTTAACCAACACTTTAAATTTGCCCCAAAGTCTCTTTCCCTCCAGCGTCCCAGGTCACTATTGCCTGACATAGAGTACATGGAAACAGGGCTGCTGTACTCCATTTCCACAAAAGATTAAATATGGAGAAAAAGAGAAAAAAAAATGAGATAATTTTTTATTCTTATTATTCAGCCAAAGTAAAATTCCCCATTTTGAAATTGGCCTTCCTATTGAAATTCAGAAATCACTCATTTTAGAAGCATTGAAATGCTTAAATTTGATAAGATAAAATACTTCATTTCAAGAATACCAAAATCTGGTACATGATATAAGCTGTATTACATAGAAAATAATAATGCAATTATGGCAATATGGAATTCTAAAGAATGAAATGAAAAATGAAATATATAAAAAAGCATTTTGTTTCAGCACCTGCTTTTTGAGAATATTGTAGTTTTTACACTTTCCCAGAACACTCTGATTTCAATGCAACTGTTTTTTCTGATAAGAAATAATTCTGTTGAAAATGTCTTGCCCAGCTCCTGTCTGCAGTATAAAATCACCAAGATAATCCATATACTTGCTGGCAATTATATCTGAAGTAGGAAGAAATGACCAGGCATTGAGGCTGAAGTGCTACTACCACCAGAAATAATTTTTCCAGGTTAAATTTGAGACACTTTGAGAGGATAGCATGGCAGAAGTTGGCACTATTTTCATCCATACTGTGCAAGTTCTGTAGTTTGATAGAAGACTTCAATTTCCAAGGCTGTCATTTCAGCACCATTCATGAGTATCAGATTCATTAAAGTATTTTAACAGGTACCACAACTGTCTCTGAACAAAATCCAATGAAGAGCGGCAAAGACATGCTTTGTTGAATTCGGCCAGGCGTCATGATATGTTGGTAGCATATTTAGTCAGAAGCAGAAAATCGACTTCCTTCCCCTTGAAGTAAACACACACCACATACACTGGTGATTGTAGCAAATTAAAGTCCTAATAGTGCCTGCCGGGTGGGCTTGTGAACTTGTAACCTTGTTGTTTATTTATCCATCTCCTACAACTCTCAATTTCTATCTGCTCTTTTATTTTCAGGGAGCTTTACTCATCTTCCTCCTTCCTACTCCTCTTGCTGGGAGGCATCATTTTTCCCACTCTCGATGTGTTTATTCTCCTATTTGGTTAGAAATTGTTTCTCCATTTTTCTGTATGGGTTTGTGTATTTTTTTGGCATATAAAATAAATTGAATTTAGAAATAAAACCATTTTCTTTTACCCCAACCTGAACTTCAGCCTTAAACAGACTGAAGCACAAGTTATCTCTTTATTCCCCTTTTCTTTTGTTTGGAGAACCGAAAACTTAGGATTAAAATTTTCTTCTCAAAGTTTGGCCAAGAAGGAATATTTTTGTTGGTTCTTCCAAGAGAATGAGCATTTACAACCACTCCAAACTTGAAAAAAACCAGGAAATAGAATGACATTCTGTAATAGTTTGTATTGATAAGATCTTTTGCCTGATATTTTGGGCCAAAATTATTGCAGTAAGTCTGAATATCACTCTGGACATGCTTACAAGGCTGTATTTAAATCTGAACTTAATTTTTCATGGAAATCAGTTGTTCAACCTCCTTGCAACATGAACAAACAGACCTCAACTAACTATATTCTCAGAAAAAAACAGTGCTTATGCTCTCTGAATATATCCTCTGTGGGTGCAAGGAGACATTAACAGGTGATGTATGTACACATCTGAGGTAAGGTCTGGATTTAAACTAAGCTGGGAGCTCTGCTAACTTGCTTCACAATATTGAAGAAGAGGAATGTAGTGAAAGCAAAAACATTTTCAGATGTTTTTCTCTCTCTCTGGTGTATATTCCTTCAGTTAAGAAAGAGAAAAGGGGGTGTGTGGGAAGAGCATAAATCCTCCCTTAAACTGAACTGGGAACCACTATATGAGGACAGAGGAGACTATGCCTCATCTCCTATGCTGAGGGACTGCAAGGCTTTGCCACAGAAGTACTAAATGCTCCCTGACTCTCTGAAGCACTGATTGGTATGGAGGCAGCTTTCAGGACTGATAATGAAGAATTGTTCTTTTTAATGGTATTGGCTTAAAATGAAGGCTGCAATGCCAACACTTGAGTTACTTGTACATTTGACTGAACTCCCCAGAAAAGGGTTAAGCTGTGAGGTAGCTGTGCACAGGAGGATCTTTTGTGCCTGATGACTGTGTTTCATCAGTGGTTAAGGGCAAAAGCAGGGAAAGAAAATCTCAGTTCCTTTCCAATTTTATGATAAAACTAATTTTATTCTTACACCTGCTAGCTCTCCCCCCTACCAGGTCTCCACTCCCTAGGCAGAGAGCTAGCAGTGCTCATAAATGACTCTTAAAATAAAAATTTCTGTTCCATTAAACATATGAAAAATATGTTGCATTGAATACAGTTGGTTTGGGAAATCTGTTTTTATCCATTCTAACCAATCGTCCATACGAACTGCAGCTGCCACAAGTGGCATGGAATCTATTTTCTACTGAAAGGTTTAGGAACAGTGATTTTCTTCCAGAACATGCAGGCTGGAGGTGCCCAGCATGCTACTCCTAGGTCATCATCAGCCACATGGCAAATTCAGAGCCTGTCTTGGTAAGCCTCCTCTTTCACTGGGAAATGACTTCAGGTTGCCAAGTTTGCAGGACCTGATCAACCTTTCAAAGAGTGGTTACAAAGAATCACAGCAAATTTGGGGAGACAGCTGACAGAAGTTCCAGCACTGAAAGATCCTAACAGTCTTGGAGATACCAACCTGTGATGTCTATGGCCATGTCTCTGTGCCAAGGATGGCAAACTGATTTTTGGTAGCTGAGTCTATGGTTGCTAGGCATGACTTTCTGAGTTATTCTAATCTTGCTTTAGAAGTACTTTTCTTTCTGATCTTACCAAATGCCTCCAAAACTTTGGGTTACTTCAAAAAAAAGGTGTAATATTAGTTTTCTTTCAGACATGGATATCATCAGTGATACTGGCCAAATACAAAACAGCCAACTATAGTCAGTGAAGTTACCCTGTGTTTTTTTTCCAAATAAATATTCAATAAGGTTCAATATTTGCAGTGTTTTGAAGACAAAAAGAGGTCTAGACTTCTGTAACAGACGTGTCCTCTGCACAAATCCAACTCAAAGCTCAGGTTCCTGGTAAATTACCAACTCCAGTTCTGGGCAGCATTTTGCTAATCCTTACAAACAGAGTGCAGCAGATTTGCTGTGTTTTGTCAGAACAGCAAGGATCAACAGAGAACTAGCTACAGTGCATGTTTCTCAAACAGTGAGGCTGAGGAGTAACATCTTAGACTCTATCATTTACTATTTTTAAATAATAATGAAATGGGTATGTCAGTGCAATCTTAACCCAGCGATGACATTGAAAATGCTTTCAGAATTGACATCCCCCTTGAGAAAACATTTCTTTTTCAGTCGAAGTATTTCCAATATAAAGGTTTTCCTGAGCTGCCAAGGACCCCTCATGTCCTGTTGACTAGAAAGGAATACAAAGGCTCAAGCAGTTCAAGTGTGGTCCAAAGCCACCAAGGTCCACCCAGATTAAAAAGAATGAGATTTATCCTTCAGTCTTTCTTCTTCTAAAGTAAAAAATAATCTTTCCAAATCTGTATATTTTTAAAACCCAGATTAGGATGTTTTCAATTGCATCCCTGATAGTCTTCCTAAAGAAGCCAAGGCCTAAGCTGTGAGTGCTTTCTCAGCACTTAGATATTCTCCCTGGCATCTCAATAACTAAAATGACTTCTTCCTCAGTCACATGCTTTTGTGACAGGTACATCTGAAAATGTGGATAGAACTGGGGTTTGTTCATCTTATTTTAGTTATGGATGCCATAAACCACAGAATCTCCTTCCCAAAAAGACCATTTTTACAATTGCAGACTTAAGCACTTTTCTGTTCATAAATAAGAAATTATGCAATTTGAGGCAGTTACAGCTGACATATTGCTGTATCCATCATCACGTGCTTTGTCGTGCAAGAATTGGAAGGGAAGAATCAAAGGAAGTTGGCCGCTAACAGCTTCAAAGTAGTCCAAGAAGAGGTGGTTGTACTTATGATAAGCATCTAATCTTTGGAACTTCTTGCCCAAGAGCATTTTGGATGTTAAATTTTTTCAAGGTTTCAAAAGTTATTGTAAAAGTTTATATTTTCCAACAAGTGTTGGAAACGCTTGTCAGGGTTCAAGGAGCATCTGTGTGACACTCTAGTCATATGGTTTAGTTTTAGGTAGTCTTGCAAAAAGTAGGGATTTGGACTCGATGATCCTTATGAGTCCTTTCTGACTTGAGATATCCCATGATTCTGTGATTCTAAATGCAAACTGAACAGGAAATTGCATGAGGTGAGGGAGCTACTCTGAGGAAGTGTCACTGTATGCTTGTATTACTTTTTTTCCCAGGCATCTTCAGCTATCCAATATGACCCTATTATCCTCTCCCATCACCCTCTGTCATCTGATACTGAACTAGATGGATCCTTAGTCTGACCAAGCATGGCCACTTTAACCTTCATATCATCTGAATGTACATATGTGTAAAGTTAATGTAGGTACCAGTTTCTTAGGCAGGGAAAAGCTCAAACCAGAGGCTCCGGAGAATGTTAAAAGTGACTAAAAGGAAATGATACATTCTGGTGCAATAAACACATTTATTTTTGTCCCAGCTTTGTGGCCCACTCCTAGCCATTTCTACTAGCAGACTACTTTTCATCTCAGCTGCCTTCTCCAGGCTTGGAGAGGTGTCCTGATCTTTGTATTAAGCTTTCCACTGTGGGGCCCAGAGCAGCAGCAACAGTGGAAGGAATTTATGGAAAACACCTGCATTTTACTGAAAGCCTCTGCAACTCTTACACAGGGCCAGGAAGGTGTTTCTTCAGCTCCCTGAATAGTTACACAGAAGTCTGACCTCCTCTGAAATATTTTTTCAGAGTCTCCCTCCCTGCAAAGCCACCCACTTTCTCCTCCATCTGGGAGATGCAGTGAAAATGTGGTTTTAGCAGCAGTGGATTACACCATCACCTGCACCTGCTCTGTGCCCTTGGCTGGTGTCTTACAAGGCAGACGCCAAGGCCGTTGCTTCCCCACCTGCTCGAGGGAGAAGGGGAATAGAGGAGCATAATGTCTCCTAGCTCCTAATACCTCCTAACGTTGATTCAAGGCCTGGGTCATACAGGGCTGGTAGTTCCTTCTCGATACAAGTCTGGGCAGGGATATAGTGTAATCACAGCCCAGCCTGCAGAGAGTAACCAGTCAATTCTGTTTTAAAAAGACAGTAATTCAGTTATCAGAGATTCAGTTGCATTCATTTGGGGGAAAAAAAGAAAACAAACCTATAACACTGAGTAGTATCTAAACCACTGAGGCTTTCAGGGAAATTAAAAACCAAAACATTGACTTGTTCTGAAAATGGCAGCTATCCAGTAGGCAGTCTTGGACCATTCTTTACAGTTCTTCACCCTAGATAGAGAAAAGCTGATAACTTGTTACGGAAAATGAAGCTTTTTCTGTTCTTTGCTAGAAGATTTTCCTCTCACAATATCTTGTCAAACATACTTTCTGTTTCTGAAAAAGGGGTTAAAGTTTTCTGGTCTCCGTTCAATCACAGAGGTTTATGAAATAGAAGAATCACAGAAAGGAAAGATGGGAGAGATCTATTAGGTTATTTTGTGCATCCCTTTGCCAAGGGAGGATTGCTCCCTGGAGTACATTCCAGAGTGCTTTGTCTAGTCCAGTTTTAAATGACTCAAGAAACTAGGCTTTCACCACTTCCCTTGGGAGACTGTTCTGCAGTCTAATAGTCCTCACTGCTAGGAAAGGCTTTTTTTTCCTAACCGTCAGCCTTTTCTTTCCTTAAATTCATCCCATTTGTCCTAGTTATAGTCTCTTTGAGTAGCTTAAAATTCCTTTTTTTTGCTTAAAGTTTAAATTCTTCCAATGTTAGACAGTAGTATGCATACTCCTTACCTGTTTAGATATGTTAAAAGTCTCTTAAAGATAGAAAAGCAGTTGTGGAGATGGCAGAGAATTAGCTTCTAATCTTCACACAGTGAACTGTGCCTGGTGTAACTTTCAGCAATCTACTTAGACCTTAATTTTATTCCCAATGAAATTAATAGAGTTTTCTCACTGATTTTAATGGATGCAAGATGGCTGATGTGGGTTCTAATTTTGACATGAAGATGACAAGGTGCTCAATGGGCACAATATATTCCTAGCGGAGATACAACTGGACCCTCAGTTTCTCTATTTCCTTGTCTGGAAAAACAATAAAAAGGCAAACCAAAGCCAAACCACAGGAGAAAACCCAAGAAATAGTTCTATCATCTACTCTTTTTCCATTTCCTCATCAGCCTTCAAAGAGAAATGAATGCAATGTCTCTTAAAAGTCTATAAATGCTTTTTTAAGAACTTCCGAATTCACTGAGATCCTGGAATAGGTGCTCATGTGGAAGGAGAAAGTATTATCCTTATTAACCTTTCCTCCTAAGGAAAGCTAGTAAAGAAAGAAGCCATGCAGGGAAAACTATTTTAAATATGCTTTAGGGTGGAATTCACGCACCATGTAATTCCCTTTTAAGCTCAATATTGCAGTCCTCTGCACAGGGGTGAATATTGCCCCAAGGCCTTGTCTATCAGGGGATGTCACACTGGTTTAACCAAAGTCAGTTCTAAACCAGATGCCTTTAAACCTACACAAAGTCTTATGTTGATATACGTTGACATACCAGTCTCAGGTTACCTTAAGCTGACTTTAAACACTCCTTTAAACTGAAAATAAGGATGTCATACAGCATTTTGCACCACTTTTAATCTAAGCCTTAAGTTACATGTCTATGACTCGCCCCTATAGATATTGCTTTAGTTGGCAATTCTGAAAACAGGGAAGATTTCTTATCTCACCTCACCTGAAAGCAAATGTCATATGTGGTTTTAATAAAAAGAAGCTTTATGAAAGATTTTATGACCAGAAATTTCACCCTCATCAGTTTGAGCCTTCTTTTACAGCATTTGTTTTTTGCCCTTTCTAAAAAATGAGAAATGCATCCCATTTCAGGTTTACAGGAATCTTTTGATTCTCATTTTGGTTACCCTGTGTGTATCTGAAGTCATTTCACAGGCTTCAATCACAGATATAGAGACCTAAAAACATCCTTAGGTCATTTACTCTGTAAATGAAACTACAGTTTTTCCTAGTTTTCTTTTGGTTCCATTTTCTATGGAGTAGTCCAGGATTTATTCAAAATCATGTGATCCCTAAAATAATCATTATTCCCTATATTATGGCTAGTATTATATCCCATGCACTTTCACTTACAGGCATGTCTGTCAAAGGGACCATTTTTCAGTCTCACAGTTCCCATGGCTCTGTCACTTTCTTACTTACAGAGGCCCAAAATGGAAACTATTTTTCTTTTCATTATGAGCTGTCACTTTTTCATCTTGGCACTGCGATGATAGACTTCCATTCATCTTCTATATTACCTTTCCTGAAGCCTCTGACACAGACCGACACAATGCAAAATGCAAGAGATCTAGGAGCATACGCTAGTAATTTCTGGGAAAGGCACTTTCTTGTCTTGGATTGTTGTTTTAAATATATATTGAGAATGCCAAGCTGTGTGGTGCTTTGGAAATGTTAGTGGGGGATTCTCTGTTTGTTATGATCATTACAAAGCAACACTCACATCCTGAATAAGAGCAGCTGGATTCAATGTGGGATGCTGTTGCCTTCACCTTTGCTAAGGGCAATGGGGAAAAAGTTTGCCGCAAATCAATGTTAATGTAAGGGGATAAAAGGAATGTGGTCAGCAAACCTTGATGCAGTGCTGCACGTTGTAACAACCAAGCCACCGCCACATGGTGAGTCCAGTGGAAACACCGGGAAGTGCCTGCTTAAACTGCAGTGAAGTGACTGAGTTATTCTGAGAAAAGGGAATGATTTCAATCAACCTTAGAGCAGAAAAATCAGACCCATTCACTTTCAGTGAGACTATGTGAAACCTGGGGACAATCTTTCTCAGCATTCATGCTGCATTCGTCACCATGATTTCTGAGCAGCCAGCGTAAAAGACAACATAGGGACCCATAGTAATGACGCTGTAAGGTACACATTCCCTCTGCATTGTTTATGCATGGCAGCCTTGAAATCCATTCAAACGCTGGAACAGCTTCTCTTCTCACATCCTTCAGGAAAGCCAGTGTACGAGCCACAGCAAGGGAGGAAGGTGTGGATGCAACTTTCTGCATCTCAAAGATCCTAGACTCTCCTGGATTGAAAAATCATTCTACTAGGAATCAGGCTAAGATTTCCATAATTTCTGGGGATATATTAGCTGGACACAAAAATCATCCAAGGCAGAGTTTAAGGCCAACAACAATCACCTACCTATCATTGTGAAGTGGGATCATAGTATCAAATTTGGTTCATAATTAACATCTACCACATTAATTAAAGAATCATCAAGAATGAACTTGGTGGGGATCTTGTGGAACTTGTCTGATCTGTAGATCTCTGGCTATCTTTGGGTGATTTTTAAGGAGTCCACAGAAGTCAGTGAAGGCTACGTTTTTGGTAAACAAAACAGTTCCCAGTAGAGCACTTGGGAGCAGGTCCTCATATCATCTACACAGCATCGTCCACATCACCAACACAATTGTTGTCTGGATATGTATTGGAATACTCCATTTCACTCCCTCAGAAACCAAGTGGTGACCTGGGAGAAAAAATATTCTTAGGCCAAAACTCTAGGCAATGCAGTCCAGGCTGTACTGGTTTGATCTTTCTGCCTTGCATAGTTCTCTTTTGTATCCTCAGACAGTGACATGTGTTTTCTTGCTATTCTCTGGGGGACCTAACAAATCATCTCAGTTTCATGTTGTAAAAACATGACTCTAAGGGGCTGCAACATTATTTTAGATACTTTGAATGTGAAATAAAACAGAAACATACAAACACATATTATACTTTAGTGCAGATAAGGCCCAGAGAAGACCTACATATAGTGTGGACATGGCACTTAGCTGTAGAAGGGGCAATATCTGTGCTTAATGTAGATGTGTATGACTCTGAAGCGCTTGTGCTGGAAGCCAGGAAACACACTCTGAGGTGTAAACCTATTGCAGAGTAGATGTAATCCATTAAAAACTACATTGTTGGCTGGTTTGAACTAGCTACTCAGATATTTATACTTCCCCTGAAACATTTAAAAAAGTCTGAGAACATTGCAAAGTAATAATATATACTCATAATTTTCTTAACAGATACTTATCTAACTTTTCTTAAAAATCTCTGGTGATGGAGGTTCCACAACTTTACTAAGCAATCAACAGCAGTGCTTTACTGCTTTTTCTATTCAGAAATTTAATCTTACTGAAACTGAAGCCCATTCTTTCTAGTCCATGAATATGGAGAACAAAACTTCCCTTTCTTCTTTGCAACAGCTTTCCGTGTACTTGGAGACTGTTACCACGTTCCTCTAAGTCATTACATTTTGTAAAGCCAAACAACTCTATATATTCTGATTTTTCTTCACAGGTCATGTTTTCTAGACCTCTGATCATTTTTATTGCTATCCCTCGGACTCTAATTGTCTTACATTTTTCTTGAAATAATATTTCAGCACAGGGCATAACAATACAAACTGGAGTAGGACAATGACTTTATGTGTCTTTCAAATTATATAGACTTCTTGTGGTCTTGTTTTTGCATGAATGCCTAAGTGCATGATTCTGTTCATACATTCTTGTTTTAAGATCTCATAAGAATAAGAATGCTTACATGTGAAAGGGTATTTTCATAAAATCATAGAATGGTTTGTGTTGGAAAGGACCTTAAAGATCATCTAGTTCCAACCCCCTGCCATGGGCAGGGACACCTTCCACTAGCCCAGGTTGCCCAAAGCCCCGTCCAACCTGACCTTGAACCCTTCCAGGGAGGGGGCAGCCACAGCTTCTCTGGGCTACCTGTTCCAGTGTCTCACCACTCTCACAGTGAAGAAATTCTTCCTTATATCTAATCTAAATCTGCCCTCTGTCAGTTTAAAACTGTTACCCCTCATGCTATCCCTGCACCCCCTGATCAAGAGTCCCTTCCCAGCTTTCCTGTAACCCCCTTTAAGTACTGGAAGGCCGCTATGAGGTCTCCCCAGGGCCTTCTCCAGGATAAACAATTCCAACTCTCTTGGTCTGCCCTCATAGAGGAGGTTCTCCACCCCCTGATCATCTTCATGACCCTCCTCTGGACCTGCTCCAACAGGTTCTATGTCCTTCTGATTTTGGGGGTCCCAGAGGGACCCTTCAAGAATTGAAATGAGAACTTCACATTTTTTAAACATTCTGACGAATTATGAGGATTTACTGGGCTGGCAAACAAAATTATATATACAATTTCCTGTCTCTCACAAGACCTTCCCAAAACTAACAGGCCGATACATTAGCTTACCTGTTGTACTGCATAAATTACATGGTTTTATTCAGAGTTGCTAGTGATGATTAGTCTGTACTAATTACCACTTAAGAAACCTACATTTTACACAGAGTAGGATTACAAATAGATAACTACACCTGGAAACCAAAAAGTAGAACAAAAGAGGGTGAATAAAGGACAAAGAATAGCAGCTACAAATTCCAGCACTACTGGAAATTTCATTGAGTATTCTACACATGAATGAAGAAGTGTAAGGTACCTCTCAGAAAGAACTAAAGAAATTTGAAGACTTTTTTGATCTTGGAAAGAATTTAACTTTTGAAAGAGATTGGTTTCACAGAAGAATTTTAAGACTTTGGAGAGAAATGTCGTATCCCTTGTAAGAGAGCTGAGACAAAAATGCATGACTGGTTGGAATAATTTCAGGGAGTTCAATGAATCGCTGGTGGGAGGTCAGATTACAATAGAAATCAAAGACTGAAAAGTGAGACAAGAATCGTAGAGCACTCTGACCTAAACTTAGAAAAAGCCATTAAAAATTATCAAGTTAAAGAGAGTAGCAACACAAAAATTCAAGTTTTGGCAACAAGAAAATAATGTAAACTGATACCAATATATGAAATATATGAACAGAAGAGAGTGAAAAATCTGAATAAGAATCTGAAAAATGTGATGTGACTTTGTAAGAAGCATCATGAAGGACTGCAGAGGCCATGGAAGAGTACGGACATTTGGAAGTAGTTGTTTTATTTATAATGATCAAGTGTTTTGCCTAAGTTGTCAGACAAAAACTGAAAATAGCTGAAAGAAAGGCAGTGTGCCTGTTGTGCAAAGAGCTCTTGGGAATGTAGGGCCTTGAACAGAAAACAAACTCTTCTTGTTTATAAGATTTGCAGGTTAATAGAACTACTGAGGTTGTGGCAAAGGATTTTGTAAGAAAACTTGTCACACTGGGTATGGATAAGTAGAATTTACATTTATTCTGGAGAATCATGTCTTCTGGGGTGATGGTAAGTGAACTAGATGTGAAAGTTTAGCAATATTTCAGAAAGAAATATCTTTGGAAATAAAATATTCTGAGTGGGAAGCACTTGCATAGACAGGAATAAAGGATGTATCTAGGTGATGGAAAAGTAGCAAAGGAGGCTTTTGACCTGAGAGTGTAGACAAGGCAAAAGCAGTCACACATACCTCAGTATGTGTAGAATCTCTGCACTGCAGTTCAAAATGTGACTGTGGTTTGAATAGGTAACCTGTAACATACCTGAGCAGGTATCAGATCATAACCAAAACAGTCTAATGGTCCAAGGACTTACTCAAATTCCAAGCCATGTTTTGCAACCTGCATCAAAAACTCTGACAGGGAGACAACCTACTGACTATAACCAATCAAGCCACTAAGGGGTTTGCACCAGAGCTGCATGCAATCTGTTAACAATTATGTACAGATAACTCACACTATCCTATAAGACGGTTAGCTTATACTGTTCAAACTCATGTTTTGAGCTTTGGAAGAGGTTGCTGTAAGAAAGAGTTTCCTAGTTTTGCCCTTCCAAAAAGAGACTTGCAATTAAATAATTATGTACAGAAAATCAGGTAGATCGAACACTGACTTCCTGGAGACATAGAACATGTTTGGAATACAGATATGAAATCCTACTTTATCTTTACTTATCCAGTTCACTTTTATTAAAGTTGATTAAATTTTGATTAAATGTGAGTGCTGTACAGCTTCCCTGTAGTGTTGCATTAACACATAAACTGACAATTGTATCCTACTTTGACATGTACCTTAAAAATCGATTAAAGCATGAAAAAGAAAAGGCATTATATGCTATTACAAGGACTTCATTTCTGCATTGACTGAAAAGTTGCCAAGTTTAAGGAATGATGAATCTTAATATCAGGCTGAATTTTGTCATTGGCTTCAAACAGAAAAATAATATGGCTTTTGTGTTTTCATACCACTCCTCCTCAGGACTGCTTTTCTTAATTCTTGTGGTACGCAGATGCAACTTCTGTTACCTGTCTCATTACCTGACTGTCTTCTCCAGATATGATTTTTCCAAGTTGATGAGACATCACTCAGTGATTGCTTACATCACAGTTATTTAATTTGTGGAGTTTCTGAGAACTCCCAAATTTCCATAACCCAACTTTTTCCCAGCACCTGCTGAGCTCAGTGATATTCCCAACAGACCTGGTACTCTGATTATGCAGGTCAAGAACCTGCATGAATCATTCTGCAACTTGTTTCCATCTCTCTACCAGGGTTTTCTTTTATGGGGAATTGAAACATAAGAGAAGGGTGTCAAGGTATGGCTGAGATATACCCAAACCTATAAATGGAAACACTTATGTAACTCAGTCTGTCTTGTCCTCTATAGGCAACTCATCTTCTAATATACTTTAAAAAAACCCATATAATGTCAATAACTGATGAAAAAATGAGAGGCAGTTTTTAACATGTCTATTGAGGTTGACATAGTGTTTTATGATACACATATATAGTCCCTGCAGACTAGACCCAAAACATTTATTTATTTTATGTAGGCCACTGATCTAACACTGCAAGACAAAATAAAATAATTTCTTCCCTACTTTTAGTTTTAACAAATGGATACTGGCTTGGGTTTTATATTCAGTCATCTGTTCCAGCAGCCATAATCCTTTCAATTTGTTTATGCATAGTTCAGACAAACATTGGCTTGACATAGCACTGAAACGATGATGCAGGCTCTGCACACAGCTGTAAGGTCACAGACAGCTCTGCTGTGTATGGAAAGAGTCAAGGTGCCAAAGCCATTGCTGGAAAGCAGAGGATTGGGTTTATTACAGGTGATACATCTATGTTGTTAAATATGTCCCTGCTTAAAGAATTAAAAGTGAAGTTCTCCCATCTGTTTGTTTTAAAATGAATATGTAGTTTTTCTTACTTAGATTCCCTGATTAAATATTCCATTTAACAAAGGTCCAAAAAGATTGACACATTGTCATGGTTTGAGCCCAGAGGGCAACTGAGCACCATGCATTCCACCACCACCACCCCCTCTTCCCCCAGCAAGGACAAAAATTTTTCTCCTTCCCCCCAGAAGGAGAAAAATGAAACAAAAAGGCTCAGGGATGGATATAAGGACAGGGAGGAGTCACTCACCCATTTAAACAGTCACAGGCAAAAGACAGAATTGTTAGGGGAAGAAAAGGGGAAGCACTCATCTACATTCCTCTCCTGCTCCAACGTGGTTCCCTCTCATGGGGCACAGTCCTCCATGAACTTTCTCTGTCATGAGTTCTTCCCATGGAGCCATTCCCATGATGCTCTGGCCTGGGTCACCCCCAGCATGTTGCAGTCCTCGCAAAGCTGAACTACAACAACAGGGGCTGCTCCTCCCCTCAGAGTCCCAGGGGTCCCCCACAGGCCACAGGTGAATCTCTGCTCCTCCAGTGACCTCCATGGGTGGCAGGGGGTGGCCCTGCCATCTCACCACGGGATACAGAGGAGGTCTCTGCTCTGACTCACCTCCGCCCTTTCCTCTTCCTTTCTTCCACTGACCTCGGTGTTCACACAGATGTTCTCCTTGCAACTCTTCCTCCCAACTCCTCCTCCCAGGTTCCCCTTCTTACATACCTTATCGCAGAGGTGCAGCCACCCTTGCTAATTGGCTCAGCCTTGGCCAGAGGTGGGTCTGCCTTGGAGCCGGGGGAGCTTTGAGAAGCTTTGAGAAGCTTCTTACAGGGGTCACCACTGTAGTCCCCTCTCCAGCTACCAAAAACCATGCACACAAACCCAGCACACACATGCACATAGATGCATATATAAAATATATAAATGAACACTTAATAGTACACATTATTTTCCTGTTAATCAACTCTGGAGAAACTCAGAGAAGAGTCATGTAGAGTTAGATGCTTATTAAACATTAACTTGCTGGAAATTATCCCCAAAATATGTCTAAACTTCTTGTGATATTAGTTATTTGTGATTTTTTGTTCCTGAGTTCTTCTTTCTGGAAGATGAGGAAATTGTTTTGGTTATTTTGGGGGGCAATAAGATGTCCAGACCTGTTTGTTTCTGGTTAGTGAAGATCCAAAACCTAAAAGAATCATTTTCTCATGGACTTTTGGGACTTCTATTAGCAGAGCCTGCATCTGAATTCTACTTAAATAATTTTACATCATGTTGGTACCATAGATAGGGCACTAAAGTATGTGGAAGAAGCAACCAGAGAACATTTATTGATAAGGAGGTTCCATAATCCTTGCAAACTACAGAACATTTACAGGCTGCCCTTGGTTAACCTGCATCAGGACAACGTAAGGGAACATGCCAGTAGCTGACCAGACAGCACAGCACTAGATCAGTTCTCACTTCTCAGGACTCATGAGGTATGAACTGTTTACCTGCAACTGGGAAATCCATCCATAACTCCATAACACAGGTAAACCAATGTGAATTCAGTCCCCATAGCCCTCATTTGGTTTTGCCCAGTGTTCAAGAATTAAATGATACCACATAAAATTAGATCTCTCCTCTTTTTGTAAAGAAAAGTGAAATCTTGGTCTGTAGTCTCTTAAATCTATAAAAAATGAAATGTTATTTACCATGGCTGCATAGGCAGAACTACAGTGGTGCGCATTGTAATGGAAGAGCTTATTTCCCCTTCCTCTGTGATCATAGGAGTCTGTAAAATAATACATGTGAAAGTGTACTTGTTTTCTTTCAAGACATAAAGGAAGGAGGTGGGGGAAGGAGTCCTGCAGCAAACCATAGACCCAAGGGGTAAAGCAGGAAACCAAACAGAGAGCAAGATCAAAGAGATACCTTGGAAGGGCCAACAGAAGCTGCACTCCAAGCAGTCAAGAAATTGAAGCCGACACAAAGTCAGTTAAATAAAGTGCAGAGCTCATCTGCTGTCAACAGCGAAGGGTAGTCACTGCTGTATTTCCACTTGTAAATAAATCTGTGTGTGTAACACAGAAATAGAGAAAAGCACAAAGAGTATCCTGTCACTATAAATAAAACTCACTGCTTCACACAAGGGGCTGTGTTTGTATCATGAAAACTCCTAGGTCAGCTTCAGCCGATGCACCAGTGTAGCATTATAAAAATAGCAGAAAGAGGAGCATATTAACATGGGAGGGAAGGCACATCTTCTATTGCCAGCAAAAATACTTCCAACAAATTTAAATAAAACTGTTCTTTATTTCTCAACTTTGTCAAATTTCCCTAGGGAGACCACTCTAGTGGGGGTTATCAGGAGCAGTGGAAAAGGGGATGGTAATCAATGTTTTTATATTTTAGAGCTCTGACTTGTCTTGGTAATTACATTAAAGCTCACATCTGTACTTCTCACTATGTAGGTACAAGGTGCAAGGAAGGGAGAAATCTCTATCCTATTGAAATCATGCCTTTTTGGGGGGAAAGAATCAAAGTTTGACTAGACAAGAAAGTGAACAACAAATTGTGAGGTGACTTGGGCACCCTTGAAAAAGTGGAAATGCATAGTTTAAGGGCTTCTTCAGATGTAGGCACATATACTTGAGAAATTAATATTTAATGAGATTGATCCTATCCTTGCTTAATCAGAGCTGACTGCTGAGACTCCTTCTGTATAGATATAGGCAGAGTGATCCTCTGGAGCTGGCTGGGTTGATTTCTGCTGACTGCAAAAATGGCTTCAGTGGTGGTTAAGGCTTAGCACGTATGTCTCAGTATCCTAAGTTTAGATGAGGTGAAATACCCTCTTGTTAATCCAGGTTCTTTGACCCAAGCCAGAGTGGCAAAGAGTAAAAGAAAGTTTTTCTCTAACTTCATGCAAGGTTGAGCTCAGCTTGGACTAGACTTTGAGAGAAAGATTTGGGCCATTTACTGACTATATAAACCAGACAGGTTTATCCAGAATGAAATAGATCAGTTACCACTGATCACAGTCAGATACAGGTGTGGTGTGTCCAAAGAAAAGTGACATAGCTGAATCATCAGCATTCATGTAGATCTAACATGGTGGCTATGCCAAGCTACCTGGTGAAGACAGGTTTCTTTTGCCAGTTTTTTTCATTTGCTTCTTTTCCTGCTTCCATAAAGAAAGCAAAGAGTTTTGGGGGTAAGTGGACTCCTTTGCCTGACTGCAGACCAAAAGAGAGTATACAAAACAGGGCTTACAGGCTATTAAGATGATAATTGCTTATAGAACTGCTAGAGCATGACATCATTTCAGACTAGTCCACCTGAGAAATTCAACTTCAGTAAGCCTGAAGAGTGACTGAAATAAATTAGAAGATCTGAAAGATTCAGAATTGCATCAAGCCTAGATGAGCAAGAGGAAGTGAATCAGATAAATATATTAATACACACATGGTGACGGATGAGGCAGATGACATTTTATGCTCCTTTAAACTGACTGATGAAGATCAGACAAATTAGAAATAGCTGTGGACAAGTTCAAGAACGTCTTCTAGCGCGCACTGAAAGGGAATCTTAAGGAGAGGATATCAAGCATATGCATAGGAAGGAGAAAAGGGTCCCTGCAAGAAAATACTGTGGTGCCTTTGAAAGGTTTAGTGGGATGTGTGAGGGTCTGCAAGGTGAAGTGAGACACAGTAATAACATGGAAGGTCTAACAACAAGAAAAAAGATAAGTACTTTTCAGCAAAGGGAATTAAATTTACACTTTAACATGAAAATGCTTTGTAACGAATAGTTTGTGAGAAGTTGTCAGAGAATAGCAAGCTGTGTTAGAAAATGGCAACAGAGCTCAACTAAAGCACCTGGTCCAATCAGTACTGTCTACAAAAGAAAGCCATATTATGAGAGGAAGTATGACATTATCTGTCCTAGGATAAACAGAGGTTTAGAAATATTACATAGGGAAAAAAAAAGACCTTATTGGAAAGACATTTGTATTACCACTGGCTAGGTTTATAGATGGATATGGAGGCATGGAGTGTTCTAGTGTCTTTTGTTGATCAGCCTGAACGTGGAATCCAGATGGCATTTCATTCATAATCAAGTTGTGGAATTTTGGCTCTATTCCTGGATTATCTGAAGTTATGACTTTCTGCTGCACATCAGCTGGAACAAAAATATCCCCCCAAAAAGGAGAGCAAATATTTAAGGAAGATAAAATATACCTACTTTGAAATGTTTGCCACACTGGAATTCCTTTTTAAGGAATATACAGGAACTGTGCTTACACTTACCACTGTGTTAAATTAAGTATAGTGCAGTCAATCCAACAGGTTTTGAAGAGTTCTTCTAATATTTTCCACCTGAAGCCTTTGGATTCTTTCTAAGAAAATTCTGATACTATTTTTCTTCAGCTTTTCTGTGAACAGTTTAATGGGTCAGTTACTGTACATTTGGAATATAGGCATTCAGGTGAATCAGTAACTTTCTGTGTCTGGAGAGGTGGATTAATAGAATTCAGTGCTGCCCACAGAGATTAAACCAGATCATGTGTAGTGGCGGCAAAATAAATACCATATAGCAGCATTTGCAGTAGATGAGACATGGCCTATCTGTCTAGTCAAGCAGGAGAAAACACACTGCGGCGTCATGTCAAGGAAGGAAACTCAAGGCATCAGTTTAGGAAAAAAAATCAACAACTAGTGGCTTTGTTTTGAGATATTGTGTCATTTTGTCTTTCTTTTGTTTCTTGAATTGAGATGCTCTCCTTATTCTAAAGGCTCACCTACTCTGAGTTTTCAAAACAACCTGCCCCACAGACGAGTCTGTGTTTTCTCTGTTCTGCAGAGCATGAAACTCTTTTTTTCATATTCCTTCTATAGGTTTCCCTGATTAGTATCCAAAGAATGATGGGGAAACAAATCTTCATTTGCATTTTACGTAATCATGGCAACTTGACGTTACTGCAATGGGACATTTCACAAGGTACTGTGAGGGTACTGTTCCTACACTGACACAGAGTAATGCAGTGGTGTTAGCTACGCAGATCATCAAATTCAGGCAATTATCACTGGCACATGCTTTCCTGAAGATAAAAATATTAAACAGCACCATTTAAAATGCTGGCATGCTTCTGAATATGTCTTTTTAAAACAGCATCTGATTTTCAGATGAATTACATGAGAATTATGAGAGTAGGGAAAATTTCAGTTGCTGAGTAAGCTAAAAAAATTAGAAGGAAAATATATTATGAATAGAGAAATATATTTTATTTTATTGGAAAAAAAAATATGAAAGATCACCCATTCTTCCCAACTGTATGGTCTGTAAAATCATTTGTTATGGTAAAACATAACTTTTATTTAATGTCTTTTTACTTCAGCTTGATAGTGGGTCATTAGTGAATGTCAAAAGCCATTTAAAAAGAAAAAAGTGAACTTTGTCAAATATGGTTTAACCTTTGTAGTACTTTATCTTCTGCTCCCGTTTTTGGGCTGAAGCTCTTCCCCAAATTTGTTTTGACTTTATAAATAGCTTCAGACTTCATAAAATGTATTTTTTAAGAATTTGTTATTAACCAGAAATGAAAAACAAACACTACCTTATCCATAAATTCTGCAGAGAAGACTGGGGAAATACTTGGAACTCTTAAAAAGCAGACATATTTTAGCTATTTGAATATTGATTTAGATGTCCAAATTTATGCATGAATACATGAAAATCCTGAACATAATCTTCTAAAGTTTTAGTCTGATAATATTTAAATCTAGATTAAGGAAATTCTCTGGTCTAAATATAACTGGGGTTGCCATATATCATGTAGTGTATGCATATTTCATACTTTGTTTATCTGAGATATTAAATTTGGAATTTATTCTAGATACAGTGGGGATCTTTGGTTAAAGTATTTTAAGTGAGGTTGACAGCAACACTTACTGTAAAGTTCCCACATGATTTTAATAATAATTTTGACAACTTGTATGATCAGGTTGAAACTTTCTATGTTATGTGGCTGTTCATAGATGGTTTTGCATGTCTATTTATGTGCATATGTATGCATGTCGTTATTATGAAATCTCTCTGTGGCTGGTTATAGGTCTTTCCAAAATAAAATTATTTGCTTAGCAAAGAAGATATCTTAGAATTTATCAGTTGACCCAAAGTGCTTAAGCATGCAGAGAAAAAAGCTGACCAAAAGCAGAAAAAAGATTTTGTCTGTCAGCTGATCTGGAGCTGGAAAGGTGGGAAGAAAGCAATTTATCCAGGTTTTGGTGTGAGAATAGAGAATTGCAGTGTCTTGGAACACAAAACCAGCCAGGAGGATATAATGAGTATGAAGAAGATACCGCGACTGGGTGTGAAGTCTGGGTTTAAATATGGAAGACTGACACAGGTGTCTGGGACAGACATCGAGAGTGATAGGGAAGGGGGACAAAGGGAGCAAGATGAAATTCATTGCATAAAGGGTTTTTGAACAGCAGAAGGAGATGGGAAGAATGGTTCACAACTTGGTGTTGGGGCCTTGTGGACACTCATAGGCTTTCATGGCCCTGAGCAGCCTCAGTCAGGATCCCCACCCAACCCCTGCCCATGACCCAGCAGTCCCATTTCAGCTCAGTCCTGGCCCCCAGTGCCTGTGCTGGTTTACCCTCAGCTCCTGTCTCATCCCCCTTCTTGGGGCAGCCGAGGTGGAGGCCGTATAAGAAAGTCTCAGAAATGGTTGTGACCATGTCAAAAGGACTAAGAGGAAAGACTGGGTCATATTACTCTCACATAAAACCGCACCCCCAAAATTAGATAGCATTTTTCAGCTTATCACTTTGTGCCTCAATATCCCCACCTATACAGCACACTGTTAGTCTTGTGAAGATAAATATATTTGTGCCTACAAAGCAGACAGATGGTGTGTTGATGAGAACTGCTGAAAAGCTTGGGAAGAAATAAATGATTCTGTCTTCAAAATAAAAGTTGAATAATATGTAGTAAACATATAATGAAACTGTACTTTGCTTTATGAAGAAAGGAGAGCATTTTATAAGTGCTCGCTAAGCAGGTACTCTCCTTTTGGCAACGAGAAATGCAGCGGGGAATAATTAATAACATACTTAAATAGACATAATTAAAGAAATGTCCTGCCTTAATTCCTTTGCTTGTGTGCATGTTACATATTTACAAGCAGACTGGCATAACAGCTTATGTTTTTATTCATACCTCTATCCTTAAAATATGAGTAAGTAGATGTTTGCATATTGTCCCCTATTTATAGGAGTGAAGTATGACACTATAATTTGTCAGGTGTGAAAATTTCTGTGATGTCCTGAATGTAGTTGGAACAGTCCCTCTCCCACAATAAGAACATTATTACTTAGAGAAACCCCAACCCTGTGTTATTATACTAAACCCTTATTTCCTGTATAAGAAAATCATATTTGGGTGACGGGCAAAGTATTCTGTTAAGTTGATTAAAAAACCAAAACGCCTTCTCCTTGATCACAGTTTCATGTTCTCATTAGACCTGTTTGAGCAACCCAGTATCTGTGGAAAAAGTTGCTCCTCAGCTTTGTAAATTACCTGTTAAGATCACAAAACCAGAGAATTCTTTAGTTTGGAAAAGACCTTTAGGATCTTTGAGTCCAATGATTAACCTCACACTGCCAAGTCCACCCCTAAACCATGTCCCTAAATGTCACATCTACACGTCTTTTAAATACCTTCAAGGATGGTGACTCAATCACTGCCCTGGGCAGTCTGTTCCAATGCTTGACAACCCTTTCAGTGAAGACATTTTTCCTAATATCCAATCTCAACCTCCCCTGGTGCAACTTGAGGCTGTTTCCTCTTGTCCTAGCTCTGAACTTTCATGACAGACTTGAAGCAGTATTTGAGCTGCCCAGCAGATCATTTGGGCAGCTCTAACAATTACTCAGGTATAAAATTATTCTCACCTTAGTCTGGTACAGAAAAGAACACAATGAATTGCCTTAACTCGCTACAGCTTATGTTTAAGGCATCTGGTTTTCCTCAGGAGTCTTGTGACCTTAACTGAAATGGCTGAAATTACTCAGGCAATTTGTGTTTCATACATTAGCTCTTGTCAGTTGTTCAGTACATGCTCCTGAGCCTGTTTAAATAGTCAGAAAAATCATATCAGCTTTCTATAGTCTCAGCCTTTTCTAACAATTGCTGCATTATGAACCTCATCTGGTCTAAGAAAGTATCAGCCAAGTCACACAAAGACCAAATTATCCCTTGGGCTAATTTTATATAGCACAAACACTCAGTTTAATAATTACTTGGATATTTTGGATATGATATATACCTGCTCATATATGGGTAAAATTGGCCATTGTCATTGCTGTAAGTGACTGTTCATTTCACTGTGAAGAATGGGGCTGAGCGTAAAGGCTCTTTGTTTCTCCATGCATGGCTTCAAATTATTGCCATGTTGTATTAAATCCTAAATTTGATAAACAATTGTGATTTATCTCAAATGAAAGTAAGCGAACAGAGAAATCAGCTGAACCTTTTATTTCCAATCCCTCTCCTTTGAGGTGCTTGACATCTTGCCCGCTTTTCATTTCTGAACTGCTTTTGTTGACACACAGGCTGCTTCTTTCCCTGTTTGTGTCTTTGGGTGTTTGTTTTATTTTTTATTTTTGTTTTTCCTTGTTGAAATTAAACTGTTTGTCAAATGTGATAATGGGTAGAGTCACGATGTAAATAGTTAATGATGCTGTCATCTTCAGAGGATTTCTCTGGGTGTAATATCCCAAATCTTTATGCAACCATACACTTGACTTGCACATTCCAAAGCCCTTCACAAAGGGCAATGCTGCTGCTTGTCTAAATAGTACATGATTACCTCAGTTAGTTTTGTGGCTGCGGTAATGTTCATTTTATGAGCTCAATCTGGTTCTGAGCCATCTGAACTTGAAATTCCAGATGCCTTATCCCTGGTAGTACCAGCTCATATACTGTGTACACATGTGTACAATGCAGGCTGCATTGGAAAGGCTCAGGTTTGTTCTCAAAGTCACACCGTGCTTTCCTTCAAACCACATTTGCAAACCTTACGGGAAAAGGTGTATGAACATGGGGAATAAAAGGGGCTGTTAATAGGAGCTCTACATATTCAACAATACTTCCTTTGTTATAACAGGAAACTACCTCGTTTTAACAATTCCTTTGTTCAACACTGAAAAAGTGACTTCTTACATTATTGTCACATTGCCACGTGACACACAGAAAACAACAAAGATAATGGGATGTGGAACTAAATCTGCCTTGAACTATTGACTGTTTACCCAGTAGAACAAAGGAGTAGGCGTTAGAGTTCCTTCATTTACCATAAGTGTGTCTTTGAGCTAGTCAACTCTACCTGCCTGCTAACTTGGGGATAATAAAATACATACCTACCCCACAGGGATGCTGGGATGCTTAATGAACTAATTAGTACTGTTCAGTGCTCTGATGGGAGGTGTTACCTGTACTTTTGTTTAGAGCAGGTGTAGCTAGCACTTTATCTATTGCCTGAGAAAAAAAGGAGAATTTGCTCCTCATTCAGGAGTTTTTCCATTACTTATATCAGTATAAATGCTCTCAAGCCAAGCATCAAAGTGATCACAGTAAGAGTCGGTGACTATAAAGGGGAATACAATTTGCCTGAAGAGTGTGTGAGTAATCATACATTTCCATGGATGTGTTTGTGTATGCATTTAGCCATATATCAAAGTATTGTCATCCAGTCTTGAAAAGTTACTGCTTTCTATACAGCACACGAGAACTGCATTTTCAATGGATATTGTTAGTTTTTAACTGTGTAGGATAGGAAAAGATACAGAAGGTCTGTACTGGAAGCTGCAAGAGGAATTTAAGTAACTAGATGATAATTCCCCTTGTCATGTGGCAAAGACTCTGAGGTCGACCCTTACTTCTTATAAAATGATAACAGGTCTGTAATAGCAAGGAAAGGTCTCAGATTTATCCCTCATCCAAAAAACACTGACTCTGGTGACACATAATGCCCAGTCACAAGCTGAAAGAATCATCCAGCATTCAGCCACCTACTGAGTCATCAAGACCATTACAAATCCCTTCAATTTCTTTGCAGTTCTTTCACAGAGCTCTTTATTATTATTGTTGTGGTTATTATTATTACTGTTATTATTTTTATTACTAGGATAACTACTATGCTAGTACCAAGTTTTCGATAAACTCATTTGACTTTAGGCTTTTAATCTAAACCATGGGCAATGAAGGTCAATATAGAGAATGAAGTCTAGGGCATTATTCAGTTCTCCAAATGCAGGTGTCTATTTTAAGGTGAAATGAATGGTGTTCTAGACTTCATTGACTGTTTTGACTAGTATTCTATTGATAATACAGCTAATCTATATCACTTGGTCAAATTTAGATTTGTAAAATAGATATCTAAAGTGTTGCTCCAAAAATTGCTTTCCTCCAGGTAGGAGCATATTGCAATAAGTATTATATGAACATTTTTTTCAGTGTAGCCTGATGAACTCAAAATCTGAAGATGAGAACACCAGTGATGCTGAATGTAAGATTGATTCTGTTTCTATCCCAGCCTCTGTAGCCCATAGATAAATAAAGAGGCAAAACCTGGTGATAGAAAATCCCCTCTGAAGAGAAAATGCAGTCTAACAAGTAATGTGTTTAGATAGATATGGTTCACATCTTCTGTGCTGCACACGCTCTGTGAGACATTGAGTTTAGCTCTAAGTCCTTAGAATAATTTATGCACCTAACTTTCATTAAATCCTATGTGAACTGTGGGAATACAATTGAAGACTTGTCTCTTCACTTCCTCTATCGTTCAGACCATAATTAGTAAGATAACAGCTGAAGCAGTGGTATTGCCTCAGTTCTTACCTCATACATTTACATGGATGTTTGAACTCAAACTCTGTTGCAATGGAACAGATGAATGTACCTGTTTCACGTGGTGATGTCCTTTTTGTTAAGCACAGAAACTAGAAAGTCTTGACACTGAGATAAGACTGGCCTAGAAGCTGGATCTCTACAGCACAAATCTACTTTAATAATCACAAAATCATTAGACTTTTTTGAAAAGACATGTAAGCCCTGATACATCTGGTATAACTGTTGGTATTTAGCCAGGACGGGCCATGTGGGACCCTTCTGCATCCCGTGGGGAGAGCAAGGCACTGCCAGGAGAGATGGAACTCAACCAATGTTTGCACCAGCCACTGGAGGGAGGTGGATATCTGTCTCCTCTGACTGCAGAGGTTGTCTATGGACCTGACTCAGTTCAATGTCCAGAACCAGGTGGATTGAATACAGAGTCAGTAACTCATAGATATATATATGTATATATATATGTATATATATGTGTATATCTATATAGATACATATATATATATACACACTAACCAACGGCCACACAAGTTTACTTTGTAGTACAAGGATAACTTCATACAACAGCATGGTAGAGGATGACAAAGTATGACAAAGGCCCCCTTACAGATTGTCTTGCATATTTTGGCTTGGAGAAAGGACTGACAGAAAGCCTTTTGAGTGGGTCTGAGCAGAGTTAATCTCCTGCACCGCTCAAATATTCTGGGGTATGATTGAAAACACTTTTATAGACATGGACTTGTACAGATAAAGAAATGTATTGATTCCTGTGCCTTCTCCACGGCATGGTAGGCTTCTTACCTGAGACCATTATCCAAAGTACTGTCTGCAATTAATCTTCCAGGCACTATGTAATCACCCAGGGTGTACGGGGTTGAGTTTCAACTAGATAATGATACAGAGAGGGGGTGTGGAGGGGGAAGAGAGAGGAACACCAACTTACCATTTGTTTGCTATGCCTACCAGGAAAGAGGCGCAGGCAAAGATTTTTTGGTGTCCAGTGAGGTCAGGGTTTCAGACAGGGTAAAGGACAAAAGAGAAGCCCTTCAGACTGAGTATTAAAAATGAATGTATGTCTTTTCAATGTATTTGTACAGGAGGGAAAAAAAAAAAAAAAAAAAAAGGTGAAACATTCCAGATGCTTGCCTGCAGTAAAGCATTTCTGGCTGTTAGTTCCAGTAGGTCATTACTGCATTAATTTGGTGTTTAATTAAATGCCTGTGCAACAGACCATTTATTTGTTATCTAATATTAGCTTTAGTTCTTATCAATTAAATGCTAGCTGAGGGTTTGATTCACTTACGTTTTATGTCCCCTTACACTCTATTTTTTATAAACAAAAAACAAGGACTCTGCGCAGAGGGAAGATTTACACACCCGAATTTCACAGTATGCATAATGCAATATGCTGAAGTACTTAGGCAGAAGGTGCTGAAACAAAGAGATTTCTTTTTTTTTAAGAAAAAATAACTTGGGCATTTTATTTTCAAACAATGTGTGAAAAAATAACTGAGTTACACAAAAAATGTTTCTTAGGGAATGTTTCCAATGATGGTCTAATCTGGATCATGCACACATCTGATTACTTTGTGATTTTTTTATTTTAGAAAGTCTTAGTCAGAACAATCTGACTTTCCACTGGGACTTCTTTCAGGATACCCATTTTCCTTGATCTCTCCCCAAAGCACAGGAAGGCCTGCTATTTGTTAAAAAGCTGGTCTCCATCTCAGCCTCAACTTCTGCCTTTCAGAGATCCTTTTTTTCTTGAAGGACCTAAAAAATTTATTAATGTTGAAAAGTCACTCATGTTGAAGTTTTTTGTGTTACTTATTTTTCATAATAGGTACACAAGCATTGTGTCAGATTGAAGTATTGACCAGATTATGGAAATGTTTGGCTATTATCACAACGAATAAATTTTCAGAAAGCTCTGAGTCCAGCTGCTCCCATTGAAAACAGCTAGATAAAGCAAGTCTTGAGGACTAGTTCTCTAGAGGACTTCTCTTGAGGACTGTCTCTAGAAGCCTGCCTCAATAAGCATTCAAAATAGAGTTAAAATTACAGCAATTGAATCTCTCATGTTTACACATCTTTCTAGACAGCAGTGTATGTGCAGTCCCACCAGATTGTCTTTACATACAACACAGAATCTCTTCAAACAGCCCCAGTTGATTTGGTTTGGAGGTTTGACTCATCTCATCCTGCACCTGGATTTTAGGGTCAAGCACGAGTGCCATGACAGTAAATGTATAGGGCACTGCTGATGCTACAAAACAAGACTGGCTGGAAAAATTCTTGTACTCCATTTCTTACTCAGTCCACTACACTATGCTACATAACCTGTTATGTCCTGAGTGTTTGACAGTAATGGCCTGTTAATTGGGTGAGGAAGACACTTTAGAAAAGTAATTATTAAATTTTATTATCAGAGTGCACCTTCTTGTAGCAGGACCGTTTTTTTACACCCAGTTTGGAAGGTATGCTTTGATCTGTAATGCAATCTAAATGAACAGTCAGATCTATCTAGCTATCTTAGAGTCTCAAGAGTGGTGGCCTCTATTTTGGCTGTCTTTCTTCTGCGATAAATGCTGAACACAATTTTAGAATTGTGCCTTTTCTTCTTCTCTTTCCTACAAGTAACTATTTGAATCTTTTCAAATATGTGTTAAATTATACATCTAAAACAAATTTCCTATGGATTTTATGAAATTCATTTATTTTATGAATTTGAAAGTAATTTTCCTAACAGGCATGGTAAAACCTAGTGGAATCAGATTGTCTCTCAACATCTCAGTGTTATTAGAGGCTGTATTCAGAAGTTAGTCATTATAAAATTGTTTATTGCAGTTTATGAAACGGTCACTTAACAGTTACATTTTAAAAAACATAACTGAAATTCAAGCTGTATTCTAAACATGGTCATGTACTTTACATAATGACTTGCAATGACATAGCTAAATTCAAAATCATGTATTGCAATCCAGGCACTGGAGAAATATGGATAAGGCTTTTGGCTTTCAGATGATAGATTTATCTTCAACATTATCATCATCTTATTATTTTGCTTTCATATAACTGAATTCTTAAACAGTTTGTAAGAAAGCAGTTGATAAAATTAGCCTGTTAGATGTGCATAGATCGTAATTCAGTGCAAGATTTGACCAAAACAGAGCACTTAGCTTCTGTTGACACCAGTGAAGCTGAGAAGCAGGATTACCCTTAGGAGGTAGATGTTAGTTGGTCTCTGCAGTATTGGAAAACATTAAACACTGTGGTACTACAGGAATTGCAGTACTCTACATAGAACTGAATTGGATCAAATCGAATTGAATCAAATCAACTAGAATAGCAGTCTTGCAGAAAACAGCAGATGTTTACATGATTTGCTCAGCTGAGATCCAAAATCTGAGCTACAACAGTGCCTGAGAAACACCAAGCAAGGTCAAATCTTCTGGTTCCTAATAATATTTTTATAAGTACAGCCAACACAATTATCGGGCCGATGGGGACCATACTGTCTACTGAAAGACGGTTTTGTGTGGAGTTAACAGGGGAGAAAAGAAAGCAAACGAACAAAAGGTACAGGGAAAAGAAGTACTCACTGTAAAGGACTTACAAAGCAAAAGTGATGAGGCGAGTGGGACCTGAAATGGAGAGATTTGGGGTAATAAAAAAAAGTGGATCTCTGGGTCTGAAAAATGTGGGGAACAGAGATGAAGGTTCAGGAATAGATGTGGAGAACAGTCAAAAGGAATAAAGATGAAAATCTCCCACATTATACAATACCGATGGAAAATACGTTCATAAATGTAGAAAGCCAGAATGAAATGCAAAAGGAAGCCTGAGCCCTCACTCTCCCCCTCCAATGTAAACTCACATAGGAGCAGACAGAACCACACACAAGGAGAAGTTAATACAGAGGACAGACTGCACAAAGACAACATTTCAATAGTAGAATGAGTGGGAGACCTCAAAAACAGGGGGAAAAAAAAATGAAGACACTTTGTAGAAGGAGCTGAATGCCCTTATTAAAGGGGGCTGAGAGAGTGAAAAAGCCCTTTACTTCGTCTGATGAAAGTCCCTAGTGAAACAGATGCAGTGAGGAAGGGAATATATGCTCCAATTAAGGTCTGACATGAAAGGACCAACACATCTCCCTTGTGAGCACATCCAAAAGGTAAGGTGAAAACATTCTGGGAATGGAAGTTCAAGGGGGTCTACTGTGTCGAATCTCATTAGGTCCAGATGGATATCAAACTGGTGGATGTTTTCAGAATTATCTGTGTCAAAAATGTTGACAATTCTATGAACTAGCGACCCTTTTGCTTCTGTGCACAGAGTATAATGTCACCTTCCTATCCCATTTGCTGTTTTTGCTTTGGTCTTGTAAATCCTTACTATGGGATAGTTAATATACCTTAAAACTCAGACTGTAAAATCCCAGTGGATTTCAAACACTAGATTTTCACTATGAGGTAAAGTAATGGAATTTAATGCTCACCTTGCGTGCCTACTTCCTAACAAAACTTCTGCTTGTTCCTCACATAGATAAGCTGAACTAATTAGCTTGCTTCCAGTGAAATAAATAAATAAACATATGTCCCACTTCTGTGAAAGAAGTCAAGGAAGAGAGTAAACTGAAACCTTAAGTGCAACTGGAGAACTGGAGCTCTCCACACAGAAGTGGAATTTAACTTCCTTCAACTTCCAACAGCTTTAACTCTTTAAGACTAATGGAAGATTTGCTGTTAACATCAACCAGCAGGTAAAAGAAAATAAGCTTAATTCCTAAAACCAAGGAAATGAATAACATATAAAATACTGTCAATGCAAGGATTGTAATTTGAAAACCAGGTAAACAGAAGGAATGAAACATGAATGACTCCTACATCACATATTGTTTGCACAAAGTTGTGTCACATATAATTTGGAGTGCTCTGCTGGTCTGAATAGATCAGTCCAGTAAACTGTCACACAACATTTATGCTCTCTGTAAAGGATAGCATGAGTTGAAACTTTAATCCCCACTCCACAGTCCTGGATCCCTAAAAGCCCTCATCTAAGAAAGCTGACAGCTCAGGTATGAAGCCACAGAAGGGCAGATTATCTCCATTGTTCTTTCTTTATCTTCACTGCTTTTCCTTTACAGAGATGGTGGGGGGAACCTGGAGCTAGTAGTGGGAGAGGAGCTGTGTAGATGAATACATCAAAGATTGAGATATTCAGATGTCAATATTCATACCAGACATGATAATATCTGTAAAAGAAAAAGGAAATATAGCATGCCTCTAACCTTTCCCTGGAAATGCGCTTCAAAACTCATCTCATTTCTCATCTAACTGGTTTTAAAGAAAGCAAGCACATGTCACTCTGAATTAGGTCAACATCAAAATAAATGAGTAAATAAAGAAAGAAATAATTTGCATGACTTTTCATTTCACAAGGACTCCTTCCACTGATGAAGAAAATCACTATTCCTTGCTAGAAACATTAATAGCACTTTTCTCTCTCATCCTCACACTCCATGCTCCATGTGACTCTGTTGTCCATTTCTCCTTCCCAACTGACTTACCACCAGTGCTTTATCAGTCCTGTTATTCTGAGAGCAGTGGCCCATAAAATGAAGATAACAAGTCCCAACTCCCAGCAAGCTTTTCCTTGTCAATGAGAGATTAAAAATAACGGTCAGGGGCTGTGCAATGATATTTGCAGCTAACTTTACAAATTTTCATCCAGAACATCTGAGAATTTTTACCCCTTTCTAATCTTCTGCAATAGCTTGAATTTCCCCTCATTAGGTTTCATTGCAGAGAGGACAAAAAGGTGGCATATGGCTTCTCTGCTCAGAAAATGTATCATTAAAATAGGTACGCAGGTTATCATATTGGCATAGCTCCCTGCATAGGCAGATTGAAAGGATTTTAGGCAAGCTCTAAAGTTAGGAATATGAAATATTCACTCTGTCACTTTAGTGTTTCCTTACATAAACCACCATGCAGACTCACAAGGAAGGTGAGGAAAATGAAAGTGCCAACTACGGGTCAGTCCTTTCCCATAGATTTCTATGAATGCAAACAAATAAACGAATGTTGTAACAGTGTTGCTAAGTCTCTTCAGCTTTGTCCATCTGTTGAAAAATAAGACAGGCCATGTCTTTTCTGACATCCTCTTTTGAATTAATCTTGCTACTACTTTTAAAACCCCTCTCAGATCAGGCATACATTTGGCAAGACTCTCGTAATCCTCTACCTGCTAAAATCTCATAAAAAATTCTCATAGTTTATAAGACTAAATTCAAACCAAATCCCAGGCAGTTATTCACTCTCCCCCAAAACCCAATGGTCTCCAGATAAAATCATCCACTGATAGATTTGCTAGGTCATATTCAGATTGACTCAACATTTGATTGCAAACTGTTCATATCTCAGTACAAACATTGAGTTATCTTGATGCTGCTATTTAACACACACTTTCTAAGCAAGTTTTCTGCTTAAATCCTGCATATCCCAGATTTCCACATTCACGTGGTCTCCTCACCTTTTAAAGAAACAAACATGGCAGGATGGTGGGGGAAAAGGAAAAGAAGAAAGGTAACAACTGCAGGTTACCCTGCAACACTCGATGTGATTAGAAAAAGAAGCTAATTTCAGTAAACAATATATCTTCATTTTAATACATGCCTCTTTTACTGTCAGAATTACAAGCATTTGGCTTAGGCACCAACAGAAGCTTAGATTCTTTCTGACTGCAAGAACTAGCAAAATTTACAACTATACCTTCCTGCAAGTGCTGGCATGTACTGGCCCACCATATTATGACTGTTTTTTAAAATGTTTCACAAATTGTCTTCCAATTTTGGAGGAAACATCAGTCATTCACTGATCACAAGTTGAGCTACTTTCTGCTGGTCTGCATGGCTGATACATGGCTCACAATATGTTCATCTAAATCATATCAACCCCAATTACCCAGCAGACTTTTACCACTGAAAGTTAGGGATTAATTTAATAAGGATTGGCAAACTGGATCAATTGTTAGAAAGGGCAACTTGAATTTATGACTGTTCAATAAGTACATTATTTTGAAAAGGTATGATGAAATACAGTAATGTTGGTTTTGTTTTTTTAAGCATCAGAATCATAAAATATAAATATTATCTCCATTCTCTCTATGCAGAATTGGAGTTGTGTAAGTCAAAATGAAGATGAACCCTGGCTAGGTATTTCACTCAGCCCCTACCTAATACTAAACAATAAAGATGTGTTGTTGCTGCATCCAGGATCAATCCTCAAGCTGTAGATGGCTTAAGCAAAAAGCTCCCTTCTGGATTTTCAGCACATAGCCAGATGTTTTATATTAGTCTAAGCTTGACCCAGAAATCCATGAGGAGCAACAGTTTGGATGAGACAATGGGATTAGATGAGGACCTTTGATTTGGTCAACTGAATGCGAAAACAATCTATAGTAACATAAAGAGCAAAATACTTTGGGCACCACTATGCTGAGATATCACTTGGCTCTCCCCAAGTGTTCCTTTTCCACATAGCTGGTATGTATAGGTTACTGAAACACCAACAAAATCAGGATGTGGCCATATCCAGAACTCCAAATGACACTGAGTATACTCAAAATTATTCTGATAGGACAAGAGGTCCTTTAGTGATTGGTTGACACTGAGTCTTTGTCTGTCTTTCCAAGGGGAAAATAAGGACAAACATGTAGAAAACAAAATGAGAACTGCAGAAGAATGACAGACATTCAGCTGGCAAACTGGGTCTGTCATAACCAAGGATACAGCCCTAGGGTTGGGTTAGCCTCATGGTTTACATCAAATATCTCTGCTGTCATGGAAGCCCATGTTTTTGACTGTCATGAATCATAGGACAGACATGATGATCAGGTGAAGTGACTTGTAAACACTTATCTGCGACTGAGCTTTCTCACGGTTGATGGATAGCACAAAGAATAACAATAAAACCTTGTCCTGTTTTATCTAGGATTGAGTGGAATTACTGCAAGGCTGTATTTCCAAAATATACTGGGAGAAGTTCTACTGAAGGTGGAATTAAAAAAGTCTCTCATTTTTTTTCTGTATATTTTCACTACATTTCATTGAACAAAAGTAATGGCTTGTATGGAGGGCAGGAAGAAGCAATGTGAGGAGGTAGTCTCAAATTGTGGTTGCATTTCAGTACAGAAGTGAGATCAGACTCGTTTACGAATGATAATCAGAATTAAAAAATTTAAAAAACCCAGAAACACTGCTGTCCAACCTGAAAAAATCTAATGATCAGTTGCCTGAATGTAAAAGACAGCCTCAGATCCCTGTACATTATTAGATCCCTGCACATTATTAGATCCCAGTGTTACTTGCTATGAGATAAGAAACTTGAACCTTCGGGAATATTTTAAGCATACCACCTATAATTTTTCATGTGCAGACTCTTTGGACATCAGCCATGTTTCCAGTACAGATCTTGAAAACCTTCTCATTCTCTTTCTCTCTCTCCGTCTTTTATTGGATCGACATTTTGTGTTGACAAGTTCTTTTGACCTGCTCAATGTGAAATATATAGGGGGAGGAATGAATTTTCCTGGATTGCCTGTTAAAATCAAACTAAATGGTGTCCAGGCAACTAGAAACCTTGAAACACATGATGCTAAGGTCAAAGAAATACTCAGCACTGTTGTGAAAACTTTTATTCATTTGTGGTTGCTAACACTAATGTAAAAGAAAAACCTTAACCAATTAATTCAACCCTCATTCATCTTTTAGGCTGAACTCAGATGACCACTGTTTTTGGAGTATGAACATATAAACTAAAGACACTTCTGCCCAATACCCAGCTTCCTTTTAGAGTGACAGAAGTCTGAGTTTATTTCGTGTTAAACATTGGCAGATGAAAACACTGAAGAGAGGGATCCAGGTTTCCCAAATTCTATTACTATTTTTGCTGTAGATTTAGATGTGAATTTGGGCCATCCCTTTCAAAATGTGTGGTTTGATATTTAGTAAACTTAATGGTTTCCTAATAAGGTTAATTAATGTTCCAGACAGGCATTTAGCTCCAGCTGAAACTCTCTACATTTTGATGACTAAATCATGTTTTTGTGTCCATGGATGGTTTGAATGTACAACTTTTTTACCCAAGTGTCAACATCTTACGACATTTTAAGCTTGTGTGCTCCTCTTTCCCTCAGCCTCTTGCTGCCTCTCCAAAAGGACTTTAATCACCTGTAGATCTTCTGTCATTGGTGGTAGTTCCATGCATGTGTCCCAGAGATTAAGGGGTGTTAGAAGTTTCTCTAAGTGACTATGCATAGGCAACTAAATCTTATTCCCAGTGTTTAGCTATCTTACCAGGGAACTCCTGTAAGGTTTAAAAAAGGTACTTTGCCCATTACTTGACAGATGTAAGGACAGAGGAGCTAAGGTTGTTACTTTTCTTAGAGAACTTAGTTTTCTGTACGTTTTTAAGGCCCTAAAAATAGAAGTTTGTGGTGAAACTAAGGTTTTCAGGCAGCTCTTCCATGGTCATGTCCAACCATGTTCTACCTGAAGTGATATGTGGTCACATAGCACTAAAGTCAACAGAGATTTACACCAGGGTACATAGCTGACTCTTTGTTTCTGTGGTAATTTTGGCATCCAAGTGAAGGATTGTTATTATGGTATTATTTGAGGCCAACAGTTTTTTCCCTAAAAAAATAAAAAAAGTAGAACAAAATGTTATCTCTTTATTGCTAAGACTCTTTGAAAATGAAAAGTATTGATTATTTTATCGTTTTTGCTGGCAGATAAGAAGAATCTGGACAGACAGTAATTCAAAGTATTACCATTTTTGTGCAGAAATTTATTGTATTTCTGACAATGAGATACTTAGAGATCTACAGGGATTTGTTGGGGGTTTATTGAAAAAACCCTTGGGGTGCAGGTTGGTGTAGAAGCTTGGGTTTTTTTTGCAGGAAATCCCAGGATAGAAACAGTCATAAAGCACCGTGCTGAAGAATGTGTTGGGAAGGAACACTGTACACTCAGAAACTTCCCTCAGTGGGGAAATCTGAAATATAGGGAGTGGAAGTAACACAACTGCCAAAATACAAAGCAATAAATTTCTGGGCTGGGTTTCGAGTTCTGCTGCTCACCTCTCGGTGCTTTTGGAAAATTCATTTAGTCTCTCTCTTTAGTAGTTTAGTTCCTTAAGAAGAAAGGGTATTTTTTTATGGCAACCTTAGGAACAGAGCTGTGATCTTTGAGTGGAGCCTTTTTAAGTATGCCTTTCACATGGTTAGATTAGTGTTCTTCAAAAACAAAGTGCTGGAAGAAGCACTAAGTGTGTGCGTGTGTAAGAGAGAGAAAGATAGAAAGAAGAGAGACAAACTTAGAAGTAGAGATCACCTCTAGACCAGACACTCAATTTCAGGCTTAACCTCCTTCACTAGAGATTGTTCCCTGATGTATAGCAAAAGAAATAAGTCCAAGCAGAGATGTGAGAGCATCCACTTCAGATACCTGCTAGTTGTTTGCTTAGATAGTGTGATGTTTCATTGGAACTTTCTTTCCACCATCTCAAGGTGATGGGACGCTTAGTGATACAAAGCTATTAAAATCAGAATCACAGAATCATCAGCTAGGTTGGAAAAGACCTTGAAGATCATCTAGTCTAACCATTAACCTAACACCGACCATTCTCAACTCCACCATATCCCTCAGCGCTGTGTCAACCCAACTTTTAAACCCCTCCAGGGATGGAGAATACACCACCTCCCCGGGCAGCCCATTCCAACACCCAACAACACCTTCTGGAAAGAAATACTTCATAATATGCAGCCTAAAGCTTCCCTGGTGCAACTTGAAGGCATTACCTGTTGTTCTATCACTTGTTACTTGGTTAAAGAGACTCATCCCCAGCTCTCTGCACCCTCCTTTCAGGTAGTTGTAGAAGGCAATGAGGTCTCCCCTCAGCCTCCTCTTGTCCAGACTAAACAACCCCCAGTTCCTTCAGCCGCTCCCCATCAGACCTGTGCTCCAGCCCTGCACCAGCTCCGTTGCCCTTCTCTGGACACTCTCGAGTCATTCAATGTCCTTTTTGTAGTGAGGGGCCCAAAACTGAACCCACTCATCGAGGTGCGGCCTCACCAGTGCCGAGTACAGGGGTAAGATCCCTTCCCTGTCCCTGCTGACCACGCTAGTGCTGATACAAGCCAGGATGCCACTGGCCTTCTTGGCCACGTGGGCACACTGCTAAGTATCAAGGACTAGCACAAAATGTTATAAAACAAATATATAAATACAGGACCACGCTTTATGACCTGCAGTATTTCCCAGCTGAATAGTCCATTGCAGATTTGAGCAGCAAAATATAATGTAAGTACATGAGCATCTGTCCAGCCCTTACTTATCCATTCAGTGTCCTGTCTTCTTTCAGATTTCTCTCCCCTTCCAGTTTTTAATATTTGGAATAATTTTTGTGTTTGGCAGCAACAGATGGATCCTAAATACCTGTAAAGTCATTAGTTTAGTAACATGATTGGTAAGTACAGTCATTCTCAGTGAAGGGCAACTGTTATAATTATCTCACTAATTTCAATGTGTAAATGCATTGTGTCAGGGACAACATTTGAAAATAATTTAATACATTTGAATATCATATTCATTATCAATAATATGAGTGTCCTTACTCCTTGGCCTACATGTAAAAGGAGAGAAAAAATAACAAAAAAAAAAAAAAAAAAAGCAAGGAAACAACAAAAAACAACCCCCACCCCCAAAGTCTTGACTTTTAAAAATTAATTATAAAATTAGCTGATGAAGAAAATTAATCCAAACTGACTTGAATTTGAATGCTGTCAGATGGAGTAAAAAGTGCCCTAGGTATATAAACAAGCTTTGGTAATAAATAACAATGTAGCAAGCCAAGGGGAAAGTGTTTATAAAAGGGATTTGCGTTTGGTGCATTCTCATTTGGCAGTCTCATTAATGATTTAGAAGAAGGTGTAAACATCACATTCATGATTTTAGGGAATGCTAGTGTGCTATAAATGTCAATAAGGAGAGACAAAAAAAGGAAAGGAAACAAGAAAAGTAATTCTCTGAAGAGTTCACTTTTCTATGCCTCCATGTTGGGCTAAACAGGAACATTTTGTCTTCTCCCATGTCCTTAGATCTTCTTCTGACTTAACTTCCTCAGGATCTGTACAGTTCCCCAGAGCCACCTTTATCTTTCTTAAATTTTCCTTCTGTAGTAATCCAATTTCCCCCATTTTTCTCATTTTGTAGTAGGAGTTCTTCAGATAGCTAAAAACCAGTGTAAAATAGGAATATGGAAGAAGTGAATGTATCCACCGCTGTGGTTTGTGTGTTGGATGATCAGTCAGTCATTGGCTTTTGGTGAAAAGATATCTAAACACAAATGAGGAAAAAGCCTGACAATAAGATCGCTGACAACAGTAAATTATTTCCTATAGTAATCAAAGGGTTTGGCAATAGTTAAAATAAATTGTTGGAAGTCCTGAAATGCAAATGCAGAAGTCTGGTATGGAACATACATCTTCCACAATCTTGAGATATGAACCAGTAAACATATAAGGCCCTTTCAACCTCATTTGGACCTGAAAGACTGGTCAATGGGTTCATCCCATGTCTTGCTGACTTTTACATAACAGTTGTTTAATTGTTAAATACTATTCTCTGGAGGGAAACCTTCACTAATTATATGCCAGCTCTTTCTTTCTCTAAGGTCTACAGCTCTCTGATTTATGCAGCAATGTAAAGTTTTTATTAAAAAAAAAAAAAAAAAAAAAGAAAAAGAAAAAAAAAAGGAATTAATCCTAATTGTATTTCTTCCTTCGGATTCCTTACTTTTCCCTTTTCCCTATCCTATCCTAACAATGTGTAGGATTATTTTAATCTTTGACAGAGTCATCTGTATCTCACTAGTAAAATTGTTCAATGAATAACTGAACAAACTGACAAAGACCAATGTTCCATGGACCATGTCACTTTGCCAGATTTATACTTTCCTGACTGATCATGAGATAGTTCAAAATACTGGTTACAGTTATCCATCCTCAGAAACAAGAATCAAAATTAATCCTTAAATAATTAGAAAGGGATATTGATCAGATTACAGATGAGGACTGATGAAGGACTAGGGCAGTAAAACTTGATCCTTCTGCCAAGTCTCTTTAATGGAATTGCAGATTTGTACTCCTCTGTCAAGGCCTGCTCAAAACCACACTGAAGTCAATGGAAAGAGTCCTATTAATATTGATAATTGCTTTTAGATGAGTGAAGTGTTGGGGAATGGTAGAAATGGTCCCTGGTCACTGCTGCAACCTCACTGCTGTTTCTAGATGTTGATGGCTCCTGCTTAATCTAATTCTTATCTTAAAACAGCAAAATCTCTGCCCATCCTGTAGCTTTCTCTCTTTCATAATCTGTTTCTACTCTAACTGCAATCCCATACAAGCATTAAACTCATCTCTAAACTCCACTGCTTCTCTCTCTTACCTAAGTGACCGAAAATTACTTTTCTGTCCGTGCTGATTTATTTTCCCCTTTTAGCTAAAGAACTTATCTTCCTTTCTGCTTCTGTGCTAGCAGTTCTTCCCTGCTTCTTTTAATTATTTGCCAGTCTTTCTGCATGAATCTTTATTTCTCTCCTGCAAAATTTTCTCACCACTTCTGTCCAGGCTTCTCAACCGTCTCCCACATATTTAGACTAGAGCGTGCAATGTTTTCCATGTTCAGGTGTGAGTCCAGTGCTGTTGTTTTTCTGACCCTCCAAACATTGCAGAAGTATCTTTTTTCAAAAATAAACCTTCTGTGTCTCTGTGTATTTTTCCTCATATATATGCTCTTTTTTCCCCTCATGTGTGTATATATACGTACATATATGCATATGCATCTGCATACACACACATGCACGTGCATGCATGCATGCACAAAATTTGGAATCCTTAAAGGGTATTTCTAAGTAATGAAGAATATTTAAGTATATTTATGGACCATCTTTTTACTGAAATGTTCCAAGTCAAACTGGAGAAGCATTAGGAAGTATGTTATAGGGCCCTACTCTGATTTTGAGAAGCTGTGTGGATCTAGGAATGGAATAAAAAACTTCTAGCATCTTTTTGTTTATGCAAACTTATGGTTATACTACTAGCTGTGTCCATCCAGATTATATCTATAGAGAATTAATGCAAAAAGGGATCTTATGACATATCTTCTTTCTAAATAAGAAATAAGGTATTTTTTTAATCAACATTCAAGAATATATATTTGTTTTGAACCTTGTATGCCCTTTCATTTGATACTTGAAGGACTTACCAGGCATTGAACACAGATTTTAGTGCTTCAAAATTAAAAACTCATTTTAACTGAGCTAAGGAACAGTCAAATCCTAAGCCTTTTTAGTGAAGGGATTAAAAAGACTACTGAATAGCTCTTGTTTAGTTTGTGTAGAATTATGTGTTATCTAATTTTTTCGCTAGGTTGCTGTGAGGTTTAGAATTTAGTCATGTGTTTGTTTACCTGCTGTTTTATATTTCAGGTTACCTATGAAAAGCCTTAGAGGTTCTTGGAAGCTCAGTGGCAATTGTTTCCTGCTATTGGGTTCAGATGGCTGACTGGTGACAATCATGGTCTTCCTTCAGGCTTATGCCAATAAGTCCTGCTGTTTCGAGGATGACCTGGATGAATTGTCACTGCATAGCACTCTCAAGAGTGGGAATTGCTGGTCTTCTTGGTCTTCATCTTGCCCAGCTCCAAGAGCACCAGACTCAGGAGTGTCAAGAATGAAATACATCTGCCATGGTAAAGCTCTCCTACCCAACTACCCTACTGCTATAGTCTTTGCAAGGTGTAGCCAGGGATGGAGGGGGGAGATTTGGCTGGAGCGTGCCCAAATGAAATGCCTGGGGGATCCAGTCATGTTTCTTACACAACAGAGGAGGTATTTCTCATCCCCTTCTCTTAAAGATGTAGCATAGTGACAGCAAAACAACTTCACCATCTTGTAGAACTTCCCAGGAGGGTTCTCAAGAAACACAACTCCCCCCAGTAGGCCAGCCACTGCCAGCTGGCAGGTCAGAAACCAAGCAATCTTGTTGGAGAGGCAACTAAAGTTTCCCTTTTCCACTAGCAGTGATACCTGCACCACGAGTGTTTTTCCATGACAAGGGTATCCCCACCTTATGTTATGTTGGTTAATGGAAAGTTGACTGCAACAGTGTCTTTATTTTTATTGTTAGAATGAGCACTTAGACTTCTACAAGCTTTTAGCTGAGGATCTCTGTAGTCATCAGAAACCTCTTCCAGTGAAATAAGGAAGCCTAATTACAGATTGAGAGAATGAATCACTGAGAGTTTAAGTGGCCTAGTAAAGAAAATACGGCAAGACAGTGACAGAGCCAATAACAGAAGCTGGGAGTGGCGGTCACCTTTCCTAATAATTTGAAACAGTCTAGGAAAGGTGAAAGATTGTATTTTATGGAACAAGTTAAGACTGAGCTTTATATATTTAGGAAGAGCATTTTAGAATGTGGTGCCTGACACAGCAGGAAATTGCATTCAATGGTTTTGGAGGTCTCTACCAAATTTTCCTCGTGACAGGTCATTCTGTTATTGCCCACTAAAGACTTTCTTACACCTTTCTCTGAAGCATCCGACATTTAATTCAGAAGTAGGATATTGAACTAAATGGATCGCTAGTTTGATCTATTATGTCAATTCTTATGTTCTTAGAGATGCAAACAGTATGTAGGGCATAGGTTTTCCTTACTGTACACAAAGTCAAATGTAAGTGTATGTGCTGACTGTGGTAAGGGAGAACTGGCTCAGAGATGGGGAAAGCTGTTGATGCTTGCACCATTTTGTAGCTGTTCAAGAACTGAAGCAGAAGTTTACTTTGTAGAAGAAAACTCCATGTACACTGTAAATGCTGTTGGCCATGTGACATCATCGTATTCTTCCATGGACAGAAGTCATTTTCTTCTGTGCCTATATTTGATTTCAATTAAAAGAAGACAGCTTGCTTAATCTTTCCCAGAAGTTGATATGGTATATACCTGAGTGAACTGGCCAATTTTCCTTATAAATTATGTATAAAATCCACAACTACATTCTCTCTCAGAAACTCAGAGGAAAATTCAATTTCTCTTTTAGCTTATTTTTTTTCATGGTTCTTGGGATATTCATTTCATATTTTCTGCTCATTTTTATAAATGTCTTATTTATTCAAGCTCTTCATAGAGGAAAGTAATGCCATGCATTGCTGATTTTATTACTTTGGACAGTTTACAATATCTCTTCAGAACCTAACATGTTAATTGATTTTAAAATTTTCTATAAATTTCAGCCATGCTTTAGGATTGTACATACTGGTACCAGGGAGACTTTTTGAAATGTCTTCTGTGGCCTCACTGGAGTTTATCTAGATGTGCATAACTCTTCTTTCCCTTCTCTCTTCCTAGCAGAAATGTGAAGGGAATAAACTGTCACTGTCCAGGCTCCTGTCTAGGGACAGTACCCAGGGTCAAAATGAGATGTGTGATCCCAGTCCTATATTCTGTCTCTTAAAAGTAGGGACACCCACCTAGTATTATTACATCCTATGATACCCCATGCATATTTCTTGTTGCTTGACACTGAACTCTGGGTTCCAAATACATGATTCTGTTGCACTTCACAATACAGATCCTATATATCATAGATACTGTATATTTTATAATAAAATACACGACTGCAAGCTTTATTGATCATGTCTGCAGTACATAAATGCCAAAAAAAAATGCTGAACTCTCAGTGTCCCTTTCCATCATGCAGTGCTCTCAAAGTAAAACCTGGAAAGAATTCAGTGAGAGGAGGTTCATCCCAGGTTATTGCAAACCCTCAATCCTAATTACAGAGATTTCCCTGGGATATTACAAGTATATCAAGTTCTGTTTGACTGGAAGCACAGCTGACTTAATCTGGGGCTAAAGGTCTGCAAATAAGTGAGGAAACAATTAAAGAGGATTCTGAGTGATTTCATCAAGGAAATATTCCTCATAGAAAATACTTTTTTTTTTTTTTTTTTCCCCCTTTGGGAAGCTTAAATTTGCACATAGTATTTCCAGAAATGTTTATGTTAAGAATAAAACAAAACAAAGCATCTGCCTCCTATATTTCCCATGCCACAAACACAGGCTCTTGTTACATGGATAATTTCTATACCAAGTTGCTGTGCAGTATGTTCTCTATGATCACGATGATATATATATGTATGTATATGCATACTTATGTATGTAATACATATGTTTACATGGGATCTATATTGCACAATACCATTTAAAAGAAAAAATATTGTTCTAAATATTGTTATTATAAAAGCACCAAGATGTTGTAGCCAAGTTTTGAGCCTTAACACAGCTAAAGCAATAAAGTAATATGAGTTGGTCTTCCCCTTAAAAGTCTTGTTGTTTTGAGTAAAACACCCCAGATCCAAAATCCCAAGAAATTCAGACAAGCCTAGCATATACAAAGAGTATCTGTGAAGAATCATGGTTCTTCTGTGCTCTTTTTGTTTATTTTTTACATAGTTTTGGGGTACAGTTTTGTTTATTTGGCATTTGGTAACTGGGATATCAGTAAAATATTTGTTGAAGGTAAAAGTGGATAAAAAGCTAAACAACCAAAATTAAGCAGACAGAGGTGTCATAAAGTGGGTAGGGGCTCTGCTGTTAACTAGAGTCCTGCATGGACATCAGGCCAGAAGCCCAGGTAAATTCAAGTGCAATGAATCAGTTGTGTCTGTCTGTGGCTCAGACCTGAATCCGTTTGCATCTTCTGCCTTTAATGAAAGGGTTTCTGACCCTACCCTGTGTAGGATTTCTAAGACCATGTAAACATATTCCTTACATCTGTAAACCATCCACTCATTTGAGCTCACCTTTCCAGTAAGATACCCAGTATGACAAAATACCTGTATAGGCCCTGTTGCATGGGCTGCCTGCAGCATATATCTAGCATTACCACATCAGGATGTTTAAGTGTTTTATTTGCATTATATTGCTTAGTATTCTTCTTTCCTCCCTTCCTTTCCCTGGGTGAGAGCAGAGGGTTAAGGAAGATTTGATACGTGCTTTCAATACTAAAATGTGCTTTTCAAGTGTCAAGAGAGGAAGGCAATTTCAACATTCAGCTTCCACACCTTCTCTTAAGAGTATTTTCAATTTAATTAATACTCCATTTTATCCATGAGTACTGTATTAACATCTACCTGTTGATGTTAAGTCACAAGACGGCCTTTCCTGTTATTTCGTGGATTTGCTTTCTCCATTTGTTCCTTGTTGACCTGGGAAATTGCTGAATGCAGGGCTTCTTTCCACCCATAAATATCGTTGGTCATAGCTTATGATTGTGGAGTCTTTATTGGCTTGGTTTCTTGGCTTTGGCTCCCTTTTAGAATTGAAGTGCAGAATTTGAAGGACTTTTTTTTTTTTTTTTTTTAGCTCTGTCTCAGTTACGACCTGCAGAACAATGTACATGTAACTAATTTGTGGTTTTTTTGAGGCATCTCAGCTCTGCTGGGCATGGTAGCTCAGAACTTAGTACTATCTATCCTCGTTGGCTATGTACAGTACATTACCTCATCCTGTGGAGTTTATTCTTATCTTGCAAGGGTGCCAAAATGTTGTAATATGAGCTGCGTTGACCTCTGCATTTGCCCTTCTTTATTCTCAGAAGTAAAGTTAGTAGAAAGCTCTCCTTTTGGATGTATGCCATCATTCCCCTGTGAAATAGACTATCTTCCAAATGAAAATAATAGAAAGAACAAATTCCCTGGTGAATTTTCTGAAGTTTCACTGACTTTTGTTCTTTATGTGACTATAGAGTTTCACTGGATTAGATCTTATTTTTTTTGTGGGGGGAAAGAAAAGGACATGGAAACAAACATGGTGGTGTGCATGTTGTTTGATTCCCAGACGTAAAATAACCAAACAAAGAAACAAATAAGTTCTCCTTGAAAAAGATCAAATCAGAAAGAATTACATCTTGAAGTTAACCCTCTAGAGAAGTGCATGCAAATACTTCTCTTTAGGTCTCACTTACTTCATTCTCACCCATTGATGTGCTTCTTGGGGAAGAGGTTTTCTTATGATAAGGGAAATTTCAGCTATTGTTAAAAATCCGGATTGATTTTAAATTAACAGGCTAAAAATGAGTGGAGAATCTGGGAAAAAAGGTGAGTTGTGTTGGCAGCTATCTGAACTATAGGCATTTAATTATTACTCTTATTATTGACAAAAAGCACGGATTACAGCATGAAAAAGTATTAGGATTTTTAATTTTTAATATTTTCACAAAATATTTTACTAGTAATATCGGAATCATAATAGACATTTTTGAATAAATAAATGCAACAAGAACAAATATTTTCAGCAAAGGCATTTCAAAATATTTTCTTGGATTTTGTTTATTTGTTTGCTTGAATATTCTTTTCAAAAGAGTAGTGGGAGCAGGAAGGAAAAGCTATTTTATTTTGCGTTTATAGCTCTGAACACACATACATGCATAGAAATTAGATACAAATTTGAACCTTGAGAATATCACAGTGTTTTTTGGAAGATCAACTTTGTAAACCTACTGTATTTCTATCAAGCTGTAGCTTGGGTTACTTGCCCAGGAAAGCTGAAAGTATGTCTGAAGCAAGTATAAATATGACCATATAGAAATCAATTTTAAAATGGAAACAAACACTTGAAAATTACCCTATATCCTGTCTGTAGCTGGAGAAATTTAATCTCTGTCTTGAAATTCAGCTTTGTGCTGTTAAACATTTCCTGTTTCATTCCTACAGTGGATGTCCTTTATAGCTGACTGGAATAATAAACAATTCTCATTATTTAGTAGGTATGAAAATAAATTATATCCTCCCCATTTTCATAGAAGGATAATTTTCACTAAAACAAAGTATCATGATCTGTGCCCTTCCAGTGCAGCGAGGGGACTTATTCCCAGAAGGAGTGTCACAAGAGCACATCTACACAGGCACTTCCTCCACTTTCAGAGATGTTTACTGTTTTGGTTGATCCGTTAGACAGCCTAACCACTCTGCAGGTAATATAATAGGCACTTCTCTGAATGACATTCATAACACCATAACATTTCAACTTGAGCTGGACTGTCTGAAGAATTATGCTGCAGCAGGAGGAATTTACAGTTGCTTTGGGAATAATGCCATGGCAATCAGTAACCTTCTGGTCTTTGCATGTGGTGACAGAATAACCAAATTAGATCTCTGCTGCTCTGGAGCTGATGTACCAACCATTATCCAACAGTGATGCCAATGGCTGATAGTTCTTTCCACACTCACTCCCAGGCAACAGAGCTGTAGTCAGTTGTATGGGTTGGCAAAAAAGTGTTTCTAGAATCATGGGTACAGCTAACTCAGAGATGCTTTTTGATCATTAGCATTAGAAAAAACAGCGGCATGGAAATAGAGGATAAGGGTACTTCAACTGCTCCAAGGGAGACAGGTTGACTGTGTTTATACTAGTAAATTCAAGTGTGCCCGGTCTCTGAAACATGATGATATTAATAAATGACTGGACTGTTTCCTGGCATGAATGTGGCATGTTTCAATTTGCCATCTCCCAACAGGTTGGAAAGCGGAATAGTTTAGCAGCATAAAGACAGACTGCTTCATGCCAGTTGACCTTGGAGCCCAGGAACATTTCATTTACCAGTACAGACATACCCTTTGGGTCCAGGTGCAATCTGGGGCAAAACTCCAGTTATTAAGTCCTTCTGCTCAGACCTGTGCTTAAATGTACCTGGTGCCATACTCTGTGACATGAAAACAATCCAGGATTTCACTCCTGTAGCCTTCTGCTTCAATCCATTTTGTAACACACACAGAGATGTGACACCAACGACAAAACTTACCATGCATACTTCCCCGCTGAAACTGGTGCACATTAATGATGTCAAACAGCAGTTTGTGGAGGGCTTCCAGCTTCAAAATACTATTTACCACTAACAAAAGCCTGAACATTTCCTCTTGTGCAGTAGCCCAGAATGGAGGGTGGGACGGTGTCTGGCTCCAGGCTGGCAGTGCACTCAGTCCATGCTGATTCCACAACGCTGTGGGAACTTGCTTTCCTTTCTCAGAGCTGGCTGCCAATGACCAAAAAGACTTCTCTGAGGATGTATGCTCTTATTTCATCCCTCAAAATAAAGTCTTTGGGCAAAGGTTATTATAAAGCATTGTGTGCTCCCTTGGAGTAAGGGAGCAGAATGAAGTAAGGGATTGCAAGATGCCTCTTATTGAAACACAGAGAATTGATGCTATATGCAGAGGTCTCAGAGAAGACATTATCAGGACTCCTGTAGGCAAAGACACCAGTGAAGTATGTGTACCAACTGGTAAATGTTTGCCTGTCTGGAAAGGCTGTACCAGTTGTGTTGGGGACATTTGCACTGGAAGGTCACTACGCTGATTGCAAGCAATTGCACATTTCTCTTCTATCTGCCTTGGGAAGGTCTAGTCAGAGAATTCACATTACGCTGGCTTGGTGAAGCTTTTCCTGGCAGGCTCATCATGCTGTTTGGATTTGATTTTTACAGACAGGCACCCCACCTTTGGTACTAGCTTTCCCTGCTGTGAATTCAGTTGAAACTGAGCTTGCTCCTTCTAATGGAAGAGAACTGAGGAGGCGCACTGAATAAATATAGAACCACTCATTACATCAGTACTGAACTTGCTTGACCAGAGGGTGTTAACCCTGTGGAAGGCTGCTTCCAAGGTTTTGTGCTCACTGGAGAAGAGCAGGGGCACAAAGGAGAAGCATCTTGTCTCACCCACAGAGGCCTCCAGGCCTAAGACTTAAGGTGAATTCTTCAGGGAAGAGTTAATATATTTTTTCTGAAGCAACTATCAGATTTTTTGTTCCACTGATCTCATCTGTATCCCCTTCAATTCAGCAAAGAACATTAGCTTGCCAGTGTCCATCCTCATATGCCCATAGGACTCAGAAGATCCTGCTGCATTGACTTCATGGCCATCCTGGGAGCAAGAGACATTTTGGGAGCAAAATAATGGCAAAATGGATGTGAAACTTATGATGAATAACTTCATTCTGATAACTATAAAGCCCCCATTAAGCCTCATACTGGGAAGTCATCTTTATTAAAAGTTAATAAGACCAGCAGATCCATCACTACCCTGAATATGCTGTTTTCAAGCATTAGTTTTGATTTTTTAATATCTTTTTTAATGTCAGATCCATGATTTTTATAGGACCTGACTCCTCATATTAAACTCTTAAGGATGCTAATTCTGCTTTCCTGTTGGGAAAGAAAAGCCATGTTTATCTGCCAAGGCTGCTGTCTGCTGCTGCTGGCACTGCTCTGTGTGAGTAACATTCACCCCTGCAAACAGAACCTTGTACTAACCTTCTTCACAGGAGAGAATCTCACACAACACCAGACTTCACATCGTGTGCACACCTTTCTAGCTAATCTCTACCTGATGTGTTTTTTTTTTTTTCCTCTCTCCCTCTGCAGTTAATAGGTATTGCTAAATGATGCTGGTCAGAGACTGCTGCTGAATGTCCTGCTTACTGGCTGAGAAAGGAAATACTTCCTCATGATTTATCATCATTTCCACTTATCTCCCTGTATAGGAGATAGCAAGTGACACAAGAATTTGTATGCATATTCTAACAGTCCTTAAAGGAGAGACTGAGTGATACAATCAGGGATTGGCACTGGAGGGGGAACAAATTAGGCACCAGCTTCACCATAACTGTTAATTTGTACCATCTAAGACAGAGTAGTTTAAGTTAACTCACGTCTGCTGAAGGGTGTCTTGGGATAAGAATGAGCATGCAGCTACCAGGGAACTTCTGATGCTTTGTAAGTTATTACCCTGCAGTGACTGGTTTGTGTGTTGGAGTCCTTAACCACATTAAGGCAGAATAACTTCCCAAATGGAAGTTACAGAGTGTGTTGGAGGCAAAGGTGCTGATATAAAAGTGTGGGAGATTGCTGTTCAAGTTTTCCATTAAAGTGCAAGTTTGATGAAGCTGGGGTGTGTATTGCTTTTGGGCATCTGTCAGAGAGGGAAGTGAAAGCCTTATGAAGCACTGGAGCATGTTATTGGCAGTGTTGTAGGCAATACGGCAGTGGAAAGGATTGCACAAGCTGCTTTTACACTCTTTTAACATGTTCATCTGGATGGGCTGTGTTTTGTCTTCACTGAAAGAATAGGGAAAGAAAAAGGGATAGGGGAGTAAAATTAAAACAGAGAGGGAAAGGAGGCGGGAAGGGAAGGGAAGGGAAGGGAAGGGAAGGGAAGGGAAGGGAAGGGAAGGGAAGGGAAGGGAAGGGAAGGGAAGGGAAGGGAAGGGAAGGGAAGGGAAGGGAAGGGAAGGGAAGGGAAGGGAAGGGAAGGGAAGGGAAGGGAAGGGAAGGGAAGGGAAGGGAAGGGAAGGGAAGGGAAGGGAAGGGAAGGGAAGGGAAGGGAAGGGAAGGGAAGGGAAGGGAAGGGAAGGGAAGGGAAGGGAAGGGAAGGGAAGGGAAGGGAAGGGACAACTTCTGTGGAAAAGTAGTTCAGAATTTGTGCTGCCTTTTTTTTTTTTCTTTTTTTTTTTTTTTTTTTTTTATTCTTACAAGGCTTTCCATTACAAAGTGAGGGAACAGTTTGTAGTGTTACAACAACCACAAGACAAGGTCAGTGAGAGTTAGAGACCAAAAGACAATGAGGTGTCACTTTCTGTTGGAAGGTGCAAATTTTCTTTTAGGGGCGAAATAATCCCACCCATGTCCTACGGGAAAGAAAGGCACTTTCTTTCTTACAGAGTTTCTTAGCCTGAAGCAAAGTCCCACATCTCCAGAAGTCCCATAAGTACCACAGCTAAGGAAGTTAGCCCCATCTTCTGAGGCTGGGCATAATCCTTGAGTGAAATGCTAAGCACTCATAAATTGAGATGCATTTAACTTGTTTCTCACTGACTGCTGCATTCCCAAGAATTGCTAGATAATCCTATCAATACAAAAATCCACTGAAAGTCAGTGTATCTGCTTTCGAACTTTCTATTCTCTCTTTCTGAACAATTGTATTCCTCATACTGCAAGGGGATAAGTCTATCTGAAGCCAACTTTTCAGCATTTAGTATAACATGACTGATGATCAGAAATACTGTAATCACCAGTCCAACTTCAAAAGACTTCAGTAAGGACAGGCTGAAGGAGAGGCGATGTTAACTTATCTTGGAAATGTTGATCAACCTATCAAAATTTTAATAAATATGCATCTGAACTAGTTCCTTTGTGTCCTAAAACCAAAATAATGCTACTTTGTAGAAAATAAATGCAAACTCAGGAAGTTCTGTCAAACAGACAATGATTTATCTGACTGATGTTCATTTCTGTTCCCTTTATCAGGAAATGTGATCCATACACTTTTAGATAGTGTCACTACTTTTCCTTGCAATTCACACTGAGATTATCTTTTCTCAGTAAATAAATTAAACAATGATCATTTTAATTGAAATGTTACCTACAGTCAAAACATACAAACTTGTGAATTTAATAGATATTATAATCTCCTAAGTACTGTCAAGAATGTTAAAATTTTGTATAAAAAAGTATCAGGGAAACTTAATTATTGGAAACAGTGTTATTAATGTTGTAATAGACTGCAATCTTAATGTAGTTCTGGTTACACATAGATGCCCAATCACCCTGTAAAGGACAGGTGTGCTCCTGGATATACTACCGTTCAGCTGTGACAAAAAATTGAGGTGCTGACCAAACATGGTAATACTGTGGTACTTATGTAGTAGTACGGATGTTGGAGTTGTCTTGGACTATCAGTTAAATTACATTAGTTACCCTGCCTCTGAAAATCTATGTATAATTACAAAGTGGTAGGATGTTCTTATTTTATCTTCTAAGCTTTACTAAAGTACAGATGTTGCTTCCACTGAACATCGAGCATTTATTTTCTGGAAATAGTTATGAGGAGAGATAAAATGGTGGGTGTTAATCTGGGGACATAAATATTAAGAGTGACTGTGATTTTGCCACAGACTTTGTGTGTGACTTTCAGAAAGTAACACTGAAAATCAGTTTTAAGGTACAGTTTTAGGGTTTTTTTGCACAGCAAAAGGATGAGGGACAACAGACAGAAGTAGCAAGGCAAATTACTATTCGATATAAGGAAAAAATTCTTCCTCATAAGAGTGGTCAGGTGCTGGAGTAAAACCCTATAGGTGTTAGGGAATCTCCATCCTTTAAGATATTAAAAAAATCATCTGGACAAAGCTCTGAACACCCTGATGTATGGGAAATGAAGGGATGTTGTTTGATCATGGGACTAGAGTAGATGTCCCCCAGATGTCCTACCCAACTGAAATTTTTCTGCAATTCTGTGATTCTGATCTTTCAGACTGTCCCTTTCTACAGCCAATGTGGAGCCATCCAGGAGTTCAGACTGGCCAGGCATCTCCTTTACAGGCAGCCAGGTTCAAAGTCCAGCTGGTTCACACTGAAAGGACCAAGATCTTCTCCACAACAACATCTCACAGTGTCATTATCTTCTTTTGACAAAGTAGATTTCCTTGCAAACCTGATTCAGATGCTAAACTAGCACTCCAGGGAGAACAGAAATTTTAGGCAACTGCTGGTGGATAATGGAGTTTCAGAATGCCCCTTCTGATTCACTGTAGTCTTCATAAGCATTATAGAAGAATATATGTTTAATGTAACGTTTTTATCATGGAGACAATCTTACTTCTAAACCCCTAAATATTTTGTTGGATCTGTCTGTGAGTCTCATTTCTTTCTCATAGACAAAAAGGTACTCTAACATTTACCTTTCTTAAGATGCGTGTAGTGAAGCTTCATTTATTTATTTTTATGCTACTTTAGACCTTTAAATGCAAACTGGAATGTTAAAATATAGCTATAAAATGATGAAAAATGGGAGATATTTTTTGAGATTATGAGAAGAAATAATTGCATTCAGAATATGTAGAAAAGCTGTACTATTTAAGGTTATTTTTTGTATGTGCTTAATCTTTTTTTCTTCCCTTTCCCATGAAAACATCCCCTCCCTCTCTGTTCCTGCTGTATATGAGTACTACCTTGCTGTCTACCTTTGTTAGGTCTCTGTAAGAAGAAAGGCAATTAATATTTCAAGAAGTCTCCTTGTAAAATAAAGGTTAAATCAAGAAAAAAAAATCACAATATAAATAAATTATGAATTCTCATCTTGTTCTGGAGAAGATAACACCATTTAAATTTAAAGCCAGCACTGTAGCATTTTCAGGTTGCATTTCAGAAGTTATAAGGTATATACCTGACTGCCTAAGTTCATCTGTTTTGTGGAAAGCATTTTAATTCTTTCAAAAAAATTTGTTAATATTCCTCCATTTTTAAACTCGTTACTGTTGTGATTATTACTAATAGCAGTTTGCTTTTGAACTTCGAGTGCTATCACAGAATCACAGAATCATCTAGGTTGGAAAAGACCTTGAAGTCCAACCATTAACTGCACACTGACCGTTCCCAACTCCACCAGATCCCTCAGCGCTGGGCCAACCCGACTCTTCAACCCCTCCAGGGATGGGGACTCCCCCCCTGCCCTGGGCAGCCCATTCCAACACCCAGCAACCCCTTCTGGAAAGAAATACTTCCTAATAGCCAGTCTAAACCTTCCCTGGCACAGCTTGAGGCCATTCCCTCTTGTCCTGTATATCGCAATACAAGGGAAAGGGACAGAAACTTAAAATGAACTATAAGCTTGATGCAATAGGGAAAGGGATGTAACCACAAGAATGATACAACCAAAGTTGTAAATTAGAGAATTAATTTTGCTCTAGCACCTTAGGAACCAATACTAAAACCAGAAATATTCAATGACATGCTGAGAGAGAAGCCCTCTCTAAAAATGAAAGAACAAGGCATGAAAAGTTCAGGGAAGACATTGGGAAGTAAAAATGACATATGAAAAAGTTATATTTGAGGTGTGGGGTACATCTAAGACAAGAAGCTGGAGCTTCTGCTTTGCACGCAAGCTGTTGGACACTGCACACACAATGCTCTCATCCTGTGGCCTGAACAGGGTTTGCCCGCAGAGACTATTAAAATCATGTATATTTCAAGAGATAAATTTGAGGAATATCCAATATTTTCAAACTTGGACTCCCACAAGTAGGTATCAAAATAAATACTCCATTTTCTTGAAATGGACCCTAAAGGTGTTTGTGTTGAATTTGCAAGTTCTGAAAAGGGACCCAGTATCATTACAGGTGCTATGTAAAGGTGTGCATAATTAGCATTGGGCAACTATGTTTGGAAATGGTGACTTCTTTTTAAATACACTGAAGGAAAAAGAATATATTATCAATGTTTATTTTTTTTAAAAAAAAAAGTCAAATCCTCAGTATACTAAGGAACAAAACAATGAAGTTTTCAAAAGGTTTCATTCACAGTAACCTTATGCTAATAAATTCCATATGAATATTAATTCACAAAAGTTAAAGAAAAAAGCCACAGATGTTTTTACCTTTTGGGAATAGTAGTTAATGATCGTCAAGTAAATCCATTTGGCCAAAAAATAATTTTGCATTTATTCTTTGTTTTCAGAGCAAACATGAGGACGATGTTCAAATAACATTTAATACCTGAAAAATATTCTCTTAATTTAATTTTTATTTTAATTTCATTTTAATTAAATCTTGGCTATAATAAGGAAAGGGCAAGGATGTTCTAACTGTGCAGAAATACTATAAAGTACACCATCCATCTAATTCATCCTTACACTGAAGTCAGCAGGCTTGGTTCCCGGGCTGAATGCAAAGTTGATGGTTTTATATTAAACATGACTGTGGTGTAATTGGAATTACACATGCATATATTTGGCCCAATGACTTTATTAACTCTCATCCATAAGCAGTTATTGAAATGAATATTGTCAGCTCTGCTTATTTAAAATGAAGCTTGCTTTCTGTTTTGGATCCTTCTTGGATGAGAGCGAAAAAAAAAAAAAAAAAAGGAATAATTTGGTCTGTCCCCAGGTTCTGAACACTGTGTCATTCAATTTCAATTAAAAGTAGTAGGAAAAAAGATGGGTTTGTTTGTTGCTTAGCAAAACATGAAATAAGCCCTGGGCTTGGGTTCTGCATCCTTTCTTTGAGATGTGTGTTTTCTTGTATTTCCCAATATGAATCAAGACATGCTGTCATATTGAACCTTCCTGTCATTTGGAATAATATTCTTTTTATCCTGTTTTACTATTTTTTTTATCATCATGACTATGCAAGAGTTATTCTTGGTGTTTGAATGATGATGAAAGAAAAATAAACCTGAGAAGGTTGAAAAACTGGTACAATCCTGTGTAACTTCAGATCTCTGCAACATAGGTCTCCATTTCTCAGTAGTCAGCCACACCTGTGGTTATGTCTCTCTCCATGATGAAAAGAAGGCACTCTCAAGGTGCAATTCATCTGAGCCATCACAGACATCTACCTTAAAATGACATGGACCACTTTCTACAAGTGCCTGTTCCTTCACTTGCCTCTGAAGAGAAATGAGTGTAGATGAGATGCAGATTTTGGCCCTCTGAACTTTTTAGTTAGATGAATCCCAAGGTGCTTTCCTGATTTTACTGTTATCATAGTACCTGTATGCTCTAATCAAGGTCAGGGCTCCATTTTGTGGGTTCAGTCCCTAAGAATAATGAGAGAACATCTCTGTTGAGAAAAACTGACATCCTCACAGAGAAGATAAACAAAGATAAATGGAGATTAAGTGACCTGCCCCAGATTAGTGGCAGAATCTTGGAGAAAGCTAATGTCTTTGTTCAGTACCTAAAGTAAAGAAATACATTTCCATTTGAGGCACAAATCACTGAATGCAAGGCTTGTGCTACACTAATACAGTGTTGCTGCACGATATTTTTGTCACTCTGACCAAAAAAATTTGTAGGTACTGAGGGAACAGGAAACCATGGACTACATTGATCAACTGTCAAGTGAAGCCATCTGGTGATCTGACAATAAAAGGGCCTGGAAGGGAATGAGCACTGGGAGAAGATGGAGTTTCTCTGTGGTGGATGGGAGAGGACACTGAGTACAGAAACATTGTAGTGTGGAGTGGGGAAGGCTGGTGTATGGAATTGCTGCGTTTGATTGACAGTTTAATAGGCAAGTATAACTGCTGATTATATTGACAGAGTTGATATATGATAAAGCATTAAGAATAGCCAAATTCTGGTGATTTACTAGTCACAACTACTTGCAATAAATATATGAAAAACTGCATAGAAGATGTCAAGGGTATAAAAACAATCACTCTAGGAAATTTCATACCAATTTTCCACTCAGTTTTCAAGAAAAAAATAACATTTGTGCCCAGAATTATAATTACAGAGTTGCATTCAGGAACCTCTAGAACTATTGATAAATGATGATAGAAAACACCAGGAGAAAAAAATAACAAGAAAATAAAAATCCCATGTCAGTTACTTGATATCTACAAATCTACAAAAAGGATGGGAGGGGAGTGGAAAAAAATACCAGGCTTGTATCTTTATTAGAAGCTCAAAATGTCACATATAAGCAAGGAATACTACATAAAATATTAAGCGACTCTAATGCTGACTGGGAAAATTTATAGAGTTGGAGCTGTCTGTCTTAAATCATACCCTCTAGTTATCTGTGCTTCATCTCACCTAACTTGCATTCTCTGAGGACAGTGCAAGTTTTTAATTCTGTGTATTTATAAAAAATTTACAAAGCACTAATTTAAGCACTACATTAAGATAATAGTAATGATAATAATCTGAGATGCATATAGAGAGAATGTTGCAGGAAGAAAGGTTTACCAAACAGTATTTACAAAGATGTAGGTTTTTTCCTTGTTTGTTTGCTTGCTTTTTAATGAAAACTGATGTTTTCACATCTAGAAAAGTAATTATTTGGTGGTTTGTTGCTCTGTTATGAAGAAATGTTGCTCTATATTGTTATGGTTGAAACTCGCCTTCCATTACAGCTTTAATAATGATTCTCTACCTGCCACTGCCAGCAAAATCAAATTCACTGAGGTATCTTACTAATTTACACCTGAATAAAGGATATTTTTGTTTCTTTTTTCATTTTCTTTCGTGGAAAAAGTTGGTGTAAAATAGGTAAGGTGTCCAGGATATGTGAATGCAACGAGGTGAACTCACTTTGCATGTTCATTCCTAAAACTCACCTCATCCAGCATCCAAAGACCCTGAAGTCTCCACCTAAACCCAAGATTTGGTGATATTTTGGCACTCTTGCCTTATTTAATTGGAACACTAAGTGGCTACCTGTGGGTTTCCTGTTATTCAAACCAGCATAAACACCCAGTTGGGATCCTGATCTCCATCACTTCAGTACCATAGCACCATGAGTAGAACAGGGCCAATCAGGGGACATCACACAATTGTTAAGACTTCTTGTGAGGAAATAGTAAAGGGAAGACAGGGTTACATGTGAGAGGAAATTATCTTGAGAGCTAGGACTTGAGCAGAAAGACCCCCATCTATGCTTATGGCATTTTCTCTCCCAGAAAAAAAACACAAACCCCAAAATTTTACATGTTCTTTCCCACAAGGGAATGTGTTAGTCAAAAGGAAGACACCAATATGTTGGCAGTGATAGGATCTTTTAACTTGAGTGAAATCCTGTGAGGTTCTTGAAACAATTATTTTTAACTAGTTATCTTTTGAGGGAAATAAATTGTTACACTGGGAGCACAACTTCAGGTGTCTAAATCAGCTGAAATTAAATTCCATGCAAATGGAATTGATTTGGAAAATTATCACTGTCCCATATATTTGGAGAAGGAAAACTGAGACTGGGCGGCCAGAGACAGGCAGGGAACATAGGAAACAGCTCTCCTCCGACTGAAACCCTGCAGTGAACTGCAGCATCTTCTCACCATAGACTGTTCTGGAAGATGCATTCCTCTTCAAATCCTGCACATGATGTCTCCAGACTATAAACTCTCATGAAGTGTTCAGAATAGACTGTTCAGTCTCTATCACAGGCACAGGGAAAACATTTTACAATCAATATTCACTTTCTTTTTTGAAACTTCAGTTTGGCAAAGAAATTCTGATCTTTCAACTCTTTGTTTCTTGTTTTGGGATAAAAATGAGTGTTAAAATGTTGGACTAAAATTCTGATTTTTGACCAGCTCACTTTTATTACTTCTTTGTTACTTAATTGTGTTATAGAAAGATGAAGTTCCTTAGTGGTTACATTGTGCAAGCAGACAAGGAGACTATCCCTGCCCATAATTTCTTTAACTTCAGTGATTTAAAAAAAAAAAAAAAAACTGGATTAAAAAAGGAAATATAATTATTACCTGGATTACTAGTAAGGAAATTATATTAAGCAATTTAATTCTGAGAAAGCAATCCAAAAGCAAAGCTGTGGCAGAAGCAGGAGCCAGTTGTCACAAATTTTCCTCAGTGCTCTGTGTTCAAATAATTCCTTTTTATTTTTTTAAATCTAAGTTAACATTTGTGGCACATGGCCAAACGTGAGAAGATCCCTCCACCATCAGTGGGGCCTGAATGTACTGGCTGTTCAACCCCTGTCAGCTCCAAGAGCCCTATGCCATCAATCACACAGGGATGGGAAGAGACCTTTCCTATGGACCCTATAATGTGTGGAGTTACCTGTCTTGAGTATTTCCCTGTCTCCCTTAAATACAAAATGGTGTTACTGAGTAACAGGGATTCATGGAAGACAGGGAGGAAAAATTAAAAAAAAAAAAAAAAAGAAAAAAGACAAGGTACCACCCCGTTTTGTAAACTGGAAGGACTTCAGCTAATGCTCCATAAAAACTGGCTTAATATACAGTTATTACAAAGCTTCAGTTTTTTGACAGATTAAGTGCTATTAAATCACTTTACTCTGAAGGCACTAAAAGGTCACAAGATGAATTAGTTCAGGCCGTCTTAGCCTACTCCACACATTGCTCCACTCAGAAGAGAGGGGATGAAAAAAAAGAAAACTGAACTGGAAATTATGACCCTCTAAATGTCTACAGGATGCGAAGCTGTGAAGAATGACAGTGCCTTGTCAAAAGCAGGCAGATGGGCTTTTATCAGCTTGCAGGGCAATTTTCTTCCCTTTTTTCTTTCTCTTTTCTCTTTCTTTTTTTTTTTTTTTTGTCTTTTTTTTTTTTTCTCTCTTTGGTTGACTCCGATCCATAATGTTGCATTCTGCCCTTTAGGAAGAATTTTCCAGCTGAAAAGATCAGCAGGCATAACCTAGCCTACTCCTTAGGACATGTACTCAGGTTGGATGCAATAATTTTTTTAACAACACAGTTGGAACATATTTTTCTTTAAGTGGCTGCTTTAATAGGAAAAACTTCCTTTCTGAAGGAGATTTCATATGCATTTTAGTAAGGATGACATCTCATGCTCAATGATGTTTTATTTTTCTGTTTTTCTCAAGTCATTTACACACTAAAAGCAGTCAAAGACTGTAGGCGTGTATTGTTTCCAGTACTGTCTTCTCTATACAGATTGATCACTCTGCTCTCAGTGAAGTTATTCCAGTTTTACAAGGTCAGTGTAAATGGGATCAAAACTGAATCCCTGATGAAGCTTTCATTAAATCACTGATGCATTTTTGGCTTCGGCGACAGCAGGAATGGCCCCTGCCTTTGGGAATTGTATACTGACTCTGTTAGGGGTTTAATTTCACCCCAGAAATCAGAAAAATTCAGTACTCAAGAACACTTTGTCCTTAATTCACCCTACTGGGGCATAAAAGTTGTCGATCGCACATTGTATTTCTCTACCCAGTGTTTGAGAACAGCAGGGGATCTTTACATTCAATAGGCCATAAGCTGCATTACTTCAGCACAATTGATGAAGAAAGGATGGATCAGTGACCTTCGCTTTTTGGATTTCTTTACATTTTTATGGATGAATGTCATGGCTGTCATGTCTTTTCAAGGCTGTTTTTTCCTCAGTTTTTTCTTTTCTTTCCATTTTGTGGATCTAAGCCCTGCTTCCTACTCCTCACTAACGACTTGGTCTCAACAGCTCAGATAACATTGATGCTCTTTGTGCTAACTACCTTGTTTTATAATATAGAACAACCTTGACTCAACAAAGTACTTAAATATGTCCCGAATTTTAAGTATATGAATAGTGAGAGTAAAGTCAATGGAAGTCATAGTGACTTAAATTTTGACATGTGCTTAAGCACTTTGCTGTATTGGGTCTTCCTGTGTATTAAAAGCCTGTTGGTATGACAGTACCTCTCCCTCAAAGCTCTTATTGATTGTATAAATCAATCTTTATCACAGATAGAGGAGTAATCATGCAGAAAAAAAGAACTGCTGTTTATTCACTCTGAAAAATGAAAAACATAAGGGTTGTTTAAATGAAGTAGTCCATGCAGCATCACTTCCCTCTTTAAAAAAACAAACCAAGTATTCAAGTAAGAATCAACCTAAGGTGAGTACATTTGTAGTAGCTGTGTAGGACCAAGGTGAGATCAAGGACAATCGAAGACACAACTGAAAACACTGGCACATGAAGATTTAGCTTCTAAAATCAGCTGTCCCAATAAAGCTACTTTCTGATCCCAGTTTCCAATAACAGGAATTCATATTGACAGACATTCTTTCCCTTATGGAAAAAACTCTGACATTAAACCTGTATTCACTAAGAGCAGAGCTTTGTCCATGTACAAAAAAATGCAGAAGAGTTATAAGAAATATGCTGAATGAAGAATAATTTCCATGAAAACTTCTAATTTCAGTTACTTATTAAAAGGATTCATGAACAGTAGCAACATGGGGAATAGAATATTATTTCCAGCTGAATTATAACTTCTGGTGATAATAACTTTCAACCCTTATTTATTTTCCACTCACAAAAGACTAACACTATTGAGCTCTGTTTCTTTGAAAATGATGCCTTATATTTTGAGTCCCGTCTCATAGCAGACAAGTTAAGGATTGACTCCGTCGTAAACCTCAATCGGACCTCCCTAACCACCAACTGGACACATAAAATTAAAGTCTGACCTTCTCTGGACAGTCATCACCATAGACAAGAAAATGAAATTATAGTTTAATAGCACTTCAAAAGGGATAGATACTTTTGCCTAATCATAAGACTCAGTTTGTAGTCTACTTTCCTAAAGGCTTCTCTTTCCCCATTCGTTTCAATGGCATCAGGTCTTGGCCTTACTAGCAATACTGAATTTGTTATATTTTTTATATAATTAATAGGTTGCAAGTTAAAATGCTGTCAAAAAAAGACATGTACTAAGCTTTCTTTCCTTCCTTCAAAAAAAGAAAAAAAAAAAAAAAAAAGAAAAAGGCACTTTGCCAGTATAACTGAAGATGCTTTGGGGGGGTTTGACCCCTTTTTTCAGGAGAACTGTTGATCCTCATGTAAGGGTTTTCCGCCATGAAATTTTAAACTTTAATTGAAAATTGAGGGGTTTAATTTAACTTAAAACTGTTTTAACTTAAAACAAAGCAAAAATTGTCTTTACATCCAAAGCATGAGGGCACTGAGCGTATAAGCCACAAGCAGGCTATATTTTGAATCACAGTGGTGATTCAAATGAGTTAAAACTTTAGTACACGATCAGTCATAGAACCTGGCATTGAATGAAACCTACCAAAACTGTATCATAAAGTTCTGATAAGTCTTACGTAAAGAAAATCTGAAGATGAACAAGATAAATGAGTAGGAGTTGAGCAGCAGTACTTCAGTAGTAGTGAAGCACCTTGCCTGGATTGATACCACCTGTCTCAATGTGGTTAATTTGTACACTTGATGTGCTAATATGATCATATTGGCCCTTGCTCCTATTCTGAGCCATCACATACCGAGTATGGGTAGGTCTGAGTTGTATATATGTTTTCTGAGGTGAAGATGCTCTCACAGCTGCATTGAAAATCCTGTTAATGTCAATATTACCTGGTTTTCTGCTCATTTCTTCAACTGATGAAAGGTGAGATGAGGGTAAGAAATGGAAATTGCTGAAAACTAATGGAACATCAGGAGGAAAATAAAAAGCTGTAGCAAGACAAAGAAAAGGGTAAGAGACAGAGGAAAAGAAGGGAGGGAAAGAAAAGGAAAGGACACTTCATGTAGCAATAAAGTGGTTAACAAATGCCTGGAATCAAAACGGTCTATCTGACCATATTCTTGCCTTGACCTTTGTGCACTGCCATCAGGAGATCTTCTCTTACAGTGGGGAGTGATATTACTGTCTCTAGTTTATAATCCTATTCACAGACTCGTATAAAAGTAGTTTGACTCCTCTGTCCAGAAAGTTTGATAGCTATGGCCTGGGAGAACCAACAATGAAAAGCTGCGGTAATCAGTAGTTGTCATTTATGAAAAGCTCAGTTTAATTGCACAAGGTGAGTGAAGTGCAAAGGAGCAAAGAAAAACTCAAAATCCCAAAGTTAAAAACAAAATCAAGCCCCCCTAAAAGGTTTGTATGGCATTTTTTCCATAACTTTTTAATTATTGAAGATGACCACAGGACTTAAAATCCATACAAAGGCACAAATTCCTCTATGTTTTATAAAAATTATCAAGTAGAGGAGGTACATTGCAAAAATGGCATTGATGGTATTTAACCTAGTAAGACTTTCATGTAATCTTATTATTGTATAGTAGAGTTGATAAACAACATAAAATGAAAATTTATTTAATTCAAGGTGCAACTTTTACCCTGTTTTTATCCATTTTAAAGTCTACATGTGTTCTATTTCATTTTATACTTCTCTTAATCACTAGTACAGAATTTCTGAATTTTGACAAATATTCAGTTGCTGCTTTAATCCACCTCAGGGGGAAGGAAAAAGATTTTAGCAAGTAAAATTAAACTTATTTAAACATTTTTGCTCTTTAAATGAATTTCACTTCTTAAGAATGGGCAAAAGTTCACTAACTACAAGAGATTTTTTCATTAACACTGTGAATATTTGACATAGTGTTTTGGAACGCTGACCTCTTAGCTAGGTAAATGTTAGTCAATAAAGAAGCCTTCTGAAAGATTACATGCAGGCTTGTATGCAACCTGCCCACTGCCTTTAAGAAAGGATCTACATGATATCCTAACAGTGATTAAAATTCTACAAAGTAGCTTACACAAGGCTATGATAATCATGGCAAATCATGGAACTTGGACATGGAAAACAGAAAAAAAGGGCTTTTTAGAGCTTGAAGTGACTAATTTCTTCAACTGAGAGCTGAAGAGAAAACTGGTGACAAAGCCACTTAGGCTGGCAACATCAGTTAATATACACTGAACAAGGAATTACAGTGGCATTCTCTTAACTGGGAGGCATTGGAATAATCTGCCCTCCAGGATGAATGTTATCAACACAGTGAGTTAGTCACAACAGCTCATACTGAAATGACACTGTAGTATTTCATGGGAGTATTACAGGTGTATATACAAAAACTAATCTTCCCCTGTAGCCAATGGAGAACAATCTTGTTCTTTTATGTTTCTGGACTTCACTTGCTTGTTTTATTTTGTTCCTCCCCCCCTCTCTCTCTCTCTCTCATATTCCTGTCTCTAAAGGTTTGTATCCTAATTGTTCTATTTTTCTCCTTTACTATATTTCCTGTCATTTCCTCCCTTTTGCTTCTCTCAATACATTTCATTCTTTCCCCCACTACATAACAAAAAGAAGAAAAAAATAACCAATAAGACTATTTTTTAATGCTAAGGTCATTTGTTATGCAAATATCATTCCTAGTTAGATGGCAAGTTCTCTGAGGACTCATGCATATGAAGAGTACATGATTTGACTCCAGTCCTGATTTAGCCCTGAAGGCCTAAATGTAAAGAGCCATTCCTAGTTGCTTATCCTATCATAGGTCTATAGGCTACAAACAAGGAATGATATGCATGCAAAAAGAGGGAGTGGTGCCAAAATCTTTATAGTTTACCTCTGAAGCTACTTCTTAATATATGTATGATACCAGGCAAATAGATTGCTTAACACTATTATCAAAAAAGCATGCACTTGTGAGGCAGTAAATATATTTTCACTTCAGTGGAGTGTCAAAATAAAGTTTTCTTTGCTTCTTTATGAAAAAGATAAGCTTGAAAAAGATCTTTGGTTTCTGCTTAATCCTAGGCACTACTAAAGTGAAAGGAAATTGAGAGAACCCAGCACCTGATGGCTATTGCAGTTTTTCTTGTTTTTTTTTATCTTGCCCTCCTGGCCTGGTCTTTTGATTCTCTCTATATTTTGCAGCTGTCAGTAGGATGTTAATGTGTTATGACATACTCATCATATCACAAAGGAAGAAATGATTCATCCTGGAGATCAGACCTGTCATATAATTATACATTGACTATAACAAATCAAAATAAATTATTCCTTAGAATATACATGCATATTATACATTGACTATACATGAGCACATGTGGGCATGTGTGTATGTTGGGAACAATAAAATAAAATAAAATTAGAATTTCAAGGAACTCATAGTTGACATATTTCAAAGATAAACAATTTGAAATAGCTTATTTTTTGACAAGGAAGGTCCTACATCTCCCCCCTTCCCTGCATGTCAGGTTTGCCTGTGTCTAAAATTTCTGGGTCTACCATAGCTCACACATACACACATATGCACACACACATATTTCTCCTGAGGAAAGACTTCAACTTTGCGGCATAACTGAAGAAAGCATGTCAGGAGGCTGTCGGAAAAAAAGCAGCTTCTTTCCTACAATTGTTTTTGGACTCTGTCCAAAATTCACCCTCAGTGCCTTTTACTCTTGACACATTTTCCCTACGGAGTCAAATTTTTTTATTATTATTTTTTAAACAACTGGCAGATTTTAAGTTGTGCACCTCCATTGCTAGTCTGGGAGTCCAAGATTCAAAGAGCACTGACTCTATATTCATGTCGATATTAAATAAGCATGGCATATAAAGACAACTGTGGGCAACTTTTTCTTTTGATGCTATCTTGGGACTTTTTTTTAAAGGGTTTTATATAAGACATCAAATAGTTATGAGGAATGTGGCTGTGCTTTTTATAACACAAGAAAGGTTAAGAGCAGAAATCTTTATAGACATTGTAAGAAGTTCCAGGGGAACAGAAAGCTCTGTGGACTCAGAAGATGGATTTCACCTTCAAGACTAGGATTCAAGTTCACCAGAGGAATCTCAAAGTAAGAAGTGTTTTGATCTCAGCTCAGTTCTTCAGGGCTTTGTGTGTGTGTGTGTGTGTGTGTGTGTTGGTTTCTCAGAAAGAACTATATTTTGCATCTAATCTAAAGAGGTTAGTTCCCTACAGATTAAAATTCAAATGACAGGAAAAACACTTAAAGCTTGTCTGTAGTTTGAACCCATTCAAAGTTTCTGGGAGAACTCACCTGCTTCCAGATATCTCAGCTTCATGAACTATTTTTAATTGGTTTTGGTGCTGCTTCTCTTTCCTGGGTGTTTAGTTCAGGCTGCTTCTACCCTTCTGTGTTGCATGGATAAGCATCCATTAAGAATACACAAGTATCTTGAGATGGGTTTGAATTTTGATGTAAGGAAGAGGAGAATGAAAGGAAGCCTTGCATAGGCATGCAAAGGCAAGTCACGATCCTGGACAAAAAAGGGGACCTTTGGAGAAGGAAATAACAGCACAGTGAGTTGGCTGCATTAAAAGAGACAGGCAGTGAATGACCAGTTCATGCAAGCAGAACAGAGTCTTGCAAGTGGGCTGTGGACCTAGTGACAGGTGAGATAGTAAGGACAGGCACTGCAGGTAGTGTTTATATGCAATATATGAAAAAAAAAAAAAAAAAAAAAGGTACTTTGAAAGAAAGAATAGCTCTGGAGGGGAACCTAAAGAGTACTTAGGACAACCTATGAAGCAGGCATGGAGCAAGCATAGTCTTAAGAAAACAAACATGAGAAAAAAATGTTCCTAATAAGTAAATTGCCACTGAACAAGACTACAGCCAGCAGAAGGGAAAGGTAGGGATGGTACACATGGGAGGTCATTATTTAGCCATTTTTCAGCCTAGAAGATTGTTAACTATAGAGACAAACACATCAAACAAATGCAAAAAAAAGATCCTACATATTGGCCCTCTCAGTCTTGCAGAGGATTCCCATATCTATATTTGAGATTCTGGTTTATTTATATATTTTCTAAACCTTTCTTTCATTTGCAAAAACATACGAAAGGACAGGTTAATAGAACAGATTAATACTTCTGAGATTTCCCCTTGGTTTTCCTGTGATGTTCTCCTCCTCAAACTGTTTCTGAACGTAGGAGCAACACCATACCAGATGTGATTTTTCTCCTTTCCTTATTTCTAACTTCCACTAGACTTTTCAGTGGTTCAGCAACGTTGAGGAAATGGAGAAGATGGAAACCAACTGTCTGCAGATCAGCATTGGCTCTCACAAAACAAAGCTTGGAATAGTTAGCCTGACTTAGGTGAACATCTAAAGATCAGGGCACTAGAACTCAGCTATATATGATGATGCAACCATGTTCAAATCTGAGAAGGGCGTTCAGAGCATAACATGCAACACGAGCAAGTACACCGTGTGGAGATGAAGTCCTCAATTTAGTTGTCCAAATTTAGGTGTCTGATGCCAACTGACATGCCCCAGGTTATCCTGTCCGGTGCCCAACAGCCACTCTGTGGACTACAGATATCCCATATCCTTTGGAGAAGCTATATGTAGCCATAAGCTACAGATATCCCATAAAATCCGTGTCATATATACCAGTGATATTTAAATATTTTAGATGTTTTAAGCTGTCACCGATAGATATATAAGTTTAGGCTACTGAATAAAAGCCTGAGATTCACCTCTTGGACTGGTGTCTAACATGCCAATGTCTATGTGTAGACTAATTTTCAGCTGCAGTTATGGAGATCTAGAGGCATTTAGATGACAAAATGCACATCTGCTATGGGATAAACTGGATTATTCTTTAGACCCTGCTGACTGTATTGACTGGATTTCCAACTATAAAAGGACCCTGGAGAAACAAAGTGCATGTAAGTAGACTCCTACACTGACAACACCTAAATTTAGCTTCTAATCTACAAACTGAATCCCACCTCTTTAGAGTCTAGCCTGTGAGACCCAGGGCAAAATTAACTTGCTTAAGCATAAGCATGTAGTACCATTTGAGAAGCCCTGGGCAATCTGAAACATCCTCGTAGGTATATGTGACAGACAAGATAAAAGACTATGAGAAGCCCATGGCTGTCTGAGGAGGTAGCTGGTGGCTAGGTGAGTTTCCTAGGGCAGCTCACATGGTTTTAATCATCAATATAAACAACTGAATTAAGCTTCAAATGACTGAGCTATAGTCAACCAAATGTTGACTACAAGTATACTAATAAAAAGGAGTAACTACAACAAAGCAAAGAAAATTGTCAAGGAATGATGCCTGGTTGTGGTTTTGGAAAATTACATTAGTTCTTATTAACAAAATAATCATTAGTCCCTGATTATGAATACGACCTGCATTTAATAATGAAAACACAATCTTTTCAACATGTGCTGTGTCAGAGGTGATATTAAGTTGAAAAGAAAGATGGTCTGGGAGTTACCATTCTCACTCTGGGACTTAGGAAATACAGGTTTAATTGCCAGCTCTGCCACAGATTACTCATACCACTCTTTTATTATTTGTATTACCATAGGCTCAAGTATACCTAGTCATGTGGTGTTTTAAATTCTTTGTCCTTTAGTTTTACAACCCCAGAAGTTAGAACAACAATTATTTTTTTAATTGTTCAGTGTTTATCATGTCTGTTTTGTTTGCAAAACCCTTTGCATGGGCTCTGCCTCAAGTCCTACATACACAGAGTTGGTTGTTGTGTTTTAATGGCACCAGTCAAGCTGCCTTGTACACTGTAGGGCAGTATAGTTACATTTATACTGGAATAATTTGTTCATATATGGCAGGAGTGATTTTCTGATTTGGCAGCTTGCTTCCAGTGGAAGATGCAAGTCCCTCAACATAGCCCCTCTTGTACCACATTACTGGATCTCTTTGAAGTTCTGTCCAGTTTGCAATTGGCATTGGTTTTTTTTGCACATGCGTAGAATAACCTCACTGTGTGATTCCTCTCCTCCAAGAAGTCCTCAGGCCCTCCCAGATGCAGCAAGCTTACGTTACTGCATAGAATTATACACACTCTTGCCATTATTTTCCCATCTGTTCTGAGGGAAGAACCCACCTTGCTACAAGATATAATAATGAGCATCCTCAGGAGAGTACATGTGGTCCTGTTCCAGTAGTTTTCTCCTGGGAAGACGCACTGCTAAGGAACGTGTAGTCTATATTCAACACACTTGAAGATGGTGGTGGTTCTGGCATGATGAGTTGCATTACTGTTCTTCTGTGGGAGAAGCTTTTGAGTGCATTTTAAATTCCTCAGAAATAAATTAACAGAAGAATGTTGGTTTTTTCCTACCTTGTGGGACAACTGTGGATGGGTCTGCAAAAGAAAAATGACAGGTTAATACCAAGCTACTAGAAATAGTTACACTGTGGTATATTCAGTTAAATGGATGGATTCAAGAGATAAAAAGAAAGCAGCAACTCTGAAATATTGTAATTGTTGACACAGTATAATGCAGATGTTGGCAAAATACTGTGTTCCTGGGGAGAAGTGAGTCAGTCCACACACCATCTGACCATTCGTTACACCGTGGAAACCTTTGGAGTGCATTCAGTATAGCAAGCACAGCACTGTTCTAGCTGATTAAGTTGCACCCTGTATTTCAGGCTCTCAAGGCCACAAGACAGAGATGCCAATTTTAACAAAAAGGTTTTTCTGCAGGAAGGAAGCAGGGTATTATTATATATTGCATTTCTTGACAAGGCAACTGGAAAAAGTGCCTGCGTTCTCTCTGACACAGTGCCAGCTTGTTGGCTGGGTATGAAATAAAGGGATGCGGAGGATTTTCTCTGTCTTCAGAGTATCTAGGAACAATGGGGCACTTTTTCCTTGTATCATGCTCCAGAATAACCTTTAGGTGGTACCATGAAATGAATAGAAAATAAAGAAAGTGAAAGGAAGTCACTCTAGTTAGACATCATCAGACAATTTTGGCTAGATGGGGGTTCAAAAAAAGTCTTACTGTGTTACGGACTGAGAGAATGTCTTAATCTACAGGGTAGGAGCAAGCGGAGGGATGTGACACAAATTTCAGCTATTTGAGTTTTGTAGAAAAATTAAAGGTATTTATATTCTTTTATGCAGAATGAGACATAATTTTGACACTATTGCAGGAGACAGAACACCTCCTTATGCGAATGATTATTTACACAAGTGGAAGTATAACAGGAAGGGTGACTGAGGATTTCCTTCTATCCTTCAGAAAACATCTGTAACATAATGGACAAGGAACTCTCCCAAGAGAAAATCAAATTTGACTCTGGTTCTTTCTGTGGTGGCTGAGGACTTCAGCTGTTCTGCTGTTTTCACAAGCAGTACAGCAATTCATGCTTATCTTCCTGTTTGGTGATAATCTTGCCTTCTTGTTTCTGAATCTTAAAGGTATACTTCAAGCATATTTTCAAATGATTATTCTCAACACTGAGGGCTAAGAAAATGACTTGAGAAGTGAAATAGAGATTTTTACTATCTCATATGATTCTGAGAGCTAAAATCTTCCCCCTGCAAAAAAATCTGCCCAGTAACATGAGCTGCAGTAAACACTGAGCTATCTGCATAACCACTTTCAAAGATTTTTCATGAGTTTAGGTAAAAGTTATCTTAAAATTATAAAAAGGTGAAGAAGGGAATTCTAATTATAATTTTAAAGTACATGTTTTCTTTTATATTTGTACTTGACATTTTAATTTTGAAAATTAATTGTTTCAGCTACGTGATGCATTTTATGAATGATCTTTCTGATGTATTAGGAATATACTGTAAAAACTTTCTTTTTAAAATTACTCATAAAATTCTCTTTTTAATATAGATTTGTACAGAGCCCACTCTGTGGTAACCATACAATAAGTAAAAAAACCCTCCCAACAAATAAATAATAATAAACATCACTCATGGCATTCTTTGAACCTCTAAAGCACTCTGGCCTGTAACAATCCTTTTTCCTCTGGCAACTGTTGCTCTAGTGATGCATTTCAACACACTGAAAGAACAGCTTACTCTTTTGACACATTTTTTGTAATATCCAGGATTGCTACTGCTTCAGTGGTGTATTATTGTAATACTTTATCAAAACAATGCCTGCCAGGAATTTGTGTCCCAAGAGAAATTTTATATAGTTCTTTTAAATGACAAGAAAGAAAGCCCAGTTTGCAGAATTTCTCAGCAATCCTCACATAATCATGGATGCCACAGAGTCACTGTGGCCAGCAGCCCTTCACTAGGTTATTTTATCACTTAATTGTAAAGGGGCAACCCAGTTTTACAGAAGAGTCACTGAGGAAAAGAGGATAAATCCTTAAAGTCTGGGAATTTTTCTGAGATCTCAGATTCCTAAGCCTTATTAAGACGAAAATGAGAATAACCAGACTGGTTTTCATCTCATTATCAAACAGGTTCTTCAGAATAAGAAGGTTTTGCCCTAGGACTCTTCCAAATCCAGCTGCTTTTGGCATAGGGACTTCCTTACCTGGTTGTGATTTCTGTGCATTTAGGAACCATCAGCAGATTTTTCTTCCATAAACTTGAACATTCTTACCTTGAACATGTTGAAACTTTTATTATCCATAGCATGGTATGGAAAGGAGTTACACAGGACTTCTCACAACTAGTCTTCTAATTGTCTGAAGAGCAAAAGCCTACATGTTTTGAATCCTGGTCTTGCTAACTTTCTTTGATTACCTTACCTTTTTTTTTTTTTTTTCTTTTTTTTTTTTTCTTTTTTTTTTTTTTTTAAAGATTCAGTGAACAACCACTCATTTCTCATCAGCAAAACTTTCACAATTTTGTAGGGTTCTGTCACAATCCCTTTACATCATCCCTTTTCAAAGAGAAAAGTGTTAACTCAATTTGTCATAACACCAGTGGAAAATACACTATATTTTTTGCCACCTGCTACTGTTCTGTGAATATTTTAACCAGTTCTCCTCATTATTGTGATGAGGGCAGTAGAGATATACACAGTACTCAAGACACAGCTGAACCATCTCTGTTTCCAAATGTCTAAATAAATTTTCTGTTTCATTCTGTAATATTTCCTAATGATTCCTAGCATTAGATTTGGGTTTTTTAACCACTACTAATCACTGAGCTGACATTTTCATAAAACTTATTATCATAACACCCAGGTCTTATTCATACCTGAATGGCAACCATCATCTCAAAAGAGTGTCATCTAGGAACCTACATTCAAATGACAAAATACCTAACCTGTATGAAAATCTATGTGGGGAAGGTTTTCACTGGTAAAAACTCTAAAGGCATCACTGGCACCTGAGGTTATTCCACTGCACATGCCAAGAGGTATCAGCATTTTGGCTTGCCCCAGCATCTTAGGGGCCTAGATTCATTTTCAACCTTGATGTTAGACCAATGTACCACTTTCTTGGCTCAGTGACTTAATCATATACTGTCTAACAGGAAGGCATTGAATTCAGCACAAGGTAGAGTGTCCACAGCCAATTTTATATATTTAAAAAAAAAAAAAAAAAAGAAAAACAAAAACGCCCCCCTTTTCCTAAAAGAAACATAATCAACAGTTAGCCAGCAGTAGGAGAGAAGGATATTAAGATCTCCTCACATTCAGGTGTACAACTCCCCATTTTCCTGAGGAAAATTACTTAACCTTTAAGAAAAGGCTGAACTTTAGGGACTGAGCAATTGTGTACACATTTCTCTCCCCCCTTACTGTTGTGTACATGTAAAATAATAATGCTAAAAAAGAATTAATGAAAATACACACATATGTATGTATGTAACCCTCCATGCATATATACATCCATATCTAGCTGTACATTCCTCAGATGAGAAATGGATTCTACAGGCCAGTAGAGATCTCTCTAATATGAAATAAAAAAAACCCCTCTTCCTTCCCCAAAACAGTAGCCCAATGATGTGCATAACTGTGTCTAATACATTTAAATTTAATCTCGGCAGGTGGCTTTTCATGGCTACTCTAGGTGTATTCCGGAGGCTTAGAACTCCTGCAGACACACAAGGGACTGAAATTCACTGTAGAAGATATAGCTAGAGCCTGAGATCAAAGGGACGGCTGTATTAAAAACCCAGAAGCAAGGTTCAAAGCAGTCCTCAGTTCAAATACCATAGTCACTTCTATCTGTCCATTTTATACAACATATGGAAATGGATAGGTATAGTTATGTAGGTATAAAGAGGTATAGCTATAAATATAGCTAGGTACAAATGCAGATAGAAACATATACTGAGTTTTGTTGTGGTATTCTTCGAGAATAAACTTGGATCAGATTGTCCTGTCAGACTGCTTAAAAGAGCTTTTGAAAATATCCAAGAACTATAAATTGTGTTCTTTTGTCCTCGGGATGTTATTGATGCACCCTGATACTTCAACCTATAGGTCAGAGGCTGGTGATTAGATTCACCCATCCTAATACTATACTTCTTTCAACATAATGGAAAGGACCCATGAGAAACAGGTTGCTCCATAGGGTGAGTCAAGTAGACAATGGAAGAATCTAACCTTGAAGGAGCCAATTTCTCTCCATTGACAGAGCCAGGTGTAATCATATTTCTGAGTCTCCTTTCCTGAAGTTAGACTCCACTTCACACTGAGTAGCTTCCAGCAGCAACTGGTACCATGTCTGATGATTAAAATAGGTAAAATAACATGAATATTGATTTTAGGACAACTTCATCAAAGCAAACACAATTTTGCAAAAACTGAGGACCCCAAAATCAATAGTAAAGAACTCATGGGTGAGACTGTGGGAGTGTGTGGATACAGCATCTGTAAATCTTCACATTGCTTTTGAATGCCTGTCTAAAATATGTTTTAGCTACAAACAATGGTCGGGTTCAATGTAAGTATAATGGGATAAAATGTTATGGCCTATGATGTACAGGAGGTCAGCCTCGCTGCTTTAATGCCTCTCTGGCATTACTCTATGAATATATGAATCTATGAAAAATAAATCAATATTAGGGGGAAATGATGCATTGTAACTAAGTCACTCTACTCTTCCCCTTTACCTCTAGTAAGTACATTTGTACTTGCCTCCTAGTACTTTTCTGAGGCTCTGGTAGTCTTACCATTGATTTCAATGGGGGCTAAGAAAGGTTAATGATAAGACCTTTTAAAAATCATGCCCTTAATCAATTAATGTTTCTGAAGTCATTCAAGTGTGTGTGTACTTCTGGTGATGACTGAGATTCTTTAAGACACTAGGACACCCACTTGCTTATGTTTCATTATATTTTTTACTTTTCTTTCTTCATTTTTTCTTAAAAAATTTGAAAAGTGAAGGCCAAGTAGACTTACTGAGTTGTAACTTGTTCCTGATATACATGATAGCTCAGACTGTCAAGTGAAAACACTTGACAAATATTATCTGAACCAAACGTGGTCAAATATTTAAAGTACTGCAGAGTTTCACTGGATGTGACTAGATGTCAATAGCAGGTTAATATTATTAAGATATACTTTGCTGATTCCTAATACATAGGGGTATATATAGGTATATGTATATGTATATATATTTCTATGTACTTTCAAGTAGTTTTGCTGATGTATATAAGAGTATCTTGTAACTACATAGAATCAAACCCAGTAGTTTTGTAACCTTTAAGATCAATTAATGATTCAAGACACCAGAATGATTATAAAGGTCCTGCATCTGAGCCATTTGGAGCCTGCCTTAAAACAAATACAACTATAAAACTATTGGTAACATGAAAGTTTACTTTGCTTCTAGTTATAAGATACAACAATCTCCTGCAGGATAATGAAATGGTAACCTGTATTCTTCCACATTCCAACATATCTGATTTTTATCTTTTTTGAATGGCATCCTCCTAATATCTAAAAAAAGCCTATATCTAATTAAGACCTCCTAATATCTAAAAAGGGCCTATATCTAATTAAGACCACTAAACTGCAAAATAATGTTGGCACAGGGTCATTTACACTGGAAATGGAATAAATTGAGATTCTCAAAAGTCCTATGGACTACACAAGCTTCCACTCCTGGCACAATATCAACTCCAACACTTAAGCCAGCTACTTCAGAAGATCTTTGAGAAGGATGAATCTCATGAAGTGTTCAACATGATTTTCTATTCAGAGCAATTGACCCAAAGACAGAAAGAACTTCAGAAACTTGGTCAGACATTGTGATTATTCCTCCAAAAGAAATCTGCCAAACTCCTGAAGATGCTCATCACTGTTAACAATGTACTTGAACCCAGTCTTCTGTGGTTGCCTTGATTACCATGGGAGTATAGGTGAGGAAAAATCTGAGTCACAGAAGTCAGACTGAGTCTGTTGTCTAGTTCATGGTTAAAAGAGGCAGATAAAACTTGGTAAAACAACCTTGCATTAGACCAAATCACTAAAGCTGCCAAAGCAAACTAAGAGAGAAAAAACAAAGGGCACATCAACATAATGTACATATTGTGAGGATTCTTGAAGGTCAGAGCATGCTCTTTTACTTCTTAGTGACATATAATGCCAATATTTGTCAGACCTTGATGAAGACCAAAGCTCAGTCAGAAAAAAATGCACTGCATGACATTTGTTCTCAGACCTCTACCTTTGAACAGTCTTTATTGTAGGCACCTGGCTATAAACACAGTTTATATCTAAAAAAGAAAAATTTAGTCTGGGTTTGGCACTAGGAGACAGGGAGAAGGCTTCCACTGTTACATTGTCATGTGACAATGAGTTGAAGTAGCTGATGAATGAAACAATCATACAAAGAATAACAGTGCTTTATTTACATAAACATCAAAATAAATTTCAGGCTTTATCACAACTATCTTTTACTCTGAAAATCAGTTACAGAGTTAATTTTAAAATTATATTAATTTACTTGAATTTCATGTTAGGATGTAATGAAAAAGTGAAGAATTTCACTTTAGCAAGTTATCTAAAAGTAATAGACTTTCTAAGTTTGTGTCTATCTACAAATCTTCAGGATGGAGATCTCCATGTAGACATTAATCTATTCAAAGATGCATTATTTTAAATTACATGGAGGGTTGTTGCTTTTCTTCTTTGTTTTGTTTTAGGTTTTGGTTTGTTTTTTTTTTTTTTTTTTCAATTGAACTAAGGACAGCCTAAATCACTTTTATGTAAGAACAAAATCTCTGACTCTGTCTAGAACCAAATACTGTAAGCTGTGAGTGTTTGACTGTGCTTGCACCCTGTGAGTATCTTGCAAACGATTGTATTTTAGAAAGCTTTGTTACTATTTGTTTTTTTAAAGTAATTTATGTGTATGAAAACTGGTTGTAAAATGACACCTTTTCTAATCTGATGGCATCTTAAGTATACTACAAGAACCATCAGAATATATTAGTACAAGCAAAGCAATAAAAAAAGTTAAGGTTCAGAACTTTAGTTATTTACAGGAGTAACACTGATTAAATAGATACTCTGAATTTATAGATTTTCTTTTTTTTATTTCTTGTTAACTTTGTCAGCTCTACTGAGGAAAGAAAATAATACAAGATGACATGAAATGGATAAAATAAAATTAAAAAATAAATAAAAAATAATAAAATAAAATAAAATAAAATAAAATAAAATAAAATAAAATAAAATAAAATAAAATAAAATAAAATCCCTCTTCTATACAGGCAAGTGGAGGCTTAACTGCATTGCAGAAAAACTGTAACATTTCTAGAAGATTAAAGAAACTTTTGATTTGAGCCATGTTCTCAGATTTCTAGTGATCTTAACATAAAAATGTATCTCCAAGTCATTTAACCAAAAGCAAAGCTAACATCCTTTCAACCACCATAAACAGAACAAATTATTATTATTTGGGAAGAGTAGAAATACTTTAGTGCAAAAAGATGAAGTTGTTATTTTATTTACTTTTCCTGAAGAAGCATTGTATCAGGAAGGCCACTTAGGTTAGCTCAAAAATGCTTGATATGTGAGAACTGAATGACAACCCACTTTTCGGATCTGTCAGGAGTTTTGTGAATGGTTCCTTTCACAGACTGACACCTAAATCTACTTTTTTAGCTCCTCCATGGTAATAAACAAAGGGATAATATCTTTCTTGGCCATAAAACAATTATTAAAAGTAGTACTTCTGTGTTAAACTGATCTAGCATGCCTTTATTTGCCTTTTTAGCCCACCCATGAAAAAGCACTGCCTGTATGGCCACAGTATTTCTACTTGTGCACAGATGTGTGCCGTAGCTGTCAGGCTTCCGCTTCCTAATTTTGAAGCTCATTAGCCACTTTTATTCAAATCAGATCAGAGAGAGGAATTTAAAAACTTTAATGAAAATATTTGGTCTAAAAAGGAGCAAGAAAGTATTCATTTCCTCAGCAAAGCAAAGAATGCAGAGTATCTTCAGCCTTTCCAAAAATAGAGAGCCCACAGGGAGAAAATTAATACAGATGTCTTAAACAAATGCGGTTACAACCAGAATATGCATTAAGCCTTCAATCCAAAAACAAACAAACCAGTTCAATGTATGTCAGAGACACCCTAACATCAAAAGGGATTTGAAGATGAGGTCTTGATGGTTTGATGCTGCAAGTTCCCTGGCACTTACAAGAGCTCAGCATTTCATGATAATTTGGTGCTTTCTTAGGATTTTGCTCTGAACATGAAGAACAAGACACTTAAAAATGTAATATAATCCATGTCTACTGTCTTGTGTATAACAGGTACCTTTTTATTACTACTGGTTAATTAAGAAGTAAGTCTACATCTTATCTCCAGACCCAGTTTTGGTAAGTACATTAAAATGGCTATGACAGACAAGCTAGCATGTATGACGGAGACGGTAAATTTTCTGGGTTAATCTCATTTCATCATGAGCCATGATCAGTGTTTTATCATTTCAGTTCAAAAATGACTCACAAGCATGGTAACATGTGACTGACTGATGTCACTCACTGATTTATTGTTTGCCCCCTGCTTCCTCTGCCTAACATTAAAATTTTCCTTTCAACCTTTGAAGCCAAGCAGAGTCGTACATTACCTTTCGGATGCCACACCAGTTTAATCACATTGATAGAGGGCTATGCAATCAAAGTGACAGTTCAATGGTGATTTGCATCATGCCTGACTCATTATTTTGTGAAGGATTTGGCATGCCAATCAATGGAAAATGATGTGCAGTCCCTTGAAAAATGACAGTAATCCATTTTCCACCAATTGGCAAGAGAAGTCCTTGACAGACTTACAAGTTAGGGCCAAAGCCAAATATTATTTGGCACATTTCTCACTTTGCTGCCATTTTGCAAATCCTGAGGGTATTTATCAAAGCAGTAATTTTTTTCCTTTAATGTTAAAAAAACTTATACCTTTCAGGATTTCCTTTTGTTTTCCAGGAAAGCCCTTGAATGTACAGATCTTTTGTGTGTTCATGTTGAATTCTATTATGACATAAAATACTTCTAAATGAGCATGGTCTGTTGATAACATCCTAATAATACTAACAACATCCTGTGACAGTATTGATAATGTCCTTCAATAGCATCCTCGTATAGTTCCCAGAGCAATTATGTTTAACCTTCTGCAGAAAGTTTTGCACAGTTCTTTGACACTTCCTTAAGAAGATGTTCACAGAATCACAGAATCATCTCGGTTGGAAAGGACCTTGAAGATCATCTAGTCCAACTGTTAACCTACCACTGACAGATCCCAACTACACCATGTCCCTAAGTGCTATGTCAACCCAACTCTTAAAAACCTCCAGGGATGGGGACTCCCCCACCTCCCTGGGCAGCCCATTCCAATGCCTAACAACCCGTTCTGTAAAGAAATGTTTCCTAATATCTAGTTTAAACCTTCCCTGGTGCAACTTGAGGCCATTATCTCTTGTCCTGTCACTTATTACTTGGTTAAAGAGGCTCATCCCCAGCTCTCTTCAACCTCCTGTCAGGAAGTTGTAGAGGGCGATGAGTTCTCCCCTCAGCCTCCTCTTCTCTAGACTAAACAACCCCAGTTCCCTCAGCCGCTCCACATGTGCTCCAGATGCTGCACCAGCTCTGTTGCCCTTCTCTGGACACGCTCGAATCATTCAATGTCCTTTTGGTAGTGAGGGGCCCAAAACACAGTAATCGAGGGGCAGCCTCACCAGTGCTGAGTAAAGGGGTAAGATCACTTCCCTGTCCCTGCTGGCCACGCTATTTCTGACACAAGCCAGGATGCCATTGGGCTTCTTGGCCACCTGGGCACACTGCTGGCTCATGTTCAGCCGGCTGTCAATCAACACCCCCAGGTCCCTCTCTGACTGGCAGCTCTCCAGCCACTCCTCTCCATGCCTGTAGCACCCGCCATTTGGCCTTATTGAAACTCCTACAGTTGGCCTCAGCCCATCGCTCCAGCCTGTCCAGATCTCTCTGCAGAACCTCCCTACCCTCGAGCCGATCAACACTCCCACCCAACTTGGTGTCGTCTGCAAACTTACTGAGGGTGCACTCGATCCCCTCGTCCAGATCATTAATAAAGATGTTAAACAGGAGTGGCCCCAAAACCGAGCCCTGGGGGACACCACTCGTGACCGGCCGCCACCTGGATTTAACTCCGTTCACCACAACTCTTTGGGCCTGGCCATCCAGACAGTTTTTTACCCATCGAAGCGTGTGCCCATCCAAGCCACAAGCAGCCAGTTTTGCTAGGAGAATGCTGTGGGAAACGGTGTCAAAGGCCTTACTGAAGTCAAGGTAAACAACATCCACAGCCTTTCCCTCATCCAATAAGCAGGTCGCCCTGTCATAGAAGGAGATCAGGTTTGTCAAGCAGGACCTGCCTTTCATAAACCCATGCTGACTGGGCCTGGTCATCTGGTTGTCCCTCATATGTTGTGTGATGGTACTCAGGATGAGCTGCTCCATCAGCTTCCTGGGCACCAAATTCAAGGTGACAGGCCTGTAATTTCCTGGATCATCCTTCTGACCCTTCTTATATATGGGCGTCACACATTGGCCAGTTTCCAATCTGTTGGGACCTCCCCAGTCAGCCAGGACTGCTGGTAAATCATGGAAAGTGGTTTGGCGAGCACCCCAGCCAGCTCCTTCAGCACCCTCGGTTGTATCCCATCTGGTCCCATAGACTTGTGTGTGTCTATGTGATGCAGTAGGTCATTGACTACCTCTTCCTGGATTGCAGGGGGTTGTTCTCCCAGTCTCTGTCCTCTGGCTGAGGAGGCTGGATTCCCTCAGTACTACTAGTCTTACTATTAAAGACTGAGGCAAAGAAGGCATTAAGGACTTCAGCCTTCTCTTCATCACTTGTTACCATATTTCCTCCTGCGTCTAGCAGGGGATGGAGACTCTCCCTGGTCTTTCTTTTGCTATTGACATACTTATAGAAACATTTTTTGTTATCCTTGATAGCTGAAGCCAGACTAATTTCCAGCTGGGCTTTAGACCTCCTGATTTCCGCCCTGCATAACCTCACAGCCTCTTTGTAATCACTGTGAGTGGCTAGCCTCTTCTTCCAAAGGCTGTAAACTCTCCTTTTCTCCCTGAGTTGCAGACAAAGCTCCCTGTTTAACCAGGGTGGTCTTCTCTGTTGCCGGCTTCTCTTACAGCACCTGGGGACTGCCTGCTCCTGAGCCATTAAGACTTTCTTCTCAAAGAGTGCCCAGCCTTCCTGGACCCCTATACCCTTCAGCACCATCTCCCAAGGGATCCTGTCAAGCAGGTGTCCAAACAAGACAAAGTCAGCCCTTTGGAAGTCCAGGATGTCAGTTCTGCTTCTCCCTCTCCTGGCCTCTGTAAGAATAGAGAATTCTATTATTTCATAATCGCTGTGCCCTAGTCAGCCTCCAGCCGCCACACCATCCTCCAGTCCTTCTCTGTTCACAAAGAGGAGATCCAGAAGGGCGCCTTCTCTGGTCGGTTCACTCACCAGCTGTGTCAGGAAGTTGTCTCCCCCACATTCCAGGAATCTCTGGGACTGGTCCCGCTCTGCTGTGTTGTATTTCCAGCAGATGTCTGGGAAGTTAAAGTCTCCCACAAGAACAAGGGCAAGCGATCATGAGATTTCTCCTAAGTGCCTATAGAATATTTCATCTACCTCTCTGTGCTGGGTGGGTGGCCTAGAGTAGAATCCTACTACAACATCTGCCCTGTTGGCCTTCCCCCTGATTCTAATGCAAAGACACTCTACACTGTCTTCACTACACTTGTACTCAAAGCAATCATAACAGTCCCTAACATAGAGCGTCACCCCACCACCTCTCCTTCCTTGTCTGTCCCTCCTAAAGAGCTTGTAGCCATCAACTGGTGCACTCCAGTCATGGGAGACATCCCACCATGTTTCTGGAATAGCCACGACATCATAATTTTCCTGTTTCATCACGGCTTCAAGCTCCTCCTGTTTGTTACCCATGCTGTGTGCATTGGTATACATGCACTTCAGATGGGCTGATTTTTTGCCCCCTTCCCCCTTCAAATCTAGTTTAAAGCTCTGTCAATGAGCCCAGCTAACTCCTGCCCCAAGATCCTCTTCCCCCTCTGGGACAGGCGGAGGATGTTGGATGAAGCTTTCACAGACATATTTGCGTTTGGGACACACCTCCATTGGCCCAACATAAGGTTCTGTCCCATTCAACACTGGTCTTTATCATGCAATTCTGACCTAAGGGGGGGAATTCAGTTGGGATTTAAGAGAAAACACAACACAACACAGCTTTGAGCACATGGAAATTGATAGACATTTCACTGAACATCTCAACAGCTGTGAAAATAGGGTTGAACACTCTGGAAATCCCACGTGCAGATCCTGGTTCCCTTCTGAGTGCAGGCATGAGTGCTGATTTGTGCTTTTCTTTGTGTTGCTCTGGGCCTGGATGATTTTGAAAACTCAGCAAGTTATTTTACGCAGCCTCCAAACCCTAAACTAGGTGACAATGTGAGTTGCCAAAGAAAGGGGGATGTGTGTCTGTAATTAATTTTAGGATGGGTTAAATGTCTTCTGAAATGTCAATCTTTGTTCACTGACTTTAGAGACATCCAAGGTGACCAGGTTAACGTGTAATTCCATGTTTATTCTTTTAAGATGGCACTACAAGCACAAATGCTTCCTTTGCTTCCACTACAGTGGTCCTAAATATTTGTTTCTCTTTCTGTAATGACAGTTCAGTCCTGGTTATGAAAATATTTCTGAGGTTGTGCTTATTGGGGAACTAATCTAAAAAATCAGAAAAATTATAAAGAAAAACATTATTTTTTCTGATGTTGCAACTTTTTTCCAAATGGATTAGTGTTCTGCCTGAAGTGGTTTTGAACTGAACAAATAGTCGAGGTAGTGCAATTAATACAGGAATTCATTGTGGTATTGGGTCAGGAAAAATAGGTAATAGTATGGTGTATCTGAAAACAATATTAATGTTGAAGTGAAATTTATGCTTAGATGAGATATCTAAGTCTATATGCTGAGATTAGTTTTGCTGAGAACACCTTTCTTTCATCTTTTTTAATGAATATACTTTTAGTATGAGTACACATAGTGTTTATTTATGCATATGTTAAGTCTAAAATGGAAAACTGTATTCTGTCATTTATATGGGGAAATGATCTGGTAAAATCTGTCTATTACTGGGAAAACTCTTTGTGTATATGTATATACAGTCAGCAAAAGGAGCTATATGCACTCTAAATATGATATTTATTAACATCTCTGATTGATTGTTAAAGCAGTGAGATGTTATTCCCTACTTATATTCACTTGCTGTCATTGGTTCACAAGTCTTTTTTTGAGATGTAGTATTTTTAGGATGTTGCTCTGCAGTGATGATTTTAAAATAAATACTATCAGGCAGCTTTACAAAACAAGTGAGTAAGGGAAAAACATACTTTTCTCAATTGTAGACAGTTATTGCCACATTACTTTCCAACATAAATAATAGAAAACAGTTTGAGTTTTGCATTTTAGGCTTGGTATATACATCAGTAAATATCATGAAGGAGAAGATCTGCAACAAATTCTTTAAAAGAAACTGGAAAAATATCCTAAAAATGTTTTAAAATTCTAAACATTTAAACACAACAAAAGGGGCAACAAAACCAGAACATTTACAATCTTAATAATATTTTTATTCCAAGCATTCAGAGCTGATTTAAAAACTTAAAACTGAACCTTTTTGTAAGAATATAGAGTTTCAGAAATAAAGCTTTCCAGGCCCACAGTGAGTTTCTCTTTTTTTTTTTTTTTTTCTTTTTTTTTTTTTTTTTTCCAGTTAGATTGAGAGTCCTATTCTCAGAGGTAATGCAGAACCAATCATGTGTAACACAGTTATAAAAATGCACATACAACTCTAATGTTGACAGTTTTGGTTCAAGTACCCACTTTGCCTGGTTCAAGTCCAGACCCTGAACTTCCATTTCCCACATTCCAGGTAACTGCAGGGTTAGTGGGAATTTAAGATACTTAAGCTTCTCACACGTTGTAGTTTGTGTCTTTCTTCCAAAAAAAATCTTCAAGACAGCTTGTATTTTTCTGTTAAAAATGTTGAAAATATCTTTAGGGCAAAAAACTGTTTCTTGCCTAGGTCTTCATATTGATTTATTCAAATATATAGGTCCATTCTGCAAGGGTTGAACTTATACATCATTGGAGATAAATAATACTGCAAAGAGCTTATGGTATAAACAAGCCAGATGAATGAAAAAAGAAAATATTATCCCTACATAATAAATGGAAGATTGAAAACAAGCAGCTTGCCTAAGGAAGTCTGGCTGAGTGCTGAACTTGAACCTTTTATCCAAAAGCCTGATTCAATGTCTCCAACACAAAACTGTCATCACTTGTGCAAAGCCTGTAACCCTAGTTTTGATATACAGCTCAAGTTAAAATTTTTTGAAGAAAAAAATAAAATCAATCTATTCTACTCAGTCTGTTGTTATGGCATTATACAGCTGAGTTTTGATTTTGCATATTGGGTACCTCACATTGTCATTGTTCTAACTTGAGTACTTTTGTTATCTATCCTCTTTACCAGATGATCATAACTTAATACAGAAATCAGAGGCAATATTTATTGGATGAATGATAACATTCATTAAATCTGGCCAGCTTCCGCAAATGTGGAAAGGTTCTGTATTTCACATGCTTGACAGGTAGCCATACGGCTATCTTTGTGTGGTGATGGGTATTTATTGCTTAAGCATCACAGAGGACCTGTGCATACATCCAACAGAAAGCAGGAAAAGAAAAAAACCTAATTCTTTGCATAGTCCAATATGTATTCAAAGATTTATCACCTGCCTTTGTATTTTTGGATATGTTTGCCAGTATTTTTCCTTCTTCAAGGTCTGAAATGCAAAGGCATAGGCAGCAATGGAGTATTCAAGGACAGAATGTGAACCACCCTATTCCCCTATTAGAAAGTAAGGATTATTATTATAAACTGTTTCATATGCTTATCCAGAATATTTTTGTATTGTTTTGCATAAGCTCCCTTTGTTTCTCCTCTATAAAAGGGCATCAACAAGCCAAAATCTTCTTAATCCAGTGCTTTAGAATTCTAGCATTCGTGCAGTTAAGTCTCCTTTTATACAAAGGAAAATAAATGGCGACAAATGAATTACAAGGTTGTAAATCAATTGAGTGCTTCTGCTGATATCCATCTCAGGGACACTGCGGAACAGCAATGCTAACAGAATGTGGATGAAAACACAGAATATTTGCTACTGATAATTCATATTTTCCATCATCAGTCTGAGAAATGTTTAGAGTGTAGTGCTGTGTCAGCATAATTATTTGATGTTTGTATTTGAGTCATTATCACAAGGGTGGTGTTATTCATATAGAAAATGAATGAAATCTGAATGCTCCTGGAGCCTTAAACCAATAAAAAACCTGAGCAGGTTTACTTTTACTTTTCTCCCTGAAACACAAAAGTCTTGTAACTTTCCAGAGAAGGTGGAAAATTTAATGTTTCTAGGCTATGAATGAGGCCCCAAATTTATTGCTTATTATTAGATCTGTATATGGGTAATCTATAGTTCTCTGACTATGACTTACTACAGCTACTTCTGTGCCAGGGTTTTCCCAACTCACAGAAGCAAATCCAGAGTTTAGGCTATTCAGAAGATGTATTTTAACCAACAAGAGTGAATGAACGTCACTACAAACTCTCTCTTCAGCTGTAGGTGACTTCAGTTACTGACTATACACGGGGAGACATGCTTAAAATGTGTATATTTTTTTTTCAGCTGAGTCTGGGTTTCATTGGATTGGACTGCAGTGACAGAAGTAATGATTAAAAAAAGGATCTGATTATTAACTTGCAAGTGGAAAAAGAACACTAAACCCACACTAAACTGAAAAACAAAGAACAGAGCAGCCTTATCAATTGATAGATAATGCAAGTGAAAAGATGTGTCCCTTGACCTTCCATAACAAGCGGAGAAGAAATCTCTTCTTGTTGCTCTCAGAGGACCTCGATCTGCCACGTGGAATAAGCTTGAGGTCTCAGTTTGTCTTTGGTGCCTTTGAACTAGTGACTTCATGACTCTCCATGATGTGTCCCAGCCCCTGGTCTGTGCAAACGTTCAGTCCAATCTCCCACCTGGTCAACATTTCAGTTGTGGACAGCTTCAGCAGGAGAAATTGGTACTTGGCTCTATCTTAAACACTACCTTACCTACGAAACACTTTTCTTGATGTCCCACTGCAGTTATCCTGACCACGGGGATGCTGCCTTAAGCAGAGGAACCTGCTTCACTTTCTCTGTCAGCATCTGTGTTTTCTGTAAGGGGGCCCTTCAGGGTGGAAAAGCACAAGCAGAAAAGGAGATGATGACATGGGTATTAGACAGCTCAGCGTGGTCAGGTACATGCAGAAATATTGACCACACAGGCAGAGTGATAGAAGCTGAGATACTGGGACATAACAACTGTGGTGACAGTGTAAACTGCAGAATCACAGAATCACAGGTTGGAAAAGACCCTTGGGATCATCGAGTCCAACCATTAACCCTACTATACAAAGTTCTCCCCTACACCATATCCCCCAACATCTCATCTAAATGGCCCTTAAAGACATCCAGGATGGTGACTCCACCCCCTTCCTGGGCAGCCTATTTCACTGTCTGACCACTCTTTCTGTGAAACTAGCATCTTGGTTACACAAGATAAGCAGAGTTTTGTCAATCTGTGGTCTTGTGATTGGTTTCATTAAATGCCAATGTCCTTTCTACAAATGCAGCATCTTGGCTCGAGAGGTGTACTTCCCAAGAGTGCGATGTGTGTGCTTGAAATTGTCACTATACTCTGGCAGTGCTTCCTACAACATTGTACTTATTCCAGAAGTACAAAAGTGTATTCATGTTTGGGATATGAAAAGACGGTTGACTCCAGAGAGACTTGGGTGCCCCGTTGAAATTGAAGCTATAAAATAGAAGAAATTGTTAACATGACTTCTAGTTTGGATTCAGAGTAAATGTCCTTTTGTTCTGTCATTGTTATAAATTTCATTCAGTAAAATCAGTCATGCAGCTATCAGTGGGTGAAGAAAAAAATTGTATTTAAAAATGGAGGATTAAATTAGAAAATAAAAAGTTACACAGAGGCAATGTAATAATAAAATAATCATAAAAAAAACCCCTGAACTAAATAACAGCCAACTAGAAGCAGAATTTTAAACCATAATTGGAATTAAAAGAAATAAACAGTTTTTGCCCTTATCTAATCTATCACTTGAACAGTAATGTGATCTTTGAATTAAAACATGTAGTTGGATGAGAACAAATCCATCCTTACTGTGATTCCATTAACACCAAGTGTTACACTATGTGGGCTTTGACAGGAATATGCATAACTACCAGAGGCAGGAATATAAATTCAGTAATGGGCCAAATCCTGTCAATGACTTTTTCATTAGCTGGAGCTGGGTCTAGGCACCAGCAACTGTAGACCTGAAAGAAATCTGGAATAAATTGGTGGCATTATTCCTGTGGAAATGTGGAGCCATTAAGTAATGTATTACACCGAATATCAGTGGCAAAGCTGTGAACCGATCCTAGATCTGCTACCTGTCATCTGCCTTCTTAAACACAGGAAAACCTGCCTGATCTCTTGATACCCAGAACAGTTCCTCCCAGTCTCTGTTTGTTTTAGCTATTTACATGGCTAACCTGGCAGCCCTGGGACAGTCCTTTGCCACGTGTTTGTACAGCATGTGACACAAAGCACCCCATCTCAGAGGGGGCTTCATGGATACAGTGCAAATAATGCTAATAAAGTTAATAATGCTACCAATAACGGTCTGAAAAGCGGTGGTGTAAATATTTGCTTTATGAGCAGTGACAGTGTATGCTGCAGACAAAGCTAAGCATTTGAGTCAGGCAAAGCAGGTGTTTGAACTGGGATTTTCAGAGCCTGAAAAGGTGCTGTCCCCGCAGTACTAGGGCATGGGAAACCACACACAGTTTGTAAATACCCAGTGCCTTCACAGAATACAACTAGCTGTGAAACTCCACCTCCCTTTCCAGTATGACAGCTATGACAAATTCTCTCTAGGGCTTGGCCCATCACTTTTTGGTGCCTCAGCTTCCCTGCTTATAGGACAGAAGCAACTGTGTTTGCCTGATGCAGTCAAAAAAATAAATTAATTTGAGCCAACTGTTTTACAAATGACTGCATGAATGTGGTCCTGTTAAGTACAAAATTTTATTAACAGGTAAAAAGGAATTTTTAATTTACCATTGAAAGTAGACGAATTTCTTTAAATCACGTTAAATTACTTCTTGATGGGTAAAGTTCCTTCTCCCATACCCATGTCTGGATCTTTATCCTTCCCATATCAAAATCCACTCTAATTTTTTTACTGTGGAGCTTTAAAAATAATCTGGGGAGTCATAAAAACTATCCCTCTCCACAGATTCAATAGGCAGCCTAATAGAAAACAATTATCTTGAACAATAAAAAGACCAAATAACACTTGGGACATTAATATTTTCATCAGAGATGCACCTCGTCATTGCAAAGTCCTGTGCAAGCCAGCAGACCTGACTATTTGTGGCATCTATTTTACTCTTGCTTTAGACCACCAAAGATCAGAAAACATCTTGAGACACAAACTTTTTTGTAAGCTAGGCCAGCAACAGAAACAAGAGAGGTTTGCTGACTATCCTCTGTTGTTCCATTGTACCCTAGTTTCCATGATACACTCTTAATAAAACAAAAGGGAACCTTCCAATGAAAATATCTCCCCATTTTATAATGTAAAATACAAGCAATTTTATCAGCATTAACGCTGATTGGCTTCCATTAGCCTCTTGCCTTCTAATAAAATTTATGATACCTTTCAGAAGCACAATTTGATAGAAAGTGAAGTGATTACACCCTGCTTAGATATCTCTCCAGCATCTATTCTAACAATAATGCGGTAATTTTATGCATGAAATAGCACAATTGGCATAAATAGTTATAATACTGAGTGCTGTCTAAGGAACCTGGCTGCTGGAAAATTAGAAAGAGCTTCACACTTTTGAAACAGGTAATTAGGATTTCTCTCCATGCTCATAGAAGGCAGACTGGAGTTTCGTTTTATATTTCATGTTTCATTAAAATATATGTGTTAAAAATAAATGTTGAATTTAAAGGTGCAGAGATTACGGAAATTAAAGGTACAGCACTGCTGCAGAAGGTAGTGTAAAATAGGCCTTCTTAACTTCTAATTTTGGCTCTGTCAAGAGTTTTAACACTTTCTGACAGGTAAATCAGGCTTCCACTGTTTTCAAAGTGTTTAATTCAGCAATAGCTGCATACAGCTGTGGTCAGCAAGACGGAGTTTTACTGATGCAGAGTTATGTCCCTAAAAGTAGTCCCAAATTTAATTTTTGCTTGCTCAGAAAAGTGGATGGTTAATGATAAAGGAAGCTCTTCCAAATTAGAGGTTTCAGGGCACTTGTTCCTGACCTACCTCCTGTTTATCATTTGGCTGATCAGGGACTGTCTACAACAGGTTTTACTTCCCATTCCCACCAGTAGTGTCCCTCACCTTTGGGGAGGGTTTCCCACCAGTGATCCTATTTAGCCCTCACTTCTAGATGATTTCAGTCTTGCTGTGCCATAGCATGCCAATGTATTGTGGCTAAGCAAGAAATATATAAAAATCTTAGTAAGTTAATATTACAAGGTAAGAGGGAAATATTAGCATCTTTTCCTAAGACTGGACTTCTACCTTCCTTCTCTGTTATCAGATCAAATAACTCATTGTAACATTGAGGAACTCAGTAAGTTCCAGTTCCATTTGATATGATTTGAAAATGTTCCTCACAAATCACAATCAGCCCTTTCTTTCTTTTTTTTAAGCAACTGCAAAATCTTGCAGAGGCTTTACATCATGAAATAGCTCAGAGAAAGATGTAGATGTTGTTAAAAAATTACTGTTAATAGCATACTCTGGAATTGCCTTTTACAAGGATATTTATTCAACTCTTCAGTGATGTTTACTTAAGGAAATAATAAAATTAATATCACAGATGTTTATTCAAAACAAGAAAAAACAACCCCACAGACCACTAACAGTAATTGATAGGTCTTAGAAAACTGCGTCTTACATAAATTATCCTTTGAACTCCATGATTTTCTTTTTTCTTTGGATGTTGTGAGGGTCAACACCTTAAAGTAGGATTCACAAGAGAATCTGGTTCAAAACAATTAGGAACACACTTTCAGGTAAATGATTTAAGTTGTGAATTTGGTAAACAACCACTAGTTCCTTCAAGGTCTCCTGGAAGATACAGAAGAGTTCTCCCAAACCACAGCAATCCACATATTTTATCTTAAAATGTTGAAATGCATTGTTCTGTTTTGAAGTAACATTTCAGAGTGAAATATGGCTACATTATCACTTTCCAAAGAAAACAAGGAAGCAAACAATCACACAAAAACCCCACAGAAAAGCAACAAAAAAAAAATCTCAAAAAACCAAAGCCCCAGACTCATTTAGAGTGTAGACCTATGTGACAGGTATAGTTTGACTCAAAATCCCTGTTTATTTTCTCATCTTGTCTCAAAAATTTGGGTATTCTGGTGACTCTACTTGTGAAAGATTTTTCCGGCTGCTCTGTGCCTCTTTTATGGGAACCTGGCTAGCTGCAACCCTGCTGAAAAACAAGCAAGTTGGGGATGACTGTGGCTCAATTATCACTTAGACCTGCAAAATCAAGGCCTATTCATCATGGTTCAAAGCTCCCCTCTTACGAGGGTGCAAGGTGCATTTCAATAGACTGATTGGGAGGAAATGTTTCTTAGTTGTAATTTTTTTTTTTTTTTCATGTAGCCAAGGCTGGCTTTTTATTCAGGAAAACTTCAGTGAGGAAGGAAAATAACTACCTTTATTATAATAGACAGGAAGAAAATACTCCCTAAAGAAACCATCAGCAGTTGGGAAACTTTATTATCATTTTCTTGTCTACACTCAAAATCTGAAAAATCTGACTGAAATTAAGTACCTGTTGTACAAAGAAAAAATCAATGCATTTAAATCAATGATAAAACTGCTTCAGTTCTACTGAAGAGGGAATAGCTCTTCTGCTAGCAGCTGCAATCAAGAAGACACTTACCCAAACTGTTTTTGGTCAGTAGAATTTGAAAGAAATTTATTACAATATTATTAAACGATGAAGAAAAGGAGAATTTATGTGCACATACTTGACCGTTGTCTGGTAAATAAATTATAACATAAGAACCTCCCGACTTCGAAAATGAGAGCAACATTTCATAATTTTGGACTAAAATCCCACAAAGCAATCTCTTTTTTGGTTTCTTAGATTTCAAAATTTGATTGATATTGTGCTCTCGCCATCTGTAGGGTCCTTATGGAAAGCAGGGAAGATGAGACCTCAAATGTGAACAGAAACAAATAAAACCTCAAAAAAATAGCCAACTTTAAAACAATACAAGGGAAAAGAATAAAACAAAGTGTTCAGCTATTCTTCACACACAAAACAATAAAGAGCAGGAGTATATTTTCCATTTGCCGTCCAGCTATAAAGGTCAAGCATTGCTCACACTTGTTAATTAATGAACAATAATGTATTTTTTTCAAGTTGTGTTTTCAGCAAATCTCCTTACTTTTTTGGCTGGTTTTTGTTGTTGTGGTGGTTTTTTGGTGTTTGTTTGTTTATGGTGTTGCTTTTTTTTTTTAAACTTCTCTCTCTGTCACATATGCTTCAGGACTGACTTCATCAGTTCTTGGTTGTAGGGAACAGCTTGAGGTGCTGGAGTCTGGCACAGAGCACATCTGTGCCTCGGTCTCTGCAGCTTGGCTTGGAGGGAGACAAGGGTTTCTCTAGAGATCGCAAGTTGTACTCCAAACACTCACACTCTGTCCTGCTTGGGACACAGCCAACTTCCACTTAATGCACAGTACCTTTTGGAAACGTGCCACCGAGAGAGACTCCAGAGAATACACGTAAGTGATCTGAATTATTCCTGGGAAATAAATTATTCAGGAGATTTAGCCTTTGTTCCCAAACCGTTCCTGATTACTGTGAACGTGATAGCTATGCGTAAGTATTTACCAAATAGTTTATGCAAACAAATTGCAGCCTATGGATGTTTCGTGAAGTATTCACTTCAGCTGTTCATTCTCTGTTATTCTGTAAACTGTGTTGTGTTCCTGAAATCATATGTTCCCTGATTGGATGACTAAAAAATTGCATCGCGCTGCTCTCCCGGTTGATAACTGAAGTCTTCAGAAGAGGGGAATAACACATAATGAGCAGCAAACAACAAGTCTGCGGTGCAGTGGCACACTAATTTTTGGGTGGCAAAGCTGACTTATAAGGTTCCTTCCCTCCTTGACTCCTGACTTCTTTGTTCTTCATCAGTCACCAAAAATGTATCATATTTGTAACTAATTTGGCAACTACACAATTCTGAATGTGTGCACGTTAAGTTCACTTGCTTCTGAAAAGCTTCATTTCATTTTGGGACTAATACTTGCAATTCTGGCTTTGAGCATAGGAAACCGAGGCAGCTGTAGCCCTGTATCCCTGTAATGAAGTATTGCCATTGCTATATTGTTATTATTGTTGTTACCATTGTTAATGAAATTTTTTTCTGCATGGTAGTATTGTTTCTGTGCAATTAGATCTGGACTAATAATGATTCTTAGATTAGACTGTTACTATTTCAATTTTACTAATAATAAATTCTTGACTTTATATACATATATATATCCATACACACATAAATAAAAGTTGTGTTTCCTGTTTGTCTATAAACAATGTTTTGAGCATAACACAGCTGGGAGCCAATTTCATAACAAATAGGCATTTTCAGCTGTATCAGGCACCATGGGTCTATACAAAAGTGAGAAATGGCACAACTGATGACAAGGAAATAACCAGTCAGGAGCACTGGGCGAAGGGGAATGGAACCATCCTTTTTATTGTCTTTCATCAGCTTAAACTGATTGTGAAGCTCATCTTTCAGACAGTGATAAATTATAGCAAATGTTGGATGTGAAGCTATGTTGCTCTCAGAATCTTGTTTATGGGCAACCAGTAAACGTATCTTAAATATAAAGCCAAGAGTTTATTAGTATAATAAAATCTTAGTTGTCTAATCATTATCAGTCCTGATATAATTAGTGTGGAAAAAGAAAGAATACTTCTATACAGAACAAGTTACAGCACTAATAATAATGTTGTTGAGACTGTCACACACACGCCTCTGAGCTTCTATCCCCTTTTTGTGGTGTTAGGGCCACCCAACTCCTGCTCCGCAGGGTCCCAAGGTCAGTGGTTTCATCCTGGCGGTGGTGGTAGGGGGGGTTATGGTGAGCTGCCAGCATCTGGACCCCTTTGGCAGTAGGAACATGACAGTGATGTTGTATTGTTTCTTCTTCTTGACTTTAGGATCCCCTTGCATTTATTCTTAGATGCTTGCTAACACATTTTTACACCTTGCTCTTTCTTCAACGGTTTGCAGCTCCACATCCATTTCACATATGTTAGATATTATTTCTTCATTTCCTGTTACCCCTAAAACAAGTTTCACCCAGCTCCAGCTTATTTCTTTAACTGACCATGAGCTTTTTATAGTCATGCAGTCTCCAGTGACAGCCCGTGATCCACCCCTTATGACCCCACACCTGCACATCGCTGCATCACATTGCATGTCCCCACTTCTCAAGGCTTCTGTTGTCATACCAGGACTGTATTTCTCTACACTACCTTCTACCAGAGTTGTAAAACTAAGGTGATATCACAGAATCACAGAATCATCTAGGTTGGAAAGGACCTTGAAGATCATCTAGTCCAACCGATAACCTAACACTGACAGTTTCTAACTACACCATGTCCCTAACAGCTATATCGACCCTACTCTTAAACCCCTCCAGGGATGGGGACTCCACCACCTCCCTGGGCAGCCCATTCCAACACCTAATAACCTATCTGTAAAGAAATCATACAGAGATATCATACAAAGATATCATACAAAGATAAACAGAAATAGAACAAACTGTAGTCATCTGCTCATTAGAAAAATGGCAGTTATAACTAAACCAAGTAAAACAAAACTGCAGGCAGATCAAGAAAAGTTCAGACAGAGCAAGCCTGACAAGCCAGATCTGAGGCCTTTGCAAACTCAACACAAAGCCTGAGACCTGCTACTAGCAATGGCAATATGGTATTACAGGGCTATAGGGGTACAGGTAGATGCTGTCAGCTGGAAAAGGAAAAGGTCAGGACAATCTTGCACTCTTGGTTTTTGTTTTTTTTTGTTTTTTTTTTTTTTTTTTTTTTGTTTGTTTGTTTTGTTGTTTTTGTTTTTGTTTTTGTTTTTTTTTTTTTTTTTTTTTTTTTTTTTGTCAGGGGCGTTTTTATAGTTTGGGTTGGTTGTTCTTTTCCTGTTGGAGAAAGGTATCTACATGACCCTTGCTCATAAAAGGCTTAAAAATCACTAAGTGCCTGACAGGTTTTTGGGTACAAGCACTTCTGCTTTAGAGTTTTAAATTCTCTTGAACTAACAAATTATGTACTTGCCTTACACCTCCTGTGCTGTGAATGTCTCAAAATGAGAGGTGAGTCTGCCAGACTGGTCCACTAAAAAGTCTACAAGGATGTTTTGTCCCCACCACTGTATTTTCAGGCCTGGGTAAATTAAATAATAGCTTTCTTCTTAAAAGATACTTGTTGGAAGAAAAGGTGGCAATATAAGAAAAAATTATGTCCTCCTTTACCTGAATAAGTTACAAAACCACAAAGCCACGAAAGCCAGAAGGAAATAAGTGCATGATACTTTGTGGCAAAGGGGAGAGCAGTAAGCAGGATGATCACAAGACTGACTTGTCTGTGTTACTTTGTATTGTCGAAGAGGAAAGAAAACTCATCCTGGACACTACAAAAGCATTACTTGTAATAAGTTGTCCATAAACGAGCCTGAGCAGAAGAACAATGATTGTCATAACTACATGAATGAAAAAATAATGTCTTCTAAACATATACAAATATCACAAGTGACCTTGCCCTAACTGTTTCTAATCATATGAATGAAATCTTTAGAGGAACCAAGGGTAGACCTGACAGAAGATGGTTCATTCCTTAGACGTCCCTGATTAATTTTAAACACTGGATCTAAACAAGTGGAAAACTATAAAACATGACCAGGTGAATCTAGCTCCTGAAAAAGCACAGTGTATCTGGTTGAGACTTGGGGTGTAGCTCATTTCTGAGAGCGGAATTTCTCATATGGCCATGACTGCATGCCGTTTGGTTTCAGAGCACTGCACATTTCCAGGGGCGTCTCCATAGGGATAAGGGGTTGAATTTGAATTCTGAGGCTCATTCTTGTCCTCCCACCCATCTTGGCTCCGGCCCCAAGCTCTGTGCAAAGAAAGGGTGCAATCTCATATCCAGATTCATCTCGCATTCACCCTACCTCCTTTTGCTATTGGAGTGGCACATGCCTCTTCCTCCAGCAGCTGGTGGGCTCATCTGGTGCAATGTGCAAACTGACTCTCTCTTTTGTTTTCCTCTTGCTACCCCTAATAACTTTGCCAGACTTTTCTGCACGCTGGCGATGGATGTCATAGAAATGCCTATCAGCACATAAATTAAGCAAACACTTGGGGTGTCCTAAAGAGCTTTGCAAAGTAATGTCTGAGATGCCAGCGGGATTGTGTCTGAGTTAGGCACAGATTATTACACGCTCAACAATAGAGCTTATACACAGCTCTGGATGAGGAACAGGAACCCGAGCAGGTTGTTGGCCATCTGAATTTTACTTGCTGAGTTATTTCCCCAGATAGAGTCTTCAGTCACAGCCTGGCAGCTGCCTCAAGCACTGCCAGAAAAGTCGCACCACTTTATTAACATAACTAATGCCACAGAAGAGGATCTGCAGATATGGAAATCATTCAGCTTCATATGAAATTTCAACATACTATCATTTAGGCTCTCCAGCCAGCATCACTTACGAGAACAACTTACCTGCAGAGTCTGTCCTTTCATATCTAGAAAAGTCAGGAAAAGTGAACTCTTACATCACTTCTTTCCTCCTTCTCTCTGCAGTTCACCACATCTAAAGTTAAAAGGATACAGAAAAATCATTTTTCTGGCACTGGTTTTAGGGCTAAAAGAAAACAAAAAATGCAGTGCATGTCTAAGCGGAACAGAAAGGTGCCTGATAAACAGCTCAGCTTCAAATAGTCAAGAGAAAGGCTTTGAGAGAGAGGCCTTTGTGGTTAAAATATCCTGCTAGATCAGAGAAAGGAGATCAGAGATCCGGAGAGGGGATTCGTACCTTAAAAATAAAAGGAAGAAGAAAGTAATCATTCTCTTCAAGTGAAATTTCAAACTGCATTAATTTTTCTATATAAATTATATTGTAACAGAACATCGGCACTTCCTGCCCCTCATCCAGCCAATGGGCCACCCGATCTACCATGTCTGTCAGCAACAGCAGCCAAAACCAGCTGCTTCCAGAAAAAGTTTAAAACTCTGTGAATGTTTGTAATTGTGACAGATTGGGGTGTACCTGACCCTAGGTTCTGATCAGTTTATGCCCTGAAGCATGAGAATACACAACTCTTGTCATTTTTATCCCAGATAGCAAAACTGCAGATGTTCTTTTTCATTTAAAAATGTGCTGAGCTTCCCTCATTCAGCCTGTATGTCCTTTATGCTGATGCCTTGGGCAGGCCATATCTGCATTTCTGAGGGGACATTGAATACAGGAAGACAAGAGAGAGAGAAAGAGGGAAAAATGGACAAATCAATGGGTGGATTCTGAGTTTGCAATAAGCCACAGCTCCAAAGCTCTCCTTGTAATAAGCACGTTCATTTTTTTTTCTGATAACAAGACAGTGCTGAAAAAGGCAAGTATGCAATTAGAAAATCCTAAGCACATAATGATGAAATTGAGGAAAGGTTAGGTTTAAATGAGAGCACTTATTTTAAGGCAAACTATTTGATACTAGAAGTGCCTGGGGTTCACACTTCTCTGTAAACAACATACCTGACCATATGCCTAGTTACATGTCACAGAATCACAGAATCACCTAGGTTGGAAAAGACCTTGAAGATCATCTAGTCCAACCATTAACCTAACACTGACCGTTCTCAACTACACCATATCCCTAAGTCCTTGGGCTGCTCACTGATGTTGCTCTGTCATTCTTTGTAAATGGACTGTTTATATTATGCTTATATACATACATGTATATGCATTCCAACAGAGTTGAGGATGCCCTCCTCTGCATACACTAATATGTTACTTTCACTTTCTTTACATTAATCTGTGGGACTAACTGCCAAATGATACCATGGGGTCAGGAGGACTCAGTAGGGTGAGTTATTTAGAGGGAAGAAAAAGTCTGTGAGAGTTATAAACATGCCACTTGGAAGTTTTGGCTAAAGAGATCTTAGGAATAAAGTAATATTTGTGTTTCCTAGGCTGAATCTCCTGTTACTAGCTGCTATAAGAGACAGGGTTAAATGGATCGAAATTGATCTGCTACAGCAATTTCTATTCTCTGTATTGCAGAGTCCTTTCAGCTGTTACAGTGACACTTTTTCCCATTTCCTCTCTGCAGCTACTATCTATAATAATGTGTTTACATACACCATAAGCCCATCAGTGAGTGCTAGCACAGACCATTCTCATTCATTCCCATTAATATCATTGCCACTGTTAAAAGATCAGCCCATTTGCAAACTGCTGCTCTGAGTCACTGCTTGTGGCTTCCAAGACTGGGCTAGGGATGCTCTGGAAGACAGAAATCACTGATTTTCCTAATGGAAGAGTTTTAAGTAAGACTTAGAAGCGTATAAATTAAAAGCTATGAAGTCATGCCATCGGTTTCTTTCCCATTCAGGATTATTTATCATACAGAATTTATTCCACCTCCAGTCTCATAAGTATTTTATAATGTTGGTCTTATGGGACACTTCTCTTCATCCCTCCTGTTAGACTTACACTTTCCTTTTTAAAGGTTTCAGGTCAAGATTTAAAAAAAACTATCTCTTTCTGACTTTCAGAACTCCCAAGTATTCAACTACTTCAAATAAAATTAGTGAGAGATGATCCATAACTTCAAAGATCTGATCCTAAACTTGATTAGAAAAAGCAAAAGCCAGTTTGGAAATACTAACCTTTTCCTGAAATGTTATTTTTATTTACACATTGTAACCAAAAGTTCTCAGATAAGCTAGATTAATCCAAGTTTATGAAATACTGAAGCCTCAAAGGGAAAAATATTATAATAGCAACCAATTCCAAGAAATAATTAATACCACCAGAAGAGTCAGCCTGGCCAGAAGGAACAAGAGAAAGTGGATTTTTAAAAAAGCACTGGGAATATAGAAGGTAGAAAAAACTGCAGCAAGAGTAAGAAAATAGCATTATATATGGAATATTACCATTCTCTATCACTTTATAACAGATCTCTGACTAAGGACATGAGAAAAACCAGCATGCTCCTTGTCTGGTTGCCTTCCCTCAATTGCAGGCGAGGGGCAGGAGCTGCCAGCCAGTGCCTGAGGTGCTGGAACAGCACTGGAGAAGGATCCTGCACCATGTGCAGAGCACACAAACCTCTCCCCACCTGGAACAAGGGTATGGGGAGAAAGGGACACGGCAAGGACTTAGTCATGTTCTCTCTTTGCTTCTGGAACCATCCCACCCTTAACTGGGAGGCCGATTTAACTGAATGCTCTTGTTGGCTCCGGTGGGACCCTGCTGCTTCTCTGCAGACTGTCAGTCATGAAGTGCTTTGGACACTTACTGGCAGCTAAATCAAGAACTTGTTTCACCCATATCTCTGCTCAGCTAGAGGAACGCAGAGACTGCCCGAGGGCTGTATTTCAAAAGGTAAATTCAAATGTGATGCAGTCCCATTACAGCTTCGGTGCAGAGCTTGAAACTGGGGAGACTTGAAAGCCAACACTTGGTAGGGGCGAGGCAATACAGATCCAGTGTCATGAGAGAAGCCTCATGGCTTGGGTCATCGCGTAGTTTCACAGAAAATATCTAAAGGCAAGTGCAGAACTTCAGGTGACTGACTATATTTCTGGTTCTGCTGTTCATGCAGTATTGTAATTTGGTCAAGGCAGTTAAAACTCAGTGTCCTACACTGTCTATTTGGAAATTAGGAAAAAAAATAATGGTTGCAAACCTATGCAATGAAATATCCTTCATAAGAACAAAGATCATTTATTGTTATTATGATTATACTCAATTGAAACATTTCATGGAAGATAGGTGCATAATTGATAACAATGACCTTCGCAGAAAACTACAGACACATTTCAAACTAAGCAACTGGTCTATAGTTATTGATGACATGTTATTGAATTATTTATCACAGCCTGAATGAAGGAAATTATATTTGCTGTTGAAAACTACAGTAATACAGTAATAATGGAAAATCTTAGAGAAGTGTTAGGTTTCATACACAGAGAGTATGTTGAAGCAATATGCATTGTACATAATTTGAGAGGTGGGGGAGGTTACCAATTAGGCAAATTATTAAGCCTAGTAATTTAAAAAGAGAAAGAGAGAGATAGAGGAGAAAATAGGTGCATTAGCAAACCCTTACAACAGATGGCAAAGTATCCTCAGATCCTCTAGTGATAAAAAATATATAATATATAAACTTTGAAAGAATATTTTATATGATGATATCACCTAGAATACACTCACTCTGAGGACTCAGAAAGCTATCTAGGAGACATTCAAGTAAATTATTTAACACAGGATGACAGGAAAGAATTAAAGAAAGAAATTTTCCTATCTAAAAGTTAAAGCAACAATCCACTCTGTATCCACTGTTAAAGCTCAGGGTCCAGATGGTTGCCCAATAGAATTTTTAGCAAACATTTGGAGAGATAATAAGGCCTGTAACAGTAGATAATTACTCACTTCTATATGGCTCAGTGCCCCCCTCATCTACATTTGTTTCTGTAGCAGGTTTTTTGCCAAAAAAAAAAAAAAAAAGAAAAAAGGAAACAGACCCTCAGGGTTTTCTTCTGTTGTCGTTCTCCCTCCTCGTTCACCCTAATTTGTAATATTGTCTCTGCTTTCTCAATGCAGATGTCAAAATACAAGTGTCTGCCATCTTGCTATCCATGGCCAATCTTGACAACTTTCAAAAAGGTGAGCCTGCATTGAATACCATGAAATTTAGTACTTTTGTTAGTTAAGAATGAACTAAAATTAAATATAGAACACAAATTTAGATTTAATTTTTTTAACTCATTCAGTCCATTAAAATAAACAGAATGTGTATCACAAAAGCAAGAGAAGCTGGTGATCTAGTTACCTACAGTAAATAGTAGGAATACTACTGTGGTTTAGACACAACATTTTGTGATATGGTCACACTTCAATAGAAACTGAAAGGGAAGGGCTAGACCAAAGTGTTTGGTATCAGAAGTTATCTTTGCTCCCTCTAGAAGTTAATGGGAAAGAAAAAAAAACAAAATCTGAAGTCTGTTATTCTAAATCCTTAGGTGTAAAACCCCCAGCAGGGTTACCAAAGTCACTTTATGTTTGCAGCTACAATCTATTTCTTAGTCTGTGAAAGCACTAATGTGAAATATATGTGCTATGAACCAAAAACAGTGTTACCATCAGCAAACTGAAGTGTGAAAGAGACATTGTTATACTAAGTTAATGGAGCTGTGACAGTGTCCTAGATCTTACTGTTTATTTTGATATTTTTTTTCTTCAAAGCCAAATGTGCATATATAAAGTGTGAAGACGTTGATGTCTTTGAGAGGGTCATCAGGAAGAAAGCAAATCTTTGGATGTTGACGCCCTTCTTTTTTCCTTAATTACATACTGCTCATCTGAGGAGCCAATAGGCAACCAACTTTAGTTTTAACATATTTTAGGTAACAAACTTTAGGTGGGTGAACAGATTGGAGATCTGCTTTCCTTGTGTTTGGATTGAACTGAGCCCCAGGCTCAGATTCTCGGCTGGTGTAAACTGGCACTGTTTCAATTAAACCAATGGTGCGGCACCAATTTGCAGCAGCTGATGGCCTGACCCTTTCATTCTCTCACCCTCTCAGCTGCTAAGGAGCTAGAGGGCCATTAGTCCAGTTGTTAGTGAATCATCTGGACAAGACATTTGGAAGAGGATATTGCATAAATAGATAAAATGAGAACTAGTAAAACTGGGAGGGGGGGGGGGGGCGGGGGGGAAGACATCAGATCCAAAAAAGCGTTAGAAGACATGATTCAAAAGGAAAACTGGAGAACATAAAGAGTTCTTATTTACCAATATGCTTATACCCTTAAAAAAAAAAAAAAAAAAAAAAAAAAAAAAGGAAAAAAAAAAAAAAGAAGCTATGAAGGAAGAGTTAAAACAGCAATGTTATGAATACTGAAATGCTGGCAAGTTGGCAACTGATACAGAAGACTTTATTGTTTCAATATAGTGAGGATAAATTCAGGAGTCAAAACTCTAACTGGATATTTTAATTCAAAACACAAGTCCAACCTCCATGTCCTTTTTTCCCTGGGTCTCTCTCCTGGGCTGGATCTGAAGTGAGAACGTATGCTGAGCCTTCCTCCCACCTCTTACTCCACGAAGCCAAGCTCTCAGTAGCCACAATCCTGCTTGTTTACATCTAGCCCAGAAAACTTACATGACATATGTGACACAGAGATCTCCCCAGGCCCTCAGCACCCACACTGTAAGTCTGATTGACTCTTCAGACCATCTCTACAATATGGTTTTTCACATTCATTCATGCAGGAAAACACTCACCTCTTCTCTCATAATCTTGTATCTCAATTTCTGTAACATCCTTTTTATCTAGGTGAGAATACTGCAGACATTTTTCTTAATGGACAGCCTGGACTTGTCTCTCTTTTTCCTTCATCTCTTCACCCTCTCCCTCTTGTATCTCACATAAAGTGCAAAAGACAGTCATAGCTTTGGATTGCTTCTGTACATAATTTCTCACTTGCTGTCAAGAGGTTAATTCTGACCTCCGGTTAGCATATGGTGTTTAACCTGCATCATCAGCTTATGAAATTTTCAATCACTTTGTGCTTTCCACTGTACTTATCCTCATGGGGTTCCATTGGCCTTTCCAATAAACAAGAACCGTAACATCTCTGCAGTCTCCTTCACATTTCTCCTTAAAGATCTTATTTACCATAACATCTTTACAGAAAGCCTGTCAATACATTAACAACAGCAACAACCAGTAGTGTTTTGCCATTTCCTGTATTCCTAAGGGGCTCTTTAGGTTCTGCCTTTCTCTTATCCAGTATTTTGGGAGCAGGGGCAATTTTTTTGTTCCATGCCTGTAAAGTACCTGTCACAAAAACATGTTTCTCTAATTAAGGTGTCCAAATCTGTCAGTAAAAGAAATATTAATGAACATCTGAGGATGGGCGAGGTTGTTCAAATCAGGTCTTTCCATCAATATCAGGATGAACTTAATATAATTAGATATAATGGTCACAGATGTGAACACACTACCGGATCACTGAAATCGTGAGGCTCTCCTAAAGGAATGGAGGGAAAACCAAACAAACATAAAGTGCTGACTGAGATGTTCTATGACTGAAATTATTGCTTGGATACTGATGATTAGTGGGTAAACTGGGGGAAGCAGTGATCTTCCTTAGTTTCAGTCCTGCAACTAGATAACCAGGGCAGATCCACCTGGTGGATATAGCTATAAATATTCAATTCATTCACCATTTTCTTGTATTTGCTGAATATCAGAGCATCACATATCACAACATAAAAAGTATTTTTTCTGCACTGACTATACACTCGAAATCAAGCCGAATTCAGCCTACATATAAAGGACAGGATTCACTGCCCTGTGTAGGAATTTCACTAACTTAGACCTGCAGTTAAACTATGAATGATGCAGAAAAGTGATGAGGTTATTCTTATCTGTCTGACTGCTGAGTCAAACCCCAGCACAGAGCTAGATAGCACTCTGACATGTTTGATATTAGACTAAGCTTTCAGTGCTTGGTTGGAGACAGCTAATAGCATTTTTCTCGCAAGAATTTGAGACATCAGCCCTTGTGATTTGACCACTTCAGGAAATATTCTTTCTGAGATGTAGTATAGGTGACATCACTATAGACTCTGTTTTGATTGCATGCAGGCTTTATTCTGCTCCTCATACTGCACTATAATTGCTGGGCAAAGGAGTCATTCATCGCCATCATGTTTTAGGACTCACTGTTGGTTGTAGTGCTCCCTCCATACTGGAGATAATTTATCCCATTTCCCAGCATATCCTTTGGGAAGTCAGGGTAGATTCACAGCAGAAGGCACAGGTTTGGCTGGCACACAGATCTCTCTGTTTTTCCAAAGAAAGTCTGAACTCCCTATCCAGCTATTAATTTTGAGCACAAGGTGTGTCCTGCCTTCCACTTCTCAAATCACAGAACAGGGAACTTCTTTATTTTCATGGTGGCAGGGAGACGATAACAAAAAGGGATCCCAGTGTGGGCATGGGTTTCTTCTGCCCCACACCAAGAACATGCTTCTGGCCCCATCTAACTTGTCAGATGCATAACCCAATAAAGATGGGATCCCTCTTTGTGTTCCTTTAAAACAAACACTTGGTCACTCAAAGATGAACCCTCAAAGGTGGCAACCCAGTGGCAGTATGTGTCCTTGTGAAATGATGGAGTGTTTGTGTTACCTCCAAAGACATTGCCTTGTTACTCTCCTAGCTACGTTAGAGTTACCTTCAGTTGGTGTCAGCTATAATATTATGCAGGGTTTATATATACATATGTCTATCTATATATGTTAAAGTTATTGTTATTTCTACATTACCATACTGAACAGTTACTCTTTGGAGTTTTTTTCCCCTTCTTCTTCCTTAACTGCAGAGATTTTTTAGCATATATGACACACAATTTGGCAAAAGTCAAAGCAGGACAGCATTGCTGAGGCAAAGTGATAGCATTATGTGCTGAGCCTAAGGCTACAGCCAGAAAGCAGCTGTCAGTGGACGAGTAATAGATAACATTGGAAGACAGAAAGCCCACACAGTTACAAGAAGTGGCACATTTCTCGCATATAGTAACAAATAAAAATGGCCAGGAACTGTGAAGCTTAGTTCCCTAACCTCCGGCTTTTAATTCACAGATTTCATCCAGTTCTTTTCCAAACCCTAATTGCTTCTTATTAGTAAAATTGAATTTATAACTGTCTAAGCAACATTTCTTTAGGCTACTAACTACACCTTTAGGTTTTTACATGAAAATGAGGAGCAGGTTTGGATGGCATCTTCATATTCAAGGTCAAGTTTTGTGCCAACGCTGAACTTTTTGAAGTGAGAAAGAGTTCTCACTCCTAACTTTGTCATTAATTTTCTTAATATCTCTCATTCATGGCTTTTAGCTGAGAGCTGAAGCAAAATAACCCACGTAGGAAGATGGGAATGAATTCTCATTGCATTTCTATGCTAAGCTGATAGAAAGAATGAAGGGTTGGCAGTCTACCTCTCTGAGTTTCATTTCCCACAAATGCTACAGTGCTGCAAACTTTCATGTTGATCTAGAAGGTGCAAAGGTAGGAGGACTGGGAAAACACACTCATGTTTAATGAGCAGTCTTTCCTCTGTAAGGGAAACATTAGCATTTCTAATCCTGAACAGTATCACACACTGACCAAAGTCGGATGTTCACAGAAAGGCACAAAGTCAATTTAACCAAGCCAGTTATTTAGTTCAATAAATATCTTCCCGACCTCAACTAGCGATAAGGTTGAGGTCAGGATATAGCGATACTTATGTCCTGAAGTATGACTCCTGTCTTGTCAATGCAGGAAAGATAAGGGCAGATGGATTTAAAGCTATCAAGTGTGTATTCTAGAGATAGACGCAATGTGACAGAGGAGCCCAGTGGTTGCACCCTGATGTTGTGTGCAGAAACAGCTCCTGGGCCTGCCTCATTTCTATGTACCTGCAAACACCACGACAGAATGTGGAGCTGCTGGTGGGGGAGAAGAGGCATCATCCCTGTTCTGTGTGGGTTTAGCTCGACAGTATAAATATTTTTCTAGACTATTAGAACATTCACCCATAGTCTACCTGCCAGAGACCAAATCACCAAGAATCACATTTGCCTGAAAATATACAAAAGGTCAAGGTGAACCAACCTTCCTACAAGCCTGACTTATCCCCTAGATACTTTTTATATATTTACTGGGTAGTCTATATTAACTAGTCTTTCAGACTGTTCAGAAAGAATGGAACGTGTCTTGAAATGGCTACATAAAGGACAGTAATAAATGAAGCTTGTTGTTTTTATATTATTGCACAGTGCTCATCATATTTCCTAATAATTTCTGCCTCTGCAGTTGCTTTCAAGTGGAATATGAGTTTTCTCAGTTATAATTTTATTGAGATCCAGGATTTCCTTTACTATGAGGTCATTCTCCCATCAGTAACTATTTATATGTACTCATTTTTCCTCAGTGATAAAGAAATTGTTGTTTGATTGCTTGAGTTTCAACATTATGAGGTCAATGCCTTTGCTCCCCACTTATGAAAGCAGGTAGGAGAACACTTCCCTGTATATCTAATGATGTGAGCATGAAAAATCAGCCTAGGGCTGCAGAAGGGCTCTCTATTAAACCAGTTGTCATGAATTTCTAGTAAAGAGAAAAATGAGAATAGTTGCCTTGATCAGCAGATGCAAAATGATAACTTTCTTGTGACAATGGAAAGGCATCTCATTTTTCCAGGCTTTATGAACTAGTGGGGAACCTCACATAAAGTCAACAGAAAAGTTGCATGGATATTGCAGGGGGAAAAATAGGCATGTATTGCCTCATTGAACAAAGGTGATCATCCAGATGATATCAGCAAGGAAGGACAGTTTCCCTTTCATCTGCAGCTCAGAAGAAAGCGCATGCCTTGGAATATTTTAATATTTGCAATCACTATGGATGGAAATAAAGGATACCTCTCATCTTTCTCTCTCTCCCGCCTCTAGTCATCTAGCAGCTCTCATAACTGGCATATGCTATGGCTGAATGACCTGGCTTCATTCACAACTAAATCAGTACTAAAACAGTCAGGATGATAGATAGCGGCTTATCAATAATTGAAAAGAAAGGCTTAGAGATGTCCCATTATCTGAATAATTAATGCTGCACATGGGCTTTGTAATTCCTTAATAAAACTGACTGATTGATTTGCTTAATTAATTCCTTCTTTGACAGGCTTATTGCTTTCTTTGGAGACAGGGCTGGGGAAAAAAAAAAAAAAAAAGAAAAAAGGAGTAAAAGGAACACTCAAAATTAGGAAGGAAAAGAAAGATTTAAAATCTTTCATAAACTTTAACCCTCCACTGGAGAATAGAAGAGATGTTCAACAGTTAATTCTGTCTTACATTCCAGACTACCCCAACCTCCTCCATCTCTTGTCAACCACAAAAATGGCTCCACAAATGGAAGTATCGACAACAGAAAAAACACCCAACAGATTTTTTCCACCTCCTTTGCATTTCACCTCTGTTCATGTCCCTCTGCAACTGATCAAACATTATGATAAACCGTAAAGTGTCCCACGACCACACCAGTAGTAAACTTGGCTGAGTCTTAAACACTTTTGAATAAATCGATCTGAATGAAATGTTTAAAGCCCACTTCAGTTTAACAGCAATAATTACTTTGAAAGTTGGCTGCTGCCACCACTGCTCTGCTCTGTCATAAACGAAATGCTTCCTCGGGTTGGAGGGTTTACCTTAGGGAAAAAATTTAAGTGCTTGCTTGAAATCAGCAGGCGCTGTCAGCTTGTTGTCTCTACTTTTTTACTTTGTTGTTTGTTGTGTTAAAGTTACTTAAACTGCCGTGGGACTAATGTTGTTATCTGGCATGAACTTCTCCAAGTACCAGTGGGTTCACCCTTACAGCAGCTCCCTGTCTGCTGCCAGACACTGGGTAAAAACAAAGTTTTTGCTGAGACGGGGAGTCACTGAATCCTGGCTGTAGGGGTCATATCAAAAATTCCTACATGGTGAACACCCCCAGAACATGATTTATGTTTATGTGTCTGAGCAATGGTTTTGATACAGACACATGTGCTTCATTACTTAGTTGCACAGCAATGCTTGCTGTGTATTTGGCTCCATGCATAAAAGGATTTATCCCTAAAAGCTAGAGATGTACTGTCTTAAAACTTGGCTGCGTAGGCCTGAACTAAGGATTAAACCATTTGCTATTTATAGCTGTTCCCATTTAACCTAAGCAATACCAACCCAGACTTCAGTCAACAGCTACTGCTGAAATAGTATTTTGCATTAAAATATTAACTTGCATGGAAAGTCTGTTGATTTAGAGTTGCCTTAAAGAGGTTACCCCTTTATCTTCCCATTTTCTAAGAAAAAAGACAAAAAGTGAACTGAATCTGCTGAAAGTGAGCAAAGTCAACAGGTTGTCTAAGCTGTGCAGACTCGGAAGGCCAGCATGCCATACTGCATGAAGGTGATCTGCAAAGGAGGTGTAGATTACTGTGCAGACATAGTTTCCAGCCTAATTTCTGTTATATGCTACTTCAGAGATCCTTGCAGTGTGTTGAAATCTGCAGTGCAGACATCGTTGTAGTTTTTAACTGTAGAGAAGGGATCATTATCATGCTTTTGACAAACAACAGAAAACAAATGTGTGGACAGGATGACTCAGATCAATATTCATCACAGTAACTGCACTGAAAAAAGGGATAATCATCTGACTAACAAAATTTATTCCAAACTTTCCACATGATAAATAAATGCAAGGTTTCTGATTTTTTGATGTTAGGTAGTTTGGGGTTTTGGGTTTTGGTTTTTGGGTTTTTTTGGTCAGACAGAATTTGTTAAGACAATTTTAACATTTTCCTTAGAGCTTGGACTCTTTGAGATGAAAGAAAACAAAAGGGTGAAGAACATTGAAGTGAAGGTTAATGAGATTTGTTGTTAAAAGTTAACAAAACTTATACTTTAATTGTTTTAAACTTTGCTGATTCAAATAGCAATGGGCTGAATAGTACAATTCTCTCTGAATCAAAGCACCCATAGAGAGTGAAGAGAAAAATCCTGTAGGCTGTCTGAGATGAACCTTAGAGTTGAAGGGTAGTTCTGACCCAGATGTTCATGTATTCAGAGTGTTTCTAGTTGTGGTGTTGGTACTACACCATTCTCTTTCTTGATGATTTCATAAAACAGTCAGAAATGATTTTTTTCTGAGGAACAAGTCTGTACGACCTGGTGTGTACATTCAATCAGTTATTCAAATCTTGTGCATGTGCAGAGTATCTGAATCTCAAATGACACATTAAATTGGATGCACAGTTGAGGGAAATAATTAGCATAAGAAATGGCTTTCTTGAGACTCATGATGAGGTTTCCAGGCTCATCATAGAGGAGATTTTGACACAACCAAGACAACTCGTTTTCAGCAGTTCTTCAGCTACATAATCCACTATCCCTCTACTCAGCATTTCAAACCAGAAAACCACTGAGACTTACAATTTCAGCATCTTTCGGGGCCGGTGTCTGACATCAGCATTACTCACTGCCTGACATGATCAAGCCAGTTATTTCCTTCTGCCTCATTCGTTCAGGATGGCAGCATCCCTAGAAAAAAGGATGGACTTTTTAAGCTAGACAGTTCTCAAGCAGAAGGCGGAGTCTGAAAATTTAACACTCCGTTTAGATAAGATTGCTTCTCTATCCTGTTAAAAATGGTGTGACGGGAAAATTGAAGCATTATCTAAGTTGCATGGTTTGAAAACAGCTACACTGTCTTTTATTTATAGTAAATTATTTGCAAGTGTTTATCTTTTTTTTCCTCATGGAGACAGGGATGCGATTGTAACAGGTCCAGGCAATATGAGATATTCTGCTTACACTTCTCTTCCTCCTGCCCCTGTGTTAAATCTGTGTGGAAGCACAGGAAAGGGCTTCATCTTTTCAGACCAGATTTCAAAGTCTAGCCCTAACATAATGCAAAATCCTAGATAAGTAATTGCAAATAGTTTCCACTTAGTTTTCAAAGTAAGCTTCCTAATTGAAAAATAACATTTAATACTCAGAAAAAGGTTTGTAAATAGTGTAAAGTAATAAACCACATTTGAAATGTCAAACTACATTGGAAACAGAAGTTACTAGTACTGCATGCCCACCATGGAGTTCCACCATAACACTTTATGTATCTGTGCTAAATACTTTCTTCATGGCCTTTGCTCTGAGAAAGTATCTCAGCGCATGAAACCCTTCCAGATCTCTCTCCAACAGTCTGGAGCTGTTTGCTGTGGTCCCCAGCTCAGCTGTGGCAACGGATTGTGCAATCTCCCTGGCTCTGCCTTGGGTATTTTTGGCTCATGTAACCTGTTTACACAGGCATATAGAAAGTTGGGCTCATTACCACTCTCATGGGAGGTTCTCCTTGTAAATTAAGCTAGAACAACAGTTGCTGTTACCCAAAATAAAGTTCATGCTGGAATCCCATCTACAGAGCAGATAGACATTTCTGAAGCCATTTTCCATGTCCATACTTAAAGTCTCCCAAGGGGCTGGCTGCGTTGGGTCAGGCAGATGGTCCAAGACAAATGTCAGTGCAAAACCCGAGCCCTGCTCCTCAGGGCTTCCCATTCTCCCCACTTCAGCTGAGCTGCCTAGTCCTGCTCTCTGTTTTCTCCTCATTGCCTCTAGCTTTGGGTCAAACAAAAATTTTTGCGGCACAACTCCTGTGCGTTTTATGTTGTTGCTGGAATGGACTGTGATAGCTCATGGTGCTGTGTGTTTTGCCTAACAGGCAAAACCTCTGCACAGGCTTGGAAAAGACTTGGCAGTGCCTGTCAAGGAAGCTTCTCTCTCAAAGACACAGCCCTCAGCACAATATTTTGGGAGAAACTAGTCATCCGTCTAGTCCACTGGTACAATTTTGCTTCCACCAAGCTGAATATGAATATGAAGCTGAATACCTGCCAGTGGAATTGCATTCATTAAGGGGAAAAAAAAATGAAGTCTAATTTTCAATTTACTGATTAGGATGTTTGTTTATGTTCTGCCTTTAAGGCATCTTGTAACAGCAGACTATCATATTTTGGTTCTCACGAACCTCTGCAGTACAGACAAAGATGAAGTGTTTACAATTTTTTCTTAATGAAAAATAACATCCTTACATTAAGTTGCACTTTGATTGTATTGAAATGAAATCTCCATTTCAAATAAAAAATTAACCTGACATTTTAGTGTAGGCATATGTATGCATATATATGTATATATCTGAATTAAGAGACTTTCAGCACAGTGTGAATATATGCTTCTACACACATATACTTATCTATATTTGCATGAGCTGTATGCATATATGCGATTATGTATATTCATATTCTTTCCCTCTCATCTTTTTTTCCCCCAAAGTATTTCATACCATATTCGAAAGAAAGCCAATTTATAAAATGAGGGCCAGTGTTTTAAAAAAGTTTATCATGCTAAGAGCTGAAGTTTCAATGAAAATTTAACCTTTATATTTGCCAAATATGATTAAAATGAAATCTTTTTCTAGAGGTGGAAAGAAATAGAAAATGAAAGAAGCATCATGTTTCTTCACTCCACCATTACACAACTTATAGTTGGGCATGACGAGAAAGTGTTGCTTCTTTTTCTTTGCAGAAATTGGACTAAAAAAGAAAATGTTCCCCAAATTTCCCATGTAGGAATATCTCCATTCTTTTTAGCACAGGAGAATAATCCTTGAGAACTTATAAATAATGTAAATATATAGGTTGTGGTTTTAATTTCTATTTTTTTTAAGAATTGTTTCCTGGGGGAAATAAATAATACAGTTCAGTGATGCTAGAGATTTTATGGGTACCATGTATGAAAGAAATGCTTGCTTAATTGTTTCTGGTATATAAACATGAGCTGAAAAATGCAAGATCATAGCAGCTGCAGAGAAGCTGATCTTAAGGAAATGGAACTGGGATTCTTGAGCTTTAGCTAGGGGATAAGCCTTTGATTTCAAAGGAACAACTGGTCATATTGGTTCATAGGGTAAAATTACCTACATGCAACCGAAACGAGCAGTGCACAGAGTTGCTGGACAGATTGAAGATCTGAGGAAGATGAAGTTTGCCTAAGTCTACTCTGCAGTTGAAGCAAATCGGAACTTAAGGAACAAGAAACTGCACAACAGGGTAATGGACAAGATGTCTGCTGCTTACAAAAAAGACATTCCGTTTCATACCTAGAGACAATACCTATGGGTTGACCCATGCATTCATGGTTTTACTTAGGTATTAAGGATATCATATAATCAAAAATGTGATCTAGAAAATGTTCAAATATAACATTTATTGAAATTTGATTTAATGGCTAATGCAGGTGTCTAGAAATGATGAGGGTCTGAATATGTGCCCGGTGCATAGCTAACATCCTCTTGCATCAACAACTTTTAATAGACACATATCAGAAGATAACCAACATGAAAACAGTTCACAATGCCCGGATATTGATATATAAACAGTACTGAGATAATAAAGACTGTAGTTATCTTTACAAAACCATATACATCAGAATCAGCCTGTCAGGTAGGCTTTGGACATATATGCAATTTCTATACTTATCTGAGCCCAATATACAATTTCTATACTTATCTGAGCCCAACCTTTTTAGTTTTGACCATTGCCAAGAAAAGCATTGATCCATATCCCATTTCAGAGTGAACCACACTAAACATTCAACTGAAAATTAATAAAGTTTGTTAAGCCATCAATTGCTCTTCAGCAACACTTAGAATTTCTGAACTGGTGTTTATTGAAATGCAAATCACTGGTCCTAAGTCCCACAGCCTTCATAGCCATAATTTAAAAATTAATTGCATAGACCAAATCATCTCACTGCTTGAGTATCTGCCAGTTGAGAGTTCTTTAACTTCTGGTATTGACAAATTGCTTCAGTCTCTTCCTAGAACATGTTCCTTACGGACTGCAGACAGTAAAAGGGAATCTACTGGTTTCAGGGGAATAAATTTCCTAATCTTACTGCATATATTCAGTCATACTATAAGGTATCGAGCAACAGAAAACCAACCAGTTTCACTGTCCATGTCTTTCTCAATGCAGAACTGCTTCTGTCCTGTAGGTGGTTATGGGTTTGCCTAGTGCTTTAACATGAAAAAAAGCAAATTCAGGACAGCTCAACATTCTCCATGTCACTGCAGAGAGCAGAAAACAACCATAACACAACGTGTTGTGGCCAGCCTTTCTCTCTTCTCCCTGTGCAGTTCTCTCTTATACAAGCCCCTCACCACAAACTGAGACTGAGAGGGACATTAAGCTTTTAGACTAGGTTTTCACTGATTGTAAAGGTCCCCAAAAGAAGTGAGGCAACCCTTAGGCCTTCTGCTTGTTTTGTCCTCTCTGAGAGGAACAAAGGCAGTTTTATGTAAGTTAGATTTGAACGCAGTTTATATACATCTTTTCCTACCTTAATCTGGCTGCAGGCCGATCATCCTCCTAAATCTCAGTTTGCTGTATTCTTGGAAACCTCTCCTTGTGCCTTTGGGAAATACTTTTCATCTTAACTCCTCTAGTTTTATTTCATTTAATGTTTCTCCTCTTGACTGGCAAACATCCTCGCAGCAGATGACTGAAGAAAGTGTCACGTTAAGTTAAATGATGCCACTGCAGCACTAAAAACAACACAGCCCATTACAGAAGAAGCCAAAAGCCCCGTAGGGAACCCTGAGCCTAGGAATCTGTAGTGTCCATATATTGATTGCTTTCTCCTAAGTTATTGAACAAAGAATATATTATATTATGACTCTAGCAAATCATAGAATGTCCATTAATGTTCAGGGAGTCTGCATGGATTATGCTTTCAGTTTCTTTAAACACTAGAGATCTCTGAAAATGCAGGACTTTTCTTGTTGATTTTAAGAGAGTAATTTTTTGTTTAGGTTTGTGTGGTTTGGGGTTTTTTTAGTTTTCCACAAGAAATACAAGCTCTCATAATGCATATCAAGCAGTGACTAATTATTTTGCGCAAATATATCATCATAGTCTAGTTATAATTTGAGTTGGCCAGGATTCCATCTTACATTTTGGTTAACTTCATATGTAAGTTGCTATTTAAAAAAAAAAAAAAAAAAAAAAAATCACTCTTATCATTAACAGCATTAAGAGTTTCGCTTATTATTTACATCTGAGGGCTCTATTCACACATCACAGTTCCACTACAGCAAGGGTACAATAGGGAAGAAAAACCAGTCCCACCTCAAATAGTTTAGAGAATGAACTTAATGAGTGGCAACCTGACAGAAAAATACAAGAAAATTACTAGATAACATTCATGAATCAGGAATGTTGTCACAGTCTCCAAGTAAAGATTCAATTAGGTTTTCAGTAAAAGCTGGAACAAAATGTATTCCTTTATTTTGTTAAAAGCATAATCAACCTTAGACCTAGATTTTGAAAATGAGCTAATGATTCTGGATGTTTTATATCCACATAGATAGTCAAGCCTACTTAAATGAGCCAGATTTTCAGCACATGGGAATAAAGGCAACTGATAAAGTGAGATATTTCAAATTACTATTAATTTTTCAAAATTCAGGCCATACTTGTTAATGAAATTGAGATTACTTAATCTTAAAGTGAAGATGTAACTATCTGAAAAGTTACAAGTGAGTTCATTCAAGAGTTTGAAGGAGTTCAAAATTACTCCTTTGGGATATTTTATGGATGACTCAATCTTTTTCATGCTTTTCTCACAAATGCCTTTGCTTTAACATTGGTAATTTTGGGTACATGTCAATTTAAAAAAACATCTGTGTGATTTGTTGTATCTCACAGTTTAATAAAACAACAGCAACAACACCAACACCACCAACAACGCTTTACACCAAGTTACTTTATTATAATTTTCTTTGTTGGTAATCTCATTTATACTAGAAAAGTTAATGAAAGCATGCTTATCTTTTGCAGTGTGCTCCATTTAAGCTTTGATCCCCTAAGTGAAGAATTTTTGTTTCTTGTTTAAATGGGAAGCAAAGGAGTTCCCTGCTCTCCAGGCTAACAAAACACTGGAAGTCCAGGATTTAAGTCAAATCCTCTCTACAGTTCACTGCTCATTTTGAGTCCGATAGATTTCATCCAGATGTGGAGCTCTTTTTCCCCAACCTCCTCTGTACTAGCCTCAATCTCCACCTTCTCCTCTGAAGTTTTCCCTGTCCTGAACAGAACTGCTGTCTGTGCTGTTCCCTCGGTCTTTCCATTGAGTGAAGCTAATCCTTAACTTTTAATTTCCAGTGATGCAAGATGAACATTTAAGCAGTCCTATAATAGCATGAAGGTCTTTGCCCTTATGCAATCTGTTTTCTCATGAAAAGAAAACAAAAGAAAACTGTACAGCCTTATGTTCCTGAACAGGCCTTTTTCTAACACTAAACAAAAGTCAGCACATATATCTTGGAGAGCTGTACAAATCCTGTGCAAAAGTAGGTCAAGATTTCTTTACTGGCAGTAGTTAGCTGACTTGATTCCTTGTTTCTTTTATCTTCTCCTCGTGGGGCCTCCCATAAGGCCTCCACATGTAGCCAAAGAGCATTGCGCTTTGTTTCGGTTCAGCAAGGTGTTTTTGTCAGTGCTTTTTCTTGCTTTCAAGACAGATACTATGCTGGGCCTCAGCCAAGGTGCAGAAAAGGATGTGACAAGATTGCACTGGCTTTTTGATTTCTCTTTCCTGGCCTGTTGGTTAGTAGAGTTCTAATGGACACTGGTGTAAGGAAAGGGATGACAAATCTTAGAACCTGTTGGCTGGGTGGAATTGTGTCACACGTACACTCAACTTGTGGCTTGATATAAGACATTTAATCTCTCTGTAGTTAAGTCCCATCTGTAAAATGGATGTCAGGACATTGCTACAGCAGGAGCTGTTGTGAGAGGGAAAGGGTGTATAATTAATAGCTGACTAGAGGCTGGATGGCAAAATTCATCGGATGGTGGGTAGGATCATAATGAATTTCTGACCTGGGGGACAAACATCAGTGGTACTTCATTACTTGAGTCCTGGGATGAAGAAAAGGCCCTGTATCATTAAGCATCTGGGAAGGAAGTCTGTAAATTGGGAAAAAAGAGAGAGGTGGAGAATCATCTTTTTCATCACACTGAAGGAAACTGGCCACACTCTGCAGGTAAAGGAGCTCAAGCATTTAAAGGCAAGTTAAAACCACAATTTAAGCCATTTTCTTTACCTTTCTTTTAGGATTCTTGACAGTAAATATAATAAGATCTGTTTTACCTGTCTGTTCCTTTATGTCCTCCCTTTCTGCTCCACATTTATATTCAAAGTTTAGTGTGAGTTCTCTTCAGAAAGTTCACCTAGGTGTCCCCAAGGTCTTGATTCAGAGAGTCTCACCTGCCCGATCTTACCAAAAATATCCTCTTTTCTTAATTCTCTCTAGTTTAGAGGGACCCTAATAACCAGGTTATTTCATAAAGTCCTTTCTCAACGTTGCCATACGTGACACAATGAAATCTTTCTTTGGTCCTGGGACTTACAGATTGAGTAGCCTTTCTCCTCTCTCTGATTCAGAAATAAAGGAATGATGTATCTAAACATCCGTAATACTGTCGGTCATTTCATAAGTGATAAACTTTAAAAAATAAAATGGCAACATGTGTTAAAGTCATTTGGTAGCTACCACCTGATTGTTACAAGAGCATGGCAAGAGAATCCTTTTGTATTTAAAAAAAATATTAAAAATATAAAAACAAAAAAACGTACCCACTGCTGTTTAATATGCGAAACTAAGTCAGTTGCTGCAAGCAGCACTAGGCAAATAAAAGCATTTATTTGAAATAGACAGTATGCTAACATAGGTTATATTTACACCTCACATGGCCTGCTCTCTGTTATCTGTCTCTCTGGTTGCCCTACAGACCTTATGTAGGGCACTGTCCTAATGCTCAGACGAGGAAACTTCTTCAGTGGGTGGCTGCATATGAGTACACATATTGTCAGCAAAAGTTCTGCTCTCCCCAAATACAGAGATCTACTAGGTACCAGAAAATCCTATGATAAAAAAGAAAAAGGAGTATTTTGGGTTAGCAGAACACAACATTTACCTCAGAGAAAACAAAAGTTTTTCAGTCCTCAGTCTTGCCTAAATTTAGGTGCCTTCTTAATTCTGGATTCTCCTTTATAAAGTAGGTATTTTTCAGTGGTACCATCCCCAGAGGGAGATGTACACCTAAGCAGACACAAGGGCACAGCACTGTAGCTACTTTGAAATATTGACCAATGTAATCCCCCAGAACTTTTTTTTTTTATTATTTTCTTTAAGATTGTGTAGATTTTGCTGTCAGTCTTAGAAACTGGACTGTGTATAGTAGTATATAGATTTTCTGCTGTCTCCATATTCAAATTATAGAAATGGCTGATAACTTTCTGTCCAGAGGAGGTCCAGCTGATGTGGACATGATCCTTTAGGAGTCAGCATTGCTGTTAGTCAGGTTGGACCAACACTGGCCATTTCCTCCAGAAAAGCATAGTGCTGTTATTGGCAAAGCAGCCTAAGTACATTGTTTCAGGTAGCTCGTAATTACTGCCACTTTCAAATCCAAATGTGTAACTCGGCTTTATGCCTTTGCTTTTTCTCAGTCTGAATATGTAATCACCAACATAACTTTGCATTCCTGTGAAGGCAGAGAAAAAGAAAGGGAACCTGCCAGGAAGCTCTACTGAACAATTATCATATAAAATACTTTTGTACCAATAGCTGGTCCTGGAGAAGTGGGAAATACTGGGTTTTGAGTTTTGACTGTATTGTAAGCTAATTTTCCAATCCTATATTAAAATATAAAAATTGCTCATGGCTTTTCAGCCCTTGGAGACATAGAAGAGAGAGGATGGTGCATTTTCATCCCCAAGTCTCAGATAAATGAAGTTCTGGTTCACCCCCTAGCAGAACATAAACGTTATACTGGGGTTATATTAAATAAAATCAGCTGTTCTAATTAAACCAGCATCAGCTCAATGGAATGTAATAGCACTCCAGCAATGGCCTTTTTTGGGCTATTCTTCATCTTAGTGTCTGTAGCAAGTAATTACCCACATCATTACTGAAACCAGTTTTAAGGCATCACTTCAGGAGAATAAAACAACTTTTTCAAGCTATTCCCTTACTGAAATGAGAAAATGGAATACTTCCAGGCTGAAACATAGGTTATCAGGTGAATGAGGAAAGATATCAGTAAGAGAATTTTTTAGAAGGTATAATGGTAATAGGATTATTTCCTTTTATTTTCCTTTTTGGAACATTTTTTGGAATAGGAAGATTGGACTGTAACTCCTGTCACTAATCCCAGCCTTCTGTTATCTGATTTACCATTTGATATGCTGTCATAGTATGCATTGTTAAGCATCCTTTACCATCCATGTTTTAGATGTGTATTCCTGTTATTTTGGTACAGTTGTAGAACCTCAACATATTCTCATACTGTTCCTTTATACTATTGAAAATACTTCCTTACTTCCAACTTCTTTATCTCACTCCAAATATGTGAATGGGAAAGAAAGGAACAACTGCAAATGGTTATAGAATAACTTAAATCTGCTAAATAAATTATATAGAAAAATTAAAAGCTGCTTGTATGCAGTATAATGCATATTTTATTATTTCCCCCTTACAATGTTGTTAAAGAATACATAACCTCATGATGTATGTATATTTCCTTGAGGAAGGTGCTCTGTAGCTCTGAGGCAGGATAAGTAGCATGTGATGTGGCAGCTGTAAGGTAACAACATGTTTTCCCATAAAAAGCAGAGTAAATGGGCACATAAATTCCATATAAACTGTCAGCATGTCAGCTATGCTAACACTGGGTAAGCTACTGCCCTGGAGCCTCACTAACTTATGCACCATCATTTTTCAAACAATACACTTCAAGAACTCATACAGCTCCTGTGGAAGAAATGCTCAGACCACCCTCCTTGTGGCCACTTCAGCCATCTTTTTTCATGTGCGAGGTCTGAAGAGGGATGAAACCCATCCATTATTTTCTGTAGGTGACATTTTCCCTAGTGTCTGAAAGCAGGAGGTCTGCAGCAGTGCTGGGAATTTAACCATGTTTTCTGATAGATTATCCCAGTCCAGGATTCATCTCATCTAGCTTCAGATACCTACTCAGCAGACCTCTACGTGCAAGCAAGTCACCCCAGGCTCTGCAGTCACTCATTGCAGTTAACAGGGGTGCTGAGTACTTTTAGGGAGCAATTCATCTGATCTACTTTAGCTGTGTACTTTAGCTGACATGCATCACACCTCAAAAGAGCCTAGGGAGTTTAACAGACATCAACACCTACATTATGAATGTCTAAGTTAGAAGACATAAATCAACCCCTGAATATCTTTAGCCCTCTAAAATAACCATTCTGCTAAGTTACTTTCTTTTTCTTTTTTTTTTTCTCTTTTTTTTTTTTTTTTTTTTTTTTTTTATGTGTATGTGTTAAATTTAAATGACTACTCTACTTCTTTGGCTGGATATATCCAGGTTGATGAACCTTACAGCACCTGGGCCACCCCAATAGCCCATACCAAACTATCCACCTCATCTTTCTTGTTTGTGAAGGAGGAAATCTAGAGGCAGTTTGTGTCTCCCTGTATAGAGAGAACGGTGATCTGGAAAAGATAGAGATAGAAAGAAGGACTTATGAGACTGATTTTGGTGAACTTCATGCAACATTCAAATGCTACACTATCTCAAATACCACACAGAGTGGGCAGGTCTGGAATAAGGTGTAACCTTACATAAGGTGTGACATTGCTAGGCTAAAAGTTTGTGATAGATTTTTAGCAGGTCCATTTTCTATACTACCTGCTTCAAAAAACACTTCTTGAGTTAATGGGGAACACTGACATATTGACAATTTTACAATTAATGTTTTTGTATATTAAAAAGTCTTTCTTGAATGAAATGAAATAATATATGGCTGAAGAAAGATGTGAAGAAGAACTCCTTTGTCAAAGCTGGAAAAGATTTTTTTGTCTTCATAGTTTTCAAGTATATTTTAGGACAGGAAAACCATTACCCAGAAAACTTGTCCTGTAATACTGAGAAATATTTAATGATGACTTTAGGTTGCTTCCTGTGTTCTGGGCTGTGACACAATGGTCATGAAAGACAAGCAATGTCAGTTTGAGGCAGTTAAAATTTTTATATCAACAAAGGCAATGAAACTCTTCCACACTCACCCTTCCTCTTCAAGGTCAAGCGTTCTCTGTCGACCTCTTGAAACATGCACACAACTAAATTATACAGGCATATCATTGTTATCATAAATACATTATGTACTCCTATTTTCATAGTTAATGTAAGAGGGTCAGAGAAAATTTTTACTTGAATAAGGCGGGTCAGTAACCTGAAAAGGTTGAAGAACACTGCTTTAGATAGATGGACAAGGAAAGTCTTTATGACCTGATTTCCATGAACTTTAACTGAGTTTCAAGTGCTGAGGAGATATTTTAGTTTATGATAGAAAACAAGCTAATCTGAAGATATTTCCTTAGCTGCTATCAACAAGCTATTCAGCATTTCTGCATGTCATGTTTTCCATGAGACAGATATCTAAAAATAATTTCTTTTTAATTTGGATTCTTCAAGAAGGCATAGTGAGTTACTATTGTTAACTAATGAAGCAACATAGTCTGAAGCTTTAATAAAATCAAGAAAATTTATCTGATGTCTTGAGTGTGAAGGAACTTTTGAATTCATTTATCATAGAATCATAGAATCATTCAGGTTGGAAAAGACCCTTGGGATCATCAAGTCCAACCATCAGCCCTACTCTACAAAGTTCTCCCCTACACCATATCCCCCAGCATCTCATCTAAACGGCCCTTAAACACATCCAGGGATGGTGACTCCATGCCCTCCTGGGGCAGCCTATTCCACTGTCTGACCACTCTTTCTGTGGAAAATTTTTTCCTCATGTCCAGTCTAAACCTCCCCTGTTGGAGTTTAAAGCCATCCCCCCTTGTTCTGTCACTAATTACCTGTGAGAAGAGACCAGCACCAACCTCTCTACAATGTCCTTTCAGGTAGTTGTAGAGAGTGATGAGGTCTCCCCTCAACCTTCTCCTCCTCAAACTGAACAGTCCCAGCTCCCTCAATCTCTCCTCACAGGATTTATTCTCCAGGCCCTTCACCAGCTTCATTGGCCTCCTCTGCACTCACTCCAGCACCTCGATATCCCTCTCATATTGAGGTGCCCAAAACTGGACACAACACTCCAGGTGTGGCCTCACCAGTGCAGAGTACAGGGGGACTATCACCTCCCTACTTCTGCTGGTCACACTATTTCTAATACAAGCCAGGATGCCGTTGACTTTCTTGGCCACCTGGGCACACTGCTGGCTCATGTTCAGCTGCTTGTCAGTTAGAACCCCCAGATCCTTCTCTTTCAGACAGCTCCAGCCACACCTCCCCAAGCCTGTAGCCATGCAGGGAGTTGTTTTGGCCCAAGTGCAGGACCTGGCACTTGGCGTTGTTGAAGCTCATCCCATTGATGTTGGCCCACCAATCCAACCTATCCAAGTCCCTCTGTAGTGCCTCCCTATCTTCATGCAGATCAACACTCCCGCTTAACTTGGTGTCATCTGTGAACTTACTGATGATACACTCTATGTCCTTATCAAGATCATCAATAAAGATGTTGAACAGAAATGGTCCCAACACTGATCCCTGAGGAACACCACTTGTGACCGGCCGCCAGCTGGATTTAGCTCCATTGACCACCTGTATCGGGTCTGGCTGAGCCAGAATTGGTTTTCCCCTATAGCAGCCCTCATGGTGCTGTGTTTTATGCTGGGAGCTGGCAGGGTGTTGATAGCACACTGGTGTTGTGGCTACTGCTGAGTAGTGCTTACACAGCACCAAGGCTCTTTCTGACATTTCCCCCCCACAGTGGGACGGGGTGGGCAAGATCTTGGGAGGGGACACAACCAGGACAGCTGACCCGAACTGACCAAAGGGATATTCCATACCATATGACGTCTGCTCAGTATAAAGCTGGGAGAAAGGAGGAAGGGGGTGGGGTCACCCTTGGTCCTCCGAGGCAACCACTACGCGTATTGGAGCCCTGCTTCCTGAGAAGGCCCAACATCGCCTGTTAATGGGAAGTAGAGAATAAATCTGTTTTCTTTTTTTGCTTCCGCGCGCGGACCTTTGCTTCGCTTTGCTTATATTAAAACTGCTGTTGTTTTACCCACAAGGGTTGTTTTGTTTTCCTATCTTATTTTCTTTCCCTTCTTTGCCCTATTGAGAAAAAAAGGGGAAAGGGGGGGGAAGTGATAGAGCGACTTGGTGGGTACCTGGCATTTAGCCAAGGTCAAACCACCACACCACCACTCTCTGGGACCGTCCATCCAGCCAGTGCTTGACCCAGCAGACCATTTGCTCATCCAGGCCACGGGCAGCCAGTTTTTCTATCAGAATTCTATAGGGAACTGTGTCGAATGTTTTTCAAAAATCCAGGTAGATAATACCGACAGCTTTTTCCTCATCCAATAGTCGGGTCATCTTGTTATAAAAGGAGATCAGGTTTGTCAGGCAGGACCTACCTTTCATAAACACATGCTGACTAGGCCTGATCCCCTGCTTGTCCATTATATGACTTTTAATGGCACCCGAGATGACCTGCTCCATGACCTTCCCTGGCACTGAGGTCAGACTGACAGGTCTATAGTTTCCTGGATCCTCCTTTCTGCCTTTCTTGTAGATGGGTGTCACATTTGTCACCCTCCAGTCCAATGGGACCTCCCCAGTTAGCCATGATTAAATCACGGAAAGTTGCTTGGTGAGCACATCTGCCAACTCTTTCAGCACCCCTGGGTGTAACCCATCTGGTCCCACAGACTTGTGTGCATCCAAGTGGTGTAGCAGGTCTCTGACCATCTCCTCTTCAACTGTGCTGACCTCATTCTGCTTCCCCTCCCCATCTCCCAGCTCATGAGGCTGGGTGTCCAGGGAACAGCCAGTTCCACTGCTAAAGACTGAGGCAAAGTAGGCGTTGAGCACCTCAGCCTTTTCCTCATCCTTTGTCACTATGTTTCCATCTGCATCCAGTAAAGGAGGGAGATTTTCCCTAATCCTCCTTTTGCTGTTAACGAATTTATAGAAACATTTTTTGTTATCCTTAGCAGCTGTAGCCAAGTTGAGCTCTAGCTGTGCTTTGGCTCTCCTAATGTTCTCCCTGCATAACTTCACTACATCTTTATAGTCTTCATGAGAGACCTGGCCCCTCTTCCAAAGGCAATAGATTCTCCTTTTGTTCTTGAGATCCAGCCAAAGGTCCCTGTTTAGCCAGGCCGGTCTCCTTCCCCGCCTGCTTGTTTTTTGGCACACAGGAACAGTCTGCTTCTGTGCCTTTAAGACTTCGCTCTTGAAGTATGTCCAGCCTTCCTGGACTCCCATATCCTTCAAGGTAAATTTAGCCCAAATGGAGAGCAAAGTAGCTGATCTGTCTCTGATGAGTGAGGTACATTCTTCTTGTTCAGTTTGTATAGTCCCTTGTGCAACAGCTCTGGTCTTTGATGGAAGTTTTTAGGCAGTCTTGCAATGAAATAAAGTAGTAGGGTAAGATGAGGAAGACAACATCATCACAGTGAATGCCTACAGTTCTAATATAGCCAAATACAGTTATTGGACATTAATCTAATAAGTGTATAATTTACATCTCACTTTTTAAAATAATTTTACTTATATTGAGTTACATAAACAGTCATGTCTTGTTTTTTCATTTTTGTTTAGATCCTCTTAAATTCCTACTGGCACACTAACATTAAAGTACTCAAATCTTTTATCACTTTGTTTCCCAATATCAGGAATCATAAAAGTGGGAAAGGAGTTGTGTTTATTGAATCCAAAACATAGATGCAGAGTCATGCAATAGTCACATTCAAAAACTCACCTTGCTGAGCCTCATGATCATGTGAGAAGCAAACCAAAGTTATGTCCACAAAGTTAGCTTGTAGAAAACATTAAAACAGAATATGCTAGTTTTATTTCGTTACAACATGTAACTTTCTTGACATCAGATAATACAATAGGCAAATGCAATAATACTAATTAAAAAAAAAAAAAAAAAAAAAAAGAGAGAATCACTGTTTGAGACAAAAAAGTGTTAGTTGCTTTTGATCCTGTTACCAGAGTTGAGTTGAGATGAGACGTCGTTGTTTTTTTGGCAATGGGGATGTTGATCTCACACCCCACAAAAGTGTCTAGTAAAGAATAAAGAAATTCTGAAAGCTGGATAGACTGTCAGTAACCTTTGTGCTTCTTCATACCCTTAGGTATCCTGGATTGAGTAGTAAACCTCACAAGAATCCTGTAATCCATTGGCAGGTTTATTTTTGTGTCTGAGGAAGTGCATGCAGACATTTTTTTAAAAAATAACAAAGATATTCTTATAAAAGTTTGTGTTTGTTTTTTTCTTGAAGCTAAGGGGAATATTTCATTTTAGGATGTGATTTAAGTTTTATGCAGATCTTTGGATCAATGTTTATGTACTGTGTCTACAGCTGAGCCTTCTCAAGCTGTGATCCCATCAGATCTCCTGGGGCACTTCCAGCTGTGATCCTGTCAGATCTCATAAGCTAAATAAGTTGGGCCAACTCAAGCTGTGATGCTGTCAGATTTCATCAGCTAAGCAGGTTTGGAATGAGTCAACGCTTGAACGGGAAACTTTCAATGAACAGGTGGGTTTCAAAGGACGTAGTGGTTGTGATAACACCATGTATGTGCATGATGTTCACTTTCCTTTGTAAAGGCACTGATCTCAGAAAGAAACTCTGCATTCCCAATACATCAGTCTGCTGAAAGACAGTGCTTACAGAAAGGATGTAATGAAACTGAGGCAGATTTCAGCATAAATAAAGAGACTGGAAAAGATCTTTGCTTTTTCTGCTCCTGTGTTACCAGTTTCCCAGAAAGAAACCAGAGGAGAGACATATCAGACAGGAATGGGTGAGTGTGGTCCAGATCTTGTTTGGAAAACAATGTGTATGTCTTTTTACTTTGGAAACTACATCATCTCCTGTGGCTCTGCCAACCAGACTCAACACAGTTGCGTAAAGAAGGAACAACTGCTTTCATCTCTGGTTCTCAGGTAGTTTTCATTTCAAGTGTGTTAGGAGACTTCGTAAGGATCAGCCTTCCTTTCTCCTTAACAAAGGAAGCTGTATATCTTAGTGGTGACATTATTCCATAGCCTTCAGAAGCTTCTCTAAGTTTCATGTTTGTATTGAATGAATGTGGGGAAGAAAATAAAATAGGTGATGTTTATGAGGTTTAATACATGAAGTGCCTTTCTTAATTTATTTTGTAATTCCTTGTCCCTCATTTCATTCTGAAACTGAAGCAAAAAGGCAAAGAAGCTGGTGAAAAAAAGAGAGAAATCATCTCTGGAAGAAAAAGAAATTATGTTTTGAATTTGTATCCATTTTTCAGAGTTTATATTGGTACTTTTTGTGTGTCAATATTTGTGTAATATTTGAATAGATATTTGTAACAAAATAATTTAATTTTAAATAATTTTTTATTACCAGAAGTCACATTTTCTTATTATACGGTGAACTTCATTAAATAAGTAAGGAAAAAACAAGGTCCTAAAAATGAACTTGATGAAATGTAGAAATTCAAAGAAAACATTAATTAAAATAAAATAGAAAGATCGCAACAATAATGATATCATTTCTTTTGCTACATATTTCTTTTATGAAAGAAATGAAAGAGTATCTCTAATGAGGAAAACTGCTGTTGACCATATTCTGACCAGTTTTAGCAACAAGATTCTATGCTGAAATAACCCATCTTCCATGATGAGAAGTTCCCTAAAGATGAACTGGTCCCAAACTACAGAGTGAGTCTTGACAGACCTTGCTGCCTTAATGTAGGAAAAGACAAGGATCTCTGAAGAAGTATTAAGTGTACATTCAGTCCACTCCCTTCTTCTTCCTTTCTGTGTGATGGATTGCAGGGCAGAGTATTGTCTTTTCAGCAATTTTTAGGAAAACATTCTGATTTAAACCTCACCACTGTTGTGTGCGATTGTCAGTTGATAATATATCCTGATGCAATTCAAAAACAATACATAACAGCTACCCTTCAGGAGGACCAGGGTGAGACTCACCTCACCTCACCACACCACACCACACCACACCACACCACACCACACCACACCACACCACACCACACCACACCACACCACACCACACCACACCACACCACACCACACCGTCAAGGTCTAGCAGTGCTGCAATCTGTAGTCAGCTGGTTCTCCCCTCATAGCCAGGGGAAGGAAGAGGAAATCGGGGAATCACTTTCTGGGCTGCTTTAGAATGAGGCACACTAAAAGTTGTGCTTTCTTTCCATTGGCTTTAAAGGGAGGGCTAGGAGATTGGTAGACATATACATGCAGACATCTCTATTAGTCAGATAAATACACCCTATGTCTCCCTCCAAGGATGTGCACCACAGGATTGGACTACCTCTCCTTCATGTTTGACTAAACCCAAGAGACTTTGTATCTCCTCAGCATAAGCAAATGGCTTGATCGTTTGCCACTGATTAGGCAATAGAGGGAGAGAACGGCTTTATTCATAGTAAAAAATGTGAGATGTGGTTTTAAAGGGTTAGGTCCTGAACACTTTGCCTCTCCTCCTGAGATCATACACATTGAAAAGATGACCAGCTCTACAATCTAACAGATGTCTGAGTAACCATCCAGGTTAGACTAAAAGGATATTGACTGCCTGTCGGCTGTGCCTCAGGCTACCTGTAGACTCAGGCAGCTCCTACCACACCAGGTAGACTTGCTTCATTTTCTCAACACCATCTTGGCAGTCACACAGAAACTGCTGGGCCTCTTATCAGTGTTTGGATTTTGCTTTACTTTTACATGACTGCTAGGTTGCTGTGTGGTCACTCAAGAATGTGCAAGCTCATCATGGTAGTCTGTGCTCCACCTCATCTTGCACAGGGGACTGATGCCTGGGAGAAACCAGATTCTCTGCCCCAGGGTTGATAATAATATATGAACACTGCTCATGTGCAGAAAGTTTTCTGCTTAGCTCTGCTTAGAGACATAAGGATGTTTTCCCCTCCCCTTTTATTTTCTTTTTTTATTTTCTCCTTTTTTTTTTTTTTTTTTTTTTTTTTTTTTTTTTTTTTACTAGATGCTTGGAAATTCCCATTTGAAATGTTAAACTGAAGATGAAGGTTCTGATGTTTGTGTCAAGATTAGCATGGTGGGTGGGAGGGAGCGGAAGATGTTTTCCTGAGGAGCAAATCTCTCAGCACAAGAGAGTACGTCAATAGAGATGAGGGGAATCTAAGGCATAAAGGTTAGCTTTTTAAACGGCTGAAGTTAGAAAGACTGCTCTTTCTGAAACTGGTCACAAAGGGAGCAAAGTGTCTGCACCAGAAAGACTGAGTGACCTTTTCAAAGTGTTGGATATTGTTTATTTTCCTTGAATTATGTGTGTGTGTGTATGTGCATGTATGTGTGTTGTGTGGTGAGCAACTGACAGATGCTGTGCAGTTTTCCCTAAACTTGCCGAGTCTCTACTAATTAGAACTGGGATAGAGCTGCATTTTGTAATTCACAGTTAACTTCTTAATTTTGAAATATTTCCTGAGCCAAAATGGATGCAAGTAGGCAATGTTTTCCCCCTAAATCTGTTACCAAACAGATTCTAGAGGCAGTGTTCTTGGTTTAATTGAACTTTTCATTCCCATTTTAATTTACTTTTTATATCATATTCATGTTGTGCTCTGTGATATTATGTAATATACAATGTGAAAACAAAAGGCACATCTATACTAGTAAATTATACATGCTCAGAACTGGTTTTGGATGCAGAAGTCAGTTGGCATGGATCAGTCCACCTTCTTACTGGGAAATTCTTTTAACTTCCAAAACTGGATGGGTACTTCCAAACTACCTATTGAGAGTCATCCTTGGCCCATGTTGTCTCCTGAACTGTTCCCAGAAATTGTCTGGGGAAATTCTGGTTACCTGATGCCAAAACTGTGTTAGGGACAACTTTAACAATTTAACTTTATAGGCATTTTTTTTTTTCCAGAGATCAGGAATATTTTCTGGCACTGGTTAGCTTAGAAATATGAGCACAGTCATTAAATCCTTTGGACTGCACTGCACTTAATTTGGTCAAATACCAAAAGAAGAAGCAGGTTTTACTGTGTTTCTCTCTGAGGAATATCTCCCCGGCTTTTTCTTCAGATTAGCCTAAAGACTGTATTCACTCTGCTGGCTGACAGCTCCGGCTGATAGGAAAATGATCCCACATGTGTCTCCTACATGCTTCTCTGTAAACAAAGTTTACAGTTCGAAAAAGAAAAAATATATATAGTCAAGAAATACAGGTCAAAGGCAATATAAATTTGTGAACTCCCCAACTCTCTTTGTAAGTGAGATGTGCATCAAGACCCTCTCAGCTTGAATTTATGCACAGGTAAAGACACTCTAACTTTGCTTTTAGAAAAAATGGTTAGGTTCAGTAGATTATTCTTTATATTAATTTTTAGTCTGGATCTTGTTGTAGGAGCAGAGAAAATGACCTATTGCTATAGTCCAGCCCAGATGTGGATGGATAAATAGATAAATGGGGAGAAAGAAATTAAAATTTGTGGATTTTGTTGTGTTGAATAGTTTTCTTTTAGGAGGTGAGCTGTCATTTTTTTTCCAAGTAGTCACAGATATCTTTGGTTAAATATTTCAAATCTTCCTTTTGTTGCTCTAGAGGCTTTATTCCTTCAACTAGTGGAAACTACTGTTTTAACTAAAGATTTGTCAAAGAAACATTAAAAATTAAATTACTTACTTTTCACTCTGTCTTATCTTATCAAAGGTAATACAGGATCACTGGTGTGATAGAAACTCTACACACCAACAAGATGCTTAGAGACACCACAATAAAACTGAGGAAGCTTTCAACCTGATCTAGCTGAGAGGTCATTGCAGGGGGGTTGGACTAGATGTCCTCTAAATGTCCCTTCCAATCCAAACTGTTTTCTATGATTCTATGATTCTATGATTCAATCAGTGACCTGACTGACAGGAGGATTTCGTTCTTGATTCTTACACAGAGTCCAAAAACCACACCCAGAAAGGTGTTTTAAATGTAGACACTCATGGATCAGTATATATGAATCAGTCTGAACTTGTTCAAAGGTCTCAGCATTCATGTAAGAATTTAAATAACAGCCATATTTCTAAAAAATATTTAATGTGGAATATTTTTTAAAAGGGAACCTTATTTTTCTCTATATGTGGGAGCTGAGTTGCTTTGAAATCTGGCCATAAATTTGCTGGAAAACAGCATCATATTGAAAATGATATTTGGATATACACTTTCAAAACAAGTGAATAATTCTATTGATTGTCCTGGAAAACAAAATTCACAGATGTCAGACATTCCCACATGTCTTGGAAATCTGGACAGCTGTTTTTTATGGTGAGGCACAAATTTTTAGTGCTGTTTTTCATGGAATGCCAAATTTGGAAGAAAGTTTGTACCCTTCTTGCCCCCTCCCCCTTCCCCAGAAGATACAGGAAAGCCACAGTGAGTCCATTTTAACTCATAAGTGAAATTTTCCTCTCTCTAGATAGAAGCACCCTTTAAAATAAAATAAAATGCTACATAAAATGCAATTCCTACTACAATATAAAATGTGCTTTCACTCAGGCGCTCTGTAGCATTATCTCTAACTGCAGTGTAACTAAAAACTAATAACCTCATTTTTAATTAGCTGGGTTTGTGGCATTTTGCACCCATCTCACAGTTGTTCTTTCTACAGTGTATATCATTATTAACTCCGGATGTCTTCAAGGAGGCCTTAAATATACTTTGCTTGCTTTCTTCTTTTCTTTCTCCTGAAAATTGTTCTCAAAACCCTTGTATTCATTAAAAAAATAATAAAAAATTCTAAAAGTGATCTTAAACACGGTATGACTGATTCTGATTTTATTAGCTATTCTTTTTGTTCTATTATCTGAATTCTTTCCTCTTTTTTAGAATAAAAATATATTTTTATAAATTTAGATATTTTAATATATATTTTATAATTTATATAGTTGTATATTTTATATATTTATGTGTTTAATTATATATTTTATTTATATATATTTATATATTTTAGAATAAAAATATATTTCTTCAAATGCGGTGTTTCAGTCTGACTGCCGTAAAAATCATTAAGGTGTGAGTTTAAAAAAGGAGACCACAAATATTGCCCACTGGTTCACTTGATGTCAAAACAGTTCTGAGTAATTACAACGGGAACACAATATATCTTGGCTTTCAGTTCTTTTAGAGCCGTAACATATACTAAGGGTTGATATAAACAGGTACCCTAAGAGTAAGTGTTCACTGCACCACAGTGGTGTAACCAGGAAACCCTCTCAGATTACAACCCTTCATCACAGATATCAGAGAAGAAGAGACACACTATACACATTTAAAGAAACTTTTAAGCTATTGAAAATCTGACCTGAATGGGTCATATCACTAACCAATACTGTGTATTGTCAGCAAGTGATGCAGCCTATGGCCGTTCTGCCTCCAGCTGTGATCCCACCACCTCTCAGGACCTCCATGGAGCTGAGCAAGACTGTGAAGGACAGCCTGCATGCATGGCCAAACAATGGGTGGCACTGCCCTTTGGGGTTGGGACATATCCTGTCATATTAATGATTCTGTGATTCTGTGATACAGTGAAATATTTCAGTGCCCACAGCAGGGGGTTTGGAACTAGGTGATCTGTAAAGGTCCCGTCCAACTCAAACCATTCTATGACTCTAATTCTAAAGGAAAAAAAAGTCATGAACTGTACATACTAAGTTGTGTCACAGGAATGGTATAGACATTTTTGTTACTTTTAGACCATTTACAATATTTCCAACTGAAAATATTCCTTCTTTTCAACCAAAGATGAACACACTTAACAATTGTCCATTTTCAAATCCATGTCTTAGTCTGTAGAGGGAAGTAAAGAGGACTGTTCACACCGCTGTTTCTTTGAAAGGACCTTATTAGTGGTCAATTAAATTTGTTGGTATCTCCAGCATGTAGTTGTCCAGATGTAGAATCATAGAATCATTTAGGTTGGAAAGAACCTTTAAGATCATCAAGTCCAACTGTTAACCTAAGACTGCCAAGTCCACCATTAAACCATGTCCCTAAGCACCACATCTACATGTTTTTTAAATACCTTCATGGATGATAACACTACCACTACTACTACTACCCTAGCAGCCTGTTCCAACGCTTGACAACCCTTTCGGTGAAGAAATTTTTCCCAATATCCAGTCTAAAACTCCCTTGGTGCAACTTGAGGCTCTGTCCTCTTGTCCTATTGCTTTGTACTTAAGAGAAGAGACCCACACCCACCTCGCTACAACCTCCTTTCAGGTAATTGTAAAGAGAGATAAGGTCTTCCTTCAGCCTCCTTTTCTCCAGGCTAAACAACCCCAGTTCCCTCAGCTGCCCCTCCTAGGACTTGTGCTCTAGACCCTTCACCAGTTTTGTTGCCCTTCTTTGGATGTGTTTCAGCATCTCAACATCTTTCTTGTAATGAGGGGCCCAAAACTGAACACAGTATTTGAGGTATGACCTCACCAGTGCCGAGTACAGGGGGACAATCACTTCCCTCATCCTGCTGCTCACAATATCTCTGATATCCTGTGCTCTGCTCTGAAGATACATCACCTGGAAACATGTACCTTGGTCTTTTAAAAGTTTGGGAAAAGGCCATGATCCAGAAAACACAGGGACAAGGATTATCCTAGTCCTCTTTGAGGCATCTCTCTATCTTTCATTGTAGAAGGTAGATGTTTAGTGCAGGTGCTGTCATTGTCTTAGCAAATGGAAATTTTTCCTTTCAAAAGTTTATACAGAAAATAGGTAAAAGAAAGCAGAAACTCAAGAAGACAGTGGGAGTTTTTTATGTGACTGGTTTTAAGCATTTAGCTCCGATGCCCTAGTTAGGATGTTGGTTCCTAGAAGACTCTTAAACAATTGAATCCAGAGGGTGACTCAGTATACAAATTTAAGATTCCTCTCCTGAACTGCTCTTTCAGGGATTTTATCTCATGCTATATTGGGACTTTAATCTGGAAGTCTAACATTTGGCAACATCTGTACCCTCTGCATAACTTGCCAAAACAAACCTGGTAAAAGAGACATAGGTTCTTGAATTCAAACCTTAAATGCAGGGAACACATAATTTTCCTCCTATATGTTTTTCCTTGGAAGAGCTTATGCTTCCAATCATTTCTATGATCTGTGCAATGACACCTAGATCCATTTGGTCAACAAGCTTTTACAGAAATGCAAGATCATTGTCACAGAGATAATGCAATACTGAAGAATAATGGGAACGTGTCTGGGGAATATTTTGCCTCGTAAAAACTCAAGCAAATACATTGCTTTGTATTCTGTTTCTTTTTCATTTCTTAGCTCTCACTGTCTGTCTCCCTTTTCTGTCTCTATTTTTTTTATTAGATGGATTTATAATCCTGATTTTAGAGTGTCCTTGAATAGATTTCTATAATTAGCAATTATAAATAGAGATATAGTCTTGGGTTATGAAGTTTACTTTTATTGACTGCAACAGAAGGTTTAAGTTCAACTTCTCCTTATCTGATTATATTTACCAGAACTGTGGGAATTCACTGTGCTATAAAAATGGACCTTGCTGTTAGCTGGCATACCCCAGAACATTTAAATAAAAATAGCAATGAAAACTCAACCAAATATTATTTATGTCAGTTAGATGCCAATGAAAACTAAGGCTTTCAGGGGTAGACAGGATCGATTTTTAAATTTTTTCTGTCTCTTTTTTTTTTTTTTTTTTATATGACAGAATGACACACTCTTCACTCAGCCACTCAAGCTGAAGAATGACTGAAGAACCCTGTGAAGGTCAAACACATTTTCACCCAACTGATGCTCTTTTAAAACTGACTTAACCCTCTTTGTGCATTTCTGCACAGCATGGAAGTTGGCTTTGCGGCTCCAAATTAGGGGAAAGTGCGGTGAGAACTTCTTTTCATAAAGCTCTTCTGTATTAAGCAGAACAAATTCCCTATAAGTTGAACTCTAATTTGCACATTGGAATGCATTCTGCCTGTAATGATCTTCCCGGCAGAAAACATTATTTCACAAATTGCCCCACAGTGTTCCCCAAAGCTAAGTGAAAATATACAGATACAGACTGAGAAGGAAACTAATACAGACCCTGATCCTCCAATGGACATTTAGGGTACAAAGAGGACAGCATTATCAAATGGGAGAGATAACACTTTGCTCACAGTATGGAACAGTAGACATGGCAATGTGAGATAAAAGGAAAAGGAAACTTGGATCCATCGTGGGTCAGCAGAGAAACATGTCACTTATGTGAGTACCTAAATATGTTTCAATAAGTGAATTTAAACCACAGAATCTTATTTTTGCAGGGGAAAAACAAAAAAAGATAAGACAATCAAGACATAGTATATTCAAATCTGAGAACTCCCCAAATCCCCTGAGATGCTTCCTCACCTTATATTTCTTGACTTTCCTATGGTCTTGGAGGAAAACTGAGATGGAACTTCTGCTACTCACAAACCAGAAATCCTAGCCATAACCAGCTGACAGGTCTTTGCACTGCTGACCTCCTATTTCCTGAGCAGGGTAACTGAGATGCCAAGGGGACCAGCAGCCTTAATGGGCATCACGTTAAAAGAAATCTTACTGAAAGAAGGATGTTGCAGTTTCAGGATTTCCTGCACAACTCATCATGCTCTGCAACTTTCAGGTTGCATGTTTGTCCCCATAATAATAATAAGCGTCTTGAAGAAACAGCAGTATTATATAACTATATTCTCAAACATCTGGTGACAGTGAGCGTAAGAGGACTGTTGGACTAAAAAGATAGTGACAGAACATTGGCCTGAAAATCCCCCTTTTGTGTAATACAAGTTTTTCTTGCCTATTAAGGCAGTGTTCAGTTCTGAGTGCACACCGTCTCTCATAGAAAAGCAACATCCTGAAAGTTAGGACAGTAAAAAGGAGACTAAAAGAGTCTTATGCTGAACTTTCTCGTTGGATCTGGACATTTATTATTATGATTTTGGGGATTCCTTTTTCAATAGTGGAAGGTTTCTGTAGAGAGGATGTAGGAGAAAGAGGAATAAAATGAAAACATGCAAAACTAAACACAGTCAAAAAGGAGCATAATGTATGTTAAGAAAAGGAACCAGGAGAGGAAGGTAGGAGAAAAGTCAGTGGTAAAAAAGTATACTTTACAAGATAGCCATTCTGATGAGGGTTGTTCTGTGTTTCATAATGCATTTAGTACTACAGAAAAAGCTTGTTTAATACATGAGGAATGGTAAAGAAAACAATATTTTCCATAGTTGTTTGGGTTTTAAAGTATCATTGCTAGTATGTGGGGATATATACTAAGTAAAAATTTTAAAAAACATAAAAATTATCAGATGTGATGTTTGTAAAAGCTTAGATTTCCTTTGGCTACAGGGTCCTATGTTAGGATCTACCACATGAAACATGGGGATCTGCAAAAAGGGTGGAAGCTTTGGTCAGCGCATTTTGTGTATCCTAACATTTGAGAAATTTCAGCTCACGTCTCCTGGTCTAGCAGGCTAGATCATAAGTTTCTTGTGTATGAGACGTTTGTTTCCGCCTTGCCTCAGTTTCTCAGTTTTAAAATGACTGGGATGATCCCAAATAAGTTTGGGCATTTAACTGCTGATACTGCAGTTAAATTTAGAAATTTAGTGACTATTGTTATAGCAATCAGAGACGTGGAGACATATTCCATGGATAATACAATCCTTTGATCACCGTACTTACTGAATTTTCTTCAGTAATCTGTTGAAATTTTGTGGACTGTGTCTATTTCCACTGGCTATAGCTAAGCTCAGCAAATTCAGACAGAGTGGCCCTAACTTCTATAACATGAAGGATCCCCTTCTCTCGTACACCTCTTCTTTTAGAAAAATGAAGAACACTTGTACCTTCCCATAGTGCCCAGCAGACAAAACTTGCCATGCTCACTGCCTCATTTCCCTCAGCACACTCATCCTTCTCAAGGTTGTGTCTCTCCACAGTATCCCTTGTCATGAGAAAATATCAGGGAACCTAGAAGACAAAATGTTGCATAGTGTCTTACCCTCTCTAAGACTTGCAATGCTGAGGACCTTCCACCTGTAACATGCCTTTCACTTACAACGCAGTAACCTTCCATCAACACACCCTAAGACTTCCGTGGCAGTGCCTTTACCATGGCACCCCAAGTGCCCTTACCCATCTTACACTGTGGGATTCTGACCTGTTATGTCCAGTTTCTTCTCCAAAGTCATTGCCCTTGACATTTAAATGTTCTTGTTCTTCCTCTGCCTCTTCACCATTTTGCTTTGTAGCTACTAGTCTATACCTCCATCTGTGGATCCATTCACCCTTCACTCTGTAGGTTTTACTTTGCAGCTTTCTATTAAAACAAACACAGCTTAATAGGTAACGAATAATACTAATTTAAAAATCTAGTAAATATTATCAATAATACACAATTAGTGTGCAACACCTGCACCTATATCAGGCATGCTCCAACCAGCACCAGTAGTCTCATAAACAGTAACTACCAATGGGGAGATTGAGCAAGTCTTGATGAGAAGTATAATTGTACTGGAGAGAAAGCAAGAGAAAGGATTTTTTTTATCTTTTTTAACTTGATCATTGTTTCCACCTGCTGCCCTGGAGAGGATGCTGGGAGGAGGAGGCTTGTTTGTGTAGCTCATAACTTTTCTTCCCACCTGGACATGGGGGAGAGGGTTTCCTCTTTTCTCTCTCTTCTCCTCCCTGTTTCATCCTCTGTCCTAAGGCAACTTTGAAGTTCATGTATGTCTTCAGTTATGGCCCCTACTAATAAGCTGCATAGAAGTAAACCTACTTGAACTTTCACTGTGGAGCAAAAGAGGGTGTATGACAAGCCAGGGCTAGGTAGAGAGCAGGTAGGAGAGAAGGCAGTAGTGGAGTTGGATCTCTTTGTAGACCATTTCATGTCCTTGACTTGACTTGGATCATTAAACTTGTGGCAGAGTCAGGTATCTATTGGGGAAATAAGAGTCAGAAAATAAACAGTTTATCCATAAATGAGAAACTTCTTTTCTCCCTTCTTACCCACAATCTGAATCAGTAACATGAACATCAGGGGACCATCACATCTCTAGTCAGACTGTTTTGCTGATGATATTTTCTCAGCCTTTTATGTTCTTAAACTCTTAGTCACCTCTTGGAAGAAACATTTGAGAGGCATTAAGTTCGAAGTCCAGGTGTAATTGTATCTCTGGAAGGTATAAAGGATGCCTCTGACAAGTATTTCAAAACTGCACTGGGGACATGTACAAAGGCAGAGCACCTTTAATGCAGGGCTTGTTTACAGATAGGACTGGGGAAGATATGCTCCTCTAAGACTCATTACAAATTTTACAAGAGGACATGTTTTTCCACTGGAAATGTTAATATCTGGAAGTCAGTTCCATGAGAATGTGTCAATGATGACAAAATTTCACTTTGATAAAAAAAAAAAAAAAACCAAAAAAAAAACAAGCAAGCAAGTGAAATCAGATGGAAACTGTTTATAACTTGGAGAGGTTTATTGTTTCGGTGAGATTTCTTAAGACATTTTTAGTTTAGAAATAGATTTGTTATATTTAATCATAATGTTAAAAGCTAGATGTAGATAGAAATTAAATTAAATATTTCACTGCCTGCAAACAATATTCCCCCACCCCCAAAAATAATTTAATCATAAATTTCAGACCAAAATCTGACTTCAGAATATGTCTTATTCCAATATCTGTTCCTATGAGGATTTATTCCAGTTATTGTTTGTTTTAAAATATCACAGAACAAATGCAACAGAAGTAAGCATATTCTTGGCTCCTTAAACGTGGAGAGAAGGAGGAATTCCCACTGTCTCAAACAGCTATGACCGAAACAGACAGAAACACAAAGGAAACCATTCAGTTTGGACAGCCAGAGTTCATCCCATTCCACACTGCATCCGAGAACAACAAATAGTCAAATGCAGTCCCCAAAGAGTATTGTATCTTCTTGCATTTTCAAGTGCTAGCCATCATTCAAGGAAATATTTGGGTTGATGCAAATTGATATAGGGAGGAAGCAGTGTCACAAGCAAAGGGGTAGTCTACCTTGCTTTCACACTGAAGCACCATGCACAGTTATAAACTGAAACCTTCCTTACATGCACTGCATGATGCCATGGAGGTAAATACCAGCCATTTCAGGGGTTGAAAAACCTCCTGTATGTCTGCTAGCTGTTCCTTCCTCTTCAGGTGTAATATGTTAACTACTAACAGGATCTCTTCTAGGCTGATACAGCGTAAAGTTAACAGCTAATTTAAAACACCATAATTCTTGGTAATCTTAAACCGTTCAGCAAAGTAGAACTTTGATAGCGCTTCTTCAACTATATCTCATACTGACACTGGAAAACAGTGGCTTGAAATGAGGATGGCCCCTATCATGACAAGACCAGAGTTTATATTTTCTACTTTTCTCTCAGGGACATTGTGGAGAAAGAGGAAATGATGGATGCAAACAATATTCAGGTAAAAATATTCTGTATTTACAGTCCCAGAAAGGCTTTTGAAGGGGAAGGAAAAGTGTGCTTTGCAGGAACTCAAAGTTATTTAATACAGTTTACTCAGAGGAATATGTTCAGCTGAAAAAAAAATATTCTAAAGCTGTAGAGCAAGGCTCATACCTATGTTTTAAAACCCTTTACAAATACGTATGAAACTGTTTTTACATACTAACGTGCAGAAAAGACTGAAGTCTGATATTATTTTAGGATCAAGTATTATTTCAGGATAAATTTTATCTCCATGGCTGGAAGGATGGGTGACTAATACTGGAGAAAGATCCCTGGGTTTCCTGTGGCTCAGAGGAGTGCTCAGATTGTTAGGTTACTAGGCATAAATAAGACTTTCAGGAAAAAGTTTTTAATCTGATTTTGGTGCTTTTCTGTGAGAAAGGACAAACCTATCTCAGTCACTCAGTTTCTGAAGCAGATCCTTAAGTGTGCCTCCTCAGTAGACAGAAACACCTAAAATATCCCATTCCTCCCTAGGAACAGGGAGCGTCATCTATGCTCTACCCTTTCCCTATCATTTCTATAACTCTCCCTCCTAAAATATCAAAGGGCTTTGCTTGTGGATTGTCACCTCAAATCTATGTCTAGCTTAGGTTCTACCTGATGTGCTGAGCATTACATGTGCTTGTTTGCTTCTACACAGATATCAGGAAGTTAAAATTTTTGAGGGGAGGAGGAGGCTGTGCAAACAGCAGTATAGCCAGCCCTTGTCCTTGCTCAACTCACCATTAGCTGAAGTGTGAGGTGTACCATCAGCTAAAGCATACATACTTTCCTGAAACCTCACATACAGGACTTTCTCTTGACCCAAAACAAAGTTTTAGGAATGTTTTTCTTCTTTTGTTCTTTTCTGTTTGGTGTTTTTGTCAAATCCATGGACTCACTCTGAAGGTTTCCAATGAAAGATGTAATTGACAATTTTTATATATATATATATATACACACACATATACATGTAATTATGTGATATTTGCAAGTTTAGATGTAGCTCTTAAGGAGATCAAATGTTGCTTGCATGGCAAGGCTATATTATATGAGAAGCTGTGGGGTGATAGAGGTAAGATTTGCTGATCAGCCTGATTCCATAGATAGAAGTGAGCCCAAATTGACTGGTTTCAGATGCTGGAACTTTACTGCATTCCCAGCAGTTAATGAGGAAAGAAACCTTAGATTGGGGAAGTAAAAGCTATTACTTCATGGGATACTATGAGTGAAGATAGACCTTCTGTGAATTAGTTTTAGCAATGAATTCTCTTAAGAACAGGCTGTCTCGGAAGATTTCTGGTAAGTTTTGTTTTTAGCTGTGACAAATACTGCAAGAAAAAAAAAATGCCTTCTTTCCACACAGCTGTTTTTACACTTTCTCTTCAAATCCCAGCCGATGCCAGGGATTGCAGATGAGAATGAAAGTGGGAATGTGTATAGAAGTACATTACAGAACTGTAATGAGGTTTTATCAGCATGAATTTGGAGGAGCTGGAGTGCTTAGGATGCAACAGAGCTGTGGGGATAGGACAACATGTGTTTCTGTTCCAGTGACATTAAACCCAGGATCTCTGAACAAAAACCCATGTGGTGTATTGAACTCTGTATACAAATTATTTTCATTACAGCAAAGAATGCTGAAGTCACTAGTTTGGCCGTTAAGAGATCCAAGTCTTCCTTATGACTTCAGACTAGATCACAATGGCTATATCCATATTACTAGGTTTAAAAAGACCAGAAATATTTTCTGGAAAGTGAAACTTAACCACAGCATTAAATTGTTAGGAAGGTCTCTCTCTTGTTTTAGACATAAGAGGTTAATATCACCCCATGTACATCCAGCAGCCAACAGCCAGCAAAGGAGTACCAATGCCAGACTTCTGGGGCTGTATTAAATTATTCAGTGTCTATTTGTTTGTTTATTTCTTTGTTTGTTAGCTTTTTATGTCATTTATGATGTTGCCTCTGAAATTTCTGGTTTTACTTTTTCTCATGATACAACTGCCTGACCCCTTTCTAGTCTTGTTCCTAGGATATTTTCGACCCTCTCTGCTTCAATGACTTCTTTGTCATCTTGATTTTTAACTTGAAATCTGTCTTGTTCTTGAAGAAATTACACCGGGGCACTGTGGGATCTCTATCCATGCCTTTGTATAGTTGCTGGGAATTAAATTTTCTTTTTTTTTCAATATTCTTCATCTTTTCTCCTCCCTGTCTTCAGAAAAAAAAGTGGCCCCAGGCTTGAAAATTTAAGATTTACTTGTAATTTTACCCCACTCACTTCTAATTAAACTCCAGCGATTACTGAACATACCAAACACTCCCTTTTTCACATGCAGCTGTAGTTTCTGCAGTACCCTTCTGTCTTTCTTACAGGTCTCTAGGTCTAAATGCCCTTGGCATTTAATGCTTGTCAATGCCTAATCAGGACTTGAGGCACTGCTTTATGTCACTTGAAGACCCTCATCTGGTTGGCCACCACATGCTGACCAGATCAGGTCCATCATAAAAACTGTGGTATCGTGACTCTGCCTTTTATAATCACTGCTGCCAGGACAGAGATGGATATTCATGATTGAACTGCCCCTTGAAAACTGGTCTAATGATGAGACACTTCATCTAGGACATGGGAAGAAATGGCTTTCCACCCTCCAGCTCCTGTTGTCTTGGATCATGTCATACCCCCTCAGATTTATGAGGGGTGAGGGGTAGATGTAATCTTTTCTGCTGGAGATGGGCCACTGCAAATCATGAAAGATTCAGGAGGTGAAAAAACAAGAGTGCTGCATGTAGCTCAGTGATTAAATGCAGCCTGTGGATGAGAGAAACTCTTCGTTCTGGGTCTCTAGCTCCTCTTCCTTAGATAGCCTCACTTTAAAAGGGAAAAGTGAACCTTACTAAACATATGAAAGTGATCCTCTTCATGGGAAGGTTCTGGGACAAGGATCTTAAGAAGACAGACAAAGTGACCCCTCCCACAGGGTCTCAAAGTCCCTGTGTCCTGGGCCCAGTTCCTCAATAGACAAAAATGACTGAAATGTCAACCCCGCCTGGAAGAGCTCATATACAGTGTAAGCACACAGTGCAAGGGAGCAGGACGAGACTGCAAACTGACGGGGGGAGGGATGCACACTGCAACAGCAAGACAATTATGATTAGTGTAGACAATTATGATTATGATTTAGCCGTAGGATCCCCAATAGCCATTAACATGATACCACATTTTCCTGACAAAAAAATTAAAAGGGAAAATTCAGTGGCTAAACAAGAGTGTTGAAACCCAGGGGTAAATGTTTGCCTTGAACAGGGCTGTAAGCTGCATGAGAGAGACTAATTAAGTGAGTCTCTGGCCCTTAGTTATGCCAGAAATAAGAGAAAGGGGGTATTGTTTTTGGGTTTTTTAATTCCCAAACTGACGAAGAGCAGTCGGGGGGAGGCATGGAGAGAAGAAGGGAATGAAGAAAGATATTCCAGGACGAAATAAGATTTCCAAGGTTTCTTTTGTTTGCGAAGCCAGCTAAAAGAAAGAAACGTTTCCCCTTCTCTCTCCCAAAGATGGAGCTGTTGCAATAGGAGAAGAGAGGCCGTTTGAGCGCACAGACACACACGCGCTCCCACACACACAAAGTTCTGCATTCTGCAGCAGGACTTCAAGGCTTCTCCGAAAACACAACTGCTTCCTTTCTGTAAGGAGAAATAAAAATCCGTATTATTATAGCAGCTGCGTTATTGCAAAATTCTACCAAAACACAACGACTGATATTAAGTATCTAACCCCTCTTAATTGTCTATTTCATGGGCTTTAGATTTCTGGATTGCTAAAATAACCATCTGAAGACAAGACTTCGATTCATTTTGTTTTATTAGTATTATTATTTCCTTACAATAATAATAACACTTTACACTTATACAGCACTGTTCATCCGCAGATACAGACAATAAGGACTGGATTGCTGCTATTATCCTATCACACCCCACAGATGAGAGGGGATAGAAAATCCTCCAGGAAGCTGAGGGTGGGGAAGAAATTTCCTGAAGCCTTGAGGCCCAGGAATGGTTCGGAGGGAAACATAACTAACTCCATGACAGCAAGGTCTGCTGCTTCGGTGGATTTCTTTGTTGATAAATCCTTTCAAATCTTCTGGCATTATAATTTTCATTGGAATGTTAATTAATAATAGAAACTCTTTAACAGTGTCTTCTGAGCAGTCTTGAAACCAAGGATTTGGGGATCTGGTTTGATTTTTTCTCAAATATATGTTCCAACTGAAGGACAGCCAAAGAAGCGTGAAGGAAGGCAAATTGTGTTATTTAGGGCACCAGACTTTGTCAAAATGCCCCCTCTACTCTTAAAATCTCTGAATAAATGAATGATCTGGTGCTCTTTAAGCCACTCAATGATGGATTTGCTGGGGGCTTTCTAGAAGTTAAAGACTTCTGTAACAATGCTTTCAATTGCATTTCAGTTCAGAAATACACCCATGTTGTCAGGAACAATGCTAGAGAGTGCAGCTAGTTCAACCCCATCTGCTCCTTACCTTGCAGTCTAGGCAGAGACAAGAAATGCTGTAACTTCAGTAAAAAAAAAGGGGAAGGGGCAGCAGACAACATTTTCCTTTTCCTGTGTGCTGAAATAGGTTCTCCTGCCCAAGCAGGCTACAACCCACTCATAAAGAAGAGGGTAACAGCAAGCTGACTAGATATGATATTATTCATTGTTGTCCCATTATCCCAGTTTATACATGGGGAAACTGAGGCCCAGTTTAATGTTATCTAATTCCAGATTTCTGTAATGTGGGCATCTGCGCTCATAATCTCTGGTTTCTTTTAATATAAGGAGACAAAAATCAGGCATTTTTAGGTTGTGGTTTATTTACAATCATAGCCAAGAGTACCTATTCTCCCCGTTGACAACTGGTGAAAACTAGATGACTCAGATAATCTCCACCTGTGGCACATTTGGGTTGCCAGAGGCAGAGGGAACATGTCTATAAATTCTGTCACATGAGGCACAGCCAGACTCGAGTGCCACCACTTTCAGACTGTCCTTCAGAAAGCAACAAAGTGAAAGCCAAAGTCAATCTGTACAGGCAAGTCCAGTCAACAGAATTACTCTTTGGAGGACATGATCACCATGGTGCAAGGCACAAGACCTACATCTTCTCAGCTCCAAATAAGCTGAGCAGCGTCACACAGCAGATCCGTGGTGAAGTCAGGAAGGGAAGCCAGGCCTTGACTCCCCAGATCCTCATCTAACCCTCAGTCACATTGCCTTTCTTCAGTGATTTGACTCAGTAACTCCATGTGCTGCCTCCTTCCGCTGACACAAAGGCAGCAAACTTACTGCAGGGATGGAAACAGATAATGCAAAGCACTCTGATAATTTTTAAAAATAAAAACAAAAGAAAAAGCATGTTCATTTGACCTGGCACATGACTCTCCCCTTCAGTGCTGTTATTATTCCCATCTTAGCCTCCTTCCACTTTCTCTCTTGCCAGCAGGAAAGAAGTAACACAGAGATGTTTTATGCCACTGAGACAAAGAGGTATTGATCCTTTTTGCCTCTGGAAAAGGTTTCTAATAATTTCCAGATATATCGTAGATTGTGGGGCTGCTATCTTTAATTAAAACATGACACAAAATAGAAAGCAATTATTGGGGGATTTTTTGTTTGTTTGTTTTTTAAGTGTAGATTCCTTTTTTTTTTTTTTTTTTTTTTTAATGGGCTGTGGTACTAGATCAAATGACTTGCAAGTTGATCACACAGAAAGTGGAAAGAGAGAGTAAGAGTAAGCTCTTGTGTTTGTTATTCATGGTATTTCAATATGATGTTTTGCACTTCATATTCAAAGGATTTCATCATCTGTGGCTTGTTAAACCCCTTGGCCAGAGAAGCTGTAGAGACAAAAAAAATCCTCTGTCCAAAGGAAGTCTGTGCTTGAATCAAGAGAACACATTACTCTGTCAGCATCACCCCTTTCCAATGACTGCTGTAACACCCCCATGCACAGGTCTTGGCCCTGTGTATTTGGGAGATAGGTGTTGGCACAATAAAAAGGGTAATATGAACTCACAGTGACCTTCTTTCTACACAAACTTCTTCATGCAGAAACAGAAGTGAAGGATTGACTTCCCTATTGCTTCAGTCAGATCAGAGCTTCATTCCATTCAAAATGGTGTGTAAGATTCCCAGCATAGCCACTCTGCTGCTAATAACTACATATTGGTGAAATTTGGCAACGGACATTAACTGCTTCATTATTATACTTTCTTATGATGGTGGCAAGTACTATTGTTTCTGGTTTACCAGTTAATTGAAAAGACTTCATCAACTCCACTGTGGAGGGATAGTTAAAGCAAAAGTCGGTTACATCTTTGACTAGAATAACTTTTCTAGAAACTCACCCAGCTGTTATTTTAGGGTTCCAAATGCTGAATTCAGATGTTTTTAGGATTTTAACCTGGAAAAAACAAAAGTAGGACATGGGTTCAAGGTACTTAAGGTACATGTAGAATTTAATATTTACCCTGCATTACAGAATAAACACCTCCTGTTAAATGCATCAGGCCTGAGCTTTTGTTTTGTCCAGAACATTAATTACACTCCTTTCCAGAACTCCAGCTTCACAGACATTTAAATTTATGATTAATCTTTTCAGGAATACGTAGAAATTAAATCAAAAAAGCACTTATCAAAACAAGTCTGTACAAAACATGTGAATCTTTCATCAGCAGTACAAAAGAATTTCACTGAGTGTTTAGGAAGGAGCAGATATTCCATGCTGTCCTGTCCACTTCTTTAGGAGTCCATGGCAGGCCCTTTGAGTAGTTATAATCTACCAGAGAATTGACGAGACCCGTAGGGACTTCATCCTCACACCCACACAAGTTCACTGGTGTCTTAAAAGGAGAGGGAAAGACTCTTCTGGCTTTTCCTGTGAAGCATCTACTGCTCTGTCCAGGTTCTCACACCCAGGGCATCTTCAATCCCTGCCAATTCATCTTTTACATGGCTGTAAGCCTAGAAAGAAGATTCATTATTTGGTTGAAGCTTCCCTATTTGTGTAGAGGATTCAGGAATTTGTTGTCACAACCTCTCCTATTGCAGTGCTAAAGAAATGCTATGCAGAAATCAAAATGGAGGCAAATAATTTCCACATTTTCATCCTAAACTGTCCCAAAGCATAAATGCAAGGAAGTTAAGTAATTTTGCTATTATCAGTGGGGAGCTGCTGACTTTAAAAGCTGAGGTTAGAGTGTAGGAGTTGTTATTTATTAGCCTAAGATTACTTCATTATAGCATGTTGGTTGCCATGTTATCAAACCAGCCATTCTTGTGGGATCTGAATAAGATTATCATTTTATTATGGTGGTGATAGGAGCAAATGCAATGATTGGTGTTTCTATTTACTTATACATATAACATCAACTTGGATATTCTCTTGGAAATCTCTCTGTATATATTTCCCTCTCATATAAGCACACCTTCTTTCTTTTGCACCATATTACCTTGTATACTTTTTTCAATAGTAAAATTAAATATAACAAGGGCTTCAAGTCATGTCTTTCTCCAGTCTTTAAGATGTTGATTTCATATGCCAAAATGATTAGTCAAGTGATGAGTGAACTTTCATATACTTCTGGTTCAGATAAATGTTGATAAACACCCAAAGGATGTTTATTCAGAGTTTACCTGAGCTAATAGAATCTCTTGAGCCTGAAAATTTGGTCTGAAAATGTCTCAGGAGCAGAGCTGTCTCTTGAGAAACCCACTACTGTCATCTGCTTCTTAAATCAACAGGAATTCAAAACCAAAGGTACTAAAGAGTGTAATTTCTGTGAACGTCCATAAATGATCAGCTTAGGTCAAGGTCATGTCTTGGATACATGTTAGAGTGGAATAGGCTCTTATTTTACCTGAATTCATTCAGCTATCCCTTGTCTCAGAGAAAACAGTAAGAGACACACAAAGAAATCCTACCAATATCCCAAAGAATCAGCAACAATACACAAGCAGATAAATAAAACATTTGCTTAACACAAATGGCAGATTCTGGGCAAAAGGAAACACACAAACTACCCTTGTTGTTTTGAGATTTACAGATCCGTATTTCACAGATGCCCTATTGCTTTATTCATACTGTTAAGGGAGAGAGAAGCAGCCTCTAACCATCAACACCCATCATTAAATCATTACAAAACCTCTCTTGTTAAAGAGACAGAGTATATACATATATAAAAATATATACACAGCAATGTATATATTTATATTTATAAAATTCTGTGTATAGCTATGTGGAAATATGAAAAGCTTCTTGAGACTGCTTAGCTTTATTGTGTACCCAGTGTTACCACTTGAAAGAAATAAATGTTTCCAGTTGCCACGAGAAAAGCAACCTTACTATATTTGAAATGACAAAAAAAAAAACAAACAAAAACAAAAAAAAAAAAAAACAAAAAACAAAGCTGGAGGATTTTCCTGAGCAGTGGGGAAACAGAAAGGAAAGCGAAGTTGAGTGACGAACATTGGGTGCTAAACTAAAATGCCAGGCGATGAACTACGGGAGCCAGAGAAAACTTCACCATGGAACGCCTGTGAAAAAGAAACATATTTTAGACAGTATCATCAGGCAGAAAGAACTTGTCTCTGTGTGCTAGAAGAAATCTTAAGAATGACCCATATACCACATGTGTCACAGAGGAGCAGACCTGAACATGTGGTCTGAGGGAAAAAAAAATCACCAAAACCAAAAAGGGGGAAAAAAAAAGTGTAAATAAAGATAGTGATGAACCTGGTTAATATAGGTATAAAATCTTACCTGAGGTTCCTAATCCTGAAATCACCAGTGTGACAAGCCCATCAGCTTGAGTGGGCCTGTGGATCTGGCCCAGGTGATCTTCTGAGGATGCTTAACTCTACCCTCTGCTACTAGCACAAAACTGTCCTACTCCTCCCTAATAGTGAAGAACTTTGCTTCTAATCTTGAGAAATTAGGGAAGTGAATGCCATACTTTACTCAAAACCATTATCAACTGAGCCAAAATTCCTGTTTCTAGCCATTACATTTAGAAAAAACAGGGAAGAATCTTAGTGTATAAGTAGACATAAAACAATATCTCTTACCCTTTTAGTCTATGCTATTAAAAATAACCCCTATTACGAAAACCCTTGTCTGCCCTTACCCAGTAGTCTTTCAAAACATAACTGGAAATGAAATAAAATTGCTAGAAAGAAATAATTATATTCAAACCTTCAAAATCTTATTTACAAATCCTCCAAAGCAGTACATTTCCCCTGCATTTGTACATTGTTCCTGCCTGGGATACTGAGCTCTCACTTGTAAGGGCACATTTGGCTTGGGTGACAGTGGCAAGTGCTGGAGCCATTGTGATGTCCAGTGTGACTCCAGCGGTATAATCATAGAGTAAAGGGAAGCTGAAAGACTCAGGGGTGAAACAGCAGCCCTCATAAAAGAAAAGTGAAAAGGAAGGAAGAAAAAAAATGCAATTTAGTTGTTATGCACTCTAAAAGTTATGATTTTAAAGTAATTCTTAAGAAACTTCTCAAGTGGGTAGCCAGAAGTCTAATGACTCTTAAAAAAAATCACACAAAGGCACTGAAAAGAAAAGAATGAATTACCCGTAAAAGAATTCATAACATATCTTACCGATGCTGCTTCAGATGGGAATGTAATTTATAGGTAGAAGATAAAATGGAGGAGTTTGGTAAGATTAAGGATCCTTTTTCAAGTTTTATGGAGAAACATCCTTAAGAACATTAGGAAATTTTAGTGAATCACTGACTTGAATCTACATTTCCCTAAAAGCAAACCAAATACTGATAATGCACTTCACACAGTAATGTGGGGAAAAAAGTTAAATGTGTTACTTGTTATAAAGGAATATTTTTTTAATTGTTTTAGTGGCCACGTGAGATTTATCTCCTCGTGATCCTGAGGTTATATGTGAATAACATCTAACAGTGCATATGTTTACACACCCACAGAGACACAGAGACACAGACATACACAGAAATTGCAACGGATAGCTTCTATCTATGCCATCCTATGTTGTTAGTAGTTGGAATATTCATCACATCAAGAGCTGTTAAAAAATAATTTCAAGGAGATACTCCCTGTTCCTAAAAATTCTGCAGGTAAGTATCCTATATATCCTGCAAGAAGATGTAGAAGTACCTCTGAGCATATCACCCAGCTCCATAAGTCAGTGCAGAGATTTAAAAGGTCATTCCACCTGCTCTTATCTCTCCTTTTAACTATTTTGATTGATATTCTACATTGGGAAGAAGCAGCTATGAGGCTGAGACAACATTTGCTTAATGAAAATAAGATGTTCTTCACTGACCCTGATGGTCTATTTTGTATCAAATAAGAAGTTTCCCAAAACTTCTGGCCCCAGACCATCTGACTCCTGTGTATCTCACCTAAATCTTCCTTTATAAACTTTTTGAAGAGTACTTGAATATATTTATGATAAAATGCTTGTAAGTATCCAAGGTAAGTTTATGATATTAGTATCATTGCCATAAGATTGTTCATGGCATAAAATCAATAATGGGTGCTGAAGGGTGGGGAAGGGGAGGGAAAAAAAGGAAAATTAACAAATCTGGGTCAGATAAGAGCAGGGTTTTCTCTGTTAAAAGTACTGTATTGAAGAAAGCATAGTATAGCTCCAAATACTGTAGCAGAATGTACCATGCAGTGGTAAGAGCCTTGGTTGTGCTTAAGGAGCTGCTGCATATTGTTGATGGGCAAGATGATATGTAAGCATAAGCTTTTGACTTCTTTATATGTATATCTTACTGGAGATGAAATAGTTAAGTCAGTGGAGCCAAAAAGAATAGATGAGGTCAAAGTGCTGTAGAGAGGAAATAAAACATTCCCTATTGCTGATGATAAGCTGTACAGAAAATTTTTTCATCAACTATTTATCTTGCACCTAAAACCTTGAAAAAAAATCCTTTTAGCTATAAAGAGTTTTAAGTCGATGGACAAGGCTTAGCTTAGTTCATGAGTCCAGCGGATAATTCACCACCTCCCCATTGATCAGGAAGCACAAATGTCACCACCTAGCTTAATAGTGACCTGTGTTCTTTTCCCACTGAAATCTGCTAGGCGCAGGCAGCAGAATCAAGGTTGTTCCTCCCACAACAGATGAAATCAGGAGCTGATATCATTATTCTTATATATGAGTTCAGTTTTCTATGACTAGCAATACAGTTGTCCTCTAGCACTCACCCAAATTGATCAACAAGGATCAGAAGACTATTATTTTCAGAGGGAATTATTTGACTTTGGAGATCTGTCTGAAACTTATCTGGTTGTAATTAATCTCAGAGGTCTCAAAATTACTGATAGACTGTAAATGAAACAGCAGTCCATTGACTATAAGACATAATTATGGGAAAGTTTCCATCACACTAATTCAACTGCACACCTTATTGATGAAACTGAGACTTTTCTTGCTTTGGACACTGTGGACTTTGGCCCTTGGGAACATAACAGAGCCCTGTTGTATGCTCCACACTTGCGCATTGTGCAGAGGAGTGGTGTGACCACACAAGAGCAAGTGAAGCAGATGTGACAGATCGAGAAGTTACACCAAGTAGGAAAATGCCATGTGTACTTCTTGGACCACCCACATTGAAAAGTGAAAAGATTTTCATCTATTTTAATATTTCTGGAACAAAGCAAGTGAAACACCTACAGTGTATAACAGATGCACAAATTTACCTTGGGTGATTAATGTATTTTGAACACAGAACTGTCATCTCAGGTACTATATGTTTTTATCTGCTTTAGTGCTGCACACCTGTGGTTTGTTGATAAAGCATTTGCTCTGCAATGAAGACAACTGCCAGGTTTAGTGCTTTTGCCCCTTAATTATCATCTCACTTCATACACATGTGCACATAGGTGCACACCATAAACATGCTCAGATAGAATTACAAAAATTAACCAACGATGTGAGGAAAGGGAATAATAAAATACTGGTGCTGTGTTTGGCCTGGGATAGCGTTACAGGTCTAGACTAATGCACCACTCATGAACAGTGCATGCTAAGTGACCGTGTGGGTCTGTGAGAAACCTGGAACTCTAACCTTGACCCATAGCTCTGTAAGTTCATCATATTCCCGTCCGTAGTCACACCTCTGACTCTGTCATCAAAGTACAGGAGCACAACTGATCATGTTTAGGTAAGCACATGAAGACTTGTAATGACCAGACTAAAACCCAGATGTTGGACCAAACAGCAAGTTGCAATAATACAAAAAAATCAAGTGTCAATCTTTCTTTTTATCACCCGAATGGTGATATTCTTTTAAACCCCAGAAATTGTCCCATCTAACTTAAGAAATTAATTTTTACATTAAGTATGAACGTTTCATTGATTTTCACTTCAGAAGACTACATATTTCTGGTATAACTATTACTACTGCATAACAATTAAAAAGAGAAAATAATACCTTTTTGTAAATGTATTAAAATTGAAGAGCTGGATATTTAAGCTTGGTATGTAGTTTTCACTGGCCTAGAAAACAACACTACTCACTGACAAATGACTATGCAGTTCTTGTGAGTTTATTTCCATGAAACAGTAATTCTGCTATAGATCATAGCCATAAGGTCCAAAATATTGACCACTGCATTTATGAAACATGATGTTTCATGACCTATCAAACCAAATCACTGTCATAACCATAGATATTCCTGCATGCCTGCAATTTATGGAATTTTTTTCAGTAGAAGATTTACCTATCAAAGATTTACTGTTAAAATGCTCATATTTTCTATATTAAAATATATATACAACTGTATATTTGTTGTGTATTTGCATACCTGCATGTTGTCTTCACAGAGGGGAGACATACAAGCTTAATTTGAACATTATTTAATTATAATATAGATTCTTTCTGTTCTTCAGAATGGTTAGAGTTAACTCACACTGCAATCTTAAATCACTAGCTGAGGTCTTAGTTGCTGCAGCTGTACTACTTAAGGTGCACATGAAGTTACACAGCAACAGAAAGAAGAAAATTAAGAAAAAAATCCCCTTAAAACATAGCAAAATGTACCAGGGAAAATTCACTCACCTCTCTTGGAAAACTTAGCTCTTTTATGTGTGTGTTTATGTGAGTGCCTGTTCATTCTTCGGTTTTCTTTAAACTACTCTTCTGCCCAGGTTGTTGAAGAGGCAAGAGATGGCAGTATTGACACATCTATGAAAGACAGCAGTTCATTGACTAAACTAGAATATTAGGATTCTTCTTCACATTTCATTTTTATAGTTTCTTTTTTGTGTTATTTCCCCACTCTCAACACATACGTTCTAAAAACACCCCAGAAACCCACAAACAAAATACACCCCAATGCTGTCCCCACAATCCCGCTGGAAAAATTCTTTTCCAGCCCTGTGAAAACAAGGGAAATAAACTGATAGGACAATCCGGAAAGATTTTCTGGTATGTTGAAATGAAGAATCAAAACCAAACAAAAGCACAGGGAGAAGGGAAGGGGGGTAGGAGGAAGCAAGCATGATAAATTACTGATTACTAAATGGAATTGTTTCAATCAGGAACTTTAAAAAAAAAGAAGGGGAAAAAAAAATGAACTTGCTTCTTTCCTTGATTCTAGCTTTTTGCAAGAAGATCAAAGAGATTTATGACCTGTGTCTCTTCAAGTCTGATGCCAGAAAAGAACATGTTCTCATTAATAGTCATTTTCTCAACAAAATAAGGCTTTTATGCAGGCAATGGGCAAAACTTTTATAAAGCTGATTGTTGACAAAATTTTCAATAAGTTTCAGTGCAATGAATGGCACACGGAGAACAAAACTAAAAGGATGGCTGATAACTTTTAGGCATGCTGCAGGAAAAATCAGATCTGTCTTAAAAACAAACTCCACCAGTGAAATCTTGTGAGAATCACAACTGTGTGAGCTTTCAAGGAGAGAACCTCAAAGTTTTGGGATGGTATTTAGAGTAAAAATAAAAGCAGTCAATTTTTTTCTGTTTCTCTGAACTTTAGTAAAACTTCTTAAAACTGGAAATCTTGAGAGAATTAAGTTTTCTCTTGAGATTTCCTGTACATCCAGGTTTCAGATGAGTTAGTAATACAGGCAGCTGGGGACAATTTCCCATGGTATATCACTGAATAATTAGTTACAATATGGGGATTTTATGCCTCCCACTGCAGACTCTAGAGACCAGATACTGGGTAGAATGGACCATTTGTTTGTTCTGGTATACTGGTCCTTATTACCAAATAGCCACTCCCACTCTGTTTAGATACCATCTTCTAATCCTAAATAATAAAGTGAACTGTAACTATGAAATCAACACACATAAAAATATTTTCAGTCACAGAGGAATATAAAAGAGGGAGGAAATGTGTTTAGTTTTGAGGTTGTGGTGAGGACCTGTTCTGAACCTTAATTTCAGTATGGTCCACGTTACAGCAGCAAATCCAACTGAGAAGATTCCTCCTCCTTCTTTCCACCAGAAACTTGTTCCCTGGTTATTGACCTGTTTTTTGATCTACACTTTAATCTGGTGCTGTGATGAGGTCTGGTTTAAAAAATGTATCAATATCTCCTCTAAAGTAATTTTTTACTGTTCTTGTTTTCTAAAATATCATTTTTTAACAAAGTAGTTAAAAGAACTGTAATGAAGAAGTGGTAACTTCTTTTGAAAACATGGAAAGAGGTTGAAACAGAGACATAAGCAGAAACTTAATGAATCAGCTTTCCCATCCCCTGATGTGTACTATGGGACTGGATTTTTTGTGTTTGTTTTTTGGTTTTTTGTTTTGTTTTTTTGTTTTTTTTTTTTAATTCTTTGATAGAGAGGAACTACTGGACCTATAGGTCCCACCAAATTTCTCTAATGATTGAAGACTGAAGGAACTGCTAAGGACAAAGTCCAGAGTGGACACAGCATTAAGATCTACAAATGTAACCCATTTGGTGATAAAATAGTTTTAAGGTATTTCTGCATGGTGCAATTGCTCTTGGATGGGCTGGAACCAAGCCCCAGTCTATGGCTAAAAGAAACAATAGACACCTCTTGAGTTTCTGAACATTTTACCTGACAGAAAAGTAGCTTTTATATATTCACTCTCTCTGCAGTGCACATGCAAGGGCTTGCTATAGAAACATAGATATGTACATGCACATGTGCATCTAAAAATAAATCTATACTCAGATTTTTGAGGTCATACACCTATACGTATACCTTTACCTCTACCTATACCTCTATCTATATCTATACATATACATATATGTGCGTGGGTTTAGGGCTTTACTGTACACCAGACCAGTAAAAAGGAACATAATTTTTGAAAGTCATATTTTTTTAATTCTGTTTCTTTCTTGTTTGCTTCATGGTTCTTTATATTGTCACATCTTGACCTTTCATGCGAAGGCAGGAGCAAACAAGTAATCATGGAAAAGCACAGGATAGCTGTCTTTTAACTTGTTTTGCCAGTGGAAGAAATGTAACATTAAATTACAACCTCAGGAATCACCAGTGGCTCAGTATTCCTGCAGCACTCAGCAATACCACATATGCTTTTTGCCTGCTGTACTTATTCCACTATGCCATAATTTGACATATTTTTGCTCCAAGTCAACACAGGTCTGTTTGCATCAGGTCTCTACCTCTCCTTGTTTAGAGGAATGCTCTTCCTCCCATTTGAGGAGCACCTGTCTCCTGTCACAGCAGTCAGTAGGGATCCATTTGCCATATCAGTTTAGAGTTGAGGTAATAGTGCCAGGGAAGAGGCCTTTGCTTATATCATCAGCTGCTGTAGGTTAGGGCAGGAAAACACTGAAATTTGAAAGTTCTATCACACAGAGTGCATAACCACAGGAGCTTTCACCTGGGTAGCTAAGCTGCTTAGAGTTATTTTAGATGTGCCTATGTCAAGCTGTAGTAGAGACTGGGCTGCAGAGAAGTTTGAATTGAGGCAGACTGGAGGAGACTGACAGTCTCTAGCTCCAAAGCTTGTTTCTTTGGCTGGAAGAATGTTAAGTAGTAAGACACAACAGAGCATCTCTTAATGAACTGAGGAAAACCACCGTTATCATTCCCAGCCCTTAAGGAACTTTCTAGAACAGGAAGACAAGGAAATACTTGTCTGTAGATTTGAATAAAGAGAATGTGACAAATATTTAAGCTAAGTGTCTTCTTTTGAGCATATTATTTAGCATATCATCAGCACACACATTTCAGTACCACAGAAAGCATTTGGCTGACAAGAACTTGAAGGACAGTAAAAGATTTGGCCTGCACCAGTGTCCAAATTTAGAAATTGTTGCAAGCATAATAGGTTCGTCATAATAATTCCTAGTGTTCCACATTTTTCTACACCATCAAAAACTCCTGACTTCATCACATTCTAATTTCATCAACTGGTACAAGTGACATCAGTAAATAGCAACCAGGAAGGATGTAGAATAACAAGCAAAGACGATTCTTGGGATCAAATTAATGGCTGAAGCAATCAACCAAGCCCTGTACAGCTATGAAAGAGCAAGTGGAAAGTTTTGTGAGTGCTGACAAACACTTAGTGTCAATGAGCTCTTTCTTTTTTTTTTTTTTTTTTTTTCCCCAGTGCACTGCAGCAGAATTCTTTCTGCACAAACTTAATGCACCAGGAGATGAGTTTTCTGTAAGAATGATGCATCTCAATTGGCTTAGTGGTGACTCAGTATAAGGATGCTAGGATTTAAGAAATGCTGTAAGTACTTTCAAATACAGAGCCTGGATATAACTTGTTGAAATTAAATTTATGCATCATTGTACGTATCACCAGGAAAATGCCTTTGTATCTTCACTGTGTTATAGCAACATAGCTGTGAACATATTGTCACTAGATGACAGTCCAGTCACTTTAGCTTCATAGAGCAAAGTCATTGTCCTGAACAAAGCAAAAGAAATAGTAATTTTAACTTTTTTGCTTTTCATAAATGGGTGCTGAGTTTCATTTTCAAGTCACAGTGATTGTTGTGACACTACAGTGCTTCTGTTGAAAAAAAATCACTGTTCTTTAGCGTTTCCTGTATCCTTTTCAAAGAAAGACTACATTTTTACACCCTTAAAAGTTATTTTTAGAAGGTAGAGATGTATTATGTAGATAATTAAATGCTTCTAAAAGTTGCTGGCTTCTGTAGTTAAAAACTGTGACTGAAGTCTAATGATAGATGAACTCTTACTGAAGTATATGTTAATATATTCATATAAATATATGCCTTCAAAACAGGGTGAGTAGCTTACAATATCTCGAACCGTAGTCATGGACATACAGCTGAGTGCACTGTTTTCAAATAGAAGCAGGTTTGGAAGAATTAATGCTGTGCTCCTTCATTTCAGAGCTCACATAATAGAAGCAGGTAGTTGACTTATCTCTGTTGTGGTTTAGGAACAGAAGACACCGAAGAGATTGCACATATATTAATTTGTAAGGTGAAATAGATGCAGAACCCTCTCTAACATTTCTGATATAGAAGTGAGATCAGTCCAACAGTTCAGACATCTATTTTATAAGAGGAATGAATACATGAGTATTCTTATAATATTCAAAAGCCTTCATATAGCACTTTTTATGCATAGACTTAAAGTGTTTTAAAGTAAAAATATAGGTCATCATCTCAATATTACAGCTGGGCAAACCAAGGCTGAGGGAATGAGGATGTGCGTATGAGAAGTGATTTAGCCATCACCATACAGGAGAGCCCTGTTTGAGTCAAAGGTGGAACTCAGCTATCCTATCTGATTTCTACCAGATTTATATTCACTCACCAACATGCAAGGGGACAACAGTAAGTCCTTTTCTTGTTTGTATTTATTTTTTGTTTGTGTCATGGTTTCTGGGATTTATTCTGTAATAGATTAATTTATTTTGCAATGCATTCTTTTATTTTTATATTAAACTGGTGATTTCTTTTTGCAAAGGTAGCATAAAGCTACACAGACATTGTTTTGTCCATCCATCTGTCTAAGCCTCAGGGCCTGATTGTCATTTTCACTGAGACTACTTTATACTGCTCTAACCATGTCAATGAACCTTACAGTCATGGCCATAAATGTAATTTACACCTACTTGAGAGCTCCTATGCCTTGCCAGAAAGATGTATCTTAGGAAGAAAAAGGCTCTAATACACTTTGAAATCTAAATGTTGATCTCTTTTGTAGGAGTATTACTTTTATATTCAACTGCACAGTCCAGAAGATGTTGGCAACCTACTGTCTTTGTGATGTTCCTGACAGGGATACTGTAAAGCATCTGCTACTCCTAATCCAAAAAACTGTAATGGTCATTCATGTTAGTTTAAAAGTCAGTGACAACAAGGGAAAAGCAGGGGAGAAAAAATAAAAATCCACATCTGAAATGCCTGAAAAATGTTCCATCCTCATTAATGTTCATACGGAAGTAGAAAATACATCCAAACCATTAAAATCATCTTCATGACAAGACGCCATGACAAGTTCTAATCAGTATCTGGACATGAGGTGGAGTTATAAGTCTACATCTTACTTCCTAGTAACACTTGGTTCCAAAGGGCAGCCTACTACAGACCAGACAAGGTATAGCTATGCCCACTCATTGTTCTGAGAAGGCTGTTGGATCAAGACAAATTGCTTATCTAAAGGAATGTGGTGGAGGCTACTTTTACTTATCCACAGGAGTCATTCAGGTTCTTTTTTAGGCATTATGCAGTCAACTTCCCTCCATTCAAATCTTCTGACCAACTCTACTATCAGAGTCAATAGCCACAGAATTCATCCACATCTGATATTTTCAAAGTGAAAACCAGAAACTGTAAAATATATTCTACAAAACAAAGAAGACTTTTCTAGACTTCTGGTGTCTACATGGACAAAAAAGAAATAAACCTATGGATAAGTATTATAACTGCCATCTTGTAACAGATGTGTTTGTCTCACCCAGTAACCTATCTCCAGCTCTGGTCAATAGAAACAGGTGCAGAATATTCTCTTCTGGTCACTACCAAAAAAAAATAAAAATTCCCTACAAAGCTATACCAACAGTCAGACTATGAAATTAAATATTTCTTTCAAGATATTTTACTGAGATTTTGTCTTCATGTCCATAGACTTTTCTTAATCCTTCTGTATGGTATCTTTTGGGTCAGTGATAGCCTGTGTCATGGAGTTCCACAGTCCATATATGAATACTGTTTTCATGTTGATTAGTCATTAATGTGCTGGCTTTCAGATTCAATTAATATGTACTTCTTCTAGGCAGCCTAATCTCTCTGCCAGCCAGAATGTGACATATTTTTACTTTGTCTTCTTTTATGTATCTCACAGTTCTTTCAAATCACAAGACAGAATCAAACAGGCCACTGAAATTCTCTCATTTTCTCATTTTCTGATATTGCTGGTAAGCCTGTATCTCAGAAAAGTTCAGTAGAAAGCTCTCAATTTTTTTCTGAAACTGATGAGGCCTAAGAACAATCACTGTGAAGCTAGTCAGGTACTTCACAGTGTCTTTACACTGGGAACTCCTGTGAGAAGTGGTCAGATTAAAAACTTGAAATGATCTTTTAAAATTGACAAGAAAAGGATCTCCCTCAGAGGTACTAGAGTCCATCTGTGCATGGGCAAGACCAGAGGAAAATTCTCCAAGACTTAAGTCTGACACTTAAATAATTTTTCTCTGTTCTGAAGCTAGGATTCCTCTGTTGCTATCAAACTTGTCCTACAGAAAGTCATTTCTTTTCTTACATATGTCAGTGGAAGGCAAAGATTTTGGCAAAGAACTTGAAGCTTCTTTCCCAAATACTAAGTCCTCTGTTAAAACCACGAGTTTAAGCAAGCGTATCTAACGAGCATCCAAGTCAGGTGCAGGTCTTACCTCCTCATTTGAGTCCCACAAAGCAGAAATATACAGAAATCCACTAGTCTACTTCTTATATCCTCTAAAATACATCCATAACTTTATTTACTGGTCACTCTGTTATTAACTTTTCCAGTTTAAAGACCTCTTTGGAAATGTTAGTCACAGTTGAGAGTTGCTTGTCTGCCACCCAAACTGGGATATCATTAGCTCTCTACAGAAATATTTCCACTGGGGACAGTGCTGCAATGCGAACAGCAGCCTGGACTCTTGAAGTCAAGCCTGAATTCCCAGCTTTTTCATTATCAGTGTCATATATTGTGTGACCCTGGGCAAGGCACTTAATTTTTCTGTCTGAACCTGTAAAATGTGGTAATAATGTTTCCTTCCTCACACCTTTCCTCTGACTCATCTGTTTGAAATCTCAGTCATGTAATGGGCTCGGTATTGGGAACGACCTACTGTAACTTAATTGCAAGATCATAGATATAGACTGTAAAATCCTAGAGGGAAGGACTTGTGATCTTTTTTATAGCATCAATGAGGCTGGAGCCCTGATCTTGACTGAGGCCTCTAGACCCCAACCTAGGATTAAGATAGTAAAAATAATAATATTACACCTAGTATTCATGTCATGGGAGCAGATATACTGTCTGGCTTTTCATTTCTGACTGAGTCTCTTCTAGACCACAGTACAGTTTTCAAGCAAGGTTTTTCGTTTGCTTGTTTTTAATTCTTTGTGTGTGCCTTCTCAAGTCTCAACAGGATAAGTTCTTATCAGAGACTGACCAAATTATCATTTATATCACCTACATATATTTATATAATTAGTTATTATTTATTAGTTGTTTTTATTATTTGTTATTATTAATTATTTTATTATTCTATTCAGAATAGAAGATCCAGCAAACAATGAATTAAGATCAGAACTGTCTTTGAATGTCATACTTCTCTAATTTCTCTCCATCTCTGGTTTCTTTCTGTTATTTCCCTCCAATGCTTGCTTTCATGCCAATAAATCACTTTCTTGTCAGCAGGACTACCCAACAATTTACAGCAAATTTCCTATCCAACAATTTGTAACAAACATGGCTGTGAACAAGTGAAGGAAAACTTAGTTCTTGCTGTAGCATCCTGTTTCTTTCTGATATAAAAGAGAGAAGGTAATGATGAAAGAAGGGAAAAAAAATAACCCCTTAAATCATAAGCACTCCACATGTGTAAACCCAGTACTTAGTATACAGCCTCGTCACCTTGACATTTATTCGGCTTGCTGGAGACTCGTGTGCCCTCAGTCAGAGCTAATTAACACTTAATTGACTTCATGAGAATTTTGTTCAGCAGTTCTGATTTGCCACTCATTGTGAAACATGTAGCTGTAACTTTTGAGAGCTCAGCAGTTGTGGGAGGTTTGGCAGGTGTCAGGGGAGTCGGGGAGCGAAGGGGAAAGGGGAGTGTAGGAGTTTCTGTCTTGCTCTTTTTTCTTTCTCTGTCTCTCATTGAAACCGATACAAGGGCACAAGAATAACAAAATAAGGCATTCAATAAATTGTCATTGTAGATACATTTTATTTAGCTAAAAGCACAATTTACAGTAGTTGAAGTTTGATTGATCTGTTGATAAACACTAATGTTTTGCAGTTGACAATTTTTCCATGTTAATTTCCTTAACTTTGGCAGTCCTGGCTGGCAGGTCCCTATAAATAGTATCAGTGTCATCATCCTTTTTAAGTTATTAATGAGCCATCGTGTTTATAGAGGTTGGGATTTGGGGACAGGCTGTGCTTGACTGCAGTTTCTGACATTGATGCGTTAGCAGTTGGAACTGGGTCTAGATTAGAATGAGTAGGGGAAATAATGGAAAAGGAAAAAGCAAAAAGAAAGCTCAGTGCTAGCCAAATGCATTTGGAGTGGATACGAACTGTTAATAATTAAAAGATAATTAAAAGTATATAGAAAATTACAGAATACCATGCACAATCTGCTCTGATGTTGTTGCCACTTGAAATACATGTCTAATTATCATTTCACCTGTGATGGAATACCCTTTTTTTTTTCAGCCCTCCTTCCCACTGTGCTGTGCCTTAGCCTATGTCCAGGCTTTCATGATTGCCAAGGACTGACAAGACACTAGAGGAGGCATGACTAATTAACTAGGCCAAGCTATCTACTGGCTGGATTCACAGCGACTTCAGTCAAAGCTGCCAAACATGTAAGTACATGTTTGGATAAGTATGTCCTTCTCCAGTTGTGATTTTCTAATGAGCTGTTAAATATTTGCCTAGTATTAAGTAGAAAGTGCTTTGTTCTAGGAAGAAACATGATATTTGTAGCCCTTGAAAAGTCAGTGTATCTGGCTCATTAGTGTAGACGAGCACATCACAACCTTCTTCCTCCACTGAGTAAACGACAAGCTCATGACATTTTGATGGCCTCCAGACTCTCTAAGAAATGCTGGGAGTGTCCTTAATGCTACAGTAGGACAACACATGGCAGGAGAGGAGTCTCTTTTCTTCTCACATCAGCAATCCTGGGTGCAAATCTCTCTGCTAGACAAATACCAGCTCTGATTCTTCTGTTGGTAGAATATAAAACCCATGGTCTGCCTGATCCATTTAGCGCTCTTTGGAGCTTCCCCTTTCTCTTCTTTTGTCTTCATTATACTTAATTTGTAATAACAGGATATTTTCCTTACATATATATATGTGTATGTGTATATGCACGTATGTATGTGTGTATATATGTATGCATGTACCCCCACACTAACACAAACACACATACATGTATATACACAAATCCTAAACTATTAAAACAAGCCAAAATGTATGTGAAAACCCAGATGTGACAGTATTTACCTTTTTAAAAGTTATCAAAACCTTTTTGTAGTCAAGTATTGAATTTGTAAACAAAGGTCTGGAAGAGACTACTAGCACCATGACATATAGTGCCTTGGAATCAAAAAACCTATGAATATGTGGATAAGATTTATCTTATTTTTAGCCTTAATTAGGGGTGTATTTGTGTTGCAGGGGTGTGCTTGGTTTTTTGTTTGAATTTTGATCAGGATTTCATTTCTCAAACAAATTCATTGTTCTTCCTCACTGGCTATGCTTTGTTTCACATTGTGGAATACGTAAACTAGATTGTCCGTAGATGAAACTACTTTGTAAAATGTGTTTCTGGAGCACATCCAGTGTAATCCAACCACAAGTGGACATTCAGCCCACTGGGCTCTAGCAGAACTGATCTGAAGTGAAAAAAACACATGTGTTATGGACACCAGGTCCTCAGAAGCTCTACAGATCCAGTCATAATGATCTTCATTACTTGGTAAAGCAGACATATCACAGCAGATATCTGATTTAATGGTTGTCTAGGTTTCACCTCTAGTCAACAAGCAGAGGTAGATACCTTCAAGGGTGTTGCATCCCACTCACTGTGCATACTTACCTGAAAAAAAAATAAACTTCCTGTAAAGAAGTTACGTTTCAGAGAAGGCATGGAATCTGAGAACTATTCACTGGTGAATTTAAGACAGATTTCTGCTAACTATCTAGCTTTTCCTGGATCACCTTTCTGAGATACCTAATTATCCCAGTGCACATAACAAACCCCAACTTACTGTGAATTTCCTTTTGGATGTAAAGTTTAGACAATCAAGCACACAATTTTGTACAAACTGATGTTATTAATCTGATTTAGCTGTAAATTTTCCGAGAAAGAGATTGTATTGTTTGTATGTGTGTTTGTGTAACACCAAGCACAATATCTTCATTACAGAACCAGCTTAAAGACTAGTATTAATATGGGTATAGCTATTCCAGAAGTCAATAATTGTTTCTGGGCTAGGAGAAGGAAACCTATACCTTAAGGATAAGAATACAGAAGTACAACTTCCACATTTCCATGGTATCAAACGGTTAATTTGTTTGTGTGGCATATAGTAGAAGACTCAGTGAAAGTCTCCATGAAGGAGAAAATGCCAGTCTAGAATCCAACATAGATTGAACTCGAAGGTTCAAGGTTGTAAGAAACACGACAAGAACAGTTGCAAACTCTTACACACTTATTTTTATCATTTTAATTTATTTATTTTGCACATAACCAAACACTAAAATATACATCCAGTACCTCAGGCAACTTACTTCACCTTACTGCAGTAAAAGATTCATAGGGAGTTCAATTATAGAATGATTGGCTAATTTCAATAGCTTGTTTTAGCTATTAAGCCCTCCACAAAGATTTTATGAATGTTCTAATGAATACCTTGCAAGACTTTCAGTGTAATGAAATTTGTATTAAAACACTGTAAGGAGTGTCCCACAATGTAAGGTCACTTCCATTTGTTCTCATTACAGTCCTAGAAGGACAAAAGAAGGAAAGGAGAATATCTAGTTCTTTTTTTTGGCTGCAGAAAGGATGTTAACTTCGAGCACATAACCTGCGGTGTTAACTTGCAAGTAACAACATCACTGGCTTATGGTGACCTATCAGACTGCTGAATAATATTGCTAAATTGAGCTACACTGGACAAATCCACCCTTTACTTTCTCTTCAGGTAGTAGTACAAATGCAATTCTAGAGATTGAGTTACAGCCATTGGAGGATGGTGGAGGATCCTTAACATCTCATACAAACGAAGCATAAATGAGGAAGGATATGATTAGAATCAAATGATATGTGAATACCTATGTGTTAACCAGTAAAAAGAGAGACACGAGAATTTCAAGATCATTTATACTGAGTACAAAAGCATCCTCATTCACAAGAAATGTCAGGAGAGTCAATCACAAACAGTAAGCCCAGAAGTCTATCCTCCAAATGTGGACCTACAAGAAGACACTGCTCAGACATCAAAGATGTGGAACGTTAGTTATGAAAAAGTACACATTTTCAGTACAACGATTCATACATTTTAAATAATTGACTTTGGTATTCATGCAATCAGTATATTAATTAATCAGTTATTTTTGTGGCCAAAGAAGAACAAGACTCCAGTATGGCAGGTCCTGCACAGATAAGTGATCAGACACAGCTGATTCTTGAGATAATTCCTGCATTGTTTCATATAGACTGAAGCTATGGCTTTGCTTTATCTGAGCTGACGTATTGCAGAAGTATTAGGGATTTGTCTATACAGATGTATACTTGAAAAATTATCCTGAATTAATTTTTAAAGTGGATTATTCCAATCTCAATATACTGTCATGTGGATCGTTGACTGAGAATGAAAGTGATCTTATTTTGATTTTGCTTGATTCACTTCCAAAGTTACACTGAATTAAGGCCCCTTAAATTTTCAGTGTGTCCAAACAGAGACCTTAAGTCATTCCACAATAAATTCACTGTTAAATGCAGATGAAATTACTGAATGGATCTATGTAGATGAAAGCAAGTATGGAATAATTTCAAGTTCATTATATATAGATAAATATTAATAAATCATTAGAATTATTCATTAAATGTTGTCCTTGTTTGGCCATGCAGCAGAGACAACACGATTACATGCATATGGTTCATCTGATAAAGATAGACCAGTAAATTTTTATGATGGATAAAGTGTTGTCTCATGACCTACCTTCCTTCCTTCCTTCCTTCCTTCCTTCCTTCCTTCCTTCCTTCCTTCCTTCCTTCCTTCCTTCCTTCCTTCCTTCCTTCCTTCCTTCCTTCCTTCCTTCCTTCCTTCCTTCCTTCCTTCCTTCCTTCCTTCCTTCCTTCCTTCCTTCCTTCCTTCCTTCCTTCCTTCCTTCCTTCCTTCCTTCCTTCCTTCCTTCCTTCCTTCCTTCCTTCCTTCCTTCCTTCCTTCCTTCCTTCCTTCCTTCCTTCCTTCCTTCCTTCCTTCCTTCCTTCCTTCCTTCCTTCCTTCCTTCCTTCCTTCCTTCCTTCCTTCCTTCCCTTTTCCTCCTCCTCTCCTGTCCTCCTCTCCGGCCTAGAAGGTACTTACATCTTTGCAGTGCTTAGGGTCCTTCTGTCCATCTACATTGCTCAGTCATGCACACACTGCTGTACATGCACTTCTTCCACACGAGTTACCTGCAAAATCTTCATCTGACTCCATGTCCAGGAGACAGAAGCTGTGAAAGTGAATGACACTGAAGATGATTTAAGGACTCATTTGATTCTGCTGTGAAATGGATGAGGAGTGCTCAAATGGCTCCATGTTATATCTTTATTGTGGAGCAACCATAAATGCCTGAAGGCAGTAAGTGAAAGGTGAAGGGCAATGGCTTCATACACACCTCAGATTACATGATAGCAATCATTTGCCAAACACCTACGTTGGGGTTCATGTAAGTAAATGTGACTATTACAGCACTGGCATCTGCTTCCGAGCTGGTGATTGTAGGCTGCCTTTATATTTAGAGGAGAGAAAGGAGCACTTCGGTATGGGAATCATTTCATCACAAAATAGATGTCTAAAACTGTGTTCCAAAAACGCTTGTTTCTGTCTGCTGATTATACAAGAATGCAAGATGTCCGTCTTAAGTACACAGACCTAGTGCAGATTAAATGAATCTTACCCTTTTAGTTTATTGTATTGCTGCTATGCCGCATTATTGGGCTATTTTTTCACCTATGATATATTATAGCCTTGTTTGCCACAAGTGAGAAATGTTCAATGCACGATAGTCTTCTGCAAAGTAAATTTTGAAGATGAAAAAATTCTTGAAGTTCGATTTCTTCATAATATGGACTGTCATTTACTAGGCTGTTGCTTCTTATCCATTTACATATATAACAATATACCCTGTCGATAATACCTTTCCTGAAAAGTATTTCCAGAAAGAATGAGTAAGTCACAAAGTGGTGAAGAAAGTGACTTTAGACAGGTTATCATTACCTGAATAAAAATAGTATTTACTTTTACAGTTGATATTAGGATAAGGTAGTGATGAGACACTGGCATTCGATTCATTCTGGTTAGGTTTTGTTCAGTGATTACTCAAAGAATAAATGTCTGACAGAAGTTTGCTCCATTCACATCTGAAGTCTGACTGCTTCATAGGGGAAAAAGGAGCTGCAACCCCTGATCAGATGTTACAGCTTCTAGAAAGTAACAATATTCAGAAACATATATTTTCCTCTTAAATTATATTTTTCTATTTAGCTCTAGAAAAGCATGATACTTGCCCTTGTAATGCATCGCCGTAATAGGGACCTCTTCTTTTTACATTATTTGATCATTGAGCCATGGAATTGAAAGCCAAAAGAATTTACATTTAATAATATTTAAAGTTTTTGCAGAGTTTTCTGTCTTCAAAGGATTTTGCAAACACTGGCTGTGAGGTGTGACAAAAGCTTCTGAAGATGTCAAAATAACAAGGAAAGATTGTCTTAGAGAAAAGAAAAAGAGGATTTAGTTTCTACACTTGCTTTTTTTCTGAATGGAGCACCCATCATTATGGAGACTAGTTTGCTGTTGTTAACAGATCTGACTGTAATAATTCTCCACCTTTTTATTAAAATCCTGGACAATTGACTAATAAGTCCCATCTGTTTTTTGCAAAAGATTTTCCAGTATTGAAAAAGATCTTCTGAATGTCTTCTGACATTAGGAGCTGCCTTACATCTCCTAAGCTACATCTCAACTGTCTAATATTTGTCAAGAATGCAGAGGAGAAAAGACACATTTAAGATCCCATTATAGACTTTTAGATTAAACAGCCATGCAGGTGGATGTGCAGGGATAGACATATTCTATTGTGTCTCAATGATCAGAGTCGATCAGAGTCACTTGGAGTCATTGTGGTATGGATGGATTCTGATCATTCTGCTTTCCTTCCCTTGTAGGATCTTATTGTGTAAAACAAGAATTCACTACCTCTCTGTTAACATCAACATACCTGTGTAAGATCCCACTTTTCATTGATGAAATTAATTTACAGTCTCTTTACTGATAGAAAAATGTGTAGTAAACACTATTAAATCAGAATTGTTCTCTTGCCACTCTCAGTAAGGATATTTCCTCTGCACATTGACACTTTACTAGATCACCATACCCACATGTATATAACTCCTTATTCCTCATGGTATGGTCTAAACTCAAAATCTGCAGCCAACATTGAAAGGCCTGTGTTAGTTTTTATTATTTCTCTCAAATCTGAGTCACCTTGAGAAAGGTTATACTGGGACACAGGCTTTGTATTGACTTGTTTTCTCACAAAAGAGACTTTTGTGTCACCTGGGATGTTAGAGAAAATAGTTGCCTGTTCAATGAACTGCATCCTCTTCATGAAAACCTTATCATTGCAAACAAATGTGCGTAATTATCATTAACTTGGTGATGTTAATTCTGGCCACAACTTAAGCTGATTTGGCTATAAAAAAGAGCATGACTAAAGGTATCTTCCTGTGCAGGAACACCGATGATGTTCAGGGTAATCCATGACCCTGAGATGCATCTTGTAATTTAAGGAGATAAAAAAACCAGAAAAGTCAGGTCTTCTCAAAACACTGTTAATAGACACTCCCAACTCACCAGTTTTCAGGTTTATAAAGAAAAACAAGTCTGAAATACATGCCATAAATCACAGCCCTCCAGTCTCAGAGGGCTTGAAAATATGAACATGGGTGTCCAGAAAGGCATAAACATACTGAATGCCTAAACATAGCACAGCCATTGAGTTTTCCATGCAAAGACTACCTCAAACTGAATAATATATTCTTGAATATTCCTAGTGTGTGCTATTTGCATGTGTGAGGGAGAAATAGAAGAGGAGGGAGAGTTAAAAGTGAAAATTTTGGTGCTGTGCTGTGCTTAAGTTTTAGTGAAAAAGTGCAACATGGACATGACACTAAAGATTTTAATTCTTCAAGAAACACCATTGGAATCAAATTAGATATGCACATTTCACTGGGAATAGCTCACAAATAATTCTCCATGGCCATATGCACTTCATTCAGTCCAGAGTTAATTTTGCATTTTGTTATCCTCAAAGGATAACTTAACTTTAGTTCTCTTTTAAGGGTGTAATGAATAGCTAAGAGGGTGGCTGTGTGTATGTGTGGACGTGAAAGAGAAAATATTTGTTTCTTTTAAAAAGATAAAAAGAGAGAATGAGATTGGTTTTCTCCCAGCTTCTCTTGAGGAAACTGTAGGTTAAGAATCTCTTGATTTAGACAATTTGCTGAAAATTCTGGATTAAACATATTCGTAGGTCTCAACAACAACTCCATGTGCTCAAAAAGCAAATTTTTCAACATGTACAAATCACCATTTCCCTTTAAAAACTATTTATTTTCCACCAGCTAAAGTGTTTCTACAGTTCAGTGCTACTAAAGATATCGCAATAAAACCTGAATTTGCCACAAATAGGAAAATGACAGAAAGTTTTGTAAACCAAGGCTGTATATTTGAGATTAAATGTGCTAGTTTAATTTATTATGGGAGGCACTACCATTACAGAGAAAGATGAGAACATCATACAGGAATAACTGCACGATCTTGAGGACAGGAGGAATTGAAATCAAATTAATTTAACAGAGTGAATTGCCAGGCCATTTGCTCCGAGAAGGATAGTAAGAATTTTTGCTTTTAGAATCAGGACTGATAGGGATGAAGATAATAATCTCGGGTGCATCAATCTTTCACCAATTATTATTATCAGTTTAATGTGGATAGTTCTAAGATCTGAGTGATACAGGGAAGAACGAATGTCATTTGTACAATGTACTTCTCTGACTCAATCTGAAATACCAGTAATGATTATGGGAACAAAATCGAATAGGAGAAAGCACAAAGGACTTCTACAGAGACTAGAGAATGGAGAATCCATCGAAACACTGGAGATGAAAGTATCTGGGTGTTTTTAGCCTGGCAGAATGAAAGGTGACAGAATATGACTGTAGCAAATAAATGTTTTGAGAGGGTAAACATCAGGAAGTGACAGGTTACTTAAGCTAAAGAGTGATGCTGGTGGAAGAGAAAATAGGTGTGTAGTGTCTGGGAAGCAAATAAAGATTAAAAAAGATATTGTATAAGAACTGAAGAACGAGGCTCTGGACCTGACTTGGTAGTGTAGTCACAGGAGCAAAACAAAGCTAAAATGGCTGTTTTCAATGTTGTCCATATGTCACATTTGCCTGCAACAAAGAGGTCTGGACTCTATGTCTCAGGAGGTACCTTCCTGTCAACGTCCTGAAGCCTGTGGTAGCTTTTAAAATTTTGAGGTTTTGATAATTCAATTTCAGAAGCAGACATCTGAGCAATATATAATTCAGTCCTGGAGAACTGCATAGAAACGAGATGGAACATGAAGGATCCCACCCACATAAGTGGGTAAAAAACCCTCATCAAGTCTGTGGTCCTGGAATAAACGAGCTGACTGGAACTAGCTGAAATAATGCACTAGAAATGAGAGGATTCCTCCAAAATCAGGAACTCCTACATAAATCTGGAAGCCACACAGAAAAAAGTGCTAGGTATTACACACATATTATTGAGAATTTAAAATAAATTTGAACTTAATTTACAAAAGTAGTAAAATTATTTTTGTCTTCAGTACTTATTTTCTTGTTTTGCTTTTTCATACTGAAAGAAATATGTATAGGTATAAGCAGGACAAGTCCCTCTATTTGATTTGATTCTAAACGCTACTACAGTTATGGAAAATCCAGGGAACTTTTTAGATACAAATGTAATTTTTATGGATTACTTTAAAAATGAAATAAAATAATCTGTAAACTGAAAGAAAAAAAGATTTCCTGAAAGTCTGTATAGAGTTTCACAAAAGAAAAGCAAAACAAACAAATAAAACCCCACACTGAGTAAATAAGTAGGCCTCACTTCAGCTTTGTCAGCTTTCGTGAAAACTGCTTTTTGGTTTCTGTGTAATATTTGATGCTGTACAGAAATTTCATATTTAGCACCTTGTTTCTTCTTTGCTTTTATCCTTCTGGCAAATACTGATTTTACATATGGTAACTACTCATGGGACATTGGGCTAAAAAATAAAACTGTTTAAAAGCCTGATGCATGCACTGAGCAACACTTGATTGAGAAAAAGATGCAGATGAAATTTGGTTTCCAAATTTTCAGCTTTTTAAAATAACCATCAAAGAGCACTGCTCCCTAAAGGTTTTTATTTTTCATGCATGAAGATTCAGTTTATGAGCAAAACATTTTGTAGAGTTCCAATCACAGCTCACTGGATGTTGTTCTGAGGAGCATTTGTCCTCACCACTGGAAGTAACTGTCTGAAAAAGCTGTATAGTCTATCCACATCAGAAACATATGAGCTTGAACACCAAAGGAGTACCTTAGCTCACCATCTGTGATCTTTTCCTCTGGACAGAACCCTTTGATTCCAAAGCTGTCCAGTTTTATATGGAAGGTAACATTGAACAAACTGTGTGAAAGCAGCTGTTTCATACAGGGGACTGTTTTTTCCAACTTGTTATAAACCCAGTGATGCAAAAACCTCTTACCAGTTCCTAACCTCCATAGGGTTTAATGTGCTATGATTGGAAGATGGCTCATGTTTGGTGTGGGAAGTGATTTTTCTGTGTGTGTTTAACATCTGCTTTAATATTTTTTAGGAAAATCTAAGTGGAATAGATTCTGCCTCATACAAGATACTCAACCAGTTTCTTTTTGGCTTAACTCTGATCTCTATCTGGCTATCACAGTAATTTTAAAACTAGAGAAGTATAAAAGAATCAGCCCATCTCTCTGCTCAGTGCATCCAATTTCACTGATGCATATTCTGTAATTCAAAGTGGATGAACAAGTCACAGACATCATGTTCATTTAGAGGACAGCAGCCTGCTAGTAAGTAAGGCTCTTTGCTAGACTTTATCTCCAAAGGATATGTGGTATGTTGGACTAAGACCCTTTGTATCCTGCAACATCCTTACACAGAAACTTTGAGGACATATCCACCTTGGGATTTGAATGCGGGGACCTCCTGACAGACTGGTGTGTTGAACTTGAATTTCCTCCCAACTCTGTCTGGGTGACGTGTCAAAGTCTGCTTGCACGCAGATGCAAAAGGCACAGATACCAGAAAAGTCTTTTTCTCTCTCCTGCTCAGGAGACATCACAACTAAGAACCAGGCGGGTAAATGACTCACCACCATCTATTCTTTGACGTGGTTCATTCAGTGTCACAAACTATTTTGCACTCGGAAAGCAGATAGTGGTGAAGAGGATACTTTCTTGGGCTGGGCTCAGTGGCTGATGCAAGCATGCAGAGAGAGAAAAAGCTATTGAAAGATAAACATGGGGATGACTGAGCATCACTTCCTAATTGTGATATGTTTAAGTAAGGAAAAATAAAGAAATGGTCATAAGAGCTGTTGACATTCCTCTAAATTACTTTAGTCAGTCTTGCTGCATAACAAAGAGTTTAGAGAAATTAGGATCTGAACAAAATCTGGCCCACATATTTGTCTTTATCTATCTTTCCCCTCGAAAGGGCAAATATCCCTTGTCCAGAGCAGAGTATAAATATTGCCAAAAAATGGCACAAAACATACGAGCTTGTTTACCAAGTAGTACAGCTTCTTCCCAGGTTTGTGATAAAATATTTTTGTCTAATTGGTAAAAGAAATTAACAAACTTCCATCCTACTTTGCCTTTGCTTAGAAACACAGATCCTCCAAGAACATTGCATTTATCTCACGTTAAGGGAGACATTCTTTTTTGCTGTTTGAACTAGAGCTGAATATTAATAACATAATATTGGTCTGATACATCCCCTGCATCTTCTCTTTGATGCTCTGCTGAAAGACCATAAAACTGTAGCAACAGAGGACAAATATCCCTCGTGTACCAGTTTCTGAAATCAAACTCTTGTCTACTGTGTGGCTGTGCTCTTTGCACTGCTGCTTCTGTTTTCAGCACATTTCCAAGGCAAAGAATCTTTTCTCTCCTTCCAGAAATTAATGTTGTTACAGATGTGTTGATACAGTTTCATACGGAGACAGAAAGTGCTTAATGAATAATATGAGTGCACCATGCAGAAAGAGTGACTTCCAGCTGTGACAAGTTCAGCAACTGTCCTGCTGGCTCTGCTGGCAGGAGGCCCTGCTTCAGCAGAGGGTCTATTATGTCCATACCAGATACAGCAACCTCCTAAGGACTAAGGAGGTTCTGGTTTGAGACCCGGCCTTGCCAATAGTCTCTTACATGGGCTTCTTAGTCAATGGATGACACTGTAGATATTGGAGATTTCAGCCAGTAAAACGTCCTACTCCTATCTTAATTATCCTTCTGTGATGACATAGATCAATTCATTTCAGTTCCCTGAATGATGGGTGTGGACAATTCGGGACAAATTCTTCTCTCTTTAAAACCACAGGGATTCATCCACACTTTCTCCCGCCCTAACATTTTGGCAGCTAGTGAAACCTTCAAGTGGAACATGTAACAAGTCCAAAACAGACTGAAAAGTTAGGATTCTAAATAAATGGCCTGATGTTCAGAAGGGCTGGTCCCCTAGAAAAACACAACTCTGCCATATTAACATGTGTTAAGGAACTTCATATTAAGCTCCAGTTTCATAAAATCTTAGCTGAGACGATTAACTAGAATAGGAAAGGTTAAATCTGATTTAATTTCTGCCAGCAACTGTGATGAATTCATTAGGAGAGAAAATGCAGTAAGTGAGCTCTGAAGAAAAGTTATTGTTTCCAATAGTAACAGTAAGGGTAAAAAAAACAGGTTCTGTCAAAACTGTTTCCCTTTTGGAAAAACTAGTATGAAGTATTTCATTTTCAGTTTACCTATGGTAAATTGTATTGTTTTTCAAAAGTATCTGCAAGTTTTTGGTTCAGACAAGTTCTTAAAATAAGAATAATAATTTAATTGTCATTATTGCGACTTTTCTTATTGAAAATCTAGTTTTGAGATCCATGATATCAAGTGGCTTAGGCTTTCTGGAGGAAAATATTTAAAAAAAAATCTTTCTGTGGTGCATATTTTCATTTTTATAACATGTCTTCTATTTAAAAACAAAAAGACAGCTCTGTACAAATATTTGAAGATCTGAAAGAGAGGAGGAGTTAATCAGTCATTTGCTGTGGGAAGGGATTTTTCTTTTTTAATACACTAGTAAAATATCCATTTTGTTTTATTTTTCCCCTTCAGTATCATAATGTAAACTGTAAAGATCAATTAATATAGTCTCTCATTGGACTGTTTTGCTGTATGAATGATCATGATGGGGAAGAACACTATCTCAAGTAATGAGATCTAAATGGAGAAGGGATACGTTTTAATGAGTTTCAGAAATCAGAAGTCTTAGAAGTGTTTCTTGGTTTGTGCAAAATCTCTCTAAAGTAGAAAAGTCTTGTCTTTAGACAATTTGTAGTACAACTGGCACAAACAATGTTGTCCATATCTGATTCTGAAACTACCATTTTTCAGTGTGAGTGTGTATATCTATCATTACCGGGAAGTAATATTCATGAACTGAAAAGCCAGACCCAAAATTTTCCTGCTCTTATGCTGGATAGCCCATAAACTATATAATTCAAGCTGGTTGGAAAGTTCTGTAAAACTTTTTGGTCAAAATTAGAGTATTTTCATTTGTGTTAGGTATTTTACAGAACTTTTAGCATTTTTATTGAAAAAAAGGTTCATATATTGGTTTTCCTTCCTAGCCTCCTCATTTTTTTCTTTAAACATGAAACAAGGAAAAGAAAAAGCAGAAATAAGATACACAGGGGTAAAGAATGTTATTTTGATTTTAAAAAATAGAGAAAATCAGTCAAGAGTGTTTAAAGTGCTCATGATAAAAAGAAATCTTAAAAATATTTAATGTAAAATATTTGCTATTTGTTGCTGCTTTCCAGTAAGGAAGCCAGCAGTAGCACTGTGTTTCTACATGTACTTCATCTTAATTATGCATGGTGGTGCAATGTTGCTTGTTTCCTCCTGTAGAGACAAAGTTAATGCATGTCACTTCTGGAGAACTCAGCAACTCCTTGGTTCTTAAAACAAATCATCATTTTAAATTCCTATTTCATCTTTCTGGGTGTTTTCTATCTTAAACTCAGCTAAACACTGTCTGTGTCAACTACAGAAGACAAAAGGAACAGTAATTTTAAAAATTTTAAAATCTGGATATCAAAATAGAAACTTCATTTACTCAGAAGATTCAGAGGGAAATTGTTATCCCAATACACATTCTTTTCTAAATATTTTCAGCAAAAAGTTTTTCTGTTAAGCATTCTGTCTTGAACCGCTTACATTTTCAATCTCATTCACCTTTTTTCCATGTTGACAATTGCTACTGGCAACAGAAAAGGTAGGTAAAGTTAAATACTTGTCCTGGTGCAACACTCATCACTATCCTTTTAAATAGTTACCTACAAGTATGAACAATTGCGGAGTTCAAATCAGGTGAACCATGATGCACACATTGAGCTCTGGGATTTATTGAAGACATCCTTATTTGCGTCCTACGCAGCTGAGCTGCAGGCACAGCAGTATTGATGCCACAAGCAGGTCATTGTGCGTGCACCCTCCATACATCTAATGACTGCTTCTTAAGGTATGCATTGCCTTTGTTTTTGTACATGGCACTTACTGGCTCCCCAATGGAGAAATGTCGTCTACTGAAGTTAAGCACATCCTAAGAGTAACTGTACTCCATAAAAGACTTCCTCTCTTCATTGTCAGCAATGTTGGTTTTTTTTCCCCATATCTTCCTTTTTCGAGGAGGCTTTCCATGGACAGATTCTGTCACAGTCAGTGACTATGTGATACACCTCCACATACTTGTTCACCTGGAGATGTGATACATCTCCACATGCAACTTGCTTATTTAAAATAAAACATAACTTCAATTTGGTGAGGTTTACTGGAAGCCTAAGGACTGCAGCTGGGGCAAAATTCACCTGTCATTGGAACTAGCTAAAGCCCATTTATGTCTTCAAAATAAAATTTGAATGTGTTTAAATGCTGCCTTCGTTAACTGTTTAAAGACCTCTGGACAGAAGTGAGTTTTGCCTTGATTACTTGGAGGTCAACACATTTCAATAGCTAGAAATGCAATGACTTGAGTTTTCTGTCAGTATGACAGTTACATCTTTAGATTAAATGGAGAATCATCATTTCTAGACTTTATTTCCTCCCTCACTGTTTGCCTTGGGTTACAGGACAGTTTTTAGGCTTGCCCAATAATTCCTTGGGACTGTGTACCAACTGCTTAGTGCCTGTGTGGTCTGGGATGAAAGAAGATATTTATAAGATAGCAATACTTGCAGTGGATACCTACCCTAGCAGTTGCAACCAGAAGAGCTCAAGAGCTCAAAGGGATGCATGCTTTATATTATGTTTTAATTTGTCTTTATCAGGCTATTCTGTTTTAGTGTAATGTTCATCAACAGGAGACTGCCTGCCTTGTGAAATACAGCCCTTTGTGATATTAAGGGTTTGTGCAAAATCCATCAGAGTAATAAGAATATTTCCAGTGCCTTGGTGTGCTTAGGGTCAGTTCTCTATTCTTTAAATATTGCATAACTTGCTCATTAGGAAAGGCTACATCTTACACAAGGACAAGGCAGCATGGGCATGCCTGATGAAATTTTACTAACTGTTGCTCACTTATCTTTAAGAATAGAAACAAGAAACAAACACAGCCCTTCCAAGGCTGTTACAGTAGTGCCTTTGCCTTTATATAGTAGTGCCTTCTCTGGAGAACCCAAAGTCTCAAGCCGTATTATTGAAGGAAAGGATCCCCAGACACTCTTAAAAGATCATAAATGCAGTAAGTGAATATGTCACTTACATGTTTGTCATCCAGAAATCTGTAATAATAATGCATGTTTCAGGCTCTGAAGCCAATTGCTCTTACAGATTCTCCAATTCAAAAGCTGAATGTGCATTAACTTCTCTTGCTGTTATCCTCTCAGGCTGTTTCTCTCCTCCTTAAATTTAATTTCAAATAGAAACATACACATATGTATATACATATTCTGCCCTTCAGTCTTTGACCCTCTTGCACTTTCTACATTTTTCTTTCTCTTTCCTTTTTTTAAAGGAAGACTTTTTCTGATTTTTTTATCTGGATCTCAAGTACTTACCAATTTAAGTTTAATAGACTAGCAAACTTTCTTCTTTAGTGGCATAAGTAGTTCTTTTCCAGGAGGAAAAGAAGGAAGAATATTGCATTAATGAAGCAAGCAAATGTGTAATAAGGGCACCAGATAGGTAGGAATAAATGAAATATATGTTCATAATTTATGAGAATTGTTAAAGAGATAATGATACTATATTGCATGTTCTATGTCATTATTTTCCATAAAGACAAAGAAGAATAAAGCCAATTGATTTTAACTCTAATTCTTTTTATTTTATCGAGTCTGTTACTCATTCCATAAAGCAGCAAAGAACACTGTGGTACAGAGCAAGGAATTAGACAATATTTCAAAGACACCTTTAAGTGAATAAACAACCACACGCAGGAGAATGTATGTGTCCTGGTTTCAGCTGGGATAGAGTTAATTTTTCTTCTTAGTACCTAGAATATTGTTGTGTTTTGGATTCAGTATGGGATTTGGTATGAGAAGAACATTGAAAATACACTGATGTTTCCAGTTGTTGTTCAGAGGCCAAGGAGTCTCCAACCCCCCATGTCCTGCCCATGAACAGGTACCCAAGAAGCTGGGTAGGAGCACGGCCAAAGCACCAGACCCAAACTGGCCAACGAAATATTCCATATCACATAGCGTCATGCACAATATATAAAGGAGGGGTGGCTGGGAAGGAGGGGGTTCTGTCTTGCTTCCAGGATTGTGGTTTTGGGATCTTGCCTTCTCCGGGATCGCTAACCAGGAAAAGGTTGGGTATCAGTTGGCAGATGGTGAGCAATAGCATTATGCATTACCCATTTGTACTTTCTATTATTGTTATTATTGTTCTATTGTATTTCAGTTATTAAACTGTTTTTATCTCAATCTAAAAGTCACCCTTCACCCCTCTTATTTCTCCCCATCCCCCAGAAGGGGGAGGAGGAGTGAGTCGCTCAGTTGTGTTTTACTGTTGGCTGGGTTTAAACCATGACAGTCCTTTGTGGCACAGAAGGAATATGCAATAAGGATAGTAATTGGAAGAAGTAATGAGCAAAACCTGGACTGAACACTCTTAGTGGAATAATCATGGGAATTTTGGTTATTGTAATTGTAGTGGAAGGACGAGATATGATTGTGTGGATTGCGCTTTAGTATTGTGATGATGCTTTTTTTTTCTTTTGATGTGGGGAAGTGTTTTTTGTTTTTGTATTGATGCGAGTGAAGTTTGTGAATATTGTGCTATGTAATGAATGTGGATTTTAATGATAATTCTTAAATAAGCAATTCACAGAGGCGAGGGATGGAATGTGTTAGGTTTTTGTGTGTTTGTGGCAGGGTTTTTGGTAGTGGGGGACGGGCCTACAGCAGTGGCCCCTGTGGGAGGTTCCTTGAAGCTTCCCCGGCTCCAAGTTGAATCCGCCTTTGCATCAAGGCCAGGCCAATTAGTGACAGTGGCTGTGCCTTTGTGATAACATATTTAAGAAAGGGAATATAACAGTAAGAGTGAGACTTGTGAAGAGGAGTTGTGAGGGAGGCACCTTTGCAAACTCCAATGTCAGTGGAAGAAAGGAGGAGGAGAAGAGGTGGAGGGCACTGGAGCAGAGATTCCCTTGTATCCCATGGTGAGAGGGCAGGCTGTGCCCCTGACACCCACAGAGGTCACCAGTGGAGCAGATGCTCACCTGCAGCCCATGGAAGACCCCCTACCAGAGCAAGTGGATGTGCCCAAAGAAGACCAGGACTCTGTGAGGAGCCTGTGTTGTGGTAGTTCTTCACTGGGAGGACTGCAACATGTGTCAGGGACCCATGCTGGAGCATCTTGGGAAGAGCTGCAGCCCGTGGGAAGGGCTCACACTAGAGAAAGATCATGGAGGACTGTCTCCTCTGAGAGGGACCCCATGCTGGAGCAGGGGAATGGTGTGAGGAGTCCTCCCCTGAGGAGAAAGGAGTGGCAGAGACTCCTGAACTGACTTGATGAACTGACTGCAACTCCCATTCCCTGTCCCCCTGCGCTGCTGGGGAGGAGGAGGAGGTAGAGAAATCAGGAGTAAACTGAGCCTAGGAAGAAGTGAGGGGTGGGGAGAAGATGTTTTTAAGATTTGGTTATATTTTTTACTGTCCTACTCTGTTTGATTGGTAAATTAAGTGGTGGTGGTGGTGTTTGAATGAAATTGATGTTCTTTTTCTTCCCCTAACAAATCTGACCTTTGCCCATGACCATAATGGCTGACTCATCCCTTCCTGTCCTTATTTCTATTTCCAAGCCTTTTGTTTTATTTTCTCCTCCCCATCCCTGAGGGGGAAGAAATGAGAGAGTGGTTCTCAATTGCTCTCTGGGCTCAAACCACAACAGTATGCTGCCATCACAGGCAGAGAAAAGGTTCTTGAACCTTTTTCAGGCTGAGAGCAACAAAATATTGGCCTATGATTTATGTTTAATAAAAAAAAATACTTCTTGTAAAAATACTTAAATACCTGAGTATTTAAGTAAAAGTGTATGAATTCATGTGAACATGTACACAAAAGTATACAAGAATACAGTAGAAGCAGAGTAGAGAAAAATGGGGGAGTAAAAAAAGTAGAAATACTAAACATGTATCCAACAGCCTCTATGTTCCCAGAGAATCTTGCAGATTACATTAAACAAATGAACTACAGACTGGTGTAAATCATGATGTTTCAAGAGAGATCTGCATTATACCAGAATTCAGCTGCCTTTGATTCTGCAGGCTGTGTTTAAACCCCTGTCTACTGCACAGATGGAAAGATCTTTCTACTGTGCAGCTTCTTGCAGAAAGGAGCACATCAGCCATTTGGGCAGTGCACTGCGGCAGTTGTGTATAATAATCTGGAAGTACAAAATGAAGGAATGGTCCAATTTCTTGGGTGTTCTGTTTTGTGCAGGTAAGCCCAAAGTGTTAAAAAATCTGACTACAGATTTCTGCCTATATTAGTGCAGTGAATTGGAAATGACTGATGTCTTCATTGCCTACTGAGCCTTTGCATTACTATAGAGGACTCCAACTAACATTAGATAATTCAATGTTGGCTGAAAAAGTGAATCGAAATGAATCTTATCTTAAAAGACTCTGTTCTCTGCTTCATATGAGATTTTACTCTTAGACATTCTTATTGGAAAAAGAAAAAGAAAAAAAAAAAAAAAACAAAAACAAAACCAAACAAAAACCCACCCAACCCCCCAAAAAAGACTAAAAGGACTTTACCAAACTCATATTTCCAGAAGTATTATTCACATTGTTGCACAGATGAAATGTTTCCAATGGTTTCCTACAGATGTTTTTGAAAATGTCTATGGGGAAGTTGTAACCTACAGATAAAGAAACAAGGACTGTATCTATTCACAGAACAGCAAAAGATATAAAATAACAAAGAAAAACAATTCCATGGGAGTCAAGAAATTAATATCTTGCCATTGATGGTAGAAGACTGGACTTAGTGACAGAGAACAGTCCTTGCAGTCATGTTGCTATGATTAATTGCTCTGTGTCAGTAATTTATTTCTGCAGTTGGTTAAAAAAGGAGTGGGTGATTACATTTTCTTTTTCAATGTTTTCCCGCTTTTGTCAAACTGTGATTTTTTTTTTTTGATTTGTTGGTTAATTAATCAAAATAAGTCATGACAATTTTTTATATACTTTCCTCCAGTATTTTCTCAACTCTGATAATGTCAGATTCTCATTGTGTCAACATATTGAAATATGAAAGAAAAAATAACTCTTGGTCAAACTTTATTCCTTTTAACTCTAAATTTTGATTATTGTTAAAATGGGCTAAAGCAGAATTAGTGTCAGTTCTGGGAATCTGCCAAACAGTGAGATTTATGAGGCTATGCAACTTTTTCTTTAGGGAAATAGCACACTTCTCAGACCAAGGATAGATGAATTACAGAAAATAACATAGTGAGAATTCATTGTGGAGATGAACATTACATAAGCTCATTGGACTGCTCTTTGTTTTTCTTCCAAAAAGGAAGTTAGGTAAAAAAATGAATAACTGGGGGGGGGGGGGGGGGGGGGGGGGGAAGGTCGTTTTATTTGCATATTTTCTACAGGGTTTTTTTCCTGGTTTTCAGACTGGGCAATAGATAAACAGTCAGGCAGATAGAATGAGTACAAGTGCAATAGAGAATATGTAAAACAGTTACAGGAGATGACTTGATAGATTTTCTTGCTTCTCTTAGCTCTAGCTGGGATTTTCAGAAGTTACTGGCACCAGTTTGGACTTTGTTCTCATCAAGGGTCATGGTAAAACTCCCAAGAAATTCCATCCGATTGATGTTAATACACTAACTTTTAAGAAGCTAACTTTTGTGAGTCACCTTCTGAAGTCATCACGATACTGTCATTGACTTCAAGACACCTCTACCAATTTATCAAGGGTACTTTACTATAGATCTTGCTTATGACTTAATTGATGGTTTGTGAATGAGGTGGTTCCCAGGAGCAGAACTCAGTTACTATTTCTTTGGCTTTCCATTATTCATTATTTGTATATCTTCATCCTGAACACCTCCACCTAAATTTTTCATAGTGGATTTCGTTGTTCTTTGTATGTAGTTTAGTTATTCTGTCTAAACATATATGTTTTAAATTTACATTGTTCTCCAATCCTCCAGAGTAATTCCTCTCTAAAGTTTTAACACTGTCAAGCAGCTTGACATATCTCTTTTAGGGTACCGCAGGTATTTCACGTGACTTGCTGAGAAACAAACAAAAAAGAGAATGTTTAAAAAATGACCATTTCACAGGTACTTTCCTCAGGTTTTAAGTATTTCTTTTTAACACTGGGCTATATGCTATGTTTTTAGAGGATATGTAAAATTATAGTCTGTGTCTGGAACTGGCAGTGAAGGAGTCTTTCTTTTGTAGGCCGGTGAACTCTTTGTGATCCTTTTGTACCTGGTAAATTACAATTATACCTGTATAAGTGTCTGATATTGGGCTGGAAACTCTTAGCAGCCTACTTGTGTCCCAAGTGTAAACACCATTCTTAGGCATCATGTGTCTCAGGTGTATTTTGGGAGGTATATGAATTACATCCTGATATCTGCCATCTTCCAAAAAATATGCTTAAAAAAACTCCTTCAGGTCTAACCTCTGCCCTCTTGATGTTCCATCTGACCTGAATGTTTCTATTAGCCTTATTTTTTTCCCCTCCTGCTCCCTTCTTCTTTTCACAATTTCTCTTCACACAGTCTCCCAACTAGTTTTTCCGAAGCTTTTTGTTCTGAGCTCAATTACTCCTTTAAGTAAACCATTTTGCAGACTCTGTTCCCAGTCCAAAGAAGCACTGAAACATGTTCTGAACATTACTGAACTAATTAAACCATGAAGTTTACTAGATAAATGTCTGAATGGTTCATTAGCAAGTAGATGGACACGTCTTGGATTTTTGAAGTAACTTTTCTGTATTTTTCTTTCTTATAAAAAATTTTATCTCTCAGATTTCAGATAAAATTGAGTTACGTTTTGCTTTATATTCTCTGTGTTCTCTTTTCTCTCTCTACCATTATTCATTATTTAACTTCTGTACCTATGTTTTACGTAAGAGTTTCTATAAAAATAAATTCTATTGTGCTGGAGTAAATCAGTGGACTCAGTGGGACTGTTTCTCTCAATGCCAAACACTATATACAATCCTGATAATTTGAAAAGTATCTTAATCCCAAATTAGTCTGTGTACTTACCCAAAGAACGAATGTCTTGTCTTCAAAAGAGTATCACGTGCATTTGTTGACTATGTTATGGAAGTGATGTATCATGTGCATGATGCTGTATTGTGTTCATTCACATATGGTTGCTATATCTTTGTGCTTTTATCGCTCTCTTTTATGTTAATTATAGCTAGCAAAGATACTTCCTTTTATTTGAACATCCTCGATATTATCCAGGAAACACACAACACATACTACTTCTGTAATTTTGTCTGAAATTTTCTCTGTGCCAGGTAAAACTGGTTATCCACCATTACTTCATTTTTTTAATCAGTCGTCTTAGCTTATATCTCACTTATTCAAGTAAAGGTTCCACAAATACTTTATTTCACCTTATTAAGTAAATGACAGGCATTTAGGCAACAGAAAACTAGTATTTTTTTGTCTTTCTTTTTTTAAATGGAATCCAGGAAATGAGTTTGACTATCCATTTATTTGCTATTTAAATATCTTTTTTTCCCCATTTATTCTTATTTATAGGCAAAAATCTGAAGAAATCCTGACAAAAAGATCTATGCTATTATTTATGATATTGCAAAACTGGAATAATATAACAACTTTCACCACTTCAGCCATTTCAAGTTCTCACCTACATGACCTAAGTTGCTTCTTTTTCACTGATTGCTCCCTTAGTATAAGAATTCAAGAACTGCAGCATAAGCTTCTAACCTTGTGTCTTGATGCATAAAATAGACAAATATTTGAGATTGCAGCACTTAATTAAATGCTTACTGAAGTCAGTGGAAAATTTTTCCATAGATTGAATGGACCTGGACTGGTTTCATCCTGAACCGTTATCATGTGTCAATTTTACT